>NC_135813.1:95175560-95828643 GCF_964213995.1 Mustelus asterias | reverse complement strand
CGAGCTTCAATTCACTGAAACCCATGCCGAATGCCAACTCCCTGGGTGCCAGTTATTGTTCACGTGTTTAGGATGGAGGGCTACAGCAGTCTCGCCTGCCCAAATCAAACATCTGTACACATGCACCTGCAGCAAGGGAGTTTCTGGATGGTGGCCAGCAGTGGGAACACTGACCGATTTCCCTTCACTAACCCGGCAGCAGCAAGGTCAATTGTAGCTCTGGGCAAGATCAATTCACTGGGCACACTGGTGACCAAGCTAGAACAGCAGAAGAGGTACCAGCTAGTAACAATGGTAAGTCAGTGAGACGTTGGCAACGGGAAACAAACTGCATTCTCCAGATTTTTAACTTCATTGGTTCTTTTTAAACTTTTAAGTCCAAGCATTTTATTCAGGTTTTTTTTAAAAAACCAAACGTCATAAATATGGAAAAGAAGGAGACTACAATATGATAGCCTGGAATGGAAGAAAGAAGAAGATGTGGATGAGTGATTCCTATATACTATATGCAGTTTGAAAATGAGCGACTTGAGGTTTGAATATTCTCTCTCAAAAGTAAAAAGGTAGAAAATCTACATGGGGGGGGGAAACAGTGGGAGAAAATGAAACTCCTCATCGAGATTGTGATTAAGTACAAGAACTATCATGATATCAACATAAAGACGGATAAGGTTTTAACATCTACAAACAAATCTATGAAAAGAGATCAACAGAGATTATCGCCCTTCGCAAGAGCAAGGACGGCATGGTAGCACAGTGGTTAGCACTGCTGCTTCGCAGCTCCAGGGACCTGGGTTCGATTCCCGGCTTGGGTCACTGTCCGTGTGGAGTTTGCACATTCTCCTCGTGTCTGCGTGGGTTTCCTCCAGGTGCTCTGGTTTCCTCCCACAGTCCAAAGATGTGCGGGTTAGGTTGATTGGCCATTCTAAAATTGCCCCTTAGTGTCCTGAGATGCGCAGGTTAGAGGGATGTAGGGATATGGGGGTAGGCCCTGGGTGGGATTGTTGTCGGAGCAGGTTCGATGGGCCCAGAGGCCTCTTAAGTTACTGTTAGACATGAAGACAACAAATAAATCCCTAAAAAAAGTATGGACTGAAAAAGTGGACATAGATAAACATCTCAAGTCCCTGATTGTCAATACAACCAAAGGCGAGGACTTAACATTCTTTGGTTTGAGAGGAAAATGAGTCAGATTGAACTTTGCTTATGAAGTTTCTCAAGGTCTATCACTTTAAGACCTTTACCAGCCACATCTTTTGTCTTGTGCTGCTATCGATGCTCGAGATTTAAAAAATGTTCATGGACTCATAGGTGGTCACAGCTCGCAAGATTTTATTTTATCATTGTTTTTATAGTTAATTTAACATTTTTAAAATGAAACATTTTGTTTTATTAGTTCTAATTTTTATTAACATTAACTCCTTCTACCAGCACATCAGTTGATGAAGGGATTGGCTTACAATTCCTACTTAAATGAATGGTTCTGTGCTGTCTCCTCCTTCGTGGGTTGTGTTATCATGCTCAGGGGTATTCAGTAGCTTCACATCATTTTATTTTAATCTCATCAACCTGCAAAATACCCGATCTCTTGATCAAATCTGCCTTTCTACCGGATTTGACAACCTGGATAGTCCACGCTAATACTCTCAAACTACGCTCATTTGAGTGTTTTCATTAGTGTGTGGAAAAAGCTTTGGCTTTAGAAGCTATTGAGAGGTATACAACACAGGCTGAAGTATTGGTCATAGTGGTGACTGTTATTTGAGGTGATGAATTGAATCAGCAGGATTTAATATTGCCAACACATTTTGCTGGATAATTTCACATATATATTTTCCTAAATAAGCCCAGTGCCAACAGTTTCACTAACTACCACTGTTACCTTCCACTTTCAGACATTAACTGCTTCTTACGCCATGCTGTCAAATTGTTATCATCTGCTCAGCTCATTGCAATTAAAGTCCCTGGGAATCAGGGACAGAGTGGCTAATTATACATGTCCACACAATTCCAAAACGAATGGACAGTTAAATAAGTCTGTCAACATATCATTAGAATATGACCCATCTGTCTTTAGTGCAAGCTTAAGCAAAGAAAATTTCAGTGAAATTAATTTTTCCCAACAGCCCTTCCATAAGTTTAAACAAACATCACATGTCAGCTTGTTTTGTGAGGTCAATGCTGTCAAAATGGATGGCAGAACATGAAGGACTGTATATCCCGGACTTTAACTTAACCATCAGGTCCCGGTTTTCTGTCGGAATGACATCAGTTATTGGAGATACTGAAGAACGAAGGCGCTGAAAGTCAAGGAAAGAAAATCTGTTTGTTTACATTAAACATGACTTTGGAGAAAATTCATCAAGTTTATGGCCCTGAATTTTCACAGGGTAGACCTGATCTCCTTTCATGGGAGGACAGTGGGCAAATTATGTCACAGGCCATTTTTTACCATTCTACATTGATTTCACCATTTCCCTGAGGTTTCAGCTTGCTCTCCCACAATAAGTTCAGACATACCTTCATTTCAATACCCCAGTTTTCTGTTCACCCTCTGGGACATGCGGCATGACTGTAGACATAATTTCACAAATACCAGCAGCCTGTTAAAAATTAGCCAACGCTCCTACTCTGGATCCCTATCCAGCAATCTTTGCTGGAGGTGGAAGTGAATATCATATCAACATAAATGATTGCACGGTTTACAATTCTTGATACAAATGGGAAGTCAATTTAATTTATGGCAAGCTATCTTCTTTCCTAAAGACATTAACGCCTCCCCAATATGGTTTTTAAGGATACCAGATGCTTTCCATTGGCTCCCCCAAATACCCAGTCTTAATTGAGGAGGCCACTGAGTGTACAGCAGCAGACCTTCCAGCTGTCAAAGTCACTGTGCACACTTGGGGCAATCTTGGAACTTGCCAACCTGAATGTAAGCTCTCTGGATTTGGACTGAGTAGACATTCCATATCTGACAAACAGAACCTTTATCCGTGCGGAATTCTCACCACAGCCACACATGCACGTCAAGTAGAAGAAATTTGTTGCAGACAAATTGAAAAAGCCATCCAGATTCCTACCCCTATTCATCATCTGAGAAACCTGTTGCAAAGTGTGTTACGCGTGAACTTCAATTGAGCACATGATTGTATGTGTTCTTACAGACAAATAGTTTGCTTACAATCATTACCTAAACTTCCAAGTAATGACCACTCTCGCTGATTGCATCATTGCTTGTGAGTTTGTACGTGAATCATTGCCTCTTAGTGATGAGGTAGCAAGGAGAGAAAATACAAATTTTATACAAATCCAGTTTAAATATGTTTCTTTGTGTGTGTAATTTTAGTCTGTAATGGAAGGTGGATAACCTGATACTGTTGCAATGGTACAAATATTACAGTATTAGTTCAGTACTATGCAACATGGTAGAAACAGCAAGCCTTGATCTTCAAGGGAATGGCCACATATGCAGTGCACTGAAACCATCTCTCCATTCTCCCTCCCTCCCTCTCACCTGAATAAATGAGCCTTTGTTAGTATACAGGGTGTGTGCAGCTCCAAGAGGGATCCAGATGATCGAACAGAGGGAAATAATCCAGCCAAGGCCCTCAGCCCAAGCTGGATAGGTGTATGTTTTACCATATCGGGCAGGAGTGTAACGGATTATGCTGGAAACAAGTATAACCTGTAAGAAATCAACACACAGGGCATTAGAGACTTGTCTCCAGGCTATTCATTTAGAAAAAAAATATATAATAATTCTGTGAATACTTTAATCTATTTTAATGTCCATCAGAGTTCCATTGACCTTCGAAAGCAGTGAGATGCTGGGCTAGTTCTACAGATATCACTGTCTGTTAGCATGTCCAAGTGGCCATTCTCTACCTGCAGATTATCCTTTCTCCCCAGCAGTCACCTGATAAACTCGTGGCCGTGGATTCTACGAAAGAAATTCTAAGTGCCGAACGAGCAAGGAAACGGGTGAGTTTGAAAATGCAATCTTATGGCACAATACAAAAAAAGTGCCAGGCTGCAATTCTCGCCAGCATTAGGGGGGTGGCGGGGCGGGGGTGGCGGGGTGGGGGGGGGGGGGGGCGGAAAGAGAGAAGAAACGACAACTGCTGAATTTGAGGGGATCTGCTGGGTTCCCCCCCACCCTGCCCAACGGACATTGGACCCCCTCCACCACCCCCCCCCCCCCCCTCCCTCCCCATGTCGCCAATCGCCCTCTATGTAGGCTTCTACCAAACCCCCGCAACGTCACCGTTTACCTCTGTCTGCAGACTTCTTCCTCCCCGATCACCGCCCCTGCAAAGTATCCCTCCATCAGCACCCCTGCAGAGTTCCCCTTGCCTCTCCCTTCCTCCCCCGCCCCACAGCCTCTAGTGATTCTCGCTGGAATGAAGCCTCTGGATTCGTGACTTGCCCAAACCTGCCTGCAGCTGAACTCCCTTAACAAGCGGGAGCTCCATACAAGCTCTAACAATGGGCACACAGGCAGTCATGCCAGGAAGATGGCACCCCAGAAGAATTGCACCAAGGCTTACTGAGGGAGGACTGGGCTGTCTGTCAGACACAGTGGAGGGGAGGAGGGACACGTTATTTCCCTCCCTGGATGGGTGACGAGCCAGGGGTCGGCTTGGCAATACGACCTGAGGCGGTGGCAGTCAGTGCCTGTGCACTGGCGCATAGGACCGACCGCCAGTGCCGGAAGAAAATTAATGACCTAGTTCGAGCAGCAAGGGGGGAGTATCCATCCTGTCCTGGCATCGGTTCCATATGTCATGCCTGCAATAACCATCCACCCCCTGACACACCCCCAGCTTTCCAGCACCTGACCCCATAGCATCTGCCTCCATCGCAGGGCTTTTTAATCCACCCATCCTAACACTGGTGCATCTCAAGGACAGTGGGATGAACAAGGTGGCTTAGATACATCCATGCCACCAGACGTTGGCCGGGGTCCTCCAGGTCCCGGCTCTCAAGGGAACGTCTGCAAAGAGCATCACAGGCCACAGTGCGTGAAATGCAGCTGTCCGCCTCCACCATTGTTGTACAGTCGTTCCCCCTCATTTACCTTAATGACCTTGTTGGCGAGATGTCACACCAGCGAGGACAATACCTGCTCCGTAGACATTGGTCCTGACCACTGGGTGTCTCTGTGGTGCATTTTAAAAATATGTTTCAACCGGTCAGTAGAGTAAAACAGCTAAGCACAAATACTTCCTTTTTCCCTCTTCTTCCACCCTGGTTGAACATTTCAAGGCTTCTCTGACCTGCTGCTCCTATTATCTGTCATGATCCCTGTCCTGGTTCCTACGTGACCAACGTCCATGGTTTCTTGTGCCACCAGTGTGGTCTGAAACTTCATCCCGCCTACTGTTACCTGCTTCTGGCCTTGGCTTCCCAATGTGACTGACCCACCTGATCCCCTGCTGCCCATCATCAGCTCACCCCCGAAAAAGAACCATGTCAAGGTCTTCCTCATTGTTTTGCCACTCTGTAGCACGAGCATCATTTCACACTTGAGCGTTCAAGGTTCTGATGAAATGTCCAAGTTGTAAACTTGTCATTTCTCTCCTCAGATGCAGTGCCTGATTCGCTGAATGATCTAATTTTTATTTCAGATTTCCAGGGTCTGCAATTTTTTGGGTTTTTGTCTCACTCTCCCATTGGAGACCCTAACAGCCTCCTTTCTCGAGAGGCTACGCTGAGGCTTAAAGAAGAATCTCACTTCCTTGTTTTGACTTAAGCCCAGGGCCTTTTGTTTGAAAACATATAATACTTTTTTAAAAACAAAATTGTTCACAAACATTTCTCACATACTGCCAGATACTGAGAAATGTGAATCCAAGGTTGATTGGGTTTCTGTCCCATTGATTTTTTTTTTGTATAGGAACATTGCTTTCAAATAGGTATATTTAGAAATAAAATCAGAGTCCTATGATATACATGGAACTATGATTGCCATTTTGTTATACAGACGGATGCACTTTATGCCTGGTTCCAGCAGATAGTCACCACAGCGTTTTAAGTTTAAAACTGTGAGGTCAGGAGGAGCAACCACGTTCCTCCGAGTTCCTGAAAATAATGTGGATTTCTGCTCCCAAACACTCGCCCTCTGGATCTACCATCACCCGATTCTGTGCTGGTCTGGAACCAGCAAACAGTAGCATGATGCCCACAATGTGCCAGAGGCACCGTTATGTGGCACAGTCTCCCACTGGGTGATGGGCAGATGCACTCCAATGGCCAGTCACGTGATAGTCAAAATCTTCCTCCGGTTGTCATCAATAGTCAATTTCACATTGAACAATATCTCCCAGGGATCCCGGTAAGTGCAGTGGTTTAATTTCTCTCTACTTCAGCAGGAGACCCCCGCGGGTGGAAAAAGAATGATTAGAAAAGGTAAGTTACTCACTGTAACAAGCAGCGGAGAAGCAAACCACCAGCACAATTTGAAAAAGAGATTTGGAGAAGATCCCAGCATTTCCTTGTAGTTGGCGGATAATCTGCGGACACCTGCAATAGGATCAAACACCGGGCCCAATGAGTCTGTTATTCTATAAACAGACCTTGTCTTATAAACAGTATTTTGCCTTAATACAGGATGTGTGCAGTCAACTGAATTTTGACTAAGCCTAAATATTATTAAGACTCAGTCAGTCATAGACTAAAGTTAATTTTATTTATTAGTCACAAGTAAGGCTTACATTAACACTGCAATGAAGTTTCTGTGAAATTCCCCTAGTCGCCACAGTCCGGCGCCTGTTCGGGTCAAGATCGAAGATAGAAACCCTACAGTGCAGAAGGAGGCCATTCGGCCCATCGAGTCTGCACCGACCACAATCCCACCCAGGCCCTACCCCCACATATTTACCCGCTAATCTCTCTAACCTATGCATCTCAGGACTCTAAGGGGCAATTTTTAACCTGGCCAATCAACCTAACCCGCACATCTTTGGACTGTGGGAGGAAACCGGAGCACCCGGAGGAAACCCACGCAGACACGGGAGAACGTGCAAACTCCACACAGACAGTGACTCAAATCGGGAATTGAACCCGGGTCCCCGGCGCTGTGAGGCAGCAGTGCTAACCACTGTGCTACCGTGCCGTCCCCACTGTGCTACCGTGCCGCCCAATTGTTACCCTGTTTACGCAGGAGAATTCGTGGTGCCAGTCACAATTTGCCCCCGAGAACGTTCTCATCATCTGACACCATGAATAGTGATGGTGAATTGTGAACAGTAAGAGTCCTCATTTCAAATCACATGAAGGGGAGGATTATACCAAAAGTTTCACCGCTCCCAGACTGCCTCAAAACACAAACTCTGAAACTGATATGGGGGTAATTCAGAGGGAAGCAGTAAAAGGAACACAGACCTCTCTCCCTTAACTGTGATTTCAATCAATGAAGTGTGAAGAGACACGTCACAACATTAAAGAGGAAATCAGATATGGAGCAGGAGTTGGAAGAGTTAGGAGAGGCGATTGAACCATGTTCAATAAGCAGGTTTTGCATGAGTAAAGTATATGATACAATGTGATAAATGCATTCCAGCTGCAGCCTGGATGGATGAAGACCAATGTTCTCTCTAAGCAGCGCTAGTGCACGACTGCACAGAAATCGGGAACATACTGCGCAATGCAACTCGCTGGTGGTTCACAGCAAACAGATGCTAGAGGGAACATTGATGAAAATTCAGCTGCTGACGTGGATGGAGAGAAGGGACCAACAGTAAGAAAAGTTAGGGTGTGAGCTGGGGAAATTAGGCCATTCATGAATTTATGGATAATTGAACTTTTGCATAGATGAGTTTGTTACAGGATGACTAACAACAAAGAATATTTTGCAACAACAAATTTCTGGATGTGACTGAATATTATGGGATCCCTTATTTATCTTTCCATTTACAGTGCCTGAACCTGCACACCAGATTTTATTTTGCACCAATGACATTGCGCTCTCCTGCCCCCCCCAACCCTGAATTCAGCATGTGACTGCATTTGTGGAATAGCCCCTGGAAAATTGGAGGAATTAAAAGAAAGAAGAATAAAGACTTGTAATTATACAGCACTTCTAATGACCACTGGACATCTCAAAGCACTTTGCCGCCAATGAAATATTTTTGAATTGTAGTCACTGTTAGCATAGGAAACTTGAAAATATGGTTGTGTATTTGAAATTTTGAATTTTTGGGAAGAAAAGGGTCCATTACTGGTTCCAAGTTAATGAAAAGTTAATTTGTAATTGATCTGAAGTCTCTGCACTGATAGGCCAAGGAAAGAAACAACAGGGCAAAGAAAGCGGATGTGGTAGAGGATAAGAATTAGATAAAGGAAGAGGAACGGCTTGCACAACAGGGAGATAAAGGTAGCAGCAATCAAATAAATGCTGGCAAGGCAAAATGAAAACTGTACCATAAAACCAACAAATGGCCACAACTTCAAAGAAAGCCAGGAACATGAGAGAGACGACAGCTGTATAATGATCCATCAGTTGGAATAAATAAATTCCACCCTTTAAAAAAAAACACGTAGAAGTTACTTAATTATCTCCAGCTTTACACAGTGTGCACATCTCATTTTTAAAAAGAGTCCTGAAGATCTGAAGGACACAATATAATAATAAAATAAAATTCTGGAAATGCATAATAGGTTCACCAACTCTGAAAAGACAAAATGCTTGGGTGTAGATCTGTCCTGATGGATCTGCCGGATATTTCCAGCATTTTCAGTTTTTAGTTCCAATTTCCGATGTTAACTGTTTCTAGCTTTTAGTCTGGATGTCAGATAATTGTAAAGCTTGATCGCCATGCATCATCAACCTATCCCCAAGGTCCTGTTTGGGAATTTACAGGGAATGTTGACAAAGCAGCTCCCAGAGGCTCAGCACAACTTGTTACAATGTGGTGCACAGAGTAGGATCCTCTCAGGTCTAATTCTGGGTTGGTGCTAAACTAGCTGATCTTAGGAAATTGTGCCTTCCATATAAACAGCATATAGCGATAGGAGAGACCATAGCATCCAAATAATACAAGGGAACCAAGTTACAATTCACGGGCTATGTTATTGATCTTCCTATTTATAATCATTGACTACACTATTTACTCAAACTGGAGTATTAGATGGTTATGCCTGCCTGCTGGATAAAGATCATGTACAACAGCCAATTCTGATGTGATTTCTGTACACGTCTGTTTAAAAAATGTTGTAGCAGAAAGAAAAGGAGGGTACCTGTGTGACGTTGGGAATCCCAAGCATGAAAGCAACAAAACAGACAACAAGAACCACAATCTCTTTGCGTTTGAGGAATTGAAGCAAATTCTTTCCCCAGGCATCCATCAGACTGGTTACCATCACCTCCACCATGGCAAACTACAAGAAAAAAAAGGATAGAACAACAAAAATCACAAACACAGGATCAGTCTGGCTGCCATCAGGAACACACATTGCAAAGAAGGAGCCTGCATTTCATTTAAAGAGTCTGCGGAGTCATAGAATCATGGAAATTTACAGCACAGGAGGCCATTCAATCCATTACGTCGGTGTCAATTGAAAAAAAAAACATCTATCCTACTCCCACTTTCAAGCTTAAAATCCATAGCTTTAACCCATCTTCTAAAGGATAGAGGTCCTTCCTATCCACTTCATTCAGGCCCCTCAATTTTATATGCCTCAAGCAAATCTCCCTTCAACCTACTCCATTCCAAAGAAAGCAACCCCAGCCATCCAATTTTTCTTCATACCTAAAATTCTCCAGTCCTGGTAACAAACTCATAAATCTCCTTCCTAGGCTGCAAGATCATCCTTCCTGCAATGTGGTGACCAGAACCATACCCAATATTCCAGTTGCCACCTAACTAGTGTTCTACTCTTATTTTCTATGCTTCAGCTGCTAATAGGAAGACTCTTGCATGCTTTCTTGACCACCTTATCTACCTGTCCAGCTACCTTCAGGGATCTATGGACATGCTCCAAGGTTCCTTGGCCCAAGCTTTTCGGCCCACCTGACCAGTCCATTGATATTGTCCTGCAGACTACAGCTTTGTTTCTCATCATCAACAATGGCCAATTCTTGGCTCTCTTCCAGCTATCAAAATCCACTGAGTTTCAGCTGCCCACCCTTGACAACATGTACCTAGTCACCCAGTCGTGGATGAAATAGTTTCTGCCGTCAAGCCATCATACATAAAGGATGCCTATGAAATTCCACAGTACACAAACATGGCCCTGAAAAGCTAATTTTATATTTGTGGAATGTCACATTTCTCTGCAAGGATAAAACATTTTTTTCAAAAAAAAAATGTATAAAGTTTGTGTTTATTTTAGCTTGTAACTTATTCCAATTATAATCATTTATGTCACAATTTGAAAATTTGAATTAAAAGTGAAGAACAATATAAGAACTCTTTGAAGAGGGAATCAGCTGTGGAGGCAGAGATCTGGGGACAGAGGAGGCTCTGGGCAGAGACTTGATACTGGACCATCCTGTGTGGGCAAGGTAAAAGCATCAGGACTAAAAACGGTGTCATTTGCTGCAAAATGCTGATAAACTCTTGGCTCATTATCAGGGCAACTTCGCTCAAAAGGTACTTTGCCTCACAAACATTAAAGGGAAGTGAAGAATACTTGTCACTGCAATTTGACGCAGCAATGTTCAGCAGCAGCAAAATGTTAGACGTGATTGTGCTGGTTAATTATTAGTTAATTTGGTGAGCTGGTAACTACAGGCTTCAAGTCAGTGATAACTGGGAGCAGCATCCATTTGCCCCCATGCTGGTCAGGTCCAGAGCTTTGCAGCTCAAGGCTGGAGGAGTGAGTATTAATAATAGACGGAAGTTTGATTTTATTCTGCATTCGGAGCCGGGGAGTGGTGCTGCACAACTTGAATCAGTATCTGAAAGCTGTGTGTTTATCATTTGCTGCTGAAGAACCTAGACCTATTGGTTCAGACATTTCTCACTGAATGACGGCTACCTGCAAATAACGTCCAATACCCTTTGTGTGGCTGCATGTTCATGAAACGTTGTGATTTTTTTTCCCCTCTCTCTCAGATCCACTTTTCACAATTCCAGTCAATGGTCTCTCTCGTCAGGAAGGCAGTCAAATCCTGTTCCTTTATGTTCCAGACAAGATGGTGTGGAATTCAGCCATACACACCAGAACAGTCCAATTGGCTCCCAGCCTGCTCTAATAGCCAATAAAATCATGGCTGATCTGCTTGTGGCCTTAACTCCACTTCCCTGCCTCCCCCATTACCCTCGACTCCCTTGTTGTGCCCTTTAAGGGCAAGATTGTCCATCAAAACTCTTCCAACTTGGCCTTGAGTATATTCAATGACGCAACGCCCATTGCTGACTGGGGGAGGGAATTCCAAAGGCAAACCGTCCTCAGAGAAATAGAAATCCTCATCTCTTTCTTAAATGGGAGACTCATTATTTTCAAACGGTACCCCCTAGTCCTGGATTCCCTGGGAAACATCCTCTCAGTTTTTACCCTGTCAAGCTTCCTCAGAACCATGTGTATCAAAAATATGATATCTCATTCTTCTGAACTCTACTGAGTATGGGTGCAACCTACAGGACAGCCCCTTCATCCCAGAAATGAAGCCTAGCGAACCTTCTATGAACTGGCTCCAATTATGTCCCTCTTTAAGTAAGGAGACTAAAACTACACTGGTATGGGGCAGTCACACAGGGGTTGTTCCTGCCATCAAAGTACAGCACAAGAACAGACCCTTTGGCCCACCAAGCCTGCGCCAGCACATGATGCCTTTCTAAACTAAAGACCTTTTGCCTCTACGTGGTCTGTATAATGTTGCTATTGTATCTGCTTCTACCACCTGCTCTGGCCCCGCATTCCAGGCGCTTACCATCCTGTGTGTGAAAAATGTAGTTCTTATTTTACCTTAATTCTATGTCTCCTGGTAATTGACATGACATTCCTAGCCTGGGAAAAAGACTCCGACTGTCCATGCCTCTCATAATTTTGTAAACTTCTATCAGCTCGCCCCTCAGCCTTCAATGTTCAAGTGGAAACAAACCAAGTTTGTCCAATCTCTCCTCATGGCCAATACCTTCCAAACTAGGCAACATCCTGGTAAACCTCTTCTGTGCCCTCTCCAGAGCTTCCACATCCTTCTGGTAGTGTGGCGACCAGAACTGTGCCCATACGCTATGCCCCGACTGATGAAGGCAAGCATGCCATACACCTTCTTGACAACCTTATCCACTTATGTTGCTACTTTCAGAGAACTATGGACCTATACTCCTGGATCCCTCTGTATGTTAATGCTTCTGCCATTTACTGTATACTTCCCTCTTGAATTTGGCCTTCCAAAATGCATCACCTCGCTTTTGTCCAGATTTAATTCCATCTGCCATTTCTCCGTCTAAGTCTCCAGTCTATCTAATTCTGCTGCAATCCTTCTCACTACCTGCAGCTCCCCCAATCTTTGTGTCATCCACAAATTTACTAATCAGACAATCTAAACTCCTCCATATCATTTATATATATTACAAACAACAGGGGTCCCAGCACGGATTCCTGCGGAACACCACCGATCACAGATCTCCAGTCCACCGCTACTCTCTGTGTACTATGACCAACAGTAAGAGTTTTAACAACACCAGGATAAAGTCCAACAGGTTTGTTTATCACATTTCCACTCCATCTGACGAAGGAGCAGTGCTCCGTAAGCTAATGATATTTGCTACCAAATAAACCTGTTGGACTTTAACCTGGTGTTGTTAAAACTCTTACTGTGTTCACCCCAGTCCAACGCCGGCATCTCCACATCATGACTACTATGACCAAGCCAGTTCTGTATCCATCGCACCAGCTCACTGCGGATTCCATGTGATTTCACCTTTTGTATCAGCCTACCATGAAGGACCTTGTCAAAGGCCTTGCTAAGGTCCATGTAGACAACATCCACCGCCCTGCCCTCATCAATCAGGGCATGGTG
Organism: Mustelus asterias; assembly: GCF_964213995.1. Classification (NCBI taxonomy): domain Eukaryota; kingdom Metazoa; phylum Chordata; class Chondrichthyes; order Carcharhiniformes; family Triakidae; genus Mustelus; species Mustelus asterias. The sequence continues at coordinate 95,815,670 of NC_135813.1, read as the reverse complement.
GCACAGTGGTTAGCACTGCTACCTCACAGCACTAGGGACCCGTGTTCAATTCCAGCCTCAGGTCACTGTCTGTATGGAGTTTGCACATTCTCCCCTTGTCCTCAAGGGTTTCCTCCGGGTGCTCCGGTTTCCTCCCACACTCCAAAGATGTGCGAGTTAGGATGATTGGCCATGCTAAATTACCCCTTAGTGTCAGGGAACGAGCAGGGTAAATACGTGGGATTAAGGGAAGAGGGCCTAGGTAGGATTGTCAGTGCCGGCTTGATGGGCCGAATGGTCTCCTTCTGCACTGTAGGGATTCTATGAATATTGAATGCCTTGGAACTTGCAGGTTTACTGTGTGAATAGTTCAGTGCGCTTGGTGACTTGCCCTTCACTAGTTGCCAGATTTAAACAATTAGAAAAGATTGCTAGAGTTTTGTGGGCAGTTTCCTTTAGAACGGTGGCAAGCCATCCTTGCTTTGCCACTGGTTGCAAAATCTGGGCCATTATTATGACATAATGGGGTTGCTTCTGTAACTCAAACTGCAGACATGTACTACATATGTCCAATTGCATTCTGAATGTTGTTATGCTTCCTACTCTTCCATGCACTGACTGTACAGTTCTGTGCCCTTCTGTCAACTTTCTGATCACATTTGCCGTCTTACCTGGCTGTCCACACCCAAGCAGAGAAGCATGAAGAAAAACAGTGAGGCCCACATTGGTGCAATGGGCATGGTGACAAATGCTTCCGGGTAAACAACAAACACCAGTCCTGGGCCTGAGTAAGGGAATAAGACATGAAAGTACATTAGTTAGAAGATTGTCCAACAGATATTAGCCAGTAATGTGTGACTACTACCTGTTCTGCTAGTCCCCATTCTAATTTATTCAAGAATTTTTCAGGGACTGGCATAAATCACTATATAACCACTGCTCTGTCCCGTGTATGTTACCATTCTAATTGGATAGGAAGGGGAACAATTGCAATTTCAATGTCTTACTAGGGAGTTTCACTGCATCCTAAGGAGTACCCCACAATGGCCCTAGCTTCACTGAAATGAAACCTACCATCAGTGGCGATGTCCTCGACAGGTAGGTTGTGCTGGTGGCCCATGTATCCAATTGCAGAGAAAACCACAAATCCTGCAAAAATACTTGTGGCTGAATTTGTCACTGCAACAATAAGAGTGTCTCTAGGAAGAGGGGAAAAAACAAAGATGTGTAAACATAAAAATTCACAATGCAATGAAACAAAACATCAATTAAAAAATAATTTGATATCCAGCTCCTAAGTCAGCATGTTATATCCCTTTATATATGCATGGCAATTTAGGCCAGAGGTCACCTATATACAGTCACAAGTATTATTGGGTCTCCCATGAGGACACTATATCAGGGAGGAAAAATGGAGTATAAATTGACACTACATAGTCAGGGAAAATATGCATTTTGCTTTGAAATGTTCCCTTTACCCTCCCTCTCCTAAAGCCAAGGTAGAAATTTATCCTGTCTCAAAGAAAAGGTTAGTTTTAAAAAGAGCCAAAGGATCTTGAGTCATTATTAAATATTTTACTCTCAGGGAGTAAGAGGTCTTTGTTCTTGCACCATTGATCCCATTATAACCGATGTAGCACTAGCCACTGATGCATCCCCAATTCCTGGACCATTGCAAGCTCCAAACTAAACATATAAAGCAATTTCAAACAGTGAATCAAAATAAATTAAGATAGAACCTTTCAGAGCCTTAGGACATCCGAGAGCACCTTACAGTCAATGAAATACATCTATTGTAATGTTGGGGGAAGCGGGTGGGTGGCGCATAGGGCAAGGCAGTGTTCGCAAGATGTGTTCAAAGACAAGTTACTGGGAAACAGAATCTCAAGAGTGAGCGATTTCAGGGGGGAACTGGAATTCAGCTGTTTAAAGCTCTAGTTAGACTGTATCTGGAGTACTACTTTGACTGTTGGAGCTGCACGTCAAGAATATACTAAATTGCAGGGGTCACAGCGCAGATACACTTGAATGGCACCAGGGCTTAAAGGGTCAAATTGAGGACAGGACATGTAGGCCAGACTCTCATTCCCTGGAGGAAAGTGGATTAAGGGTGATATAATGGAAATGCTTAATTGATTATAGGATTTGACAAAGTAGATGAGAGAGAAGCTATTTACTCTGGTGCGCAAGTCTAGAACAATGGGGCATGATTGGAGCTAGGCCATTTAGTGGTAATGTCAGGAAGTACTTCTTCACACAAGGAGTGCCAATTTACTGTGTTTTGAAATGTAACTGAATTCACAATTCTTCCCATCAAGAGAGAAATCTGCTTAAAATCTTTTAACCCCTTGTCTCTTGCTCATTCTCTCAAGCTCACACCAGTGATACAGTTCCTTAAATCCCAGCTGGCATTTTTTTCCTCATGGGATGAGAGAGTTCATAGATCATAGAATCCTACAGTGCAGAAAGAGGCCATTCGGCCCATCGAGTCTGCACCAACCACAATCCCACCCAGGCCCTACCCCCATATCCCTACATATTTTATCCACTAATCCCTCTAACCTACGCATCTCAGGAAACTAAGGGGCAATTTTATCATGGCCAATCAACCTAACCCGCACATCTTTGGACTGTGGGAGGAAACCGGAGCACCCGGAGGAAACCCACGCAGACACGAGGAGAATGTGCAAACTCCACAAAGACAGTGACCCGAGCCGGGAATCGAACCCAGGTCCCTGGAGCTGTGAAGCAGCAGTGCTAACCACTGTGCTACCGGGCTGCCCCCGTTGCTGGCAAGGCCAACATTTGTGGTTCATCCCTAACTGCCCTTGTGTGAACCCCATATAAACATGAAGCTAAGTTCTTTTCCCCTCTCCATGTTGTTGTGCAATAAGCTCTGATGAAGCTCTCAATACACCATGCCACCTTCCTTTAAAATAAAACAGAAATTAAACTCTTACTTCAGAACATTGTTATTAAATTTGTTGTAACTGGCCATAGACATCATGGTGCCAAACCCGATTCCGATGGAGTTAAAAATCTGTGCAGCAGCATTCACCCATACCTATGACAAGATTTAAGATTAACATATATAATGCAATGCAGTTGATTGTAATCTGTTGAGTCAGCAGAAAATGTGCATCTGTCACAAATCACCGGCAAAATGTTTTGGATGCTGGGAATCTGAAATCTAAACAGAAAATGCTGAATACGCTCTGCTACAATTGTACGTGACATTGACCACACCTAGAATACTGCATACTGTTTTGATCTTCTTATTTAAGAAGGGAGATACTTGTATTGGAGGCAGTTCAGTGGAGACTCATTAGGTTGATTCCAAGGGATTATCTCATGTGCAAAGATTGAGCAGGTTGGGTCTATACTCATTGGAGTTTAGATGAATTAGATTCTGAGGGGGTTTGACAGGGTAAATGCTGAGACGATGTTTGCCCTCATGGCAGAATCTAGAAGTAGGGTATCAAATTAAGAGGTCTTCTATTTAAAACAGAGATGTGGAGGAATTTCTTCTCTCAGAAGGTTGTTAATCTTTGGAATTCTCTACCCAAGAGAGCAGTGGAGACAGAGTTATTGAATATATTTGAGGCTGAATTAGTCAGATCTATAAGGGAGTGGAGAGCAGGCAGGAAAGAGTTGAAGAAACTATCAGATTAGTCATGATCTTAGTGATTGGTGAGGCAGGCTCGAGGGGCCGAATAGGTTGCTTCTGCTCCTATTTATTGGTCAGGCAGCATCTGTGAAAAGTGAGAGGGAGAAATAGAGTTAATATTTCAGGCCGAGGGCCTTTTGTCAAAACTGGCAAACTGCTGACAAAAGGTTACCGACTTGAGATGTTAACTTTGCTTCTCTTCCTCCATAATTGCTGCCTGGCCTGCTGAGTATTCCCAGTATTTTCAGTCCGTAGATCATAATTCTCCACGTCTGCTTGGAGACAAACTTCATTATCTGTCGCTTTAATTCACAGAGGTAATACTAAATCAGAATTCTAGAATTTTCTATCGGGAAATCATGTGCATTTCTTTGTCCTTTAGTATCAGGAAGCAGAGATAGTTTTAAGTGATCTACTGTTGGATATTAGAAATAAGGTATAGATTTAAGTGAGTTTAATTTAGTGTATTTGTGTAAGAAGAGTAAACTCTACTTAGATTCATGTTAAGCAAGGTGTTTGCATGCATGGGGGGGTTTTGACTTCCGTTCAAACTGTGTCTAGAAATCATAGAAGCCCTACAGTGCGGAAGGAGGCCATTCGGCCCATCGAGTCTGCACCGACCACAATCCCACCCAGGCCCTACCCCCACATATTTTACCCGCTAATCCCTCTAACCTACGCATCTCAGGACTCTAAGGGGCAATTTTTAACCTGGCCAATCAACCTAACCTGCACATCTTTGGACTGTGGGAGGAAACCGGAGCACCCGGAGGAAACCCACGCAGACACGAGGAGAATGTGCAAACTCCACACAGGCAGTGACCCGAGCCGGGAATCGAACCCGGGACCCTGGAGCTGTGAAGCAGCAGTGCTAACCACTGTGTTACCGTGCCGCCCTATTGTATTGCCGCCCGTCTGTATTGTGCTTAGAGACTTTATGATATGGAAAGTAAATGCGAGCTTAGAGAAAGAATGAGCTTCACACCAGGGTCACCTTTAGGGTGGGAAAGCCTTTTAAGTTTAGCTTTAGCTGAATTCGTAGAAGTTGACGAGCTTAGCAGTGAGAGAGAAGGTAGCTCTAAAAAAAATGACCCCCCGCTAGAAGCAGAAAAGCCATACCATGGAGTAATGGCCAAGGAAGCAAGTCCTGAAGCTAAAGGACAGGTAGTTCCAGAAATTAGAGAATGAAGAGCGGTTTCCAGGAAGTTTGAGTGAAAAAGGAATAAAGAGCTGCCATTGGAACAGGCTACTGTTCGTTGAAGTTAAACTCAGAACTGAAAAGTGCAGTCCTGGGGGTGTTAGCTGGTAAAGCCATTGATACCTGAAGCACTCCTAGGGTTGGTAACAACTTACTACAGCCTGTGAAGTAAAAGGTTGAAGCAATTGATCTTTACCTGGTCTGGCCTATATGTGACTCCAGATCCATGGCAATGTGGTTGACTCTTAAATACCCTCGGGATTGGGCAATAAATGTGAGCCCAGCCAGCAATGCCCACATCCCATTAATGAATTTTTAAAATGATAACACAAGATATATTTTGTAACCTGCATTATCGTCAAATTCTGTATACATTTGTGAAGATAAGTGGGAGTGAAGGAGTATCGGTTTGTAGTCAAACTATTCATGTTCGATAAATATTTTGTTGTTAAGAGCTAATTGGCATTCCAAGTGACTGTTCATGAGTGTTTTCTAAAAAAGGTAAATTTTAGGGTCTTTTGAGCCAAGGTTCCATTCTGGGATTTTCCTGTCCAGTAGTAATGCCAACTGGGATCTTAACACACTTCTGTTGGACTCAGTTTCTGTTATCAATTTCTGAATCAATTAATTTTTAATTCATTTTCAGTGACTTTAAGAAAAATAGGCAGACCATCAAAAAATGCAGGTATTGGTAGCAAAGATCACTCCAAAGGTTTCATCAGCAAACATGAACACGTATTTCAGAAATGTAACTACCTGATCTCACATCTGGATATTTTCCCCATCAGTTTATCAGGTTTGCTAACCAGTTGAACCACTGGAGACACTCATATTTTTCTTTTTTTAAGGAGACTTTCCTGTAGGAAAGAAATTTCTTGATGCACAAACTAAAGGATCCACAATTATTCATGACTTCAAGTGCCTGGGTTCTCTGTCTTCTCTCATCACTCCATCCTTGGTTACCCATGAAGAACATGAAAGGTCTGTACTCCGGCAGCCAACAACATTTCTGATGTATCAAAACATTTAACCAATTTCAAATGACCATAATAACAAATTTTCTTGATCATAAGAAATATGAACATGTGTAGGCCATTCAGCCTTCAAGCCTGCTCCACCATTTAATAAGACCATGGCTGAGTCCCTCACTAAGTCTACTTTCCTGCCTTATCTCCATAACCCTTCATTCCCCTGCTGATTTAAAAGGCTATCAATCTCAGCCTTGAAAACGTTCAAAGAATCGGTCTCCACAGCTTCCTGGGGTAAAGAATTACAAAGATTCACCACTCTTTGAAAGAAAATCTTTCTCAAATCCATGTCAAATGAGAACCCCCCCCCCCCTTATTCTGCAACTTTGCCCTCTAGTCCTACACTCTCCCATGAGTAGAAACACCCTCCCAACATTTACCCTGTCTGTCCTCCTAAGAATCTTATACGTTTCAAACATTTCACTTCACAGATCCAACCTTGCACTTGCCAAACTTCCTCTTATTTTGTTGCTGCATCAAGGATAATATTGATAGCGTGGAAAAGGAATGGAAGACAGTGGAATGTGACTCCTGGGAAACTATGAGTGCAGTTCTCCAGCCCTTCCTGTGGGCGGGATCTTCTGGTCCTGCCAATTCGACCCCTACCGCGGGTTCCCCGATGGTGGCATGGGCGAGGAATGTAAATCGACATTGACGTCGGCAGGGCCAGAAGTTCCAGCTGGCAGCCAATGGCGAGCTGCCTCCACTGTGGGAAAACCCACTGCGGAAGGGCTGGAGAATTCTGCTCTATATCCAGTATTACAGTGTAATGATCTGGAAACAAGGAGATTCTCAGACTGAGAAAATCCAATAATGGTAATTATATTTGTCCAGTTTAATTAATTTACTATATATCCACATTAGAAATAAACAAAACAAGTTCAAATTCAAAAATGTTATCAATGACAATATGTTTACTGATAGTTGATTGATTCATTAAAATCTATGAAGCAAATCTGCCTTCTTGGAATATTAGAATAAAACGTTGACACAATTTTACCTTCTTAAAAAAACAAAACCTAGGCATAAAGTTTATTTGAAATAGTCTTATATAGCAGGAAGCACGCTTCCTCAGGATCCTGTCATGGGTTTGACACCATGACAACACAAATTTATTTGACTTCCTTCTCTCTCCTAAGCCTTCTGGACTTTAGCTTTACAGTCCAACTTTCCCTTCTTCAGAGTGGAAGAAGTCAGGAGACCCCAATTTAGCATAGTCCAATCCCTTTAAATCAATCCACTGTCTTCCATTTTGCCACCATTTTAACAATGACGACGCAGTCACATCAGATTAGAATCCATTTATTTCCCTTACTCCAAGAAAAATAGTGACAAATGGAAAATCTGATTCAGATGGAGTCTGGGGCTGTATGTTTTTCACTGTAATGTATACAAAAATTGGTTATCTTTTATCACAAAATGATTGCAAATCATGGGATTACAACTGGTCTTTCTCACTTGCACCTTCCAGCCACCCACTGAGCCAATGCAAAACATAACTATTGCGGCTGTTACCTGGACTTCTAGCAGCTTGTTCCACTTGGGTGTGAGGAAGAAGAGGATTCCATTCTTGGCTCCTGGCAGCTGCACATTATTGATTAGTAGTATTATCAGGATGAGATATGGAAAAATGGCTGTAAAATACACCACCTAGGAAGGCCGAGAGAAAGATTAACTGTGCATAAATAAAAATGACCAAAATAACGGGTTCTATTTGAAACACAGGGTAACTCTCAGCTTAAAGAACCATTTTGATTCCTTTTTGCAATTCTCCTGATCAGACAATTAGTTCCTACACATTTTCAAACTCAAGTGTGTCGGCATATTGTGCTGGCTTATCAACTACCACAGAAAAAAAAAAATCGATCGCAGCCCGTGATCCCTCCCTTACATCCAGAGCTGTTAATCCCAGTTATTCCAGGGAGTAGGTGGCAGAAAGTTCAGGCACAACCCCCAGAAGAATGGGCGAGGAAAATAAACGAAGATCATTTCCTTCCCCAAATGGACGGGCAAGTTTATTCAGTGTTATCTTGGCTAAAAACACACAGAAGCTTCCAGGTCCAAGGCTGAGCCGAGTTAGATGACCTTTAATGCAGCAACGGAACGCATCTCTGAACCTGTGCACCAGCAATACCAAGACATGGTAACTATTAGCACTTACTCTGATTCCAGCACAAAGGAATTTTAGCTGTGGCTTGTGACCCTCTTCATACTGCAGAGAAATGTCTTTTACATCAGGGACATTGCAAGGATAATAGGGGGGGATGACACACAGGAACCAAATGACTCAACATAGAATCACAGAACATTTATTACAATAAGCCGTGTCCTCTATTCTTTGATTGCTGACCATCTTGTCTCCTTCCATGTGTTTCCCCCCTACTGTGCACTTCCTTCCTGGTGGTGATGAAGGATCTCTTTTCCTCTCCCACCTTAGGGGTGGGGAATGGGAAAGGAGGAAAAGAGAAAATGCAGCTTTATGAAGTAATGACGTGCAGAGAAATCAAATAATTTCTTTTAACCTACGAGTGCTTATTGTCACACAGGAAAAAAATATTTTGGACTCCCTCCTTAATTCTCCTAGTCTACCCTCTGCCATCTCTTTATAAAATAGGAATGGAATGATTCCCAGTGGGCAATCTGTATCCAAAGTCCATCGAGCCGACGAAGGTTGTAGAAAAAGATCTCAACAGAATTTCCCAGAGAGCATCAAAAAGATAACAACTGATATTCAGCCAAAGTAAAGCCAACTTTCAGTTACAGGGAACAAAATGTCTTCCTTAATATACTATCTATTTCAGGAACACTATTGCAGTGCTCATACCAACATTTGTATAGTGGGAAAATACAGTGAAAAGTCTGGTTAAGCCACTTGGCCAAAATTAAACATTACAGGACAGGTTTTTGTCTAGAGTTAAAGGGGTTCGCACTATTCCTCGTGAAATAGTTTGGCAGTAAATGTAACAATTGGTGACCACCAGTTAGCTAACAAACAACAACGAGTTTATTACTATTTACAACTACATACAGAGTACTAGAATCAATGAGTTCATTCTCAGTGCTAGGGTTAATCTGGCTGCAAAAGCCAACGCTCTGCTCCGAGATCTCCGTGCCTGTCCCAATTTGTTGATTTGGTCACATGACCTTTCAAATGCACACCTCTTAAAGGGGCTACCGACTACATCCATCCCCCTTTAAGACCCTTGTTACACAGTCCCATTGATACTATGTACAATTTTCAAAGCATTAGCAATAATGAACGCTGTTAACACAGTTTAACAGAAACTCAGTCTGTCAGAAGACTTCCTCTTTCTCTGGGAGCAACGCAGTTCAACTGGTTGAGGTTCAACTATAGAGGTAGTTTCAGCTGGACTTGGACTAGCACCCAGACTCTCTCCTGGCACCAGCACATCACTTTTCACTATTCCCATCGTTTCATTGGGAGCAGTACTTTGGCCTGCGACTGGCTGATCAGCCACGTCGCTTCTTGGATAAACAATTGGATCAGGTAGTAACACTGGCTCTTGGCGTGGCTCCCATCTTTACAAATGATCTATGGGTCTCTTCAAAAACTGTCCTGTATTTTAACTTTATAGGACAGTGGCCTGACCTGGCCACAACTCCTGGGACCCAACTTGATCCACTTCCAAAATTCTTTACAAAAACTGGATCATCTATCTCAAATGTTCTTTCCGCTTGGTTCCTTTTCTGGCAACTCTGCCTTGTCTCCACCAACTTTGGAACTACCAGGCCGAACCCGATTCTCAAGCATAACCCATCAGCAGTTCTGCTGGAGCTATTCCAATAGGGAGCTGCGGGATGGATTTATAGGCTGACGTGCTATCTTGGTTTCTTATAATTTTTGTGATTGTTTCTTCATATCAGCCTTGAAAGTCTGAACTGTATGCTCAGCCAATCCATTTGATATGGGGCCATTACAATCTCTTGCAGTACTAGAGGGGGTGGCATGCTTTCTGTAAATGGAAGGTGGCTTAAGGCGTCTGCATTGGCTATGAGAGCCCCTGGCTGATGTTCAAAGCTATATTCGTAGGCTAAGAAGAGCAGTACCCATCGCTGTATTCTAGCAGAAGCAATTGGCGGAATCACTTTGTCTTCCTCAAAAAGTCCCAAAGTGGCTTGTGGTCTGTGATGAGAGTAAAAAGTCTCCCGATAATGTATTGATGAAACTTCTTATTGCTGTAGGTGGCAGCTAGGTCTTCTCTTTCTATCTGGGAGTGGCTGATAAGAGTTCTGGATACATAACCAATGGGTCTCTCAGATCTGTCATTCATTGTGTACGATAACACAGCCCAACCCCATATGGTGATGCATTGCATGCAAATATTATCTTCTTAGAGGGGTCAAAATGAACTAATAAGGACGTTGACTGAAGTGACTGCTTAACTTGGTTAAAAGCCTCTTTTTGTGGTGTTTTCCAGCACCATCTCTGGTGCTTCTTTAACAGCGCATGCAACATTGCTAACAATGTTGACAGAATTGAGAGGAACCATCCATATCTGCGGGACTACAAGCTGATGGTAAAACAGGCTGCGCAATGCAAGGACAACCATGACTCCAGTGAGTTATAGATGACAGCCTGCACTGTCACCATTGGTAGTGGCGTCAGGCCAAGGGCATGATTGGCTCCAAGAGACCAAGTTGAACTGGCTAGAAATTTTTTAAATAAAAAAGAGGGGGGCCTGCACAAAGTCATCAGAAAATATCAGGATGTGTTCCAGGAAGCACTGGGGAAGATCAAAGAATTGCAAGCAAAAATCCATATGGATCCAGAAGCCACTCAGATTTTTTTTTAGAGCAAGACCTGTGCCTTTACGCATTAGTAGAGAAGGTAGCGACAGAGCTAAAATGACTGGAAGACTTGGGCCTGTATAATTTGCAGAGTGGGCAGCACCCATTTAACTGGTCTAGTTAAACCAGACAAGACAGTCCCTATCTGAGGGGAGTACAAGCTGACAGTAAACCAGGCTGCATTACTGGATAGGTACCCCATCGCCAAAATAGAAAATCTGCATGTGGAATTGACTGGGTGTCTGACAATATAGCAAGTTGGATATGAGCCACGCTTACCAACAATAATAGTTGACCATCCCAAGGAAGTATCTGAGTTCAGAGGTAATTCTAGGGGCTGGTGCCTCCTTAATCATTCTCACTTTGTCCTCCATGGGGTGCAAACCCCTGAGCATCCACCCAATAACCAAGATAAGCTGCCTAATTTGCTTGGAAGGCGCTTTTTTTTTTCTTTTAGGCACACTCCTGCTTCCTAAAACCTTTTCAAAACTTCGTCCAAATTGGTCGAATGTTCCTGTTCGATGGATCCTGTTACTAAAACATCGTTTGAATAAATGACAACTCTGGAGCAAACTCTCCATAGTTCCCTGGAAGGTGGCGCAAGCTGACAAAACCCCAAGTGGTAGACGTGTATAGCTCCTTATGAGTATTTACAGTGACATATCCTTTTGATGCATCATCCAGTTCTCACCATTGGAAAGCGTGGCACATATCCAACTTGCTATATGTCAGACACCCAGCCAACTTCACATACAGAACTTCTATTTTGGCGATGGGGTACCTATCCAGTAATGCAGCCTGGTTTACTGTCAGCTTGTAGGCCCCACAGATAGGGACTGTCTTGTCTGGTTTAACTAGACCAGTTAAATGGGTGCTGCCCACTCTGCAAATTATACAGGCCTAATGATGTCCAAGTCTTCCAGTCATTTTAGCTCTGTCGCTACCTTCTCTACCAATGCGTAAAGGCACAGGCCTTGCTCTAAAAAAAAATCTGAGTGGCTTCTGGATCCACGTGGATTTTTGTTTGTAATTCTTTGATCTTCTCCAGTTCTTTCTGGAACACATCCTGGTATTTTCTGAAGACTTTGTGCAGGCCCCCCTCTTATTTTAAAAACTTCTAGCCAGTTCAACTTGGTCTCTTGGAGCCAATCATGCCCCATTAAACTCAGCCTTTGGCCTGACACCACTACCAATGGTAGCAGTGCAGGCTGTTATCTCTAACTCACTAGAGTCATGGTCGTCCCTACTACTTTGATGGCCTCTCCAATATATGTAGCCAGTCTCGCTGCAATGTTCTTCAACTTCAGGGGTTGAACTCCTTCTTGGAGATATTGGTGGATCTGCTCGCTCACGACAGTAGCTGACGCCCCCATATCTACTTCCATCTCCAGTGGCTGGCCATTCACTAACAACACCACTGTGATGGTGTTACCCGCTTTCATTTTATTTGGCAACAACATGTTCCATTCACCTGCTGGGAAATCCTTCATACTGGGACTGGATTATCTGCTCTGCTGGTACTGGGCAGGCCCTGCTTGTTTTTACATTTGTGCCACTTCCACACATGAAGCACGCTGCTTCTCTAAATCTACACATTCTTGGGGAGTGACTTCTCCGGCACAGATAGCACTCTATTATTTTTAGACTGCTGTTTAAATCTTCTAAACTGTATCACTCTTCCGCCTTCACATCTCTCTTAAACCAGTGCCTTCACTCCCGGGGGTCACTGCAGCTCACAGCTTCCCACCCTAACTGGTGGACCTCGTTGTTCTATGCACTTTGCAGCTTCTGGGTGACCTTCTCGGCACTCTCCATCACTGACGTCATTTCCAGCGCCTTTTTAAAAGTTAACTCTGATTCAACTAACAAATTTCTCTGTATAACTGCATTGTGTACACCACATACCAATCAGTCTCTTAACAAGTCATTCAACACTGACCCAAAATCACAATGCTCCTTGATTTGTTTTATCCTTGATACAAAAGGCTGCAATGGGCTTCCCTGGGGCTCTCTCTGTGGAGTTAAATTTGTACCTTTGTAATATTACTGAGGGCTTAGGATGATAATGCCCTGCTGCTAGCTCAATGAGCTCTGCAAATATCTTTGTGACAGGAGCATCCAGGGACGTTAGACCGAGGATTATTTATATGTCTGGGTTCCACATGCAATCAGCAAACAATTTTCTTCTTATCCTACCCCTCTATTCCATTAGCACGGAAAAAATATTCTGAACACTCCATATACTATACCCAGTCTTCTGTAGCAGCATTGAAAACTTTCTACTTTTCTGAAGAGAGGCATGTGTACTTTTTTCCTCTTTTGGGAATTGGAATGTTTTTGCAATTCTTGCAAACAAACTTTCTTTTTGTTACAATCCGGAGTTGTTGTTGTTTACCTTGTTGCCAATGTAGTAAATGCAATAATTGGCAACTACCAGAAAGCTAACAAATAACAATGGGTTTATTACTCTTTACAACTACACACAGAGTACTATAATCGATATGTTCATTCTCAGCGCTAGGATCAGCTGGCTGCAAAAGCCAGCGCTCTGCCCAGAGATCCCAGCACTTGTTCCCCATTGATCAATTCAGACCCTTCCGATGCATGTCCCTTAAAGGGGCTAGCTACTACAATTATGATGAAACTTTCTACTTGTGTACTTCGGGCGATGAGGAGTACTATAACATTTTATTTAGCTTAGTTTTCAAAACTGCCCAGAATCAAAACTAGTCAAACAAGATAATAGTCTGAAATATTTCTGCCCAGCACTGACATATTCTGCTCCTCACCTTTCCAGTAGATTTAACTCCTTTGAATATACAGAAATATACAATGATCCAAGCCAACAGGAGTAGGCCAAACAAGTCCCAGCGTATGCTGCCGATTGCTTCAATACCTCTACTCATCTGCAACAACCTGTAACTGTACAAAACACAGTGAATTTGCAGGAGGTCTTCGTTTTAAATTGCAGAGCCTTTAGTTCTAGAACATTTATTTCTCATTTTAGCAATTAATTTGTACTCCTGTGGGAAGCAGTGGTAATTTAGAAATGACGCTCTGCCAATGGTCTATTGTGAATTACCAGCCTCAATCACAGTGATAGGGTAAGCAGTGTCATACATATATTCACACTCTATCTATTTCACACCTTTAGGAATAAAATAATTGATGAGTAACAAGCACCATGATGTGCAACGTTAAAGCAACTCATTAAGGGTAAGTTGGTGTTTTCCCACCTGCCTGGTTGACGTTGGGAAGTGACATGAGGGAACAAGTGTGTGATACAAGGGAAAGAATACATTCAAAACAAGAATCCCTGCAGTCTAGGAAAGTTTGCCCTACCCGATGGATCCAGAGTTGGATATTAAAAACATTAATCTGTGATTTTCCAATCCTTTGGTACATTAGTTAGCATGCCAACAGGCTGCAGCAGGCAAAAAACTATTATACAAGACCAGTCCAATTTGCCGTTACCGGCAGCAAGACACGGACAAATTGCACCTGGATGCTAATAAGCAAATCACTCATCTTTCCATTTCCTAATGTGTTAATATCCATAGTTCAGTAAACATTTGGCACTCTCACCTTTCAATCATAATGTTGTACATTCAAGTCCAATGGCAGAAACTGGAGCAGAAAATTGTAGGCTGACTAAACAAGTGCTGCAGTGTTAAAAGAGCTGTCTTTTGGATTAAACCAAGGCCCTATCTGCACCCTCAGGTGGGTGTAAAATACCTCATGTTACTATTTTGAAGAGCAGGATAATTCTCTCCAGTGTCCTGGTCAACTTTTAATCGGAATATATGTATTATTTTGTCGGTATTATGACGCGGTTTGCAGCAGCCCCTGGAATGTATAATGACTGCTGTGTTTCCTACATTGCAAAAGTGATGATACTTCAAAGGTATTTAACTGGCCATGAGGTGTTTTGGGACATACTGAGGTAGTGAAAGGCATTACATAACTATAAGTCTTTCTTTGAATGTTCTTTGGCACATTTTGGAGGCAGGAGAAGCTCTTGTTGCTGGGATTGTGGAAGGACTTTTAGGGTTAATGAAAAATGCTAGATACTGTTGCATTGGGTCTTGCATTCTTGTACAAGCATAGAAACTCCACTAGTTTGGATGCTACAGCAATAATCCCAGAGAACAGGGAATCAAGTTCGCTTACTGTAGACTATTCTCATGGATTCCACTGGTCTGCTTGAATTTGGACTGTATTAAGCCTAGTTAGGACCGAGAGAAATGTTCCCCATATTGTCAAACAACTTTCCAGTTTTTGTTTCTGGCTTCATAACTGGACATGTTCCAACCCTGAGCGTATGAATGCTCTATAACTACTTGGAGATTCAATAGTGAACTCACCTCCAATTTAAGAAAGGTGACAGAAAGAAACCAGGAAATTATAAACTAATTAGTCCAACATCTGTTGTCGGGAAATTTTATTAGAGTCTATAATTAAGGATAGAGTGAAGAAGTGACTAAGATAGTACACAGGAGCTTTGCCAAGGGGGAAGTGATGATCGAAATGAGTGGAATAGGTAAGAGCCCAGATGATAACATTGTAATAAGTACAGAGCAAGAATGGAATCACAACCGTCGCCACGCCGACACCTGCATAGCAGCAAGGAGAATGTTATTTATATGGACTTCCAAAAAGCACTTGACGGAAGTCCCTGATAAGAGTTGAATCTCATGGAATTAAAGGAAAACTATTGGCCTGATTAGCGGAGTGTCAGGAGATAGAGAATAGGGATAATGTGCAGGTGCTCCAAATGGAAAGATGTAACCACTTGTGTGCTGTGAGGATCTGTGTTGCGGCTTCAATTTCTCACAGTATTTATTGATCACTCTGGTAACGGGATATAGAGCCTCATGTCTAAATTTGCCAATTACACTGTACACCACTGTAAACAGTGTAAATGGAAGCATAATGTTACCAGGAAATATTAACAGATTCACCAAATCAGCAATGCGTTAAACTGTGCCAAATGGATTTGAATGTAGGCAAATGCAAGACTGTCCACTTTGGATCTAAAAACGATTAAACAAAGTATTTTCCAAATGCTGAATACAAGAGACAGTGTAGGTCAAAAGAGACTTGATGGGCCATGTACATCAATCATTAAACTGCCATGTACAAGTACAGAAAATAATCAAAAAGGTCAATGGAATATTGGCCTTTATATTAAAGGACTCGTTGGAGGGGTGGTAGGGGTGTTGGTGGTAGGGGTGTTGGTGATATGGATGGAAAAAACACACAGGGAAATGTCTGAGCAAATAAAAATATCTGAGCAGATATATACCATGCATGAGCTGTATATTATTACACATTAAAAATGGTGTATAATTCAGACCATCAGAAGCAACTCCTTTTCCTTCCTTGCTATACTCACTCAAAAAATTGTTGACTGGCAGATCGAAGGTGAGTGGCGTTCCCAGGAAGGCCATCAGAGCAGTTTTCCACAATGTTCCACGTGTTGTTGCAGCTTTGCCAGGGAAGCGATGATCGAAATGAGTGGAATAGGTAGTACAGAGCCCAGGTGATAATAACATTGTAATAAGTACAGAGCAAGAATGAAATCACAACCGTCGCCACGCCGACACCTGCATAGCAGCAAAGAAAAGGCCATTAACAAAAAAAATGACACAAAGTAGCTTGCACGATTAATACTTGTGACTAAGTCAGTTTGAAGTTCCAATACGAAACCTTGTTGATAAATGAGAATCAATAGTCAAACCTAATTCAACCCTTTGAGGACTGTAGTAGTGGCTCATTATCAAAATGCTGTCAGGGGAAAGCATTGTCGGTAATATAGTTTCCAAATAAAATGTTTAAATTTATCTCTTGCATTTAAATCTCCCCCCCCCAAAATCAAGCCCAAGCTGAGTGGATAGGGAGGTTATATATATTAAAGTTACAGAAGAAGAATCATATCTAACCCCTAAATAGAAATTTCAGAGTCCAGGTCATGGCACCTTGGGAATAATCCTTTTGAGTAGGTCCAATTCCATTGTGGCTTCAAACCAAATCAGATCTTCAAAGCTTTAGGGAATTAAATATTCATTTATTCCTGTACAAATTCAGTCAAATCACAATGCCATTTTTTGTACACTACAAAATACTATCGTCATAAATGGAGGTGGGGCTCAAAGCAAACCGAAACATACTTGAATACTTATCAACAATGAGTGACAACTCAAAAAGATGCAGAACTCCGTAATTCATGCTGAATCACATACTAATAAGCTTGCTCTACACAAGATTAAGCAGCTCCTTCCTCATACAACATGGTGCGGAAAGTCAGCCAGGACAGAGTTGCTGCCTCAAGTTGTATCCAAATGACTTTTCATGATGTGGACATAGCTGGCAAGGACAACATTCATTGGTCATCCCTACCTGCCTTCAGGAAGATGGGCTTTCTTCTTGAAACACAACTGTGGGCTGCTGGTGATCCAATAAGTCTGTTAGGAAAAGAGTTCCAGGATTTTGACTCAGCGACGATGCAAAAAAATGGAGATATGCATTCAAGTCAGGATGTATGTAACTTGGAGGGGATGGTCTTTTGTCATGCATGCTCATGCCTCTACTGTACTTAACCTCTGAAGGTGGTGGAAGATGCAGGTTTGGGAAGTGCTGCTAAAGCCATTGCAATTTGCTGCAGTGCATCCTGTAGATAATACAATTCAGTCAAGGTATGCCATGGCGATCAGTTAGTTTAGAGGACGTGGTAATCAAGCAAACGGCTTTGTCCTTTGTGGTGTTGAGCTTTTGCAGCTGCAATCATTCAAGCAAGTGGAAAGTATTCCATCAGACTCCTGACCTATGCCTTTTGGATAATGGAGGGGCTTTCCAGAGTCATGAAATGAACCATTTGTTATAAAATACCTAACTTTTGATCTCTAGTAGTCACAGCATCTATCTGGCCGGTCCAGTTGAGTTTCTGGCCAATAGTAACATCCATGATGTTGACGGTGGGGTACTTAACAATGCAAAAATCATTGAATCTCAAGGAGAAGTGGAGATAGTCATTGTCTGCCATTTTTTTGAAACAAATATTATTTGCCACTATCAGCATAAGTCTGTATGTTGTCCAGATCTTGTTGCTCCATTACCTAATGAATTGCGAATGGAGTGGAACATTGTGCAATCATTAAACACCCGATTCCAATCTACTGATAATGGGATAATCACTGATGAAGCAGCTGGAGATAGCTAGAACTGGTGTGAATCCTGAGGAACTCCTACAACAATGTTCTGGGCAACCACAACTATCTTCCGATCTCCTAGAGATCACTCCCGTCAGTGGAGAGTTAGCCCTCGTCCGTATTGACTTCACTGGTGCCAGACTGTCTCATGCTGCCTTTTTGTCAAGGCTGTTACTTCACCACACCTCCGGAATTCAGCCTGTGTTCATGTTCTGGGCAAAGGCTGCAATGAGATTTTGAGAGACAATGTCTGGAGTCAAATGTTCCTACTGGAGCCCAAACTGAGGATTAGTCAGCAGGGTATTAATGACTAAGTGACATTGCTATCACTGTTGATGACTCCATCCTTCACTTTGCAGATGAGAAGGAGAATGCCGCTGAGGTGATAATTTGATTAGGTGCTTCTCGTGCACAGGACATGCCTAGGCAATTTTGTACTTTTAGCTCGATATCAATGCTATACCAGGTACAGCTTAGCAAAGGGCATGGTTATTTCAGTCGTCCAGGCATTCGGCATCTCAGGCAGGATGTTACGCCCATTGTATTCAGCTATTTGTTGGAGTGACAATAAATCAAACTGACTGAACATCGGTACACGTGATTATGGGGCCCTCAGGCGATAGTAGAAGAGGATAATTCACTCAGCATTTTGGATCAGGTGGTTGCAAATGTGTTTTTTTTTGCCTTTGCACGTTGGGTTTCACCATTATTAAGGACAAGGATGTTAGTGGAGTCTCCTATTAAGTTATCTATTAATTGTAGATTACTCACCATTCATGACTGAATGTGGCAGGGTTGCAGAGCTCTGGCCTGATCTGTTGGTGTGGGCATACATGGCTCTATACACTGCTGTCATTGTTTAACACACCATTCTGTGTTGTAATTTCACTAGGTTGACAATTCATTTACAGGGACACCAGAAGCTGTGCTTGCATGCCCTTCTGCCTTCCTCCTTGAACTAACATTGGAATTTGGCTTCATGGTGAAGGAGAAGTGAGAAATATGCCAGGCCATATGTTACTATGTTCAAGTATTGAGCTGCCAAATCAATTCTTAATATGTCCTACTTGGCACAGTGGTAATCCCATATGATATGATTGGGGTGGGGTTGGGGCTATCCAGTGTGCAAAAAACAGGATTAGGTTTCTACGAGTGGTGGTCACTCTTACCAAAGCTGTCGTGTACAGATGCATCTTGGTGAGGAAGATTTCAAAGAGGTTATTCCATTGTGGTTTTCTCACCACATACCGTAAGTCTGGCAGCCAAGTCCTTTAGGATTCAGCCAGTTCAGTTACTATCAAGCTACTCTCCATGTTTGACATTGAAATGTGTCCCTAACCCTCCCAGTATCCCTAGATTATATTCTGTGCACTTGCCACCCTCAGTGCTTTGTCCAAGTGATGTTGAATAGAGGGGTGTTGATGTTTTGTCCATTGTTGTTGACGACAGTCTATGAATCATCGTTAATTCAATCCAGACTATATATGTTGTCTTGACCGGAAAGTCCACATCGAATACAAGATGCTAGACTGACCAAAAGGTTGACGTTTCATAGATTCCCTCTGGATTTTTCTTTGGTTAACTGGTTTTGACTTGATCAAGCTTTTTTTAATGCCATTGTGCATCATCTTTTCCTTTCACACGCATTGTGCTGCTACGTTGTTGTTAAGATGTCACTTTTTTTTTGGTTTGGTCTTTAGACAATCTTGAAAACTGACAACAGCATTTTAACAAGATTTGACTCTCCTTTTTAGCTGGTCTAGTATCAGTCAATTGTACAACGTGACGAGCCACCTTAGCTTTGACTTTATCATTCTCTCTATGCTTTACAATATTTTGTTCCTCTGAGGGATCTCAGAATCTAGTGTCACATTCGCATTTTCAAGATCTGAGGCAAACGCGGCAGATAGCATTGAATTTTCTCATGGCAATTGGAAGTGGTCCAGCTATCACACACATAAAAGGATGTTAGAACTAGTGCCTTTGTAGACCTTGGGTTTAGTTGTCAGTTTAGTGCCCATTTTATTCAGTCACCTCAAAGAGCCTTCAAAAGCATTTTTGGTTTTAAACTGTGGTCCACCTAATCTATGAGCACATCACATGACCTGGCACTTACTAGATTGATGAACCGATCCACTGTGCACTAATTGATGATGCTATACAGGATTTCCCAGGGGCAGGCTGGTATAAAATTTCCACCTTCAGATTAATAACGAGGCAAAATTTCTTACATCCTTGAGAAATGGTCAGTGGTGACAGAGCAGTCCTCTTTTGTATGAGAAACAATGGCACAATTATCAGCAAGCTAGAGCTCTCAGACAAGTTCTTCATGAATTTTAGTTCTGGATTGCAGGTGGTGAAGAGTGCATAACTTGACATCATCCATCTTGATTATCAGGTGAAGGTGGGTGGTGATTAATAGAGTTTCCCCGTTCATATTGGTCCTGAATCCATAAGACCAGACAAGTTCCCGAGGCAATTTTCAGGAGCTTCTTCCTATCCAATAATACACCACTGTCTTCATGTCGAATGGGAAAGGATAAACTCAAAGGAGGTAATGGAGTTGTACTTGAAGAATAAAGTTATATACCAACTAATTCTGCTACCAATTTAATTGTTTCCTACAGCTGTCTAAGCATTTTTGTGCTGAGGTATTAAAGTTGGATCTTAATTCCAGGTTTCACTGATAATGAATGGTAGAGTGGTGTTTTCGGAGAAGAATTCAATGCAAGAAAAGTGTTCTTGTGAGTTTGCAATAGAGCTAACTATGAAACAGCATAGCTTCCCAGGAATCTAGTAGGTGACATCTATTGACATCGCTCTCGAGAAGCTCACTAATTACAGTTCTTACTTCCACCCGTTTCTCAGCTGCAGGGTTTCATCTCTGGACCTTCCTGCAGGAATAAAGGCAAAGGGGATCAAAGTCCATCTCTTTCATTTATTTTCTCCTATTTTTATTTGCTCAGAGGTATTTATACCCCAGAGCTTCTGCATGTGCTTTTCTCCTCTACTGGAGTTCTCCCCTCATCTGTGATTGAGGAACGCATCCCACCACTAACGTGACCTTCACTCCTTCTCTGACAGGGTTTCTAGTGTCAAATTCCATCCAAGTAGCCTTTGCATCTGCCTCACGTTACCCCCTGCACCAAGTCCAACATGTCTTCTCTTGACTGCAGCTTCTACGACACTCTTCTTCATTAGAGTCCTCCATTCACTCTCAGCTGTGCTTTCTGCAGTCCTTTTCCCGTAACAATGTTGAATCAACAACATTTATCCATGTGCTTCTTCCATCACTTGGTCACTTTCCACATCTACATGCATGTTCTCCAAACTATGATGCTGATATGGTATTGAATGTATTATCTTAATGTAAGGCAGCCAATTAAGTTTGGATGACCACTTTGCCTTGTTAGGAATGGGTTAACAGTTACCTTCCACTTAAGTTCTAAATTGGATGTTAATCATTTTATATATCCCAGTGACTTCTATTAAGAGGTTACAGGTGGCACTGGGTGGTGAGAATTGTATGTGGAGTTGAATCAAAGAAATAAAGGTAGTTTATGAAGAAGCTGAACTTGTCTCTCCTTTACTGAACTGCAACCGAGAGACTCAAACATGCCTAACTCTACTCAAGTATGACTCTGATCCACCTCTAACCTGCCATTTTAACACTTCTTGTTCTTACTCCAAACAGCAGACTACCCTCCCATACTACTTCAATCAAGTTCAAAAGCAAACTTCAAGAGCATTAACTCTCTCTCTCTAGGTGACTCATAATTTGTTGGTCTGAACACTGACTAAAAATATCAAACTTTTGTATATTCTACCCCGCTCCCTTCCATTTTGGAGCCATGACTGAAATAACCTTTGAATAATCTATTAATTTCTGCATTGTTTTTCTGAATTAAACCCATTGGTTATCTGTGAACACCAATGGCATTATCTGGGTATGCTAGGATACCTCTTGGATTCTACCCATTGTTTTTCCGTCCTCCTATTGGTCAATTCATTTGAAACAGTGGAGAATCCTACAAATGTAATGTTTCTTGCTTGTGCCAGATAGACAAACTGTACATTTTGAAATTGAGAGTGCCACTCAGTACTCAAAGGGTCAAGCATCAGATGGAACAAAATTTAGAAAAAAAAATAGTTCCTGCTTCTCCTCTCATTCTGTCTGGTAAAATATTTTTTTTAAAGTATAACTGTTTGCCAATTCATCTTTCCAATCAAAATCAGAGCATGGAGCAATTACCAGTTTGTTGCTTTAGACAAGTCAATGTATAAAATACTTAAATATTCATCCCTCCCATTTACCAAATGGTAGCATAAAGACTGACTTGTAACCCAGGCTCCCTCAGTTTTTGAGCAACTAGAGGAATAATAGATGAGAAACAGAAATATTTTCCAATACAATAAGCAACTCAATGAGAATCCAATCCCTGAGGCCTGACCAAGACCCTGTGTTGTATACAGAAGGTGCTGTTAGTCATCATCAGGGAATGGAGTTCGTACAAGTGTTAACTTAAACTTTCATTTCCGCAAAAGGAAGAAAATTAACTAGAATTTGTAATCCAATAATTGCAATTGTGACCTTGCTGTCTGCATCCAGAGACAACACACTGTGCTTCATTGCACAGTAACCTAGAGTTGGGGACAGGAGACAGATGTCAATTAGCCTACCCTGAATGTGAATAATGTAATCAATGCAGTGAGGTGACTATTACAGATACACAGCATCATAATTCAGTAATTGAGAGTAGTATTTTTCAGTAAGAACGCCATTAGCTGCTGATGTTACAATCCAGGTCCAGATGAATCTTGTAGCCATTTTCCTTGTGCAATGTGTTGCGGGCCCGCCCTGATAAATGTAGCAGCTGTGATGGTGGCATTAAAAAGGAGAAAAAAAGAAAAATAATCATCAAGCTGTAAATGGAAGTCACAAAATCTAGCAGTAACAATAACAAACTTCTAATATTTAAGAGACTACAGAAATTTTAACAAGTAAAACCAACAAAATGAAAACATGCTCAAAGTTCAGAAAAGCTCTTAAACATCCAAAACAACTCGACGGTTTCAGATATCATTTGATCACTGAGCACATCACAGCTTGCATCATGATCCTTAGCACCTTTTACTGAGAGTGAAATCAAAGAAGAACTTTGTACTGTCACTGAATATTTAAGCCAAAACACATTTTTTTTTAAGAAACAAGTCCGCTTAATAAAACATATTCAGGAACAAGTTCACAATTGAGACCATGTCATTCTCTGGTCAGAGCGGCTTTTGTGCAGCATTTCTTCTCTGCATTCAATAGGAATTATCTCAGTATCTCATGGAAAAATTGTATGTTCTCAAATGCGATACAGTGAGCTGAATTGGAAACTTAAAAAAAAAGCCAAAGGGAAAATTTACCTTTAGAAAAAAATGCAATAACCTCAACAGTGAACGTATATTTTGTTTTCCAGTGAAACATCTAGTGATATTTTATTACATTAAAAGGCGCTATATAAAAACAAGTTGTTGTTTTCTGTGCACCAGAATGGCTCCCCCATACCGCGCACCCATCTCAGTCCCACTTGACTATCAATTCTGTCAACAATGACTCAAATTTGCTCCAGGGCCTCAAATTTAACTTATCAAGAGTGTTTTAATTTTTATATGGAGTTACACCATGCATCTTCTCACTGCTTCCTTGACATTGCAATTGAAGGCAGTGTCAGGAATGGCATAGTCTGGAATTCGCTTCCTAAACTCAACCTCCTTAAAAGCCACCTGTTTGACTAATCTTTTGATCACCATTTTTAAAATCTCTAGTTTAAGAGTGCATTATACCTCTGAAGTGCCTTAGGATGTTTTTCTATGTAAATACAATTAATAAAAGATGTGGGCTGTTGATCTTGGTGCTTTGCCTCTCAATCTCCCATCACATCCTTCAGTAACATTCACAATGTAACTTTTTGTAGTATTTTGGAACCTGCTTATGCAGATTATTGTTGTAACAAGAAAAATATTCTATTCTACATTTAAAACAGGTCATTATGACTTTGTTCCTCTTCTAAGCAACCAAATGCTTATGATTCAGAACCAAAGTTTAAAGGTGGTTTGACATTGTTAAAATTTACTTGGTGGGTCGTTGCATGCTTCAATTAAGTGCATTCTTAACAGGCTTGGGAACAGAGATCCTGATGTTTGTAAATCTCATGAGCTGTCATTCTGTGGCTGTTAAAAAGCAGCAGCCTGCCCACTAACATAAAACATGCTACCGTGCAAAGGGACCTGGGGGTCCTTGTGCATGAGGCGCAAAAGCCCAGTCTGCAGGTGCAACAGGTGATCAAGAAGGCAAATGGGATGTTGGCCTATATTGCGAAGGGGATAGAATATAAAAGCAGGGATGTCTTGATGCACCTGTACAGGGCATTGGTGAGGCCGCAGCTGGAATATTGTGTGCAGTATTGGTCCCCTTATATGAGGAAGGATATATTGGCATTGGAGGGAGTGCAGAGAAGGTTCACCAGGTTGATACCGGAGATGAGGGGTTTGGATTATGAGGAGAGGCTGAGGAGATTGGGTTTGTACTCGTTGGAGTTTAGAAGGATGAGGGGGGATCTTATGGAGACTTATAAGATAATGCGGGGGCTGGATAGGGTGGAGGCGGAGAGATTCTTTCCACTTAGTAAGGAAGTTAAAACTAGAGGACACAGCCTCAAAATAAAGGGGGGTCGGTTTAAGACAGAGTTGAGGAGGAACTTCTTCTCCCAGAGGGTGGTGAATCTCTGGAATTCTCTGCCCACTGAGGTGGTGGAGGCTACCTCGCTGAATATGTTTAAAGCACGGATGGATGGATTCCTGATCGGTAAGGGAATTAAGGGTGATGGGGATCAGGCGGGTAAGTAGTACTGATCCACGTCAGATCAGCCATGATCTTATTGAATGGCGGGGCAGGCTCGAGGGGCTAGATGGCCTACTCCTGCTCCATGTTCTTATGTTCTAACTATTGGATTTGTAGATGTCCAGCCTCAACTTGAAGTGACAATAGGAAGACACATAAAATAGCAGTGTAGAAAACCAACACATCACACCCCAGGATCATTTTATATAACAAGAGTGGAATGGAAGAAAACAAAAAAATAATGGAAAGATAGTCAAAAATAGACACTAACCATTTTAAACCCCAATTCCTTCATCTGAACCCCATTCTCAAGGTAGCTGCTAACGTGGTGTGTGTTTGTGTTGGGGAAGCGATCATATTCATCAGTTTTCCTGGGTGATCTTACGAACAAGATATTGCAATAATGCATTAAAAAAACACATTTGCAGACGAGAGTTTTGGAAGAAAGAGGAAGCATGATTTTGTTTTTTGAAAAGGAAAGTTCGCACAAAGGGGCTGTAATGCGTACGGTTAAATTTCTGGTTTTAACCTGGTGTTGTGAGACTTCTTACTATGCGTACGGAGTACAGGCCTCAACAGAGCTTGATGCACTTAAACATTTGATACCAGCATGACCATCTTGGGCATAGAATGCTATTTAGGCCCCATTATTCTTTAAAGATTCAAATTAAAAATGGATAATATGTTAACAGGATATTCCACAGTTCACAGAAAATCACATTTCCTGTTATAATTGTGTGGGTACTTCTTGAAAATCGCACTCAATAATCATTCTTCTTTCCACTCACCAAGCAAACATCTAAAACATCAGGTTTTAGTCCTTTATGGCAATCAAAACTGAACTCATCAGTGCCATAACAACATTTGTCTGGGTCAGTTTGACAGTAATCTGACACAGTTGGGTGACCTCCAACTCAGTGCTGGATGACTGTCACAATAATATCATATGGCTGGATTATATCCTGCATAGTGGTGGGTCAAACATTAGACATGGCCCATAATAGTGACAGACACATCTAGATTGGCATTAAATCTGGTTTCAGGCACTGATGATACAGCATATCACTGTGTGCTCGGATCAGCAACCAGGCAGTGCTCATAATGTTACAGCCTGGTTGGTCTCTAACCTTTTGGAAGACTTCAATGATAAAGAATATACAAAAAACAGAATAAAATTTGAATTAAAAATGAAAATGACAGTTTTATAAAACTGGCTGATTTTCTTAAACAATTAGAAATTTGTGAAGTCTGAAGTCCAATACGGCAGGCCGAAGTGTGAATGCTGCAATCCCTATTTAAATGTATGGGTGGCGGAGAACTAAGACAGGAGATTTGCAAGTTAAAGACACTCAAGAAAAAATATGTGGAAGGAGGGGGGAAGAAAACAAAAAGTAGAGGTTACAAAAAGATAGATGGAAATTGAAAAGTACAAGCATGTTTTAGTAAATGGAGAGATTGGGTTGGAAAATGACCTCAAAAGTCTTAGTGATGCTTTTGTAAGTTACAGGAGCTCCAGTAAAAGGATACTTATCGAAGCTATGGCCACCTAGGGAGCCATGATGTGGAGATGCCGGCGTTGGACTGGGGTAAACACAGTAAGAAGTTTAACAACACCAGGTTAAAGTCCAACAGGTTTATTATTTGGTAGCAAAAGCCACACAGGCTTTCGGAGCTCCAAGCCCCTTCTTCAGGTGAGTGGGAATTCTGTTCACAAACAGGGCATATAAAGACACAGACTCAATTTACATGAATAATGGTTGGAATGCGAATACTTACAGCTAATCAAGTCTTTAAGATACAAACAATGTGAGTTTAAGATACAAAACGTTGTTTGTATCTTAAAGACTTGATTAGCTGTAAGTATTCGCATTCCAACCATTATTCATGTAAATTGAGTCTGTGTCTTTAGATGCCCTGTTTGTGAACAGAATTCCCACTCACCTGAAGGGACTTGGAGCTCCGAAAGCTTGTGTGGCTTTTGCTACCAAATAAACCTGTTGGACTTTAACCTGGTGTTGTTAAACTTCTTACTGCACCTAGGGAGCCTCAGGCCCATTTGAACATGTCTCTCTTGGCTATTAAAGATAGAATTTGGAAAGATTTTTCATACGTCTATGCTTACAATAAATGAACTAAAGGGTTATTTGATTTTAATTAGATCTCAACACTCCAGAATCCAGATTTTGACATCTTATCAGGCATCTGAACAGACAGACTTCAACAGAAACATCTCAGCTAAAGGAATGGCATTAAAAAAAAAAATCATTGCAACAAGCCTTCAGTATTGTCCTGCACATCTACATTACATGCTCATACAATCCCTATAGTGCAGAAGGAGGCCATTCGGTCCATCGAACCTGCACCATCAACAATCCCATCCAGGCCCTATCCCTGCAATCCCATGCCAATCTCCCTGACACGAAGGGGCAATTTACCATGGCCAATCAACCTAACTCTCACATCTTTGGACTGTAGGAGGAAACTGGAGCACCCGGAGGAAACCCATGCAGACACAGGGAGAACATGCAAAACACACACAAGGCTGGAATTGAACCTGGACCCCTGGCGCTGAGAGACAGCAGTGCTAAACACTGTGCCACCATGCCACCCAGCTGTCCTGATGTGGAGTTGCTGCCGTTGGACTGGGGTGGGCACAGTAAGTAGCCTCACAACACCAGGTTAAAGTCCAACAGGTTTATTTGGTAGCACGAGCTTTCGGAGCGCCGCTCCATCAGGTGAGTGCAGGATCTGTTTCACAGATAATCAAGTCTTTACAGGTGCAGACAATGTGAGTGGAGAGAGGGTTAAGTACAGGTTAAAAGGTGTGAATTGTCTCCAGCCAGGACAGTTAGTGAGATTTTGCAAGTCCAGGCAAGTCGTGGGGGTTACAGATAGTGTGACATGAACCCAAGATCCCGGTTGAGGCCATCCTCATGTGTGCGGAACTTGGCTATCAGTCTCTGCTCAGCAATTACCTGTTAAGACTCGCATTCCAACCATTATCTTGTAATTGAGTTTGTGTCTATATATGCCCTGTTTGTGAAGCAAATCCTGCACTCACCAGATGAAGGAGCGGTGCTCCGAAAGCTTGTGCTACCAAATAAACCTGTTGGACTTTAATCTGGTGTTGTGAGACTACTTACTGCACATGTCCTGAAGTATGCTCAAAGTCACAACTAAAATGATTCTACGATAATTGATCCAACTGTAGTCTCATTTTTGAGCAAAATGTTAACCCATGGTGCAACAATGAGAAAATGTGCAGTAATAAGAGTCAGTCAGACAGCACAGAAAATTAGCCCATTGTGGCACTGCTCCTGGGTAATCCATGCCTGTAAGTGGTATGTGATGTTTACTGGTTAGTTGGAGATTAAATGGATCATCCAAAGCTGTAATACAGCATATTTAATGAAGCACTATATCATGTGATTTAGGAGACAAAATATTGCATGCCTCATTAATACTGAGATACAGCCTTCACATTTGAAGAAGACATACACAATGAAACCATTCCTCTCCGACTCAACTAATGTCTAAACTTACCAATCATGGTATTTTGCCCCAGAGCAAATAAATCGATCAGTGAAAGCAGCATGGAGTATAGCATTTTTTTTCAAAGCTGTACTCTACACATGTGCTAATTTAAAAAACGCTGTAGGGCGGGAGAGGAATTTGCATGTAAAATTAAAATTAAAAACAAAGTTGAGAATGCTTCTTCTGGGAATGTTACTTGAAATTACATTGTTAAATAGGTTGAAAGTGGCCAAAGGGGCTACAGCAAAACTGTCCCTAATTCAGCACCAAGTGCAGCCTCACAAAAAAGCTACATGATTACTGGTATTGGAACCTGTGGGGCACTGATACAATTGCTTTTTCAGGTGGAGTCTAAAAATCATTAGAGTTCGATGCTTCACCGAGCTGAGTTATATCAGATTGGAGAGTAACGCTGGTATTATATGCTCATGACGACAAAGAGTGAAACTTCCCGCTCCAGGAGATCAAATGCTGCGGTAGACAGGAAAGCCGGCTCGGCACCCCCTAGCTGGCAGGGCAGGTTGCCATGGCAAATCATTCACTTGATTGCTCATTGTATCTTGTGGCAGGGTGGGCTGGGATTTATCCACCCCACCATTAACTCATCGGGTCGATGTTCCCATATTTAAATAACACCCCTCCACACAAATTCACTCTGTAGCCCAGGACTTTGAAATGAATGATGACACACCCCCACTCAAAAAACAACTGCTTTGCCCCAAATTTCAGAAACAGATACCTAGAGAGATTTCTCCAGGCAGTCAAGGGCCAGCAGGATTTCCCCCACCTCCGTGATGGGAGCCAGAGGTCCAACCACACTATGCAGCCTTGGCAGGTCACTGGGAAGATCAGCATCCATGGATCTGAGAAGAGGATTGCTCTCCAATGCTGGAAGAACATGAATGATCTCACGTGCTCTGCCAAGGTAAGCTAACCTTCTCCTCACTCTCAACTCATATGACCATTCATCATTCAAGGGTTGCTGGTTTGTTGGGAGATGCTAACAGTTCTTGCGCCAAAGGCAAGGTTAGCATCTCCCAATAAACCAGCAGGGATCCATCAAGGAGTCTTCGGCCACCCACTGAAACTGAGTGCCCTTCAATGTAGGCGACTCTCCAGCCAATTATTAATGATCTCTTCAGTATTACAAGCACCTGCAAGAAAAGGCAGAGGGATATAGTCAGGCAGCCCATCAACTTCAGCCCCAAACTGCACCTCAGGTAAGAATCATGAGGAAACATCCAAAAACCCGTCACTTTGTTCATCTGCACCCACCACCAGCACAGAGACACACATCACAGTGGGAGCCAATTCTAGAGCAGGCTTGGGGTGATCATTTGGTGAACACAGATTTAGGTCCACAGAAGGTGCAGGCAGTGACAGACAAGATCACTGACACTTGGAGGACTGCTGGAGACCAGGCTCCAGCTGGATATGTGCTTGGCTGGAGCGATGGTGTGCAGGTTCATGTGTGGGATCCATCAGTAGGGTATGCGAGAGGGTGACTGGACACCTCAACCGCCCTCCTGGAGCACGTTTTCCTCAAGGAATCAAAGAGGAGTCCTCGTTCACCAACAGGGAGGACAAACATCAGCCAGACACCCCAGGGCAATTCATCCGAGACTCGGAGGCTGTCCAGCTATTCCAAATCCCACCTGCCTATGACCGCAGTAACTCCAGCTGCTCAGGCTGAAAAGAGTGCACCTACCCACAGTAGATGACTGGACTCGGCCTCTGGAGGATGCCCGCCATGGTCATCTCAGACAACAGGATAAAGCGGTCAGCAGGCTGCCTCCAGCCCTGCTGCGGATGTCAGCAATAGTGCAAGAACCTCCACCTGTATGCCTTCCAGTCATTTTCTTGCTTCTGTCCTGTCAATCTTCGCTGAGTCAAGAGTGTGCCTTCCAGTCCTTCCCTTCTCTACCACCTGCTCTTGTCCGAGCAGTCTTGGCACGGAGTCGACACAGCCATAAGAGCAGCTCAGCGAAAGGTAGGCAAATGTCCAAACTTTGAAGTTGCAAGTGAAGTGCAGTTTGAGTTCACCAGGTGCACATCTGTTACATCCAACTGTGATTAACACGGATCTAATTATCCACCGGCGAGGTAATTAGATTCGGTCTGCAAACACGATTCTGGCCAGCTGGGTTTTTAATGAGCATTCATGAGATGCAAAAACGTTTCCCAACATGGTGCAGCAGTTACCCCAAACCGTCCTGCAATTCGGGAGAGGAAAATTGCAACCTGCCTTCCTGCCAACGGAAATTTAATTTTGGCCGCACTCAGAATTTTCTGGACCGGCCTACCACACGTGGGATCAGAAATCCCCGCTCAAAATGTCATTTTTGAGCACCAACATTCTTCACCTCAAATTCAAAAACTCATTACCTTTTTAAAAAAATGCTTTTCAATTGGTGTTTGTGTACAGAAATGATTTAGGGCTGCTTGTATGCAAATGAGTGGATGCACAACGTACTTCTGTTCAGGTTCTAGATTCAAACATTTACTAAGATAACACCACATAATTAATTGGTAAAAGAAAGAAAATTTTCTCTCTCTTCCATATATAGTCCATGAACACGAAGGTCCTGGTCATAGGTCCATTAGAACATCAATTATACATTTCTAAAATAACAGGGTTGAACAACAGCTTGGACGGTTGGATCAATCCTGTGGTTCATGCACAAGGACCATTTAGGATTGGAGCTTGCAAGTTTTCCCTGGGGTTATTCATTTAATGATTGAAGGTAATTAAAATTTACATCCATGCAAACTCCAAATACGATTGGAACTATTGAGCTGAAATTTGTTCTATTCCTTCATGTTTGATATGTATTTAAATTTACTTTTTCTGTTTGGAGAAAGACTAATCATTCCCTATTACTGTACTTACGTATGAGTTTGCACAGCTGGCATCCAATAACTCAAATATACAGTGACAATTACAAGTCATTCCAGGATCCCACAAGATGAAGATGAATGGAAGATGTTCAACAAAACAATGTTTTCCATCACTGAACATTCAGTAGTCATGCAGTTAATGTCAAAAGCCTTCGTTTTTGTTTCACAAAAAATGGAAGCCA
The DNA here is from genome assembly GCF_964213995.1 of Mustelus asterias. Taxonomy (NCBI): domain Eukaryota; kingdom Metazoa; phylum Chordata; class Chondrichthyes; order Carcharhiniformes; family Triakidae; genus Mustelus; species Mustelus asterias. Next base: position 95,784,278 of record NC_135813.1, on the reverse strand, counting down.
TTCTATAAACACAATTTCATCAAAGCTTTGATCTAATTTGTTCCCATCCTAAAACAATTCCACAGTTTTAAAAAGGAATGTCTCCAGTATCTGAGAACTATCCCCATTTTCTCACCCAAGTCAAAAGACCAAGAAGAAAATTTATGACTGCAATGTAGACTAAATCCTTGATAAAAAATGTGCTGTATATGGGCAGTACAGGTGTTGAGTGTGTTCTTGGCAAGCTGACTTCTTAGGGAGGAAAGTCAATAAACCAAACATTATACATTGGTCTTGCACTTCTGGGACAGGATTTCAAACTGATGGGCTGAATGTCTCTACCAACTGCTACCAGAGTCCTCTGCAAAACGAGTTTGGGTAGTCACAATCTGGTTCCAACTGAGTGTCAGCCAAAAGGATTATACTATGTCTAATTGACATACACTTCACTGTCACAGGATTCTAATGCAGGAAAAGGAAACAAGGTTAAAATTGGTGCAAAGAGGGTGAAAGGCTGCTACGAGCTCAGGCCGAATCATATTGGGGGAACAGCAAACTGTTAAGTTTATTTATTAGTCACAAGGCTTACATTAACATTACAATGAAGTTATTATGAAATTCCCCTAGTCGCCACAGTCCGGCATCTGTTCGGGTCAATGCACCTAACCAGCACGTCTTTCAGAATGTGGGAGGAAACCCATGCAGACATGGGGAGAACGTGCAAACTCCACACAGACAGTGACCCAAGCTGGGAATCGAACCCGGGTCCCTGGCGCTGAGAGGCAGCAGTGCTAACATACTGTGAATCTACACCATACAACACATGGCCTGGGAAATTTGATGCCAATACCTTCTGCCTCAAGTTAAAAATGGTTTTCTTCCCCAGCACTCACATTACACACAATGTTATGTTAAAAAAATTAAAAAAAGGAACATTAATCCAAGCCATGCACCCACAGTTTCCAGTGGAGTGCAGACACTCAGAAGCCTGTGGCTTAGTTGTGTAACTACTCAACCTCATGGCTTCAGAACAGCTGCCTGTGATAGGGGTGGGATACTAAATTGGACAGTTAAAAACTAGTAACCACATTTCTAAAAAAAATTTATATACAAATATAAGTGACAGCATATTGCAATCACTTTAAAGCACCATCAAACCAGAAAAACAATGTTAATTCAGATGGAATGTTGTGCATTCCAGTCACAGGACTTGGAATCTTTATTCTGGTTTAACCACCTTTTCAGCAAAATGTGTTGTGCAATTTTACAAATGCGTTGCTTTCCACTCTCACACCTTGCGCAGTGGACCCTCATGGATAGGATTGAAAAGCACTCACAGCCTTCCGTTTAGGTTTGGTTACTGGAAAAGTGTAGCTGCAGAGGTGACTGGGCCTCACTAGGTAGCTATGGCTGAAAACAGGATCCCAACTGTTTCTTTGCAAATTAAAATGAAAAAATATACACACACTGTCGGAAGACTTTCTTTACTCATTCACACAATGCTGAATATTTGGTAGGGTACTAGAGGGGAAAAGGCTGGTTTAAAATGGAGTTTGTTTGAAAAAAATCAAAAAAAAGGTGCACAGTTCTGTAGAGCAGTATAGAGGTACTAAATTTCCATTCCTAATTACTGCATCATCAGAGAACAACATATTTCATTACTGGAACTGCTGAATCCTTCTGTGGGGTGAAGAGAATGGAAACCACATTGATGCAAGTAGTTTTCAAGATTAGCTATTGTGAAATGAAATGTATAATGGGAGTGTGACTCGCACAATAGTCAGGAATTTAAGCTCTTACGATTTTAAAAAAAGCTGGCTGTTGCACCTCATTGAAAATTGCTGCAAGCAGTTCTAGAACGCAGGTTTTCTTAGGCTTCCATTAGCCCCAGGCACTGAACTTTAGTTGCATTTAAAAATTGCCTGAAAAGGGGTTTAAATAGGTGGCTGTGATGGCAGTGTTTGTTCTAATGTAATGTTGCTCGGGACAAATGCATTAAATTCTGCTCAGCAATAAGAGTCACATGCAAGAGTCAGGAGAATCATGGGAAATGTGACAACAGCGTGACTTGAGATTGTGTGTAAAGAAGATGTGAATTCACTACCTGTCTCTCCCTTCGATTAGCACAGACGTGAATGATCAAGCGGTTAACAGATTTGATCGGGTAGACTATCTCTGTCTCAAAAAAACAAACTGAGGAGAAAGTCTTCAGGTTAGAATTAGAAAAATAAAGCAGCAAACCCCTTGAAGAAAAGCAATACGGTAAATGACACCAGTTTCTGCCAGTGACTGAAGACCAGGTCCTATTGTATGCAACTGGTATAGAAAAAAAACCCCAACACATTACAACGGCAGGATTTCCATAAGTTTAGGCCTAAAGCACAATTCGGTAAAGAAAGCATTCTTTAGCCCAGAAGGAAAAAAAAAAAATTACATTTGGGAAATGAATAGTACTGGTCTTGTATTGAGACGGAACTCCAGTTTGGACCAATACCAATCATTTTCACAATTTTCTAGTTTTTCCTTCTGGGAATGCATTGCATTTCCTAGTTTCAAGACAGGCCAGATGTCAAACATACAACAGAAGAGGGTTTTGGTGATGGGGCCACATTTTAAAGGAAAATACTTTGGTGCCAAAATTAGCATATGTTGGAACAGGGACTTGGCCTCTTACTTTGTATATTACAATTTAGGGATTATTTAAATCAGTGCCAGCCCTGATACAATGGGACACAGGATATTTTGTTGCAATCAGGAATATAAATCAGTGCTGTGCTGCTGCTGTTTCACTGCTACTGAAATGAGACAGATTCGGCAAATATTAATGCAAATTGAGTTTTTTTCTCTCATCCCAGTTTCTTTGGTTTAAATAGAGAGGTCACATTTCAGTTTCATAATAGAAAGCAGCCGAGTATTGGCGAACATGGTCTTTATTAATTACTGATTCAGTGGGAGTCCTACTCTACTAGATAAAAATACCACTCTTGCCCCAGAATCAGAAGTTGTGGGTTTAAGTCTCACTCCAGAGACCAGAGCACAAAATCTAGACCTAGATTTCAATGCAGAACTGAGGCAGTGCAGAGCTGTATTCCGGATGAGGCTTCAAAAAGAGACCAGTTGTTCTCAGATTCTCTGCAGTACCCTGGCCAGTATGTATCCCTCAACTCAAGTCACTGATACATTTATCTGGTCATATGTCTCTTTGCTGTCCGAGAGACTTTGATGTGTGAGAAATGGTTTGAGGTTCCGATATTAAAACAGTGACTACATTTCAAATGTACTTCCTTGGAGCATTCAGAGGTCATGAAGGGTGCCATATAAATGCAAGTTCTTCTTTACTTTTCATGAATTGTGGACACTTAGTTTTACCAGATTTACCAAGCATCACTCATCAGGAATGATCATCATTCCCTATGGGTTATGAGACTTTTTTGATTCAATTCTTTAAAAAAATAAAGAAAGGTAGCCAGTTCTGTAGGGTTGATTTTACTAGGTTCTACGGAAAGTGGGGGAAAATCGAGACCACTGACCTTGCCACCTCAGCTTTTGATATGTCCAAATACAAAAAAGGGGACAGTGCTATGGAACAACAAGCACTTTTTAAATATATTTGTTCATGGATGCAGGTGTTGCTGGCTATGCCAGAGTTTGTTGCCCAAACACGAGAAGGTGGTGGTGAGCTACCTTCTGGAACTGCTGCAGTACATGCGGTGCTCAAACAGCCACAGCGCTATTATGGAGGAACTCCAGGATTTTGATCCAGCGATAGTGAAGGAAGGTGGTTATATTTCCCAATCAGGACGGTTACGTGGCATAGAGGGGCACTTGCGGGTGGTGGTGTTCCCATGTATCTGCTGCCCTGGTCCTTCTAGGCAAGAGATGGTGTGCTTGGAAGGTGCTGTTGAAGGGGCTTTGTAGAGTTGCTGCACTGCATCTTGTAGATGGTACACACTGCTGCCACTGTATGTTGGTGGTGACAGGTGTGAATGTTTAACTTCACTGCACAAGGTGAACATCCGTAGATTTAAAATCAATTCCACACCAAATTGCACAAATTCTGGCAAGGCTCTGCCTCAGAGCACACACCTTGCTCCAATATTATTGGTGCATCGTAGCTCAATAGGTTTAGTTACGTTGGCCGAACTTTGAAAACAAGGTTACTGGTATTTTGTTGCAGCTTTTTGGGCAGCCAACATTTATCTTCATCTCTAGTGCACAGTATTTTTTAAAATTCCTATATTTAAGCTTTTAAGTTTAGCTGACTTGGCAATACTTTGAAGTGATAGTTGCTGCAGCAACACAAGTTGCAGTGCAAGTAACATTCACACCACAAGTGCCAGGCAAAGACCATCACCCCCTGATATTCAGTGGCACTATCATTGCTGAATCCCCCACGAACATCCTGGGAGGATTACCACTGACCAGAAAATGAATTGGACTAGTTATATAAATACTGTGACTACCGGAGCAGGTCAAAGGCTTCGAATCCTGCGGCGAATAACTCCCCTCCCGACTCCCCAAAGCTTGTTCACCATCTACAAAGCACAAGTCAGGAGTGTAATGGGATACTCTCCATTTGCCTGGACGAGTGCAGCTCCAACAACAAGAAGTTCGACACTATCCAGGATAAAGCAGTCTGCTGGATTGCTACCTCTTCCACAAACATTCAATTCTTCCACTGATCATTGGCAGCTGCGTGTACCATCTACAAGATAGACTGCAGGATCCCACCAAGGTTCCTTTGGCTGCATCTTCCAAACCCATTCCCATCTAGAAGGGCAAGGGCAGCAGATATCTGGGAACACCACCACCCGCAGGTTCATTCCAAGCCTCTCACCATCCTGATTTGGAAATAGATCTCTGTTCCTTCACTGTCACTGGGTCAAAATCTTGGAATTTCCTCCCAAACAGCACAAGGTGTACCTGCACCTCAGGGACTGCAGTGGTTAAAGGCAGCAGCTCACCACCATCTCCTAAAGGGCAATAAATGCTGGTCGAGCCAGCAACAGCCACATCCCATAAATGAATTTTTTAAAAAAGCTTGAAATGGTGAATCCTTTCACACTGCACGGATTAGAAACAGATAATTTTATGAGGGAGCAAAATCCCAAGGTGCATGACAACATAAAGGACTAGAATGGCATTCAAGTAACATAAGCTTTAATGTTAAGGATTCACAGGAAGTGGATGCCCGGTAAGTCAATCTATTGCAGCTATTAAAAGAAAGTGTCTGATGCAAAATTTTCGAGGGAACCCATCATAACTTCCAATGAAGTGGAAATACCATCTTCAGATAGTGCTAATCAGTCTTCCCAAGAGTCCAAGAAATTGTAAGTAGTATATTGTGGCCACTCATTTATGCATCTACAATAATACATATGTACAGAAAGGGATTCCACTTTATGAATGTTCAGTTGATATTTATCCATAAAACCTCAACAGCGCACATTAATACCGACTATCTAGGGAGTACCCACATTTATTATGTAGAAATCCAGAGTGCTTGAATTATTTGAAGAGTCTGAAAGGAGGGAGTGTAGCTGTGTGAGACCCAGGCTACTGTTTTAACCATCTCGATGGTGCCAATTAGAAATCCAAATTAGTAAATGTAATGAAGCCCACCTGAATTAGTGTTCAGCACAGCACAGGTTTCCAAAAATCTTCATCACTTTGTACAGAAGAGTGAGCAAGCAGCACAGAATGAAGGTTGCAAAGCAGCTGCCATTCCATAGGAAGAGGATGAGAAAGAGGACAGCAGCATCAAACAGGCCAATGTACACAGATGGCTGGGTGCTCAATGACTTGTATCAATAGAAAAGTGCTAGAAAATTACACTTGCAATTATTGACAGGTTGGGATATCTTCCCAAATGTCTTTTTATCCCCCCAGCACCATATAGAAACTTGGGTGAAAAAGACCTGCACCAACATCTCAACTGCTTCCCCCGAAAAGGACAGCCAAAATCCTTAATTCATTTCTGTTCAAAATTTGAGAGCCACAATTGTAATCAAAACAGTCAACAGCAGCAGTTCTGTGCACAGTGAGGTACGGTTAAACCAACATTCAGTGATCGCCAATTTGCAAAACAATACTCAGGTTGCACTGTGGAACTTTCCGATCCCGGCATCATTCAGCACAGGTAGGATACCATTGTATAGGGGATATCATGAAGGGTTTCTCACTGCAGTATAGCTTAACACATGAAACACAGTTTCACCACACCACAGCAAAATTAAGTGCAAAGATGGTTGACAGATTGCAGGCAACATAAACTGATAGCATTGGCTATCGCTGGCTTCCAGCATGCACTGGTGTGCAAGTTTAAATGCAACTGAATCCAGCACAGGGGAAAAAAGGGGCATAATGGAAGAGAATATTAAGATTTTAATGGATAAGAGAGAGAATTACTTCAGTAGGACAAGCCTCTGTTAGATACCACAGGGAGGTAAAAACTGAAAACCTAAAATAAAATGTGACACAAAGATAGGCCGCTGTGCAGAAACAGGAAAAATGCAGAGTAAACTTCAAATGGAGGACACCTGATTGATGGAAGTCCACTTGATCTTCACTGCAAGCCTTGCCGTTGATCAGACCCATTGTATTTTATTTTGGATGGCGGGGATTCAGTCACTGACATACTCGCAAATTAGAAAAGAATCAACATTGTACAGTCAAACACCTCTCCAAATGAGACTAATCTAGCACAACAAATTAAGTTTTTGGAAATCCTTTTTCCAGTTCAGCCGTTTTAAATCTTAAATGCAAACCATCAATAATCTTGATCATCTTGCTCAAGAAAGAACTTTTAATACCAAATGGCTCGAGGGGTGAAATTCCTCATCTTTACCATTAATGTTCATTTGCTTATGCAAAATTTCTGTGCATCTAATACAGTGCAAATGTCACCCAAAAGATCTTACCAATTTAAATAGAGGAGAGTATACAAAGCAGTTCTTTTTAAAATGTATCAACCAGTTTGCAAAACAAAACTCTAGGGAGTGTAACCCTTAGCTATTTATAAAAGTTACCCATCAAGTTATCCATTTAATATAGGTTGACACACTTTACAGTCAGAACATGTGCATGTTTGCTTTAAAAACTAAAATCTATGTTTAACAGCTGAATTTAAAAAAAAACCATTATCCACAATTGTAGCTCCATTTTAAGGATTGCAGCAACAGGAAAAGACAGCACTTCATAACCTGATCCATCAGTGGTCATCATTGGTTCAGTGTGAGGAGATGCCCCCACCCTGGGCGTTAGCATCTTGGCAGTGCCAGCCTGGGCCCTCTGGCACTGCCCACTGGGCATGGGGCAGGGCCCTGCATTTGGGATCACGAGCAGAAGGGGGGAGGCCAGCGATCGGGGCTGGGCAGTCAGGGGTGTTGATCGGGGCTAGGTCTGGGCATGCTTGGGGAGAGGGGGGAAAAATAGAGAGCCAGCATTGTGGGGTCACGGAGCTGGCCAGCAAAATCGGGAGGCCGACAGACAGGGGCTACTACACATGCACCGATCTTGGCGCTGGCAGATCAGGGCATGAGCAGTGGCCCGCTCAGTGTTATGCCATCGGCCAATCCAGCGGGAATAGACCCCACCCACAGATTTCTTGGGTTGTTTACACCAGTGCACAGAGTGTGGGAGATTCTTGTCTGAACTCCCACTGAAAAAAAACAGCGTGATTTACTCCAGTTTTCATGCAAATTCAACACTTACAATTGTTTTGGGAGAATCCCCACCCCCCCCCAAAAAGGAGCATTCTTTCATGAACAACCTCAGCCATTATTTAAAGCATTCGGATAGCCCAAACCAAGTATGTTTCAGCCGTGTGATGGTTGCTGTAGCAATGGTTCCATTCATTAAAAGATTGAAAAGCACTGCGGAGAGGGGCTCAAAATGGAAGCCATTTCAAAAGCTTAATTGGAAGGCTACACCAGCATAATTGACACCATTTGTGTTACAAAAGAACAGTAATGTGTTCTTCGCTGAATCACTCCTATAAATGAAACCAGACAGAACACCAACTGTTTCCAAGCTTTTAACAAAAATGAGAAAATATTCTCATTATTCCAGGAAGTAGCTTGTGTTTGTGGCCAGTATGTGGTTAGCAGGTCTACCTTTATGAAACTGAGAGCATCAGTGACAAGATTAGGGGCGGGAATGATTGACTGAATTCTATAAATTTTCCTACTTTGGTTGAAGTTCACCGCAGAGAGGTTAGAAATAGTCAGGCTCTTGGGCAATGACTCAGCTATTCAATTTCTCTACACTTCTCACTTCAGTGAAGACCAGATGCTGCAACCTCCAGTTGGGAAGCTAAAACCATGAACCAGGTCAACAAATGTTAAACTGACCTTGATTCCACAGCATTGAATATAACCTAGGGCATCTTCCACTGTCAATAAACATCAGATGTTACACGGTCATGAATGATTGCATGGCAAAACATGCGTAACAGGAAAGAGTGGCATGCAATCACCATGTGGGTAAGTGCATCTTAGAAGATTTCATTTACATTAGATGGATAACCAGAAGCATAATCTTTTCCAGAAGTGCGCTAAATTTTAATGGGGAATATGCAACGTGAACACTTTTTACGCTGGTGACTTAAGATGCTTTTATTGGAATAGTCATAACAAAGGAAAAATAAGCAGAAAAACATCCTTGGAGCATTTGTCAGCAACACATACGGTTTACATTATCTGCCATCCACACAACTGCTGTGCTCAAAATGGCTGTATCCGACCGTGGATGCATATATACGCAAACTGACAACAACTTCCATTAGCAGGTTTATTTTACAACTTTTGCTGCTAGGTTTTGTCTGCCGAGTGCACACTGGATGTTTCGGTGATTCTCCAACCATTTAAACTAGTCGCTGAAACAAAATATCAGATGCAGTACTCATTTTTGGCATGAAGATGTTTCCAGGAGGCTGTCTGACGTCAGAAAACTGGAGCATTGAAATAACAACTAGAACTCTGCCACAGTAAATACAGCATGTGGACAGATGCTAGTTAGTGGAAAATGGCCATGGTGTAGCTGGTAAGGTAATGTTTCCAATTCTCCCACTTCACACCTGGGTGTTGAAACACGGAAGGTAGGAAGGAGGTCTGGAACAAGAATTCTAGCAACAGTTGACTGGATTATTTGCAGTAAAAACCAGAATACTGTGTAGCCAAAAAAAAAATCCAAGCATATTTTTAGTTCAATATATAAAATGTTCTTTTCCTGAAATCAGATTTTGTATTCTCCCCAAAGCTTTGCTTAGCAAACCTGGAGGGGTTTAGAAAGCAAAAATTATTTCTCAACTCAGATTTCTTTGGTTCATGACGTAAGGTTCTGGCCTGAAGGAAAATTGCGGAAGGGGGAAGCATCAAGAGGATACGTGGCAAAAGGAAGTCATTAGGGGAGGATAAAGGACTTGGGAGGAACCCGTTTAAAAAAAAATAAGTAGGCTGCGTTTTGTTTTCGGGAGGAGTACAATACCTGAAGGAGGTGCTAGTATCTAAACCAAAGAGTGGGTGACTCTGCTAATCATATTCTATTCATCTTTTAATCATGCCAAGCTCTTCAGGGGCCAAACAAAAATACTCTGGAATCCAAGAGTCATGCTTAATTCAGCACTGTAATCAAAATAATTCAATATTGGCAAGCTAACCTCACCTGCCGAATGCACACGAGACGTTTCAGTTCCTTTTGAAAACCAGGGATGGTTGACATCGAACTGAAGTGAAACCTAAACCGGCAGGAACTCCATCCAGTCAAGTCTTGGGACATGAGGTGGGCTACTTCCACCACCGATAACCATGCAGAAAGACACAGTTAAAGATTACATGCATGTATGAATGGTAATTAAATTTGATAGGTGAAGTATAACAAGTACAAAGTTGGGTGACATGATGTGCTAGTGGTTGAGGAAGCTACTAAACTAGTTGCACCATCTCAACTCTACACTCTAAAGACATTGTTGTAAGGGGCAAAACTGTAGCATGGCAGAAGATAAAGATTTGATTTATTATTGTCACATGTATTAGTATACAGTGAAAAGTATGGTTTCTTGTGCGCTGTACGAACAAAGCATATTGTTCAGGAGAAGGAAAGGACAGGGGGCAGAATGTAGTGCAACAGTCATAGCTAGGGTGTAGAGAAAGATCAACTTAATGTGAGGTAGGTCCATTCAAAAGTCTGATGGCAGCAAGGAAGAAGCTGTTTGGTTGGTACATGACCTCAGATTTTTGTATCTTTTTCCTGATGGAAGGTGGTGGAAGAGAGCACCAGGGGTGCGTGGGATCCTTGATTATGCTGGCTGCTTTGCATGATGGACTGGGCTTTGTTCACGACCCTTTGTAGTTTGTGGTCTTGGATAGAACAGGAGCCAAACAAAGCTGTGATACAACCAGAAAGGGTGCTTTCTATGATGGAGTTGTAGCAGACATGCCGAATTTCTTTAGCCTCCTGAGAAAGTAGAGGCATTGGTGGACTTTGACTATAGCGTTGGTGAGGACAGCGTGTTGGTGATCTGGACACCCAGAAATTTGAAGCTCTTGACCATTTCCACTTCATCCCCATTGATGTAGACAGGGACATGCCCTCCACCTCGCTTTCTGAAGTCGATGACCATCTCCTTTGTTTTACTGATGTTGAGTTAGAGATTGTCATCACACCGATGCGCCAGATATTCTCTTTCCTGTACTCAGTATCATTGAGTTCCCACCGACTACGGTGGTGTCATCAGCAAACTTGCAAATGGAGTTGGAGGGGAATTTGGCCACAGTCATATGTGTATCAGGAGTACAGTAGGGAGCTGAGAACACAGCCTTGTGAGGCACCAGTGTTGAGGATGATAGTGGATGAAGTGTTGTTGCCTATCCTTACTGATTGCGGTCTGTGGGTTAGGAAGTTTAGGATGCAGTTGCAGAGGGAGGAGCCGATGAGGGATGAGTTTCTTGGAATAATGGTGGTGTTTTCAACTTGAGGTTCGTACCCCAGGAATAGTGCGTTCTTGAAAGTTGCATTTATACATGCTAAAATCACATGTTGTGGATTTATTTGGACTGAAATTCAAGTGCTAAGTACGTGTACAAAAGAATTTAAAGGGCTAAATAAAATCATGGATAAAAAGGGAGTGACTGAAGATTGTAGATGCTGAAAAAGAGAGATGTCAGATAAATAAGAGAATGTTGAAGGCAATGAGAATGTTATGATGTATATTTCACTTTCAAAAAGCATTTGAAAAATTAGCACAAAAAAAAACTTGTTAGCAAAATTGAAGTCCGTAGAATAAAAAAGGATAGTAGCTGCTTGGATATGAAGTTCGCTGAGTGACAGAAAGCAGAGCAATGGTAGACAGCTGTTTTTCCAGACTGAGGGAAAGTATGCAGTAGGGTTTCTCATTAAGTGGGAGAGGGGTCAGCATGAGGAGTTCTGCTTTTCTTGACCCAATTAAACTAACCTAGATTTGAGCAGGTCACAATTTCAAAATCTGCAGATGATACAAAACTTGGAAGTATTGTGAGCAGGAGGATAGTGATAAACCGTGAGGTCATAATCATAGTCGTGGAATAGTTAGGCATGTGACAGATGAAATTTAATGCAGAGAAGTGTGAAGTGATTATTTTGGTCAGAAGAATGAAGAGACAATATGAAATAAAGGATACCATTCTAAATGGGGTACAGGAGCAGAGCTTTCTGGGGGTTATTTATGCACAAATCAGATTAAGTGGTTAGCCAGGCGCACACACTATCCGGAGCTTTATTAGCTGAAATAGAACAGAAATAGTCAACACAACTTTTTGGCGTTATAAAATACTGGGTCAGGCTGAACTGGAATGTGTCCGACTCTGGACACTACACTTTGGGGAGATTGTGAAGGTTTTAAAAGCGTGCAGGAAAGATATGGATTCAGGGATGAGATATTTCAGTTACAAGAATAGATTGGTGAAGTTGGAATTGTTGTATTGAAATGAGATTAGAAAGAGCAGTCTGGTCAGTATAAACAGGGAGAAACTGTTCCCATTTTGATTCGATTTATTATTGGCACATTTATTGGTATACAATGGAAAGTATTGTTTCTTGTGTTATACAGACAAAACATACCATTCATAAAGGAAATGAGAGAGTGCAGAATGTAGTGTTACATTCATAGGTAGGGTGGAGAGAAAGATCAACTTAACAGGAGGAGGTCCATTCAAATGTCTGATGGCAGCACGGAAGAAGCTGTTCTTGAGTTGATTAGTACATGATCGTAAACTTCTGTATCTTTTTCCTGACAGAAGAGTGTATGTTCAGGGTGCATGGGGTCCTTAATTATGCTGGCTGCTTTTCCGATGCAGCAGGAAGTATAACAGTCAATGGAGGGGAAGCTGGTTTGCGTGATCACCCTTTGTAGTTTCTTGTGGTCTTGGTCAGAACAGGAGCCATACCAAGCTGTGGTACATAATACCTACAAGTGCAGTTGGAGGCCATTCAGCCCACACCAACAACAATCCTATCCAGGACTATCTCCGTAACCCCACGTATTTACCATGCTAACCCCCCCGACACCAAGGGGCAATTTAACATGGCCAACCAACCTGATCCGCACATCTTTGGACTGTGGGAGGAAACTGGAGCACCCGGAGGAAACCCACGCAGACACGGGGAGAATGTGCAAACTCCACACAGACAATGACCAAGAGGCCAGAATCAAACCCAGGTCCCTGGTGCTGTGAGGTAGCAGGGCTAACCACTGTGCCACACAAAGGGTGCTTTCTATTTCTAACATCTGTAAAAGTTAGAGTCATAACAGACATGCCGAATTTCCTTAGCCTCCTGAGAAAGTAGAGGTGTTGGTGGGCTTTTTAAATTATAGCATCTGCTTGGAGGGACCAGGACAGGTTGTTGGTGATCTGGACACCTAAAAAACTGGAAGATCGACCATTTCCATTTCATCCCCATTGATGTAGACAGGGGCACATCCTCCACTACGTTTCCTGAAGTTGATGACTATTTCCTTCATTTTACTGACACTGAGGGAGAGATTGTTGCTGCACCAGTTCCTCTTTCCTGTACTCTGTCTCATTGTTTGAGATCTGACTCACTACAGTGGTGTCATCAGCAAAGGTTGGAAGGGAATTTGGTCACAGTCATAGATGTACAAAGAGTATAGTAAGGGGCTGAGGACACAGCCTTGCGGGACACCGGTGTTGAGGATGATCATGGAGGTGGTGTTGTTGCCTATCCTTACAGATTGCAGTCTGTGGATTAGGAAGTTCAGAATCCAGCCGCAGAGAGGAGCTGAGCCCTAGGCCTCAAAGTTTGGAGATGGGTTTTGTGGGAATAATGGTGTCGAAGACTGAGCTGTAGTCAATCAATAGGAGTCTGGCATAGGTGTCTTTGTTATCTAGGTGTTCCAGCCTTGAGTTTAGGGCCAGAGAGATGACGTCTGCTGTGAACTGGTTTCAGTAATAGGCGAACTGTAGTGGACCCAGACAATCAGGGAGGCCGGAATTGATTTGTGCCATAACCAATGTTTCAAAGCACTTCAGAATGATGGATTTCAGAGCCACGGGACGATAGTCATTAATGTGCGCTTCCTGGCTTTTCTTTGGTACAGGAATGATGGTCAACTTCTTGAAAATCGGTAGGTACCTCAGATTGGTGTAAAGGGGAGATTAAAGATGCATGCGAATACCCCTGCCAGCTGGTCTGCACAGGATCGGAGTGCTCGTCCGGGTACCCCATCCGGGCAAATTGCTTCCCGTGGATTTACTTTCAAGACAACTGATCCAACGTCTGTGATGGTGACCTCAGATACTGGTTCAGCTGAGCCTTCTGGGGCAGAAGATGTGCTCTCGCTGACCTCTTGCTCGAAACGGGCGTAGAATGCATCGAGTTCCCAAGGGTCGAGAACCAGAGAAACAAAAGGGACTTGGACATTTGGACACTGCATTGGAGGCTGATTCACTTTTTAAAAAAAGGAGCTGAATCATTATTTGATGAGAATCTTGCAAGGCTATGGGGAAAAGGCATGGGAGTGGGACTAGCTCAGCAGTTTTTTTTTTATAAACAGGGAACTGGCAGACCTGGACATTGTTCTGTGCTGTTACTATTCTGTAACAGTTGGTCTTGTGTTCACAGGTAAACAATAGTCAAATATGGAGGTGACTAGTGGAAAGAAAAAAAGTGAAGCATGTTGATGACAGAACAGGAATATAAAACAGTGAAATCCTCAAAAAAAGATTGTGTTGGAACAAATGAATGATAGAGTCAAGAGAAAGAACCCACTTGTCCAGTCCTACTAAATAACCCCATCAATGGACTAGAAATCAGGAACCATATTTTATGATGTATACATTCAGTTTTCACTTGTTGTATTAAACAAGAGCTTGAATATATCAATGGAATACCAAGTTATTCACAATTGACAAACAGAATGATAGAAGAATTAGTAAAAGAATTTCCTGTCGTAAATCAGGAACATGAGTCAACGGCAGAGAAAGATGAGCAAACATGTAGCAGGAGAATGAGGTAAAGAGGAGCCAATTGAAAAAAGATTGTTGCCCAAAATGAAGGAAGGAGCATCAGAATACACTGTTGTTCAATGAGGAATTAGAAATGAATCTTAAAGGGTCAAGATGCAATTGATGAAATAATACAGGCCAACCAGAACCAAAATCTTACTCAAGGCATCACTGTGGTTAATGTGCTTCAAAAAAAAGACTAGGTGTTCTGGAAATTATCCCCTCCTTTATCCATGTACAGCAATTAAAGAAATTGTTTGGTGGGAATGAGGACAGTGATTACATATGGTATTCTTGGCCCAATGAGAGGAGGGTGTGGATAAGAACATGAACCTCCATAAAAAAAAACCAAAGCCAACTTTGGAAAGTGTACCAGGAAGAGTCCATCAGTAACTGAAGACTCTAGAATAGGCCAGGTACAGAAAATATATGATAATGAAGGACAGAATGTGAATAGCACCGATCATGCAAAGCCACATCCCCAAGAGGGGACCACTTGGACGTGATAGAGTAATGTGCCACTCCAGCCTGCAGGTTCACAGTTGACAAGGAATCACCCAATTGTAAGAGGAGTCTAGGATTCTGGGAAGAGGAACAAGCCAATAATACAAAAGGTAGGAGAAAATACCACACGACCACAACAGTTGCCTTTATGACTCTTGGATTGACAAGATACCCATGTCAAAAACACCAATTCTGAAGGTTTCCAACAGAAAAAGAAAATCAAAATTGGTGATAAGATTCTGGTGCACCGTCATAAAATGTAACTTATCAAGTCAAACTGCAGGAGGAAAAGAAATGAGACAAAGCAATCCTGCAAGTCAGGCATTCGATAACCTCCTTTATCCCCCTGTCTGAAATCCACAGCCCACAGAACAGGAACCTTACAAAAACCATGAAAAAGGAAACCATGAACAGTGGGAGATAGCAAGTGTAGAATTACATCCCTGGGCTAGACTGGCCCTAATGGGACTACTAGTTACTTGATTAGTAGTATTAGCCATCAGAATGATCATGACGTGCCTACTCCACAAGTGTATCCAAGATGAGAATTGGATAGACAAGTCAATATAAATGAGTAACCAAGGAGGAGAGGCAATTGGAAAGGCTGGACTGCTGATTAATTCCAAATGAACCTTTCTTCTGAACAAAGAAAGGAATGTTGAAACATGGAAGGCAGGGAGAAGGTTCGAGATAGGAGCTCTAACCACAATTGAATAGACAAATTGAAGTTCAGAGCAGGAAGCTGTTCATGATGAAATGCCTGTTCAGGTGTGGAGATAAGTTGCTGATCCACAGGAAGCATCACAGACCTCATGACAAAAGGGAGCTAATAGGGAAAAGTAAGGTACTTATCAGAAGTCATTGACTGAGTAAATAAACTGTGATGTGATACCTGATCAGTGGGTGATAACACAAGATTGTATTCTGCTCGAGTAACTTCTCTTCACACTGAGCTTAATAAAGGTGAAACCACAAAACTGGTGTTCCAAGGTCTGCACTTAATTCAGCTTTATTAGGCAACAAATTATCCAACAGCAGGGCTAGAACTCACATTTGGGTTTGGGAATGAGTAACCAACTGAGATTTATGCTGAGAGGAACCAAATGGGCATCTCTGTTCAAAGGTGATACGTAGCCACAGAGTTCTATCCTCCTCAAAGTTTATTCAAGAAAGAATGCTCCATTAATGCAGACCATTTTCATTACAAAACCCTCATCAGTTTAATGTTAAATAAAAACAAGCAGCTTTGGCATCAAGAATCAATCTTTCAAAATACCAATGATGGTGTCAGGAGTTTAATGGCACGTATTACAATAGCATGTACCTAGAGATAAAATTAAAATGATCCGATTGAAGAAGTTCATTTTAATAAATAAATAAGAGATTCGGTCAATGATCACCACTGAGGAATTACACTTTCATCTGCAAAGAACTTTAGGACATTTTATGTTGAAAGGAACATAAAATGCAAATTGTTTCAGCAAGTTCAGTTAATAGTATGGAGAAAAATCTACCTCCAGCATTTGTAACCAATTTTAATAACAATCAGAGATGAGCCGATGCTCTCATTACAGAAGGAGCTCTAATTGGAGGAGTTTTACTGTAGTAATATTGCAGTAACAGGCAAGAACAAACCTTTCAGAAGAGGACAGAGCTTTGCCAAGGCATGGACAGGACCCAAGCACGTAAACTGGCCGATGGTGAATTCCATGAGGAGCAGCGGAACCCCACACAACAACAACATGATCAGATACGGAATGAGGAAGGCACCTGCAAGAAAAAAAAAAGTCAGATGTTAAAAAACAACATGCTTGAGAAAAGCAGGAGACTGATCTGGGGTTTGGTTAGGCCACTGAAATCAATAGCTCAGTGTTTGCAGACAGCTTTGGCCATCGATTCATCCATGGCTACTTACTATGCCTTGGCAACATTATTGGAAGACATAGGATCAAAAAGCATATTGATAATAGCCAGTTCTAGCTCTTCACTACTTCTGTAACAGCTTATAATTTCCCATTGCTGACTATTGGGGGGAAAAAAAATGAACCAATAGGCCTCAAACACTCCCATCAACTCCACTGTCTACTAATACAAACTCAAAATACTTTTGATTCTGGAAATCCAAAATGAAAACAAAACGCTGGAAATACTCAGCAGGACAGGCAGCATCTGAGGAGAGAGAAAAAGAGGGTTCATATTTCAGGTCGGTTACTTTTTCAGAGCTTTGATCTCCAGCCATTTGAAATAACCACTCAGCAACTAACCTGTGAAGCCCCCTCACAATCTTGTGTTTCAATAAGATCACCTTTCATTCTTCTAAACTCCAGAGAGTACAACTCAACCTCATCACAGGACACTCATCCCAGAAATAAATCGTGAACCTTTGCTGCACCGCCTCAAAATGATGAATGTATCCTCCAGTAAGGAGGCCAAAAAAAATTTTGCTCCACTCCTGATGGTCTCAAAAGCCCAACCCAACTGTAGCCACAAACTTCCTCATTTTTGTACTGTAAAATTGTATTAAAAGTAAACAGCCCACTTGCCTTCCTCACTGCAGTTACCTAGATACTAACTTTGTATTTCTCGTACGAGAACACCAAAATCTCAGAATATTGTTAAAAAGGTTCTATTTAAAAAAATAAAATGCTCTATTTTTGCTATCAGAGTAACCTCACATTTCTCCACATTAAATGCATTTTATACCTTAATGCCTTTGCGTTTGCTTCACAGCTTACTGTCCTACTGACCTTCAGTGTGTTGATGAATAGCAGATGGATTTTAATTCAGATAAATGCAAGGTGTGGCATTTTGGCAAGACAAACTAGGGCAGGACTTGCACAGTTAATGGTAGGGCCCTGGGAAGTGTTGTCAAAGAAATCTAGGAGTACAGGTACATAGCTCCCCGAGAGGGAGGTAGAGGGTGGTGAAGGCAGCATTTGGCACACCTGTCTTCATCAGTCAGAGCACTGAGTACAGGAGACATTGATAAGGCCACATTTGGAGGACTTCTGATCCTCCTATAGAAAGTATGTTAAGCTGGAAAGGGTGCAAAAACGATTTCCAAGGACGTTACCGGGACTGGAAGGTTTAAATTATAAGGAGGTTGGGATTTTTTCCCCTAGAGCATTGGAGGATAAGGGGTGACCTTAGAGGTTTATAAAATCACGAGGGACATAGATAAGATGAATAGCCAAGGTCTTTTCCCCAGGGTAGGGGAGCCCAAAACTAGAGGGCATGTGGATTTAAGGTGAGGGGAAAGCTTTAAAAGGAACTTGGGGGACAACTTTTTCCACAGAGGGTGGTGCGTTTATGGAATAAGCTGCCAGAGGTGTTGGTAGAGGCAGGTACAATTACAATCTTTAAAAGACAAAGGCCAATTGGACTAGTTCAGTTTAGGAAACCTGGTCAGCATGGGCGAGTTGGGCTGGAGGGCCTGTTTTTGTGCTGTACATCTCTTCGACTGAGATCATCAGTAAATTTGAATACAATACTCTCGGTCCCTTCATCTACGTCTTTAATATGGATTGCAAATAGCTGAGGCCCCAGCACTAATACTTGCAGCAACCCACCATCATCTCAAACATGTCCTTTTATCTCCACTCTCTGCATTTTGTCCATTAACCAGTTTCCATTCATGCCTATATTACCCCAACCCATGAGCCTCAACTTGGGTAAAACTTGTGGTATTTTGCCAAGGCAATGGTGTATTGGTATTGTCACTGAACTAGTAATCCAGAGACTCAGTCATGCTCTGGGGACCCACATTCAAATCATACCACAGATGGTGAAATTTGAATTCAATAAAATAAAATTTGGAATTAAAGATCTAATGATGACCATGAAACCATTGTTGATGGTCATAAAAACCCATCTGGTTCACTAGTGTCCTTTAGGGAAGGGAATTTGCCATCCTTACCTGGTCTGGCCTACATGCGAGTCCAAACCCACAGCAATGTGATTGACTCAAATGCACTCGGAAATGGCCACAGCAAACCACTCTGTTCAAGGGCAATAAATGCTAACCCAGCCAGCAATGCTTGCATCCCATTCCCAAAGGGCTATAGAATTTCCAGACTGCCTGCTTCCTTACTTAATGCTGGACAAAAAAAAAAAAGAGGTCAAAACTCAATGTGGCAGACAAATGAATGAACACTCAACCTTCCATTAAAGCCTCAAGTAAAAAAAGTGTGGATGCTGGAAATCTGATAAAGATAGAAAATTCAGCAGATCTGGCAGCATCTATAGAAAAGGGAAGAAAACAGAATAACGCTTTGGGTGTAAATGACCCTTCCCAGGAACTGGCTATGCTAGGGGAGGCAGGATGGAGCGTGCTAGGGCACACAAGTGCAACAGAGTGCGTGAGCGCAAGACTGGTGGGTGCATACAAGAGAGAGAGATGCTCAGAACAGAGGACAGGATCTACAGGTATTTAGAGAGGCAAGGACAGATTAGAGACAGTCAGCCAGCATAGCTTAGAGTGGAAAAATAATGTCTCAAATTTAATAGTTTTTTTGAAGGGGTAACCAAGAAGGTCGATGAGGGAGGGCAGTGCAGTCAACATTGTCTACATGGACTTTAGTGAGGCTTTTAAAAAGGTACCGCATGGTAGGTTGTAGCATAAGGTTAAATCTCACGGAATGCGGGGTGAGGTAGCCAATTGGGTACAAAATTGACGACAGGGTTGTATTTCAAATTGTGGAGGCCTGTGACCAGCGGTGTGCCTCAGGAATTGGTGCTGGGTCCATTGTTATTTGTCATTCACATTAATGATTTGGATAAGAATTTAGTAGGCATGGTAGGCAAGTTTGCAGATGACACCAAGATTGGTGGCTTAGTGGACAGTGAAGGTTACCTAGGATTGCAATGGGATCTTGATCAATTGGGCCAGTGGGCTGATGATTGGCAGATGGAGTTTAATTTAGATAAACACTAGGTGATGCATTTTGGTCGATCGAACCAGGCCAGGACTTACTCAGTTAATGGCAGGGCATTGGGAAGAGTTATAGAACAAAGAGCTCTAGGGGTACAGATTCATAGTTCCTTGAAAGTGGAGTCACAGGTGGACAGAGTGGTGAAGGCGGCATTCGGCATGATTGGTTTCATTGGTCAGAACATTGAATATCAGGAGTTGGGACGTCTTGAAGTTGTACAAGATATTGGTAAGGCCACACTTTGAGTACTGTGTACAGTTCTGGTCATCTATTATAGAAAGGATATTATTAAACTAGAAGAAAAAAAAAAAAGAGTGCAGAAAAGATTTACTAGGATGCTACCAGGACTTGGTTTGAGTTATAAGGAGAGGCCGAATAGACTGGGACTTTTTTCCTCTGGAGCATAAGAGGCTTAGGGACAATCTTAGAGGTCTATAAAATAGTCAACATCTTTTCCCAAAGGTAGGGGAATCACAGAGGGTGGTGTCTGGAATGAGCTGCCAGAGGTTGTAGTAGAGGTGGGTAAAATTGTGTCTTTTAAAAAGCATTTAGACAGTTACATGGATAAGATTGGAATATAGAGGGATATGGGCCAAAAGCAGGCATTTGGGACTAGCTTAATGGTAAAAAACTGGGCAGCATGGACAAGTTGGGCCGAAGGGGCTGTTTCCATGCTGTAAACCTCTAGGACTTCCCAAATCACAGGCAGTCTCAATTTTCTTCTCCAAGGGGGGGGGGGGGGGGGGTGGGAGGGAGAGCAAGGTCAAGTTTGGAATGGAAGATGTGCGTGTACAGAGGGGAGTGCATTCCATTGAGCAATAAAAACATCATGGGACAAGCAATGCATTTATGGCTGACTAAAAATGAAGAATATTAGATTAAAATAATTACAATGCTATGAAGAACAGTAGTGAACCTGTTGGAGTTTTAGAAATCAGCAAAAGGAGTCAACATTTGAGTTTAAAAAGGGAGCAAATAGAAAATGAGCTGAGTGAGGGACAGTACATGACAGAGGGATTTTCCAGCTGCGCTTGCCCCAAGCCTGGAAAACCCCACCCAAGGTGAATGGACATTTGCATGGTTCCCCCCATCTATGATTCCCATGGTGGCGGGGATGGGAAAATTCCACACAGAATGTGTGGTGGGGGGGTTCCACCTCACTGTCAGACCCACACACCAACCGTTGGTTTTTGTCAAGTTTGAGATAAACGGGCATCACATTGCTGTACTTTTGCTCAGTCGTTTCCTTCCTCAAAACCTCACTTTTTTTGGGAAATGCAGTTTACTGCTGTGCCCAAAGAATTACGAACTGTTCAGCAACCACACAGCCCCCTACATATCTCTAACCCAAGAATCAGAGGACGCCACTTCTTGGGGTGATTACCCACTCTGCACCTCAGATTAGTCCCCCAAGCCAGGCGACCTTTACTTTGCTATGTTGCCCTTGAGACAATTGCCACAAACCACCATTACACAATAAAGCTAGTTTAAAAACTAGATGTGTGGAATTCTTTTAAAGATCGTAACAAAATGTCTTCTTGCTTCATTTAATCTGCAACCAAAACTCAAAGTCAGAATGACTCTGCAATTTGCATCAGCAGCAAATTAGAATTCAAATAGCATGAGTCGGCAACTGTGTGATTGTAGCAGTTACCACAGGAGTGTCATTATTAGCCCAATAGAAAATCCAAAAAAGACACCAAAAATGAATGATTTGCTGCATATGAACTATATTGATTAGGCTCAACAGCTATAGAACAGGACAACTTATATTATCCTACAAGGATTGGTTTGACAATGCAGCATAACACCTGCTTTAGAGCAGTATAGACATTGAGCGCATGCTGCATCTTTGTTACTGGATGAAGTAGAAGTTGCACAACAGGTAGGCTGTCGAAATTGTAACATTACTTTGGAGCCGACTGGTCTGATTGGCTCATTACTAACTTTAAATTGATGACACAAACATGGTGGGTCAGTGAGTTCCTTCAACACTTTAATGATTCCAGACACAAGCAGTCAAACAGAACCCTCGGAAACATTTCAAAAACTTAAAAGAAAAGTGACTTTGCACTGCAGGTACGATAAAACAATTCTGGAGATTTGCTCATGCCATAATTCAGACTGTGCTTAGATTAGTGGCCTTGAACAAGAAAGATATAATAGAGATTGTGTCAATATGATATGGTATTTGTGTTAGACTGACTAATTTGGACCATAACTGGTCTAAAAATCAAACACCATTACTGTCAGTTTATGGCATGAGTGTGCTTGTTAACATTGCAGGATGGAAGAAAGTGAGAATGAATGAGAGAACAAGCCTCCTTATAACTGAAGCTTCTTGTTGCTCATTACCAGTTAAAAATACTACACGTGGGTGGCACAGTGGCAAGCACTGCTGCCTCAGTGCCAGGTTGGGTCAATGTCTGTGCAGAACCTGCATGTTCTCCTTGTGTCTGTGTGGGTTTCCTCCCAATCTGAAAAACATGCTGGTTAGGTGCCTGAGCAGGCACTGGAGTGTGGCGACTAGGGGAATTTCACAGTAACTTCTTTGCAGTGTTAATGTAAGCCTACTTGTGACACTAATAAATAAATCAGTCTTATGCAGTTTATCCTCATCTCTTCTATCTTCATAGACCATCAAAATAGGAGTGGGAACACTGCCTGTGCATTCTGACCTGTTCACATTGTGACTGGTTCAACAGAATCAGATGGCACAACTCAGAAAAAATAGTCCAAACAGTAAACGACAGATATTAGCACTTCAAACATACACTGGCCAATAGACCTGTGTTGGAGCAATCCATAGGCATATTCTTAATCTGTTTAGTTAAGGGGAACTTGATGAGGTGTGCCAGTTAGGGTATTTTATTAAATGCCAAGTCATGGCTGGACAGCAAAATTCAGAGGGAAAGAGGGGATTGGGAGATAAAAGTTAACATTTTAAATTCTATTTCTTTTCAATCCCAATAATCTAAAATCTAGATGAATGAAAAGCCTTTTGAGTGACAAGGGGTTATTTGGCAACTATTAAGAATCACCACCTAGTTAAACATATTCACACATTGGATTGGACAAGCCCCAATTTTTCTAGCATGTTTTATCACAAGTACATTAACTTCTATGCTGTTCCATGTATTTGAATATGAAGTCTCACAATGAGATATTGATATAGCAGAGTTTCTGGAGAAGCAGGGAAATGAAACACTGCATTTCAATGTAAATGCGGTCACTAAAGTGGACAGTCCGATTGACGCTTTTAGCAATGTGTGCTGAGACTCTATTTCAAAATCCAGGCCATTATAAAACCACTTCTCAGCAAAAAGGAGCAAAGCTCATTCTTTGCATATGTTAACAGATGGGGGAAAAAAGGGAGATTTAAGGGAATTTTTGCTTAGTGTTTGTAAGTGTAAATGTTGAATTTTTAAAATAAATCATTGACAGATTTGCTACAAAATGCCAAGGGAATCATCTTATAACTTACAGCTTTTGTACACCATTTGCAACTCCTTCCTTTCTCTATGCTAAAATTGCAAAAATGCAGTACCATTACACAAGAAATCAGACTGAGGAAGGTGCAGCAGCTAAATGATTCATTGTCACATGGAAGAGTGAAAAGTATTGTTTCTTGCACACTATACAAAGCATTTTGTACGTAGAGAAGGAAAAGAGAGGGTGCAGAATTTAATGTTTTGGAACACTGCTTCTTCCTCATACCTTCCTCCCTTCAGTGGCAGAATTACAAACTTAACATTTGTTATTTAAATTGCATGCACGGGATACAAAAGTAGTAGAAAATTTTGGAGATGTGATACAGAGCAGGCTGCGGGACTAATCTTGAAGAGTTAGCACAGGCTGATGGGCTGAATGGCTTCCTTCTAGGATTTGTAATTAGTGCTTTGAATACAAGACCATAAGACATAGGAGCAGAATTAGGCCACTCAGCCCATCGAGTCTGCTCTGCCATTTGATCATAGCTGATATTTTTCTCATCCCCATTCTCCTGCCTTCCCCCCCCCCCCCCCCCATAACCCCCGATTCCCTTATGAATCAAGAACCTATCTCCATCTTAAAGACACTCAATGACCTGGCCTCCACAGCATTCTGTGGCAAAGAGTTCCACAGATTCACCACTCTGGTTGAAGAAATTCCTCATCTCTATTTTAAAGGATTGCTCCTTTAGCTTTTAGTTTTTCCTACTAGTGGAAACATCCTCTCCACGTCCACTCTATCCAGGCCTTGTTCTATCCTGCAAGTAATGGTGGCATCATTTTCCAATGCAATGTTTGATCGGACCAAAATGGCAGCACGGTGGCACAGTGGTTAGCACTGCTGCCTCAGTGCCAGGGACCTGGGTTCAATTCCAGCCTCAGGTCACTGCCTGTGCAGACTCTGCACATTCTCCCCGTGTCGGTGTGGGTTTTCCCCCCCCCCCGGGTGCTCTGGTTTCCTCCCACAGTCCAAAGGTGTGTGGGTTATGTTGATTGGTCAGGCTAAATTGACCTTAGTGTCAGGGGGATTGGCAGGGTAAATATGTGGGTTATGGGAATAGGGCCTGGGTGGGATTGTGGTCGGTGCAAACTTGATGGGCTGAATGGCCTCTTTCTGTACTGTAGGGATTCTATGAAATTTTAGCATTCTAGGCCTGTGGTTCCTGATTGGAGTGTGCCCCTCCCACAACCAACTGTACCATTAAAATGTATTCCAAATTATCAAACATTTCATGTAATTAAACTAAAAAATAACCTATGTCTTCAGCTTCTCCAAAACCTGAACCTCAGGCCTCCCATGCATGCACACGCTGGGAAAGGGCCACACATGGTGTTTAGGTTTATGTTGGTCAGGCCCATGAACAACAGGACTTGGAGCTGAAGGCAAAGGCTCCACGGAAGCAGCAAAATCTCAACGAGCACAAGAACTCGAGAGAGACAGACAAGAGTTAAAAACCAGCATATGCTGTTCTGAAAACAAAATCATAACATTGAAACCATGCCAATAACTTGTATCTGTAGTTACATTTAGCTAATGCCTAGATAGGAGATTAGCATTTCGAATACTATTTCCTCCCAAGGCTATAGTACTCAACATTAATACAAAACCAAAATACTGCAAATCTGACCCAAGAAAAATGCTGGAAAACTGCCAATAATCAGGAAGTATCTGGAGAAACAAACATTTCAAAATATTCAATCTGTACAAGATGGATAAATTTGTGAACTATGTTTTTAAAGGAAATCAAGGTTCCCTTTATACAGTTTATATTTATACTGTATTGTTTACATTTTTCAAAGTCAATGGTCCAGGTTTTGCAATAGTTACTGAAGCGATCAACACTTAGCATTATTTTGTTCGATTTTTGGCATCTACATTGCACTAAAACATGGAAACCCACACTTCCCAATTTTCCACCCATGTCGCCATTTTCTGATAGTGAACACAGACTGAAAATTGCACCAAAGTATTTTGCTGGAGGGCAGTTCAGAAAAAAAATAGGAGCGTTGTCAAAGGATGGGGACCACTGTTCTAGACATTGCTGTAAAATGGACGCTCCCTTAAAGCAATGTGTACAACACATTTCAGGTTGTAACACAAAACCAGCTCTAATTCTTTCATGGGATGCTAGCAAAAACCACAGAATTCCCAGCCTCTGACCTGCTACAAGTCAATGTGTAGTATTCATATGGTTAGTCCTAGATATGGATAATCTGTAAGATTTTAGGGTCAAACAGGGCTGTACCATCATACCAACCTCTTCTCAGTAACACTCCACCTCATCACCGTGAAGGTACCCGCTGGAGTGGAGCTAATCATTTTGATTTGTCATGTGTATTGGTATACAGTGTGCTATACAAAGCATATTGTACATAAAGTACACTGGGGAGAAAGGGTGCAAAATATAGTTTTACAGTCATAGATAGGATGTAGAGAAAGATCAATTTAATGAGGTAGGTCTAT
Source organism: Mustelus asterias (assembly GCF_964213995.1). NCBI lineage: Eukaryota > Metazoa > Chordata > Chondrichthyes > Carcharhiniformes > Triakidae > Mustelus > Mustelus asterias. The sequence goes on along the minus strand of NC_135813.1, from coordinate 95,758,408 downwards.
TGAAAAGTCTGATGGCAGCAGGGAAGAAGCTGTTGAATTGGTTGGTACATGATCTGACGTTTGTATTTTTTCCCCCCCAACAGAAGGTGGTGGAAGAGAGAATGTCCAGGGTCCTCGATTATGCTGGCTGCTTTTCTGATTTGCATGATGGACTGAGCTTCATTCATAACCCTTTGTAGTCACTTGTGGTCTTAGTCAGGAGTCATAGCAAGCTTTGATACATCCAGAAAGGATGCCTCCTATGGTGCATCTGAAAAAGTTGCTGAGAATCATCGCGGAAATGCCAAATTTCCTCATTCTGCAAGAAAGTAGAGGCGTTGGTGGGTTTTCTTAACTATAGCACCAGCGTGGAGGGACCAGGACAGGTTGTTGGTGATCTGGAGACCTAGAAACTTGAAGCTCTTGACCATTTCCACTTTGCCCATGTTGATGTAGACAGGATGCGGAGATGCCGGTGTTGGACTGGGGTAAACACAGTAAGGAGTCTAACACCACCAGGTTAAAGTCCAACAGGTTTATTTGGTAGCAAACGCCCACTACCAAATAAACCTGTTGGACTTTAACCTGTTGTTAGGCTCCTTACTGTGTAGACAGGGGCATGCCCTCCATTACGCTGCCTGAAGTTGATGACTATCAACTTTGTTTTACTGACATTGAGGAGAGAAATTATTGTCCTCACACTTTCATCAGATTCTCTGTTTCCTGAACTGGACAAAACAGGAAACTATTCAAACTGAAGCCTCCAGGCCAGAACCAAGACTGTGCCAATGTCTGTCATTGAGCTACAGTATGCAGATGCTAGCCAGGAAAATCATGGGTGTGGATGAAATACTGATTTGCATTTGCTATCCTCTGGTCTAGTCTCACCATCGCCACAGTGTGTGTTGGCCAGGGGGCGGGGGGGGGGGGTGCTGGTAAAATAGGAAGCCATTGAAGCCCCTGGGTGGTCAGGGCTTGGCCGACTGCCCACATGGCACCCTGGCAGTGCCTGGTTGGCAAAATAAGAGTGCCAGGGGACTCATCAGCAAGGTCCTGATGCCACTGCCAGCAATCCATGTAGGTGTGGAGGGAGAACATGCCTCCGGGGAAGTCAATCTTTGGGGGGCGGGGGGGCATTAGCAGGAGGTCTCTTGGTTCATTGTCAAATTGGGGCACCACGGGTCAGTCTGCTGCAGCCGACTTCCTTAAGCTCCAACCCCCCATGCAAATCTCCCAGCTGTAAGAAAAGCTGACAGTGTGGGAAGATTGCAGTGACGAACTTGTCCAAAAAGGCAGTGTGCAACAACCCCATTTTCAGATTTATAGGAGACTTGAATGTTTTTAGGAATATCACCTCCTCCCCCCCCCTCAGGACAAATATATCAGACACCCCAAATCCCTGGAGATATATCACCAATCTTGCCCCTGCAAATCTACTGGTGGGATAGGCATATCAATGTGAGTGTCCTTTCCCAGGCCAATATCAAGTCCCTGGCCATACTCAAAATGGAGAAGCATCCACAAAGGTACCAATTACGTCACGCATCACCAAGTGGACTACACAGAGGCCAAGTGTAAACAGTGGAGATAGCACAGAATCCAGAATGTCCTGCCCACCCACCTCAAACACCACCTGCTAAACCTGTCGCAGAGTCTGGGGCTCCAGGATTGGACTATTCAGGCTCCACAGAACCCAACTCCCCAGAGCAGAAGCAAGTCACCCTCGTCCCTGAGGGACTGCCAAAGGAGATGAAGACATGAAATTTCAGAAAGCTGTTGCAACAGCTATTCATGCTGCAGACTATTAGAGAAAGTTAAGGGCTATGGAATTAGTAGGGAGGGTGGCAAGTTGGATTATGAACTGGTTGGAAGGGAGTAAGCCAAGTGGGAATTAAGGGCACTTTTTCAGAGTGGTTGGACATGGATTGAAATGTCCCACACTAAATACACTACTTAATGCGTCAGTGCCAAAACCTTAAAGTGTTTTATGAAAGTTGGCAGAACCATAAGTTTTGCATCTTGAATTTGGCTAGGATAAGCATAATATGTTCCACTTCAGTTGATTGAAAACACATACAAGGGTGCTTTCAAACAAAGTTTATCTAAGAATATCGTTAAACAGGAATAGTAAGAAAATGAGCAGGAACCTTTAAACAATTATAAATAAAATAAAACAATCACACTAATGTACAACCCTTGACCAATATATATAATATATATCAGAAGTTCCAATCAAAACCAACATCCAATAAGCAAAACCCTCTAAACAGATTCATCACCGCACAGGTTCAAGCTCACATAATATTGGAATCCAGTTTCCTGGGTTGAATGCTGATTTAAAGTGATCTTGAAAACTCAGTAGTTTGCAATCAGATCAGCTCCCCAAAATATAGATGCTTTACTGCAGGATGGCCAACAAGATAGCTTTCAGCTAACTTGTAAAACTTCCAAAATAAAAAAGAGAAAAAGACTTCTTTCAGCTATACTTCTAATTCTAACACTGCAGCCAAAATGAAACTGAAAGTTGAAAAAAAAAACTTCTCCCACAATGACATCACCTAAGGCTTTGCTATGATTTTTAAAAATTCTTAAAGGTACACTATCACAATTTGGATAGAGAGTTAGACAAACTGACATTCAAATCTGAAGGTAATAGTAAATTAAAGGAGGTATAGCAAATAATTCGGAGCAATGAGGAAACTGCAAAGGGAAATAGACAATATGATGGGTTGAGCAAGATGAAATTCAATGTCAGCAAATCTGGTAGTTCTTTTCGGTTAAATAAATACTAATAATTATTCCAATGAGTGAGGCAGGGTGGACGATGTGGAAGATAGAGGGACCTTTGGCTTTCAAGTTCAAAAGGCACTTAAAATATGCATAACACAAGTAAAACAATTGCAAAAAACTAATGGAATATTAACTTTTATGGCAGGGTTTAGAATCAATGGTCAAGACATAATGGTGAATCCATATGAAACAAACATTCTTAAGCCCCCAACTGCAATAATGTGTATAATTCAGTTTGACACTAAAGGATATTGAGGCAGTTGAGAAGATACAGCCCACATTGACTAGGATACGGCCTGGTGTGAAGAAATATAGAAATTGAAGAACTTTAGCTGCTCTCACTAAATATGGGCCAATTTGATAAAGTACCATTAGGCAGGATTGATAGAAATATATTCTTTGCAGTCTGAGGGGTTTTGAAGGGACACAGAAGATTAATTGTAAAAGGCAAGGACTAAAATTGAGAAACTTAAAAAAAAAATCCAGTTCCAAGAAAGTCATACTCGACTCGTGTTAACTCTGTTATCCTGTCCATAGATGCTGCCAGACCTGCTGAGCAATTTTAGCACTTGGTTTCATTTCAGATTTCTAGCTTCCAAAATATTTTGCTTTTATTTTCAAAAATCCAAAAGTTTGAGAAGCTGTAGAATTCACCTTTGGGAGTAAGCAACTGAACAGAGACCATGTCAACAATTAAATATAGATCAGATAGGCGGCTGAGGGAAAAGGGCTGGGGTTAGAGTGTTACAGGAAAAGGTACTTGGGATTAGTACTACTGATCACATGGAACATAAACACTAGTATCAAATTGTTGGGGCAGAATAGTCTGTTGCTATATTGTGATTTTAATGTCATTTTGACTGTGGGGTGATACTCCAGGCCATACAAATTCCATCCAATATATGGCACCATATTCTGCTATCATACAGAACGCAGTTAAGAGACCAGAGGTGTCTCATGAACCAGGTTTTGGTTGTTGAAGTCAGCTGAATCGTTCAGTTTCCTGGCAAACTGCCAGGGACAGCAAGGGCTTGGCCCAAATCAGCTGCCAGCTCCTTAATCTGAACATTTTGCACAGCACAGAGAAGGGAAAGAAAAACAGTCAAGGAGATGGAAGCTAAAAATCTTAATGTCACTTTTCTAATCAACGGGGCAGGGCTATTCGTTTACCAGATACACCAACCATAATAATATTCCTTCACATAGGAGAACACAGGTCAATCCCACTGGCCGTGGTATTGGAGTAAAACTATGTTGGGACAGCAATGATTGAGCAAAATTTGCTTTAGAAGTGTTTTTATATTGTTAAAATATCAGAACAAGGTCTATGTGCTAATCACTAGCCTGTTATTAGGTCAAGGGGAAAGCCTCAGTTGACTGGACAAATGATGGAGTGACACCAACAGCACGGGTTCACTCCAGTATCAGCTGTGTCTTCATAAAACACCCTGCCTTCGCAACCTTAAATCTCACCCAAGGTGTGGTGACCCTCAGGTTAAGTCACCAGTCAGCTCTCTCAAAAAAGAGCAGCCTACAGTCCTCTAGGGTGTTGATGACCTTCATTAGGTCCACTGGAGTCGACAAGGAAGGGCGACCCACCTTTCCTGTTAGGGGGGATTCTTCGAGCCTGCTAGCAAGAATCAGGCAAAGAACAGGTTTGGCACCAGGCACAATGCTCTCAGCTTGCAGGTCCCAATCTGGATCTCACCCATAGCAGGTGGCAACTCAATAATTATGCAAACCCACTAATTGCAATACAATTAGTGGGTTTGATGGTCCAATCACCAGCTCTCTACTGTTCACCTGCATCTCCAGTGAGAAAGGCACTGGGTAGGCTTTGGTGCTGGTAATGACCAGTGTGAGCTTGGCACACTGGACCCAGCAAAGAGGGGCATCCTCCCTACCACCACTCAAAATAATGGGTCACACCCTCCCCCTACCAGTGGCATGAGAGTGACCCAACCCCACCCCTGAGACCCCCAATTATGCATCCCCTCCACCCATCACACTTTTCAGACCACATGTCTTGGCAGTGCCAACAGCGCACTGACCCCTCACATCCTTGCACCGACCCAGGAAGATGATGGCCTAGTGGTATTATCGCTAGATTATTAATTCAGAAACTCAGCTAATGTTCTGGGGATCCAGGTTCGAATCCCCCCCACGGCAGATGGTGGAATTTGAATTCAATTAAAAGTATCTGGAATTAAGAATCTACAGATGACCATGAAACCATAGTCAATTGTCAGAAAAACCCATCTGGTTCACTAATGTGCTTTAGGGAAGGAAATCTGCCACCCTTACCTGGTCTGGGCTACATGGGACTCCAGAGCCACAGCAATGTGGTTAACTCTCAAATGCCCTCAAGCAACTAGTGATGGGCAATAAATGCTGGCCAGCCAGCGACGCCCATGTCCCACAAATGAATAAAAAGAGACCCTGGCCTGGCACCTTGGACCCCGAGGGTGATCAAGGAGGCAAGTCGTCCGGCTATTTGCCCTCTGCCACTATCAGGCTGCAGAGGGAGGGTCTGACAATACAATTTACATTCGGCAATAGCAGCAAGTGTTATTTAACTGGGTTTATGATTCTCCAAAGTTTGAGAGCTCCCATTCAGCAGGGAAGGAAGAACAGCAAGTTAGGTCTGATCACAAAGTACCAGCTACCAGCAAAAGATTGGGAATCAATCACAGCACAACACATTGTGATCTCTGCTGGCTAGTTTAAAATGTTGAGATCAGAGTGGAACCAATTGGGATAACTAAATTGAAGAGCATATAATGTAAAGTAATTCCTCACGGCAATCCCAAATTGTCAGCTTCAAGCAAAGAAACAAAAAGGTTTCAAAAAATCAACTAGTTCAAAAACACTTGCAATAAACTACTGCATGAAACATGCTGACTTTTCCAGTGCCAGAAGATTGAATGCAAGTATTTCTTGTTCACAATGTGAAAGTTTATTTTGGTTGGCAACAATTGCCTGGACAGTATTTCCTTTCACCCCGTCAGTAAATCCCTAGAATATACCAAAACAAATCAGGGCTTAAAAAAAGTAGGAATCCTTAACTGGCATTACAATGGCTAATTTGTTGGTAAATGTAAACCAATGTAAATAAGTATGAATTTAGTGTTAAATTGTTGAATTTCAATTAAACAACTTTGAATTAAGGAATAGATTGCATTTACACAAAAAAAATTCATAGCTCAACCACTAATGATGGCTTTTGATTACTTAAAATGGCAAATTGGGACCACCACTCAACAAGCAGTGGTTATGCAAGTGCTGATCGGTGCGACATCACCAGCCTACAACTCTTCTAGGGTGTGTCCAGTCATTCGAGTTGGCAGATTAATGGCATGTTTGATTTCAACAAGTGCTGGTTCTGCACATTTATCCTGCCCTTTTGCACCATATAATCTTATTGAATGGTAGAGTATGCTCGAGAGACCAAATGGCCTACTCTGAACTATGTTCCCATGGATGGTAAGCGTTGAGAGATCACAACTGTCTGCTCAGATACCTTAGAATCATAGAATCCCTTGAAGAGTGATCAGGGATTCTGAGCAGTTTATTTCTACCACTTCGCCAGCATGCTGAACTGTGGCCATTTTGACTTGAGGGGTGAATAGTTGAAAGGCAAAGTCATAAAACATCAGGACGGCTTACTTTTGCTGGTGAATTGGAGAAGTGTCTGTAAAGAAATGCAGGCCAGAAGAGTTGTTTTGAGTTAAAGCTACAATTAATTTAAAAGCAGTGAGCCCAGGAAGGCTACGTCGTCATGGAGATCAGTGGAGCTCGAGAAGGTTCTAGGGTTTCAATTTTTCTGTTGTTTGCCAGGAAAGAGAGTGCCTGGGCATCTGGTCCATGTTGGATAGGGACCAACGATTCTCATTGGTGAGACTTCTTGTCAACAAGAGGGGAAACTTCCAGAAGGCTGGAATGTTAATGACATGCTAAGCCAAAAAGGGCATGAAGCCAATCGCGCCAGCAAAACGGCTTTCGGCACGAGACCAGTTTGTGCCTGGCACCAAAGCCTCGCACACTATCTTTCCACCCATTCTGCTTATCAACCAGTGCAGCAGGCCAGAAAGATTGCACCCTAGTAGTTCAGATGAGGAACGGAGTCCCATCCATTGCTTTAATTAAAATTTCTCAGTGCCTAAATTCACCGAGGACAGCTGAAAGAAAATTTCTCTCCACTGAGATAAAGTTTGAAAAGGCAGCTACAAAGTTAAGGGACCCATGGACTTCCATTTTGCAAAATGTTTTGGTCGGGAAGGCTATGAATGTATATTCTAGCCTTTCCGGAGAACAATCCTCAGATTATGAGGTAGTTAAACCTACGGTACCTAATGCACACAAATTTAAACTTTAATACTAACTTTTCTCCGTTCTGATGAAAGGTTATCAGCCTGAAACATTCGCCGAAATCTTGCTGCCATTTACACTAGCGGGATCTTACAGAACCATCGATGGCACAGTACGATAGCACGATGGTTAGCACTGCTGCCTCAGCACCAGGAACTGGGGTTCGATTCCTGACTTGGCTCACTGTCTGTGCGGAGTTTGCACGTTCTCCCTGTGTCTGCATGGGATTTCTCCGGGTGCATCGGTTTCCTCCCACAGTCTGAAAGACGTGCTATTAGGTGCTAAATTCTCCCTCACTGTCCCAAAACAGGCACTGGAGTGTGGCAACTAGGGGATTTTCACAGTAACTTCATTGCAGTGTTAATGTAAACCTACTTGTGACACTAATAAATAAACTTTAAACCGGAAGCACATCAGTTGAAATTTCAGACTTTGAAGAAAAGGCGAAATGAAACATTCGTTTAACAGGATTTTGAGAATGAGATGCAGCTAATGATACTGGAAGTATTTTGAAACAGCATCCCAATAGCTATTAGGTCACACCTGGAGGACTGTAAGGTTTCTAAGATTTGGAAAGCAGTGGTCTGGCAGGTGGCTATATGCAGTTAGTGAGCAATAGGTCTCCATTTGTAAACCCATAGGGGTGCTGGAAGAATAGAAAAGTGTGGTTCTAAAGAGAAAGGAAAAATTGTTCCAGTCAATAAATTGGTAAATACAGAGGATAAAAGTGTAGTAAAGAAACCAGTATGCTTTATTGCCATAAGACAGGGTCTCTCAAAGCCATTTGCTGAATGGTAAGCCAAATGGTAATAAGAAGAATGTTTAAGGAGTCTTATAGAGGAGTCTCAAGACACCAAAGGAAAGGGAATGTTTATTTTTTCTATGTAGGCACCCAAACTTTTTGTTTAGTGTTACTCAAGTGCATGTGCACAAAGCTTAATATTGAGGAGGTCAATGATCAGTGGAATTTCAGTAAGATCTTCGAGTCAGAGTACAGGAGCTCATTTGGCCCATTGGAACGGTGTCTGCTTTATGAAAGTGCCATTAAATTAATCCAACTCCACGTTTTGTTCCTTAGAGCTCTGCAATTATTTTCCTTTAAGTATTTGTCCAATTTCCCTTTTGTAAATTACTGTTTAATTTTACTTCCACCATTGTTTCAGGCAGTGCATCCCAGATCATAACTCTGCATTAAAAAAGTCTCCTCCCTCAGCCAATTATCTTCCAAATGTTATTGCAAAATGCCAGTGGCAGCCATTTCTCCTTATTTACTCTTGCAAAACCCTTGAAGGCGGAACCAGGAATTTTAATTAAATTACACCTTCTTAGCTAGATGATCTAGTGCAGCTAATACAAGGAATAACATCATCTGTATGCAGTCTTGTGGTAACACAGGCTGTGAAGTCAAGTGACCCTCTTGGAACACAAGTGGGCAGATCAAATAGTTCCCCCCCAGTTGCTCACGCCAGAGTCTAGGACTGGCAAGTCCAGGACAATCCATCAGGGCCAAATGTCAATTGTGGCAAAGTTAAACACCTACTCCCTCTAGTACCTGGTTCAGGTTGACCAATTTGATTTGGACTTCCCCAATCTTGGCCTGAAATGACCATTTCTCAACATTACGGGAGATCAAAAGAGTAAGTATAAAGGAGTCATTTTTAGGTTGGCAACCTGTAATTGCCGAGTCATAGACAGGAGTTACAGAAACGTGGTCACACCCAAGGTGCAGACAGATAGATGGGTGACTGCCAGAAAGGACAGGCAATCAGTGTTGGAATCCCCTGTGGCTGTACGGCTGGCCTTGTTGTTCAGCAGGGAGGGGGGGTCAAAGTACAGAAGAGCAATTGTCATTGGGGACTCCATAGTCCGGGGCGCTTCCATGGTTGTGAAAGAGACTCCAGGATGACATGGTTGTGAAAGAGACTCCAGGATAGCATGGTGCCTCAGTAGTGCCAGGGTCTGGGGTGTCACTAAATGGCTGCAGGGCATCCTGAAGGGAGAGGGTGATAAGGCAGAGGTTATGGTACATGTTGGTACGAATGACAGATAGAAAGAGGGATGAGGTCTTGCACCAAGAATTCAGGGAATTAGGCAATAGACCAAGGAGCAGGACACCTCGGGTTGTAATCTTTGAATTACTCCCAGTGCCATGAGCTACTGAATACAGAAATAGGAGAACAGCACAGATGAATGCATGGCTTAAGAGTTGGCACAGGAGGGTGGGTTTTAGATTCCTGGACCACTGGGATCATTTTTTGGGAAGGTGGGACCTGTACAAGCAGGATAGTCTACATCCGAACCAGAGCAGGACTAATATCCCTGCTGGTGGGTTTGCTAGTGCTGTTCGGAAGAGTTTAAACTATTTTGGCAGGGGGGAGGGGACCCAGACTGTTAGCAGAATAGGGACACAGCATAACAGAAAAGCAAAGCAATCAGGTCAAAGAGAATACAGTGATAGTAAGTTTCAAGGGAGTAAGACAAGGCTGGAGGACCTCCACTTTAATGCCAGGAGTATTAAAGGTAAAACGGATGAGTTAAGGGTGAGGATTGGCAAGTGTAACTATGATATAATAGCCATCAGAGACATGGTTGAGTGAGGGACAGGATTGGCATCTCAACACCCCAGGATATAGAATCTTCAGGCAAGATAGGAGGTGGTAAAAGAGGAGGAGGCATTGCATTATTAATTAAGGAGGCAGTTAGAAGATATAATATCTTCGTGGGGGCATCAAGTGAAGCTTTGTGGGTAGAGCTTAGGAATAAAATAAAGGGACAGCTATGTTGCTAGGTGTGTATTATAGACTCCCAGATAGCAGCAGGAAATGGAAGAGCAAATGGTGCAATTTGCAGAGGAGTGTAAAATTAAGAAGAGGGTAATTATATTAGGCGATTTCAACTTTCCCAATATTAATTGGAATAGCCATCATGTTAAGGGCTTAGATGGAGTAGAGTTCTTAAAATGTATACAGGAAAACTTTAGGTCAATATGTAGAGAATCCAACAAGGGAAGGAGCTGTGCTGGATCTAATTCTGGGGAATGAAGCTCGACAGGTGGTTGATGTGTTGGTGGGGGAGCATTTGGGTGATAGTGACCACAACATGGTTCAATTCAAATTTGTTATGGACAAGTAACAAATAACGGCACGGTAGCACTGCTGCTTCACAGCGCCCCGGGTTCGATTCCCAGCTTGGGTCACTGTCTGTGTGGAGTTTGCACGTTCTGTGTCTGCATGGGTTTCCTCCCACATTCTGAAAGACGTGCTGGTTAGGTGAATTGACCCGAACAGGCACTGGACTGTGGCAACTAGGGGAATTTCACAGTAACTTCATTGCAGTGTTAATGTAAGCCTTACTTGTGACTAATAAATAAACTTTAACTTTAACAAAGAAATTGACAAGTTGCAGAAAAAGGTTTTGGATTGGGGGAAAGAGTAGATTTTAACAAAATTAGACAGGATCTGGCCAAGGTAGATGATGGGGGGCGGGAGTTCAAAGATGAAATGGGGAGGGTACAGGCCCAACCTGTTCCCTCTAGGGAGATAGGAAGGTGTAACAAACCCAGAGAACCATGGATGACCACAGACATTCAGGATACAATAAAGGAAAAGAGAGGCTTTTAACAAGTATAAGCAGAGTAAGTCTGCAGAGGCATTATTCGAGTACAGAAAGTGCAGGATGGAACTTGAGAAAATCAGGAGAGCAAAGAGGGGATATGAGAAGTCTCCAGATGGTAAAAGTAGGGAAAATTCTAAGATATTCTATAAGTACATCAATGGGAAGAGGATAACCAGGGAATTAGGGACCAAGGGGGAAACAGTGGGGGGAGGCAGAGGACATTGGTAGGGTGTTAAATGAATATTTCACATCTGTTTTCATCCATGAGAATGAGGTGGTAGTTATGGAACTTGGGGCGAGAGACTGAGGCTCTGGGGAATATCATAAGGAGTGACAAGATGTTGGCGGGCTTGAAAGTGGACAACTCTCCAGGTCCAGATGAATTGTATCCCAGGCTGTTGTGGGAGGCAAGGGAGGAAATTGCAGGGGCTCTGACCCAAACTTTTAATTCCTCCCTGGCCAGAGGGGAGGTCACAGTAAGAGTTTTAACAACACCAGGTTAAAGTCCAACAGGTTTATTTGGTAGCAAATACCATTAGTTTTCGGAGCGCTGCTCCTTCGTCAGATGGAGTGGAAATCTGCTCTCAAACAGGGCATTGAGACACAAAATCAAGTTACAGAATACTGATTAGAATGCGAATCCCTACAGCCAACCAGATCTTAAAGATACAGACAATGTGGGTGGGGGGGGGAACATTAATTTTCCCAGGTCGGTGGTATGGTGGCGAAGCTTTTTCCCAGGTCAGTGGTGACGTTCACGAGGGGTCATAGGTTTGAGGGGGGGGGGGGGGGTTTAAACACGGATATCAGAAGAATGTATTTTACACAGAGGGTGGTGGGGGCCTGGAATGCACTGCTGGGCAAGGTGGTGGAGGCGGACACACTGGGAACGTTTAAGACTTATCTAGATAGCCACATGAACGGAGCAGGAATGGAGGGATACAAAAGAATGGGCTAGTTTGGACCAGGGAATGGCGCGGGCTTGGAGGGCCGAAGGGCCTGTTCCTGTGCTGTATTGTTCTTGTTCTTAAAAGATTGTAGAGACACCGTCTGTGGTTGGGAAACTACTCAGCAACAATATATTCCAGTGATAAAGAAGGGTTGTAAGAAAAGGGATAACCAGCCGTGGATAACGAAGGAAATTAAGGAGAGTATTAAATTAAAGACCGATGCGTACAGAGTGGCCAAAAATAGTGGAGAATCGGAAGATTGGGAAAACTTTAAGAAACAACAAAGAACAACTAAGAAAGCGATAAAGAAAGGAAAGATAGGTTATGAAGCTAGGCTAGCTCTAAATATAAAAAAATGATAGTAAAAGCTTTTACAAATATATAAAAAGGAATAGAGTGGCAAGAGTGAATGTTGGACCCTTGGAGGACGAGAGGGGGGATTTAATAGTGGGAAATGAGGAAATGGCTGAAACTTTAAATAGGTTTTTTTGTGTGGGTCTTCACAGTGGAAGACACAAATAGTTTACCGAATATTAATGATAGAGGATTGGTAGGAGGAGGGGTACTCAATACAATTAACGTTACCAGGGAGGCAGTGCTTGGTAGACCAACAGGACTGAAGGTGGACAAGTCCCCGGGCCCGGATGGAATGCATCCCAGGGTACTGAAAGAAATGTCAGAGGTAATAGCGGATGCATTAGTGGTTATTTATCAAAACTCATTGGATTCTGGGGTAGTGCTGGCAGATTGGAAAACAGCTAATGTTACGCCACTGTTTAAAAAAGGAAGTAGACAAAAGGCAAGTAACTACAGGCCGGTTAGCTTAACGTCTGTAGTTGGGAAAATGCTGGAATCAATCATTAAAGAAGAAATAGCAGGCCATCTGGATAAGAATGGTTCGATTAAGCAGACGCAGCATGGATTCATGAGGGGAAAGTTGTGCTTGACGAACTGGTTGGATTTTTATGAAGATGTGACTAGTGCGGTTGACGAAGGGGAATCGGTGGATGCGGTGTTTTTGGATTTCCAAAAGGCCTTTGATAAGGTGCCTCACAAAAGGTTGCTGAAGATTGGGTCACATGGAGTTGGGGGTAGGGTGTTACGTGGATTGGCTATCCGACAGGAAGCAGAGAGTCGAAATAAATGGGTGCTTTTCTGGTTGGCAGATGGCAACTAGTGGCGTGCCGCAGGGATTGGTACTGGGGCCTCAACTATTTACCATTTATATAGACGATCTGGAGGAGGGGACTGAGTGTAGCGTAACAAAGTTTGCAGACGACACAAAGATAAGTGGAAAAGTGAATCGTGTGGAGGGCGTAGAAGGTCTGCAGAGATTTGGACAGGCTGAGTGAGTGGGCAAGGATCTGGCAGATGGAGTGTAACGTTAACAAATGCGAGGTTATTCACTTTGGAAGAAATAATAGCAAATTGGATTATCTAAATGGAAAGAAATTACAACATGCTGCTGTGCAGAGGGACCTGGGGGTCCTTGTGCATGAGACGCAAAAACCCAGTCTGCAGGTGCAACAGGTGATCAAGGCAAATGGGATGTTGGCCTATATCACAAGGGGGATAGAGTATAAAAGCAGAGATGTCTTGCTGCATCTGTACAGGGCATTTGTGAGGCCGCAGCTGGAATACTGTGTGCAGTATTGGTCCCCTTATTTGCGGAAGGATATATTGGCCTTGGAGGGAGTGCAGAGAAGGTTCACCAGGATGATACCAGAGATGAGGGGTGTTGATTATGAGGAGAGACTGAGCAGATTGGGTTTGTATTCGTTGGAATTTAGAAGGCTGAGGAGGGATCTTATAGAGACCTATGAGATAATGAAGGGGCTGGATAGGGTAGAGGTGGAGAGATTCTTTCCACTTAAGAAGGAAACTAGAACTAGAGGGCACAGCCTCAAAATAAAGGGGGGTCAGTTTAGGACAGAGTTGAGGAGGAACTTCTTCGCTGAGGGTGGTGAATCTCTGGAATTCTCTGCCCACTGAAGTGGTGGAGGCTACCTCGTTGAATAAGTTTAAATCACGGATAGATGGATTCCTGATCGGTAAGGGAATTAGGGGTTATAGGGATCAGGCGGGTAAGTGGAACTGATCCACTTCAGATCAGCCATGATCTTATTCAATGGCGGGGCAGGCTCAAGGGGCTAGATGGCCTACTCCTGCTCCTATTTCTTATGTTCCTACTGGAGAAGAATCTGAAGGAGAGAATCTATCTCCATTTGGAGAGGCAAGGTTTGATCAGGGTTATTCAATATGGTTTTGTCAGAGGGAGGTCATACCTAACAAATCTGATTGAATATTTTGAGCATGTAATCAAGTGTGTGGATGAGGGTAGTGCAGTTGATGTAGTTTACATGGATTTCAGCCTTTGACACAGTCCCACATGGGAGACTTAAGGAGCTAAATGCACATGGGATACAGGGTGATTTGATAAGGTGGATTCATAATTGGCTTAACGGTAGGAGACAGAGGGTGGTGACAATTGGCTGCTTTAGTGACTGGAGGCCAGTGACCAGTGGCGTATCACAGGGATCCATGCTGGGCCCCCTATTGTTTGTTATTTATGTAAGTGACATGGATAACAATGTGGGGGGTAGGATCAGTAAGTTTGCCAATGACACAAAGATTGGCTGGGTGGTTAACAGGGAGGTTGAGTGTCTTGGGTTACAGGAAGACAGACAAGATGGTCAAATGGGCAGATGGAATTTAACCCTGAAAATTGTGAGGTGAAGCACTTTGGAAGGAGTAATTTGACAAGGAATAATATGAAAGTTCCGAAGAACAAAGGGACCTTGGCGTGATTGTCCATAGATCTTTAAAGGCAGGTTAATAGCGTGGTGAAAAAGGCATATGGCACACTCGCCTTTATCAATCGGGGTGTAGATTACAAAAGCAGAGAGGTCATGATGGAGTTGTATAGAACTTTGGTGAGGCCACAGCTGGAGTACTGTGTGCAGTTCTGGTTGCCACATCATAGGAAGGACATGAATGCACTGGAGGGGGTGCAGAGGAGATTCACCAGGATGTTGCCTGGGATGGAACATTTAAGTTATAAAAGAGAGGCTGGATAGGCTTGGGTTGTTGTCTCTGGAACAGAAAGACTGAGGGGCAACCTGATTGAGGTGTTCAAGATTATGAGGGGCATGGACAGAGCGGATAGGGGGCAGCTGTTCCCCTTAGTTGAAGGGTCAGTTATGAGGGGACACAAGTTAAAAGTGAGGGGTGGGAGGTGGATTTGAGAAAAAAACTTTACCAGAGGGTGGTGATGGTCTGGAATGTGCTGCCTGGGAGGGTGGTGGAGGTGGGATGTCTCACATCCTTTAAAAAAGTACCTGGATGAGTACTTGGGATGCCATAACATTCAAGGCCATGGGCCCAAGTGCTGGCAAGTGGGATTAGGTGGGCAGGTCAGGGCATTTCATGCATTGGTGCAGACTCGATGGGCCAAAGGGCCTCTTCTGCACTGTAGGATTTTGATAGTGAAGTGCCACAGGGATCAAGGCTGGGGCCTCAACTATTTATGATCTATGTTAGATGAAGGGACAAATTGTATTATAGCCAAATTTGCTGATGAACAAAGACATGTAGGAAAGAAAGTTCTGAGGATGATAAAAAGGGTGCGATCTCACAAAACAAATTCTAAGCGCTGAAGTGCAAGAAAATGGCACTTTTTTTCCCCCCGATGAGCTGCGAATCGAAATCTTACAGCACTCAGCACAAAAAAAAAGCTTTGGTGCAGGGTTCGCGCCTCAATCCTACGAGACTTGTTTTGCTGGCGAAAATCAGCTTCACCCCCAGGCTCACTTACCGTCCTGCACTGGCAGGAAAAGTAGAAAAACAGAATATTTAATTAGAGGAAGGAAGAATGCCACAAGAGAGGGATTGGAGCATCTCAGACATGCGTCACAGAAAGTTAGCATGCACACACAGCATGTAACTACCAAAGCAATTGAAATGTGGCCTTTATTCCAAGAGAGATGTAGTATAAAAGTGGAAAGTCTTGCTACACAAGTTAAGGGCATTGAGATTGCAACTATAGCATTATGCATGTTTTGCACTCCTTCCTCAAGGGATATACTTGCAATGAAAGCAATTCAGAGAAGGCTCATTAGGCCAATTTCTGGGACAAAGGAGTTGTCCTCTTTTTAGGTCAAACCAAACCAAGTAAACAAACTCAGATTAAATCAGGACAAAGTAAAAGGGGCAGCTCCCCAAAAAGGAGGGGAAACAGCCCGAACAGAAATCAAAGTACAAAGGAAACTTAAAAACATCAAATTAAAACGTGATTATTAGGGTCAATAATGCACCCCAACCCCTGCGGTAATCACAACAAAAGTTCACAGAACGAGAGACGATCTTGCAAAAACAGACAAGGTTCCAAGGGTGATTGCCAGGGTAGATGCTAAAGGATGCTTTTTTTGGGTGGGCAAGTCTAGAACTGGAAGGCAGAGTTTAAAAATAAGGAGTTTTCCCATTTAAGCCAGGAGAAATTTCTTCTTTCAGTGGGCTGTTAATCTTTGGATCTTCCCCAGAGAAGAGTGGAAGCTGGGTCATTTAATATATTCAAGACTAACTTAAGCAGATTTTGATCAACAAAGTACTTGAGGGATAGGCAAGGAAGTGGATTAGGCCACAATCAGATCAGCCATGATCTTATTGCTTGGTGGAGCTTGCTGGATGGGCCGAATGCCTTACTCTTATTCGACGTAGGATCTGATCGTTAAAGATGTTTTCCCATTGCTATCTTCTTGAGATTCCCACGTTCTCAAACTCACCTCAGTTCAAACCCCACTCGTGTATAAATCTCTCCCGAGCTAAAAGCCTGAGAATTATGTCCCTAGTCCTATAACTCTGGGGCCCTAAACATTCTCTCCAGTTTTCTATTCTGGACTTGGCTACTTCCCTCCCTCTTTATTAAAATTCTGTTCAAACCCCGCTGGTTTGCAGCGTGCGCTAGATCTTGTCATAAAAAGGGCAGCAAGAGTAGGTGAAACACTGAGGAGTTTCCTTTCAGACGTCGACAAGAAACGGGGTTTTTTATTCCCCATTCCGAGAAAGCTTATCCGTTAACTCCGGCTTCCCCAGGCTTACCTCCCCCGCTCCTGTAACACAGATAGGGAAACCTCCAGACGTTCCCCAGCCCCACCGCATTGCCGACACAGGCCAGCGTGAACTCCAGCTGGCGGCTCCAGGTCCCTCTGCCCCGCCGGGGGGTGGAGGGCGGCCAGCGGAGCTCCTGCGGCCGCGGCTCCTCTCCCTTGTCCGGTTCCAGCCTCATTCTCTCCGCCGCCGCCGTCACCCCTTCCTCGGTTTTCTGGGCTCCGTGACCCATTGTGTGTCTTCACTCTGTCACTGAGTTCAGCAGCAGCAGCCTTTCGGATCGGAGAGTGTGGCACACGGTAACCCTCACAGCGTTCTCACTGGCTTTTATACACCAATTTCCTCTCTCAGCTCCTCCTCCCTCAGCTCCATCATACTTAACAATTCATCAGTGCCTCATACCCAGCCCACTCACTTGTGCAGTTAGGGAGGGGCTGGCTGAATTATATGGGCCTCTGTTTTGCTTCCCCTATCTGCTCAAATAATCAGATATCCAGGCAATCATAGATCATACAATCCTACAGTGCAGGATGAGGCCATTTGGCCCATCAGGTCTGCACCGACCACAATCCCACCCAGGCCTTATCCCCATACATTTACCCTAGCTAGTCCCCCCCCCCCCCCCCCGCCGGTACTAAGGGACAATTTAGCATAGTCAATTCACCTAACCCGCACATCTTTGGACAATCTTGAACTTAATATGAAACCTGCCTCACCGTGAACTCCTCTGTAGTGTAAATTATTGTAAGAAGTCTCACAACACCAGGTTAAAGTCCAACAGGTAAGAACTTACCCCAGTCCAACGCCGGCATCTCCACACCTGTTGGACTTTAACCTGGTGTTGTGAGACTTCTTGCTGTGCTTACCCCAGTCCAACGCCGGCATCTCCACATCATGTAAATGATTGTCATCAATGAGTTAACAGGCGGCAATTCTTAAATCAAAATGTTATTCCCAGTGTTGATCATGCATTCCTGCGCCCAGTGGGTACCCCTGGCACTGAGGGCTTTCTGCAAACCGATGCACAGCCCTTTCCACAAACATAGCTGCCCACCAGAGACAGTAATCAGGCTGAATGCCATGCTGTTAACGCTTGTGTAAAAACATTCTTACTGAAATACACCAATCAAATATTAGGAAGACTGAAGCCATTATTTTTAGCCCTCACTCCCAAAATCTTTTCCCTAGCTGCCAACTCCATCCCTCTTACTGGTAACAGTCTGATACTGAATCAGTCTGTTTGCAATCTGGTGTCATATCTGACCCCAAGGTTACCTCATATTTCCACCATCACCAAGACTGACTAATTCTCCCTCTAGAACCTTAACTAGCTTTGTCCCAGTCTTAGCCTATCTGCTGCTGAAACTGTCATTCATGCCTTTGCCCTGGACGCAACGTTTTCAATTCACTCCTGGCTGGCCTCCCACATTCTTATCTTCTATATTCTTGAGATCAGCCAAACCTCTGTCGTGCATATCTTAACTCGCAGCAAGCCCCATTCAGCCACCACGCCTGTGCTTAATGACTTACATTGGCTCCTGGTCAAACAACATCCGGCCTCATCCCTGGGTCTAGCATTTTCAGTATCAATTTTAGTCACTCAAACATTGGTGCCCCTCCCCTCCAACTACCTAGGCCCCAAGCATCGGCATTTCCTCTCTAACCTCTCCACCTTTAACACATTTCTTAAAACCTATTTCTTAGGAATATATCCACACATGGCTTGGTATTGTTTTAAGTACATTGGGATATTTAATTATGTTTACAGTGCTTCAACATATATATAAATTGTTCTTGTTGGATGTGCCCTAGCCCAATGTTCATTACATTTGCGTTATACCATGCAAAGTAATTAAAAACACAATCCCTGATACCTGTCCAATTTTGACTCAAAAAGGCCAGATTCTTGAACGGACTATGTCAGCCTTGGCTTTACAGTAGGTTCTTGCCTCAAGTCAGAACACGATGGTTGCAAGCCTCAGTCCAGACACTTAATGCTTTATTTAGGCCAGCACAATAGTCTAAAACTGAGTGCTGTGGGATGTGTCTTCTTTCAAATGAGATATTTAAGTCCATCTCTCAGATGGATTAAAAGATCCATGACACTATTTGAAAAAAGGAATGTCTGACCAACATCAGCTGACATCTAAAACAGACGGGCCGGGATTCTCCCAAAAAAATTCTAAGTCCCCAATTTGTGGGAAAACGGGAGTAAATCCCGCTGGTTTTTTAAAGCATGATTTCCAGAATGAATCTCCGACACACTGTGCAGGCCCCAGCGTGGTTCACTCTGGAAATCTGTGGCCGGGCCGATTACCACCCGAGAGGCCGGCAGCAGAGCGCTGAGTGGGCCACTGTGCATGCGCCGATCTATCAGCGCGGAGATCAGCGCATGTGCAGTGGCCCCACATTGCCAGCCTCCAGATCGCTGGCCAGCTCTGCAACACTGGCCTTCTGGACCTCCCCGGGCATGCCCATATGTCCCCCGGCAACCCTGAACCCCCCCCACCCCCACAACTGGATGGCCAGCCCCGATCACCTCCTCCCTCCTTCTGCCTGCAATCTCAGTGCCGAGTGGCAACGGTGCTGAACTGGACCTGGAAATCATCGACAGTGAACCTTGGAGAAAAGGTACATCCATCCAAAACTGTAGTATCTGACATATCTACTTTTCTCTAACAAGCTGTTACAAAAGTTGGCATTATACAAGCTAAACAGTGGCGCAGGATATAAAAAGATATAAAACAGATCTGCGTCTGTTGTTATACAAGTGGCCAGACACAAACAACAGAAAAGACAGCCTGTCTAACTTGCTTAAAAATGCTGTTGCTTTCAGGCTAAAATGCTACCTTGGGGATCATGCTCAGAAATGTATCAGGGAGAACTGCACAAGTACCACTTGGAAAAATTCCTTGGCTTTTTATGCCAGCATTTGATTTTAGGCACATGGGCCAAGCTGGTGACCCTGCATTCAAGCAGGGTTAAATAAATAAAGGGATACTCCAGCTATTGTGTTTATTTGCATGCATCAGTCCATTTCTGGGACAGCATACAGAAAGCCCACAAGCTCACTCTCACTTTGGAAAAGGAGGGAGGCAGGACAAGTAATGTTGCTGAGATAATGTCTTATCTTGGGATAGCTTGATCTTGGTTTCGGACAAAGCTCGGCACAACATCAAGGGCCAAAGGGCCTGTACTGTTCTATCTTGACAATTTGGCTCAATTATGACCAGTGATCCATCATGTGCTGATCCCAATTCCAAAGGTACATGCAGTGCCAGTATCTGAACTGGTGGCTGTGTCAGATCTTTTTCTAAGTGAACCTGGTTTTCAAACCCTGTTTACAGCAAGCCAGAAACAAAGAAGCCAATGGCATGGGACATTGTTGGCAATAATGCTTCCCTTTACTCAGGCTAATGCCTCCAAATAGGTTCAGGGCCCAAAAATAGCAATTAAAATACATTTAAGGCTAGCAGAGTATTTTAACTTTCTCAGGCTTAGCTTCAAATTTTCTTATCAAGATTGTACTCAATGTTGTATTCTCAAGTTTCATTTTCCCCTCCCATTTTCATTCTTTTCTCTATTGCTTTCCTTCCATTTATTTCTGTCTAAGCCTGTACATTCCACCGCCACTCAATTCTTCTTGCTCAACACACACTCACATATTCCTTCCATTCATTAGATTTTCCATGGAAAACAAGGCTTCCCCCTTCTAGATCCGAACATAACATTTCTTGGAATAAATCCCCATGTCAAAATTTGATAAGACACATGACTCCCACTGGTTACCTAACTCTTGTGATAAAACAAAGCTGTTCATTGCATTTATGCAATTGAAATTTGTTCCCAGAGGAACTGCTAATGAACTGATACGGAGCAATATCTATGGCTGTCAGTTGTGTGAACATGACTCAGCAAATCTGGTCTCCAGGTAACACAACAAAGTTCAAAAATGAAACAAAGGCAAAAATCTACCATTTATGAACAATCAGAACACTTTACAATTTTATTCTGACACTGTCGAACTATGTCCTCGTCTCATCCCATGAGTTAGGCTGCATAAATAATGTTTAAATTCAGTCTAATACTGAAATTGTATAGTGGCATTTATAAAGCTGTTTTCTATCTTTAGAAAATCATAGGACAATTGTGAATGATCTTTAGTTGGCCTCATGGTTTTGGCACTAGCCAAAATCTTGGAATAGGATCATTCAATCGTAGCACAGAAGGAGACCATGTGGCTGGCCCACCCTACCATTAAATGATTTATATTTTAGTTTTTAAATGTGCATGCCCCAAAGCAAATATTAAAATTTTTAAAACTTGGAATTACCCAGAATAAAAAGTTGTTCTACAAATATCACATGAGTTTTCCAGGAGCAATGAGATTCTTCAGCAATAGTTACCACTTAGTATGTTTTTAAAAATCCAGTTACACTTAATAGGATTCAATTTTCTTGGGACGTTTTAAACATTACAGCATAAGAGCTGAAGTTCTCACCAGTTCAGTGATTTCTAACCGATTTGCATTCTCCAGGGACTTCAATAAATGTAGAATCATTAAAAACAATTTACTTCTCATGTACAGATTCCAGAAGATACTGTCAATGTCAGAGGAACAGGAAACATTGACAATTTTGCCATCATTACCATTGCAATATCCAGTCCAATAATGTACTGCATTAAAAATAAATGCTGCAGCTCATTCCTGGCTTTTTTGGCATTTTTCATAATATACATTAAAATAATATGGGCAGGAGCAGGCCATTTGGTCCTTCAAACATGCTCTGTCATAAGATCTTCCACCTCAACTCCCCTTTCTATTCATAACCCTTAATACCCCAAAATCTAAGAATCTGTTTTAAATATAAATCATTTCATTACTGTTTCTATTGTCATTCTCTCCCTATTCACTGTTGAATCAGAGAATCGTTATAATACAGAAGACTATTTAGCCATCAAACCTACACCAGCTCTCTGCAAGAGCGATTTACCTTGTTCCATTCCTCAGCCCTTTCCCCCAACTCTGCATTTAAAAAAATTTTTTTCCAACAGTTATCCAATTCCTTTTTGAAATCCATAATTGAATCTGCTTTTAGGCAGTGCACTCTAGATCCTATTCACTCACTGCATTAAAAAGATTCTCATGTTGTCTTTGGATCTTGTCAATCATCTTAAATTGATAAACTCTGGTTCCAAACCAAAGGGAAGTTTCTTTCCATCTACCTTGCATCTACGGTATTCACAAAGGAGAGGGACATGTCGATTAATGATATCTTGGAGTGTGTAAACCCTTTAGAACAAGCATTAAGGGAGACAAATCCCCAGGGCCAGATGGCAGCTATCCCAGTTTACTGAGGGAGAGAAGAGATGAGATTGTTCTAACAGAAATCTTTGTTTCTTCATTGGCCACTGGCGAGGTCCCAGTGGATTGGAGGATAGCCAATGTTGTCCCGTTACTTAAGAAGAGTAGCAAGGATAAGCTGGGTAATTATAGACCAGTGAGCTTGACATCAGTGATAGTGAAATTGTTGAGAATATTCTTAGGAATAGGATCTATACACATTTGGAACTGAATGGTCTTGTTAGCGACAGACAGCATGGCTTTGCACATGAGCGGTCATGTTTCACTAATTTAATTGAGGTTTTTGAGGTGGTGACAAAAATGATTGACGAGGGAAGGGCTGTGGATGTTGTCTACATGGACTTTAGTAAAGCATTTGGCAAAGTCCCTCATATGGCAGGCTGGTGCAAAAGCTTAAATCTCATGGGATCAGGGGTGAACTAGCTAGATGGATTCAGAACGGGCTTGGTCATAGAAGAGAAAGGGTAGTGGTGGAAGGGTGTTTTTCTGAATGGAGGTCTGTAACAAGCGGTGTTCCACAGGGATCAGTGCTGGGATCTCTGCTGTTTGTAATATATATAAATGACTTGGAAGAAAACATAGCTGGTCTGATTAGCAAGTTTGTGGACGATACTAAGATTGGCGGATAGTGATGAAGATTGTCAGAGAATGTGGTATGTTAAAAGCTTCCATGAGCATGTGTGTGTTTAATAAGGTTTTGTATGGATGTTCTTTGTTATGTTGTTTGCTTTAATGTTTTCAACTAATTGTAATTTTACAATATTGGGTTTGACACAGAGTTTAAAATCAAATGGGAATTGGATTGGACTAAAGTGTAATTTGAAAGAAGATAAATTTTGAAATTCCTTAATCTGGAGTATAATCGACGGCCATGGTTGTTCTCAAGAGATATAGGATATACATATATGTAGGAAGTTACTTTGATTTTAAAATTTCAGTTTACTTTCCAAAAATTGTGTTCCAAGTACATAAATTGGAGTTTGAAATAACCAATTTGAACTTTGAATATTCCTAGGTTCAAATTGTGATAAGAAAGGATTTAGAGCTTGAAGGGAACCATGTGCCCTGTGTCTTTGAAGAAATCATGACATCATCACATTGGAATTTGTTTTATGTTTTAAATGGCAGAGATTTCACCATTTTCTGTTCCTAATTTGGCAGTGGGTTTCCTCCGGGTGCCCGGTTTCCTCCCACCGTCCAAAGATGTGCCGGTTAGATGCATTAGCCATGCTAAATTCTCCCTCAATGTACCCGAACAGGCGCTGGGATGTGGTGAGTAGGGGATTTTCATAGTAACTTCATTGCAGTGTTAATGTAAGCCTACTTGTGACACTGATAAATAAACTTTTTAAACTTAATTTTGAGCCGGTCATGCCCATTGCTGATATGTCCTCCACAATCATCCTCAACACCGGTGTCCCACAAGGCTGTGCCCTCAGCCCCTTATACATTTATGACTGTGCAGCCAAATTCCCCTCCAACTCAATTTTCAAGTTCGCTGATGACACCACCGTAGTGGGTCGGACCTCAAACAATGACAAGATGGAATGCAGGAAAGAGAGAATCTGATGAACTGGTACAACGACAATAATCTCTCCCTTAATGTCAACAAAAAGAAGAAGATAGTGATTAACTGGAGGACATGCCCCTGTCTACATCAATGTGGACGAGATTGTTTTGGCAGATAAGACAAAGGAGAATCCAAAGAGCTTCTACAAATATATAAAGACCAAAAGAGTAACTAGGGAGAGAGTAGGTCCTCTTAAGGATTAACAAGGTCATCTATGTGTGGATCCACAAGAGATGGGAGAGATCCTAAACGAATATTTCTCATCAGTATTTACTGTTGATAAAAGCATGAATGTTAGGGAACTTGGGGAAATAAATAGTGATGTCTTGAGGAATGTACATATTACAGAAAAGGAGATGCTGGAAGTCTTAAAGCGCATCAAGGTAGATAAATCCCCAGGACCTGATGAAGTGTATCCCAGGACATTGTGGGAGGCCAAGGAGGAAATTGCGGGTCCTCTAGCAGAGATATTTGAATCATCGATAGTCACAGGTGAGGTGCCTGAAGATTGGAGGGTGGCAAACATTGTGCCTTTGTTTAAAAAGGGCTACAGGGAAAAGCCTGGGAACTACAGGCCGGTGAGCCCTCACATCTGTGGTGGGTCAGTTGTTGGAAGGTATTTTGAGAGACAGGATCTACACGCATTTAGCGACACAAGGACTGATTAGGGACAGTCAGCATGGCTTTGCGAATGGAAAATCATGTCTCACAAATTTGATTGAGTTTTTTGAAGGGGTAGATGAGGGCAGTGCAGTTGATGTTGTCTACATGGACTTTAGCAAGGCCTTTGACAAGGTACCGCATGGTAGGTTGTCGCATAAGGTTACACCTCACGGGATCCAGGGTGAGGTAGCTAAATGGATACAAAATTGGCTTGATGACAGAAGGTGGTTGTAGCGGGTTGTTTTTCAAACTGGAGGCCTGTGACCAGTGGTGTGTCACAGTAAGAGTTTTAACAACACCAGGTTAAAGTCCAACAGGTTTATTTGGGAGCAAATGCCATTAGCTTTTAAAAGCTATTAAATTATTAAAGCTAATGGCATTTGCTACCAAATAAACCTGTTGGACTTTAACCTGGTGTTGTTAAAACACTTACTGTGTTTACCCCAGTCCAACGCTGGCATCTCCACTCCAGCGGTGTGTCTCAGGGATCAGTGCTGGGTCCACTGTTATTTGTCATTTATATGAATGATTTGGATGAGAATATAGGAGGCATGGTTAGGAAGTTTGCAGATGACACCAAGATTGGTGGCATAGTGGACAGTGAAGAAGGTTATCTCGGATTGCAATGTGATCTTGATCAATTGGGCCAGTGGGCTAACGAATGGCAGATGGAGTTTAATTAAGCCAATTGCGAGGTGATGCATTTTGGTAGATTGAACCAGGGCAGGACTTACTCAGTTAATGGTAGGGCGTTGGGGAGAGTTACAGAACAAAGAGATCTGGGAGTACATATTCATAGCTCCTTGAAAGTGGAGTCACAGGTGGACAGAGTGGTGAAGAATACATTCGGCATGCTTGGTTTCATTGGTCAGAACATTGAATACACGAGTTGGGACGTCTTGTTGAAGTTGTACAAGACATTGGTAAGGCCACACTTGGAATACTGTGTACAGTTCTGGTCACCCTATTATAGAAAGGATATTGTTAAACTAGAACGAGTGCAGAAGAGATTTACTAGGATGCTACAGGGACTGGATAGTTTGAGTTATAAGGAGAGGCTGGATAGACTAGGACTTTTTTCTCTGGAGCGTAGGAGGCTGAGGGGTGATCTTATAGAGGTCTATAAAATAATGAGGTGCATAGATCAGCTAGATGGTCAATATCTTTTCCCAAAGGTAGGGGAGTCTAAAACTAGAGGGCATAGGTTTAAGGTGAGAGGGGAGAGATACAAAAGAGTCTAGAAGGGCAATTTTTTCACAGAGGATTGTGAATGTCTGGAACAAGCTGTCAGAGGTAGTGGTAGAGGCGGGTACAATTTACAGTTACATGGGTAAGACAGGTATAGAGGGATATGGGCCAATTGGGACTAGCTTAGGGGTTTAAAAAAAAAGACCGGCATGGACAAGTTGGGCGGAAGCGCCTGTTTCCATGCTGTAAACCTCTATGACTCTAAGAAGTAGAAATGGTCGAGAGCTTCAAGTTTTTAGGTGTCCAGATCACCAACAACCTGTCCTGGTCCCCCCCCCCCTACCATGCCGACGCTATAGTTAAGAAAGCCCACCAATGCCTCTACTTTCTCAGAAGACGAAGGAAATTTGGTATGTCCACTGTGACTCTCACCAACTTTTACAGAAAGCATTCTTTCTGCTTGTATCACAGCTTGGTATGGGCTCCTGCTCTATCCAAGGCCACAAGAAACTACAAAGGGTCGTGAACAAAGCCCAGTCCATCACTCAAACCAGCCTCCCACCATTGACACCGTCTACACTTCCCGCTGCCTCGGAAAAGCAGCCAGCATAATCAAGGACCCCACGCATCCCGGACACATTCACTTCCATCGGGAGAAAGATACAAAAGTCTGAGGTCACGTACCAACCAACTCAAGAACAGCTTCTTCCCTGCTGCCATCAGACTTTTGAATGGACCTTTCCCTACACCCTAGCTATGACTGTAACACTACATTCTGCACTCTCTCCTTTCCTTCTCTATGAACGGTATGCTTTGTCTGTATAGTGCATCAGAGACAATATTTTTCCCTGTATACCAATACATGTGACAATATTAAATCAAATCAAACATTACCACGGATCTATGGTTAGAATAGTGTCTGGAACAAGCTGCCAGAGGTAGTAGTAGAGGCGGGTACAATTTTGTCTTTTAAAAAGCATTTAGATAGTTACATGGATACGATGGGTATAGAGGGATATGGGCCAAATGCGGGCAATTGGGATTAGCTCAGGGGTTTAAAAAAAATGGCGGCATGGACAAGTTGGGCCGAAGGGCCTGTTTCTATGCTGTAAACCTTTATGACTCTGACTCTAATACCAAGTCCCAAAAGGTTACTGATTCAATTATTCCTGGTTTCTGAAATATGGTTAAACATACTACCCCACACCAAGTTGCACCATCTTTCATGTGATGTTAAAGAACTCTCCCACCAATGTTGGCTTCCCACAGCTCTATATTACGCCAATAGATTTAATGCAATCTCTGATGGGGATCTGTCCACAATAAACTTCCAGCCACAACAGTACCTGCGCCCCTGCCCCCACCCAATCCATTTCATGACATGTTTGGCTGTTGTCTGGAAGCCTCTGGCTCCATGAAGGCAGATCCCTCTCCAGTGGAATGGGACAACTTCTCATCGAAGATATCATCAACCCATCCAATATTTCTGCCCAGGATCACTGCAGGCCAGACTCAAAAGGCCTGAAACTATCAGTGTTGGACACTGGGCAAAATAAACCCAAAAAGGTGCAACATGCAGGTCAAAGAAGTCGGCATTATAGAAGTAAACATAGAAACAGTTCTCACACTGAATGGTTACAAAAGTGGCCCATCATACATCAAGAGGTGGCCTCAAACTTTCTTGAAAAAAAAAACACAATTTGGCTAAAATGCTACAATGGCCATGTGCACAGAAGTTAACAGCAATTGCACAGGCACCTCTGTAAAGGTTTCCAAGACATTTCCACTAACATTTGAAATATCAACAGTGGCAAGGATTTGCTGACACAAGCACCTGGTTCAGATCAACCATTCTGATCCCGACTTTTCTACTGACCTGTGCTGACAATCTCAGGATTGTGGGAGATCGATGGCCACAATGAGAAAGACCCAAAATCAACCTTGTACTGGTTTATTTATTCCAGCATTCTCGAATAGTTAAACATGTTATCCCACAGCAAGTCCCATTCTTTCCTCACCACTATCTTCTTTTGACTCCATGTTTCCCTTAATACATCGATTCAAAACCCACTTGTGTATAAACCAACACAACAGGGCGGCACGGTGGCACAGTGGTTAGCACTGCTGCTTCACAGCTCCAGGGTCCCGGGTTCGATTCCCGGCTCGGGTCACTGTCTGTGAGGAGTTTGCACATTCTCCTCGTGTCTGCGTGGGTTTCCTCCGGGTGCTCCGGTTTCCTCCCACAGTCCAAAGATGTGCGGGTTAGGTTGATTGGCCAGGTTAAAAAAAAATTGCCCCTTAGATTCCTGGGATGTGTAGGTTAGAGGGATTAGCAGGTAAAATATGTGGGGGTAGGGCCTGGGTGGGATTGTGGTCGGTGCAGACTCGATGGGCCGAATGGCCTCCTTCTGCACTGTAGGGTTTCTATGATTTCTATGACTTAAGGACAGCTTATTCCCTGCTGTCATCAGACTTCGGAATGTCCTATTATATACTATGGGCAGCACGGTGGCACAGTGGTTAGCACTGCTGCCTCACAGCGCCAGGGACCCGGGTTCGATTCCTGGCTTGGGTGATTGTGTGGAGTCTGCACGTTCTCCCCGTGTCTGCGTGGGTTTCCTCCAGGTGCTCCGGTTTCCTCCCACAGCCCGAAAGACAGGCTGGTTAGGTGCATTGGCCATGCTAAATTCTCCTTCTGTGTACCTGAACAGGCGCCGGAGTGTGGCGACTTGGGAATTTTCACAGTAACTTCATTGCAATGTTAATGTAAGCCTACTTGTGACACTAATAAACTTTAATGTTAAGCTGATCCCTCTCTTCACCCTACCTGCAACTTAAACACTATGGGAGCGATTCTAAGTTTCAAATTTACATGGAAATTGGAGTCAATCACGCTGGGTTTTTTTTCAGTGGGAGTTGAGAGAAGGATCTCCCACACTCTGTGCACTGCTAAGTGCTTCAGCATGAATCATGTGGAAAAAAAAAACCAGTGGGCTGGGCCTATACCCGCCCGCAAGGCCGGTCAGCATAGTGCTGAGTGGGCCACAGTGCATGCACCGATCTGTCAGCATCAAGATTGGCACATGCACAGTGGCCCTTCGTCTGCAGGCTTGCCAACTGCACGCTACTGGGCCCACTAATGCCACTTAAAACAGATTCAGATGAAGGGCTGCGTATATAATACAGGCTCCTGTCTATTTCTGGCACAGAGCTGACGGTACCGGAAATCCAGCGCTGAGAGATCTGCTTGGGCTGGACGCGCAGCGCGGATCGCGCTAATCTGGCGCCACCTAAATCTCCCGGCCCGTTGTGCTAAAAATCAGTGCAGCGCGATGGGAGAATCACTCCCAATATTCTGCACCCTATTCCTCTCCTTCTCCTTTATGTACTCTATGAACGGTATGTTTAGCCTGTATAGGGCGCAAGAAACAATACTTTTCACTGTATCCCAGTACGTAACAATAATAAATTAAATTAAAACCTCTTCTGAGCTCTAAGCTAAAAGTCTGAGAATTATATCCCTAGTCCTATAACTCTGGGGCCCTATACATTCTCTCCAGCTTTCTGGGGGGGGGGGGGGGGGGGGGTGGCACGGTAGCACAGTGACAAGATCTAGCGCACTGCTGCTTCACAGCTCCAGGGTCCCAGGTTCGATTCCCGGCTCAGGTCACTGTCTGTGTGGAGTTTGCACATTCTCCTCGTGTCTGCATGGGTTTCCTCCAGGTGCTCTGGTTTCCTCCCACAGTCAAAAGATGTGCAGGTTAGGTTGATTGGCCAGGTTAAAATAATTGCCCCTTAGAGTCCTGAGATGCGTAGGTTAGAGGGATTAGTGGGTAAATTTGTGGGGGTAGGGCCTGGGTGGGATTGGGGTCGGTGCAGACTCGATGGGCCGAATGGCCTCCTGCTGCACTGTAGGGTTTCTATAGTTTATTCTGGACTTGGCTACTTCCCTCCCTCTTTATTAAAATTCTGTTCAAACCCCGCTGGTTTGCAGCGTGCGTTAGATCTTGTCATAAAAAGAGTAGGTGAAACACTGAGGAGTTTCCTTTCAGACGTCGACAAGAAACGGGGTTTTTTATTCCCCATTCCAAGAAAGCTTATCCGTTAACTCCGGCTTCCCCAGGCTTACCTCCCCCGCTCCTGTAACACAGATAGGGAAACCTCCAGACGTTCCCCAGCCCCACCGCATTGCCGACACAGGCCAGCGTGAACTCCAGCTGGCGGCTCCAGGTCCCTCTGCCCCGCCGGGGGGTGGAGGGCGGCCAGCGGAGCTCCTGCGGCCGCGGCTCCTCTCCCTTGTCCGGTTCCAGCCTCATTCTCTCCGCCGCCGTCACCCCTTCCTCGGTTTTCTGGGCTCCGTGACCCATTGTGTGTCTTCACTCTGTCACTGAGTTCAGCAGCAGCAGCCTTTCGGATCGGAGAGTGTGGCACACGGTAACCCTCACAGCGTTCTCACTGGCTTTTATACACCAATTTCCTCTCTCAGCTCCTCCTCCCTCAGTACCTTCAATGGTTCATTAATATTTCATGCTCAGCCTCTTGTAATTTTCCTCCCCCCCCCCCCCCCCATTCCGTGGTTTCGTTTTACTTAAACAGTCAGTTATCCAAGCCACTATGTGTTATTAAATTGCATCATGCAGTGCTGTGAATGCCAGTCAGGATGTGATTTGTTTAGTCCACCCGCCTCGTATTAAAAGGGGTCACAATTAAGAAGCTGTAAGTTGTAACTAAACTAAAGGAAACAAACTCAATCAAAATGTTGTTCCCTGTGTCAGCTCAGCTATACACTCAGTCCCTCCGGTTCCCACTGCCCACAGAAGGCTTTGTTCATCTCCATGGTAGCGTCCTAGGCCCAAACACCTTCGGCTGCTTCATCAATGACTTTCTCTTGATCATAAGGTCATCCATGGGGATGTTTGTTGATGACTGCACGATGTACAGCACCATTCACCACAGTCTCAAATACTATAACAGGCCATCTGTAAATGCAGCAAGACCTGGACAATATCCAGGCTTGGGCTCACAAGTGGCAAGTAGCATTCACACCGCCACACAAATGCCAGACAATGACCATCTCCAATAAGAGAGAATCTAACCACTGTCCCTCGATGTTCAACGACATTACCATTGTTGAACACCCTGCCTTCAATACCCTTGACCAGTTGACCAGAAACTAACCATTTCTAGCCACATAAATACTGTGACTACAAAACGTCAGAGGCTAGGGATCCTGAGGCAGCTAACTCACTTCCTGGCTCCTCAAAGCAAGGGTGTGCCAGTCCACAGATCCTTGAAGGTGACGTCACAGGTGGAGAAGGTAGTGAAGAAGGCATATGGCATGCTTGCCTGTAAAGGACGGGGCATAGAGTATAAAAGTTGGGGTCTGATGTTGCAGTTGTATAGAACGTCGGTTCAGCCGCATTTGGAATACTGCGCCCAGTTCTGGTCGCCACATTACCAGAAGGACGTGGAGGCTTTAGAGAGAGTACAGAGGAGGTTTACCAGGATGTTGCCTGGTATGGAAGGGCTTAGTTATGAGGAGAGATTGGGTAAACTGGGGTTGTTCTCACTGGAAAGACGGAGGATGAGGGGTGATCTAATAGAGGTGTATAAAATTATGAAAGGCATAGATAGGGTGAACGGTGGGAAGCTTTTTCCCAGGTCGGTGGTGACGTTCACGAGGGGTCATAGGTTCAAGGTGAGGGGGGGAGGTTTAACGCGGATATCAGAAGGATGTATTTTACACAGAGGGTGGTGGGGGCCTGGAATGCGCTGCCGGGCAAGGTGGTGGAGGCAGACACACTGGGAACGTTTAAGACTTATCTAGATAGCCACATGAACGGAGTGGGAATGGAGGGATACAAAAGAATGGTCTAGTTTGGACCAGGGAGCGGTGCGGGCTTGGAGGGCTGAAGGGCCTGTTCCTGTGCTGTATTGTTCTTTGTTCTTTGTTCAAAGCCTGTCCATCATCTACAAGGCACAAGTCAGGAGTGTGGTGGAATAGTCTTCACTTACCTGGATGAGTGCAGCTCCAACAAAACTCATGAAATTAACACCATCCTGACTGCAGAGTGGCAATGGGACCATTCCACCCTCATCAACTGCTTGACTGGCACCCAATCCACAAACATTCACTCCTTCCTCCACCACCAATGCAAAATGGCAGCAATGTGTACCCTCTACAGGATGCATTGCAGGAACTTAATAAGGCTGTTTAAACAGCTGAGTATCTGAAACAATGACTCACCTGATGGAGGATAGCGCTCCGAAAGCTTGTGATTCAAAATAAACCTGTTGGACTTTAACAGCCCCTGGTGTTGTGAGACTTCTTACTGTGCCCACCCCAGTCCAACGCTGGCATCCCCATATCATGGCTACCACCTAGAAGGACAAGGCAGATGGAGTCATAGAGATTTACAGCATGGAAACAGGCCCTTCAGCCCAACTTGTCCATGCCGCCCTTTTTTTAAACCCCAAAGCTAATCCCAATTGCCCGCATTTAGCCCATATCCCTCTATACCCATTTTACCCATGTAACTGTCAAAATGCTTTTTAAAAGAAAAGATTGTACCCGCCTCTACTACTACCTCTGGCAACTTGTTCCAGACACTCACCACCCTCTGTGTGAAAAAATTGCCCCTCTGGATACAGATGCCTGGAAATACCACCGACAGGAAATTCCCCTCCAAGCCTCACACCACCCTGACTTGGAAATATATTGCCATGCATTCTTGTCACTGAGAAAATCTTGGAACTCCCTCCATAACAGCACTGTGGGTGTACCTACCATAGCAAGAAGTCTCACAACACCAGGTTAAAATCCAACAGGTTTATTTGATAGCAAAAGCCACTAGCGTTCGGAGCGCTCACTGCTCCTTCGTCAGGTAAGTGGGAGTTCTGTTCACAAACAGGGCATATAAAGCCTCAACCGGGATCTTGGGTTCATGTCACACTATCCGTAACCCCCACGACTTGCCTGGGCTTGCAGCATCTCACTAACTGTCCTGTCTGGAGACAATACACATCTCTTTAACCTGTGCTTAATGCTCTCTCCACTCACATTGTCTGTACCTTTAAGACTTGATTCCCTATAAAGGCTCGCATTCCAACCATTATTTTGTAAATTGAGTTTGTGTCTTTATACGCCCTGTTTGTGGACAGAACTCCCACTTACCTGACGAAGGAGCAGTGAGCGCTCCGAAAGCTAATGGCTTGTGCTACCAAATAAACTTGTTGGACTTTAACCTGGTGTTGTGAGACTTCTTACTGTGTTTACCCCAGTCCAACCCCAGTCAGTGACAAGAATGCATATGGCAATATATTTCCAAATCAGGGTGGTGTGTGGCTTGCAGAGGAATTTCCTGTCTGGTGTTTCCACATCAGGTGTACCTACCCCACATGGACAGCAGCAGTTTAGAAAGGCAGCTTACCATCATCGGAACAGGCTCAAAGTGCCGAATGGCCTACTCCTGCTTCTATTTTCTGTGTTCCTATCTTCTCAAGGGCAAGTTGGGATGGACAATAAATTCTGGCCTAGCCATGTCTCATGAATGATTTTTTTTTAAAGTTGCGTAGAGGTTTGTTATCGAAAGTATGTGCTTTAGCCTGATAAACACAACTTCATTACATTTGACTTACACCCCATGCATGCATATTTAAAAACACATAATCCCCTGCTTCCTAAGAGTCATCATCTGTCAAATTTCAGCCAGAAAGATGGATTTTTGGAAAAAAACTTTGGCATCTTTGATTTCATGGTATCATTTTCCCCTCTTGGGTCAAAAAAAAGATGGATTCAAGCATCAATCCAAACACCTAAATAAATATTATCCAGATTAGCACTTTAGTAAAATACCAAGAATACTGTTGGATGTGCCATCTTTCAGATGAGATGTTGAGCAATTTTTCAAGTGGGCTTAAAGGATTTCAAGTGGACTGGGGTAAACACAGTAAAGAACAAAGCAGCTCACCAGATGTCTGACCAGTGTCAACTGACAACTAAAACCAGAGATTTGGTTATTTAATTGCTGTTTCTGGAAATCTGTTGTATGCAAATTAATTGCTGCACTTTTTACATTACAACAGTGACTAAACTCTAAAAGTACTTATTGTCTTTGAAGTACTTTGGGATTCCCAAGATCATGAAAGGAGCTATATGAACAAAAGTTTGTTCTTTATGTTTTAGTTGTTGCCCAGTTGAGTCAGAAGGCACAAAAATCAGAGATCACAACCTAATGCAGTACCGAGGGAATATCACACTATCGGACTCCCCAGAGCCTATCCACATCTACAAGGCACAAGTCAGGAGTGTGATGGAATACTCCCCACTTGCCCAGGTGGATGCAGCTCCAATAACACTCAAGAAGCTTGACACCATCCAGGACAAAGCAGCCCACTTGATTGGCACCACATCTACAAACATTCAATCCCTCCACCACTGACGCTCAGTAGCAGCAGTGTTCACTATCTACAAGATGCACTGTAACAATTCATCAAAGATCTTTAAACAGCACCTTGCAAACCCAATGACCACTTCCATCTAGAAGGACAAGGGCAGCAGATAAATGGGAACACCACCACCTGCAAGTTTCCCTTCAAACCACTCACCATCCTGACTTGGAAATATATCGCCGTTCCTTCACAGTCGTCGGGTCAAAATCCTGGAATTCCCTCCCTTATGTCATTGTGGGTCAACCCACAGCACATGGACTGCAGCGATTCAAGAAGGCAGCTCACCACCACCTTCTCAAGGGCAACTAGGGATGGGCAATAAATGCTGGCCAGCCAGCGACACCCATATCCCATGAATGAATTGAAAAAAAGGTGTAATCTTTGAGATGAGAAGTCAAACCCCAAAGCTGTCTGCCTTCTCAGGTAAAAGATTCCATGTCATTGTTTTGAAGAGGAGCTGGGGTGTTACCTCTTCAGCTCTGATCTCTCTCCACAGATGCTGTCAGACTTGTTTTCCAGCATTTTATGTTTTTGTTGGTTACCCCCAGTGTCCTGGCCAATATTTATCCCTCGATCAGCATCACAAAAACAGATTATCTGGTAATTATCACATAGCTGTTGGTGCTTGCTATATGCAAATTGGCTGCCGCATTTCTAATTCAAAAGGCAATTCATTGACTGTAAAGTGCTTTGGGATATCTGGTGAT
The DNA here is from genome assembly GCF_964213995.1 of Mustelus asterias. Taxonomy (NCBI): domain Eukaryota; kingdom Metazoa; phylum Chordata; class Chondrichthyes; order Carcharhiniformes; family Triakidae; genus Mustelus; species Mustelus asterias. The sequence goes on along the minus strand of NC_135813.1, from coordinate 95,723,656 downwards.
TGTAAACGGCACTAATGCATGTCTTTATTTCGTTAGTAACTGTTGAAATATAAACATGATGTGGAGATGCCGGCGTTGGACTGGGGTAAACACAGTAAGAAGTTTAACAACACCAGGTTAAAGTCCAACAGGTTTATTTGGTAGCAAAAGCCACACAAGCTTTCGAGGCTCTGAGCCCCTTCTTCAGAGCCTCGAAAGCTTGTGTGGCTTTTGCTACCAAATAAACCTGTTGGACTTTAACCTGGTGTTGTTAAACTTCTTACTGTGAAATATAAACAAACATTAAAAATCTACTTTATATATAAAAACAGCAGAAGACCTGAAATCCTGCAGGAGTTTCACTGGTGCACTGCTGCTGTACTTTGCTTGGGAGATTGCTGGAAGCTCCAGTCAAGCAGCTGTATTTAAAACTTCACTCATGAGGCCAGTGGCGCAATTGATATGGTTGGGAGGAGGGAGACCTAAACAAACCTCTTCTTCTCATGGATATAAAACAGGGGTTTCCAGTAGTATTGGGAATGTAGGTGCCAGAGGGACACTCCAAGTGGTTGCACTATTCTCAATCTCTGACCCAGTCAGTGCTGAAGCAAGGGTTGACTTATTTCTGGAATGGAATACGGAATCTCTTTCCTCTGCTGCCCAGGTGATATTTGCGCTTTAAATAACAGGTTGCAATACTGCCTCCCTAGCCCTCTGAAAAGGACATTACTGCTGTTGCTCACGCAGCCTCCAATATCAAGACAGCTGGGAGTAGCTTCACGAGAAGGCGATGGCCTAATGGTATTATCGCTAGATTATTAATCCAGAAACTCAGCTAATGTTCTGGGACCCGGGTTTGAATCCTGCCGCGGCAGAATTTGAATTCAATAACAAAATATCTGAAATTAAGAATCTACTGATGACCATGAAAACATTGTCGATTGTCGGAAAAACCCATCTGGTTCACTAATGTCCTTTAGGGAAGGAAATCTGTCGTCCTCACCTAGTCTGGCCTACATGTGACTCCAGAGCCACAGCAATGTGGTTGACTCTCAACTGCCTTCTGAAATGGCCAAGCAAGCCACTCAGTTCAAGGGCAACTAGGGATGGGCAATAAATGCCGGCCCAGCCAGTAACGCCCGTGTCCCATGAATGACCAAAAAAAGGTTAGGGAATTTAACTACAGTGCAAATAAAAGCATGTACTGAGGAAAGCCATTCAGTTTATTATACCAGAGTTGACTGGTAGAACTATCCAAATAGTCCCACCCCTGCTGTTCCTTCCCTATAGTTTTGTCATCTTTTTCTTTACAAGTATTTATTCAATTCTCTTTTGAATGTTACAATTGAATCTGCTTCCGTGATCCTTTCAGGAAATGTATTCCAGTGCTGAAAGGAAGGTTGCATTTGTTATGATGCCAATGGCTTTAATCATGTGCTACCAAGCCTTAAGAAACTGCAAATATTTTGATTAGATCTCCTCGTAACCTCCTCTACTCTAAGAGAACAAACAACACTCCTCCTGTCTCACCATATCATTGAAATCCGTCATCCCTCGAACAGTTCTAATACATTTCATCTGCAACCTCTCCAAGTTCACGCCATCTTTTAAAATGTCCAGTGTCTAGAATAAAACACAACACTCCTTTGAGACTTAAGCAGTGCAGACTTAAGAAGTGCAGTGTGTTCGAAACAAAATCCACAGGACATTTATATTTAAGTTATTTGGGCAGCATAGTGGCTAGCACTGCTGCCTCACCGCGCCAGGGACCCAGGTTCAATTCCCGACTTGGATCACTGTCTATGCAGAGTCTGCATGTTCTCCCAGTCTGTCTGTGTGGGTTTCCTCCGGGCGCTCCGGTTTCCTCCCACAGTCTAAAAGATGTGCTGGTTAGGGTGGATTGGGCCATGCTAAATTCTCCCTCAGTGTAACCCGAACAGGTGCCGGAGTGTGGCAACAAGGGGATTATCACAGTAACTTCATTGCAGTGTTAATATAAGCATACTTGTGACACTAATAAATAAATAAACTTAAATGGCCTGTCCCTACCCCAAATATCCGGTGCAGACGTTAAGCTTTCCAATTGGAGAGGTCTCTCCAGTTAGATAGAGAACTTTCATTTATCATGGAAGTGTCCTCCTGACCCCACGCAACATTTCAGTGCAAGGCCATTTTGCGTTTACCGAGGGTTCACACCAGGGAGTAGTGCTGAACTGGGCTTGGAAACTAACAGTAGTGAATCGTTGAGAAACAAAGTACAACCATAAGGTATAATACCTGGCACACTTAGACTCCAAGAAGCTGTTATGAAAGCTGGCATTATTAAAGCCCAACAATGGAAAATTATAGAAAAACAGTTATATATAACATATACAATGTGTGGTTAAGTGGCCTGCCTTGCAAAAAAGAGGCAGCTTCCCTCTTACCTGCTAGAAAAATGTTTTTTCAGTTCTTTGGCTAAAATGTTATTCCTGGGGTCAATGCACAGAAATGTATCTGGAGCAAGTGCACAAGCACCGCTCTGGAAAAACATGCTTCAGTTTTGAATTTTTTTTGTATCAAGATTCTCTCTTTACTCGTTTCCCTCTCTTTCCATTTGTTAGTTTTTCATTTAACTGCTGCCTCAGTTCTGCATTCTCCTCCGCCACTCAATTCCTCTCATTATATCACACACGCAAACATATTTTCATTCATGCTGCCTTTCTCTCATTCTCCTGTCTCATCTCCTACTCTCAATCACACACAAACCACGTGGTGTCTTTCACGAAAAACAAGGGCTCCCTTTTGAGGTTCCAACATCACCTTTCCTTTGCAGTGCAGAGTTGATACTCACTCCTTCCTCCAGGTTCAACATTCAACGCAGCTAATTTCAACATCAGAATATTTAATTGGCACTTAAATAATTTTGTTTCCAGTCATTTTTATTTTATCCCATGCCTTTTATTGTGCTGTTAAATAGTAACTCATGGAAATTGTACGTTTTAAATTATGCCCCATTGCATTCCTGATATAGTAACTGCTTTCATAACGGCTTCTTGTATTCAGAAGATGTCCCAGTCAAATACTTAATTTGTCTCTTTCTATGCAAAGGTTGTAGTAGGTAAAATGGACAGCTCTCAAAAACCAGATATTGCATCACAATGCTTGATTAACATGCACATATTGATTGCAATATAGGCAGCATAGCAGAACTTTGTACTGTCTGCCATTTCGGTGACCGGAACATTCAGCAAATGGTAACCATGCAGTTTATTAGCTGATCGCCAAGTTGTCATTATTGTGACTTGGCAGCACCACTTAAAGCTAGCCTGCACTGTTTAAGGCTAGCCTCCCCCCTCCCCCCCCACCTTATTCATCCATGGTAAGGGTGGGACGGGTGGTGGTGGGAGGCATTCAGCTGAGTTGGCGAACATATTCAGAACAATGCCAACTGCACATTTTCAAATCCTGTTTTAGCTGAGGCACACCTGGGATTTGTATTCTCCCACTCTCTCCCTGAGAATGGAAGGCAATGACATACAATTAGTAACAAGAGCTGCCAAGAAAAGCAGCTCAGGATGAAACATCAGTTGACAATCAGCCAAGTATTCGCCTTTAGGCACCAGCACACATGAATGAATCCATTCACAGGATGTCAGTACCACAGGCAAGCCAAAATTTATTGCTTCGCCCTAATGCCCTTAAGAAGGTGATGGTGAGTTGCCTCTTGAATATGACTCTGACTTGCTATGCCATGTCAAAGGGCAGTTAGGACACAATCATATTGTTTTGAGCCTGGAGTCACACATCGGACAGATCTGATAAAGACAGCAGATAAAGGACATAGTGAATAAGATGGCTTTTCACGACAATCTGGTATTTTCATGGTCACCATTACTAATAATGTAGGGAGGAGTTATACAATAAATGGCAGAGTCATCAGGAGTATAGAAACACAGAGGGACCTAGGTGTGCAAGTCCACAAATCCTTGAAGGTGGCAACACAGGTGGAGAAGGTGGTGAAGAAGGCATATGGTATGCTTGCCTTTATAGGACGGGGTATAGAGTATAAGAGCTGGAGTCTGATGATGCAGCTGTATAGAACGCTGGTTAGGCCACATTTGGAGTACTGCGTCCAGTTCTGGTCGCCGCACTACCAGAAGGACGTGGAGGCGTTAGAGAGAGTGCAGAGAAGGTTTACCAGGATGTTGCCTGGTATGGAGGGTCTTAGCTATGAGGAGAGATTGGGTAAACTGGGGTTGTTCTCCCTGGAAAGACAGAGAATGAGGGGAGATCTAATAGAGGTGTACAAGATTATGAAGGGGATAGATAGGGTGAACGGTGGGAAGCTTTTTCCCAGATCAGAAGTGACGTTCACGAGGGGTCATGGGCTCAAGGTGAGAGGGGCGAAGTATAACTCAGATATTAGAGGGATGTTTTTTACACAGAGGATGGTGGGGGCCTGGAATGCGCTGCCAAGTAGGGTGGTGGAGGCAGGCACGCTGACATCGTTTAAGACTTACCTGGATAGTCACATGAGCAGCCTGGGAATGGAGGATACAAACCATTGGTCTAGTTGGACCAAGGAGCGGCACAGGCTTGGAGGGCCGAAGGGCCTGTTTCCTGTGCTGTACTGTTCTTTGTTCTTTGTTCTAATACTACTTTTTATTCCAGATCAATTTAATTAATTAAATTTAAATTCTCCAACTGTCATGATGGGATTTGAACTCTTATTTCTGGATCATTAGTCCAGGCCTCTGGATTATTATTAGTCCAGTAATATAACCTTTATGTTACTGCACCCCTTTAATCCAGTTTGCAGCTCTTGAAAGTAAAGTTTATTTACAGTTTATTTGTCACAAGTAAGGCTTACATTAACACTGCAATGAAGTTACTGTGAAATTCCCCTAGTCACCACACTCCGGCACCTCTTCGGGTCAATGCACCTAACCAGCACATCTTTCAGACTGTGGGAGGAAACCGGAGCACCCGGAGGAAACCCACGCAGACACAGGGAGGACTCCATACAGACGGTGACCCAAGCTGGGAATCGAACCCGGGTCCCTGGCACTGAGGCAGCAGTGCCAACCACTGAAGAATGTGCTGGAAATCAGTACTTTCCTGGTTTGTGAGATGCGTTTGGAAATTTGTGTTTTCATTTGGAGTCAATCTCTTGTGAATCCTTGATAAGACATACAGCTCCCACGATTAACATAATTATTTTGTGATGATACAAAATGGTTCATCAGAGTGGACGCATGTGTCATTCTGCATGCTCAAGAAATGTCTTTGTGTAGGGACTGAAAATAAACCACGTTTGACTGTCAGTAGTCTGCATTATTCAGCATCTCTAATTACCAGAAAATAACACAAACTGCCAATCATTTACAGTGTAAAATGTAAATAAAACCAAGATCTACCATTAATAAATTTATGTGGGAGACCTTTTATCCCTCCTCTGTATTTTGGCACTACAAAACTATTTCCTTGCCTTATACTCTAATGAGGTTGCATTATTCTATAATAGCATTAGAACAACTTTTACAGTCGATTTATTTGAATGTTTAAATTTAGTCTTACTATGCCATCATTGTATAAAAGCAAGTATAAAGCTATTTTCTAGTTTTAGCAGGTCACATTGACATCTGTGAATGATTTTAGCTTTGACATCATAGTTTTGGCACTAGGTAAATATTTGGAATAGAATCTTAGAGGAAGGAAGACATTTGGTCTATTGCGCCTTAGCCAGCTCTTAGAAAGGACTAGCCAATAAAGGCCGTTCTTCTGCTCTTTCTCCATACTCTTACATTATTCTTCCTTTCCAATATTTATCTAAATTGCTTTTTGAACATGAGAATTGTCATTGCTTCCCTAACCTTCCGGGCAGTACATTTCAGATGGCCTGTATTTTACAGTCAGCAGCAAAGCGACAATGCTAACTACTAACTTTGGAAAAATAATCTGTAGTGTGGATTTCCCCTGTCCTAATTCAGGTCTCAATCTGGCACCAAGTCAAAGAGACCTCCAGGCATTCTGCAACATTGAAGTTGTCATTCAGGGTTAGCAGTCAATAACAATGAAGTATTCTCACTGACAGTGAGCAAAGGAAATAAAATATGTTCATAGAAATAGAAAGTGCTGGGAAACTCAGCAAGTCTGGCATCTATGGGACAGAGTTAACGTTTTGAGTCAAATGACTCTTCTTTGGAACTCCAACTTGAAACGTTAAATCTGTTTCTCTCTCCAGATGTTTCTCGCTGCCAGACCTACTGAATTTTTCCAGCACTTTATTTTTATTTCAGATTTCTAGCATCCACACTATTTTGCTTTTATTTAAGTAAAATTCACTGTTTGAAACCACTTTCCATTAAATTTTACGGAGAGAAGTAAATAATTGGGGTATAAATTTAAGAAACTTGGGAGCTTTTGAAATAAAATGGAGATATTTGATACCCTGCAATTACAAAATGAGTTTTCCAGAGCCAGAAGTTTCAGTACAAACCCAGTTACGTTTCATTAACAAGGTGGAACATTTGGTGGGGATGGGGAAGGTGGGGTGGGGGGGGGGGGGGGGTATTGACAGTGAAACTTCAGCATAAAAGGAAAAGCTTTTATCAGTTCAGTTAGGTGTAATTGACTACAGACTGTGGGGAGTTCAAAGGCAAACCTGTGGAGAAACAAAGAATCACCGACAACAATGTCTGGACTGCCACATTTCACAGCACATATGTAGAATCCAGAAGTTACCTCAGAGAGGTAACAATGGTGAATATCATCAGTTTGGTCATTAGAACAAAATCTGGATCAAGATTTTACTGCATAAGCTAAATTCCTCCTCGCCTCACCCCTGGCCCTTTTAGCAGCTACCTTAAATCTGTGTCAAAAGATACATAAGAAATAGTGGCAGAGCGGACCATTTCAATCTTTGTGCCTGCTCCATCATTCAATATTCATCATAGAAATCATAGAAACCCTACAGTGCAGAAGGAGGCCATTCGGCTCATCGAGTCTGCACCGACCACAATCCCACCCAGGCCCTACCCCCACATATTTACCCGCTAATCCCTCTAACCTACACATCTCAGGACTCTAAGGGGCAATTTTTAATCTGACCAATCAACCTAACCCGCACATCTTTGGACTGTGGGAGGAAACTGGAGCACCCGGAGGAAACACACGCAGACACGAGGAGAATGTGCAAACTCCACACAGACAGTGACCTGAGCCGGGAATCGAACCCGGGACCCTGGAGCTGTGAAGCAGCAGTGCTAACCACTGTGCTACCGTGCCGCCCGGTACGTTCATGGCTGATCTTCCACAGCAACTTCACCTTCCTACAATATCTCCTTATCCCTTAATTCCCTTCGTATTAACACTAACCTTTTAATTACATATTGTATTCATTAATTGAACTTTTAAATTGCACCAACTGCCAAAATGGGTTTTGAACTCCTAAGCCCAGAGTATTAGCCTGGACCTCTGCATTGCTGCAATGCCACCACTCCCCCTTCTTCGGATAATGGCATATACAAGGAAATGCCTACAGGGAATGTCATACCTGTTCCTAATAAGTCTTCACTTTGAGAATAGGGTGTACAAATCTTGGTAGTTTCAGGCTCTTCCCGTCTATACATGGCAGAATGGTAAAATAAAAAAGGTACAAAAGGCATTCCAGCTACAGAAATTAATAAATCTGAGATCCATTTCTGTTGCCGACCACCCTTCGGATGCTATTGTCACTCATTGCAGCACTGTATTGCTGCTTGGTACTCAAAAAAATGTATTGCCCTTTAATCAGTTGCAATGTTTTTAATAATGCTATCTCATCCTACACAAGAAATGAGGGCTTATCCAGGAAGGGTGAATAGATTAACTAGTAGCAGGATACATGGGTCAGTGAAATTCCTGCCTGCCCTACCAGGTGAAACTGGATCATGTCTGAAATTAAGAATCTACTGATGACCATGAAATCATAGTCGATTGTTGGAAAAACCCATCTGGTTCACTAATGTCCTTTAGGGAAGGAAAGCTGCCGTCCTTACCTGGTCTGGCCTACACGTGACTCCAGGGTCATGGCAATGTGGTTGACTCTCAACTACCCTCGGGCAACTAAGGATGGGCAATAAATGCTGGCCCCCCAGCGATGCCCAAGACCCATGAATGAATTTTTAAAAATGTGTTGATGCCAGCTCAAAGGCATCCCTGTGTCCGCACACATTTTCAGCAAGATAGGCCATCTTATTTAATAGCTTAAAAGGGATACCCTTTGATTTAATTTATAGTGAGTAAATGGTAAGGAAACAAAAACAGAAAAGCTCTGAAGGATGTGGGTGATGTGTCACACAGCAGGAAGATGCAGCTTGGTGTATTGCCGAGAGTAGTCTCTGATCTTAAAGAGTATTGTTTTGGAGACACTTCAGACGATGGATAGCTTCCGGGGGGGGGGGGGATTTGGTAGAAGAGATGGTTTAAAAAAAGGTTTCCACTAGATTGCACTAGATGTAGATCTACTAGAATCTAGGTGAGCGGCATACTGACAGTAGTTTGGAAGCAACCTGATTCATCAATACTCCACAGCTGAGCAAAACTGCAATAAAGCATGTATTTAAATTTACATATAATTTCCCCTCTATAGCCATGAATTGATTGAATTAAATATATCTATCCTTTGATGTTAAGTGGATACTTTTGCCCAGATTTATTGAATTCACAGCTTAACCTCAGATGTGGATATGTGCTGTTATGTCAAAGTTCTACCAAACTATAACCAGCTAACATTACAATACGTTTTATTGCAACTCAGTGTTCCATTGAAATTAAAAAAGGATAGAAATTAATTAATATTTCACGAACCTTCCCATAATTGTTGTGGGAAAAGAGGTTACTTACTGACAGAGAACACGGTGCCCCTCTGCTGTCACGACACTCATGCTCAATGAATAACCCATTTCCGGGACTTGATAGCACAGTATGTGAGACAACATGGCACTTTGAGTTACACTGTGTGTTGCCCTTCACCTCTACGATCCAGGTTCAAAACCAGCCCCTGCTATGGAATTAAAATTTCCCTCATCTCTTAGTTTTATTGGTTCCATATTTAACTCCCAGAATACGACACAAGAAAAGTCAAAATGTGAATAGATCATTCAATCCAACAGCTATTCTGTCAAGTGATTTGTCATTTTCATTTTAGCGTGCCTTTACATTTGAAACTTCTTTAATGATTTTGGCTTTACTACTCTGCCTTACTGATTATTTAAAATAAATCTTTTAGGAAAATAAGTTTTCCCTAATATCCATTTAATTTTTCATTAATTTATATCTGGTAGCCCTATTTTATGTCATTATGTTGAAGGATAATCTGGACTTGCCTTCCACACAGGTATTTGATATTTTAGACACCTCCAGGAGGAGTCTCTATCAAAACTGCTTTAATCCCTCTAATCTTTCCTCTTAGCTCTTCATGTTTGGGATTGTTTGTACTGTTCTTCTCTGAACCCTCTTGAAATGCCGATGCTGTAGGTATTTTTGTGGCCTCGTGGGCAGAACTAGTATTGCAGGTCTGTCCTGACTAGAATATTTGAATTTAGCACAAGCTTGGAGATTTGTATTTTAGTTGTTAGAATAATTCTACTATCCTTTAATTGCAGGAGGAAACAGAATTTGGGCTATAATGTTGTAGATTTGTTTCCAATTCACACTTCCTGTCAGTATAGCTTCCAACTGGAGGCACAGGATAGTAAAATTACCTCTTTAATAACCCAGTATTACCTTTGTTTTAATTTTTTTAGCTGGGCATTGAAAGTAGCATGTCAACTGCTGCACCTGGTATATTTCAAATCATTCCCTGCTAATTCAATTCCACTTATTATATCCTTAAGATACGCACGGTGGCACAGTGGTTAGCACTGCTGCTTCACAGCTCCAGGGACCTGGGTTCGACTCCCGGCTTGGGTCTGTCTGTGTGGAGTTTGCACATTCTCCTCGTGTCTGCATGGGTTTCCTCCGGGTGCTCCAGTTTCCTCCCACACTCCAAAGATGTGCAGGTTAGGTGCATTGGCCATGCTTTAATGTCCTGGGATGCGTGGATTAGCGGGGTAAATATGTGGGGTTACGGGGATAGGGCCTGAGTGGGATTGTTGTCGGTGCTGAGTCAATGGACCGAATGGCTCCTTCTGCACTGTAGGGTTTCTATATTTTTTCCCTGATCAGTGTGCAAACCTAAAATTCATCAGCAGCAAGCTACAGTGCCTTCTGCAAATCTTTTATCAGGTAGCTGAGTCCACTGCAGTGCAGTAGTGAGAGAGTACAATCCAGAAGGAGGCCATTTGTCCCATCAAGTCTGCATTGACTCTCTGACAATGTCTTAGTCAGGCCCTTTCTCCCACCCTATCCCCGTTACCCTGCACATTCATCATGGCTAATCCATCTAACCTAGACATCCCCTAGGGCTAAGGGTCCGAATGGTGAGGAATTTGTTAAATGTGTCCAGGAAGGTTTTTTGGAACAATATGTGGATAGTCCAACTAGAGAGGGGGCTATACTGGACCTAGTACTAGGGAATGAGTCCGGCCAGGTCATCAAAGTTGCAGTGCGGGACCATGTGGCGAACAGTGACCACAATTCCGTAAGTTTTCGGATACTGATGAAAAAGGACGAATGTTGTCCTAGGGTTAAGGTGCTAAATCGGGGGAAGGCAAACTACAACCAGATTTGGCAGGATTTGGAGGCTGTTGTTTGGCAGAAGCTGTTTGAGGGCAAATCCACATTTGGCATGTGGAAGTCTTTTCAGGAGTAGTTGTTCAGAGTGCAAGACAGGCATGTGCCTATGAAAAGGAAGGACAGAAAAGGCAGGATTTAGGAACCGTGGATATTGAGAGTCTAGTCAAAAGGATGCATACATGAGGTCTAGGCAACTAAAAACAGATGAAGCATTTGAAGAATACAGGGAAAGTAGAAAAGAGCTCAAACAGGGAGTTAGGAGGGCAAGAAGGGGTCATGAAATGTCCTTGGCAGACAGGATTAAGGAGAATCCCAAGGCATTTTATACATATATTAGGAATAAGAGGGTAGCTAGAGAAAGAGTTGGTCCATTTAAGAACAAAGAAGGGAAATGTGTAGAACCAAAGGAAGTGGGTGAGATCCTTAATGAGTCCTTTGGATCGGTATTCACAAAGGAGAGGGAGATGTCGATTGATAGTGTCTCGGAGAGGTGTGTAAACCCTTTAGAACTAGTCATTATTACGAGGGAGGAAGTGTGAGGTGAATTAAAATGCATTAAGGTAGACAAATCCTCAGGGCCAGGTGGTATTTATCCCAGATTACTGAGGGAATCAAGAGATGAAACTGCTGGGCCTCTAATAGAAATCTTTGTTTCTTCGTTGGCCACTGGTGAACTCCCAGAGGGTTGGAGGATAGCCAATGTTGTCCCGTTATTTAAGAAGGGTAGCAAGGATAACCCGGATAATTATAGGCCAGTGAGCTTGACGTCAGTGATAGTGAAATTGTTGGAGAAGATTCTTAGGAATAGGACCTATACACATTTGGAACTGAATGGTCTTGTTAGCGACAGACAGCATGGTTTTGTACGAGGGAGGTCATGGTCTCACTATTTAATTGAGTTTTTTGAGGAGGTGACAAAAATGATTGACAAGGAAAGGACTGTGGATGTTGTCTGCATGGACTTTAGTAAAGGATTTGACAAGGTCCTTCATGGCAGGCTGGTACAAAAGATTAAATCTCATGGGATCAGGAGTGAACTAGCCAGATGGATTCAGAACTGGCTTGGCATAGGTGACAGAGGGTAGCGGTGGAAGGGTGTTTTTCTGAATGTAAGTCTGTAACTAGTGGTGTTCTGCAGGGATCAGTGCTGGGACCACTGCTGTTTGTAATATATATAAATGACTTGTAGGAAAACATAGCTAGTCTGATTAGCAAGTTTGCGGATGACAGTAAGATTGGTGGAGTTGCGGATAGTGAAAATTGTCAGAGAATACAGCAGGATATAAATAGACTGGAAAATTGGGTGGAGAAATGGCAGATGGAATTTAATCCGGACAAATGTGAGGTGATACATTTTGGTAGATCCAATTCAGGTGGGAGCTATAAAATAGAGCCATCAGGAGCATAGACACACAGAGAGATCTGGGAGTACAAGTCCACAGGTCCTTAAAGTGGCAGCACAGGTGGAAAAGGTGGTGAAGAAAGCATTTGGCATGTTTGCCTTCATCGGACGGGGCATCGAGTATAAAAGTTGGCAAATTATGTTACAGTTGTATAAAAAATTGGTTAGGCCACATTTGGAATTCTGTGTTCAATTCTCGTCACCACACCACCAGAAGGACGTGGAGACTTTGGAGAGAGTGCAGAAAAGGCTTACCAGGATGTTGCCTGGTATGGAAGGTATTAGCTATGAGGAGAGATTAAATAAACTGGGATTGTTCTCCCTGAAAAGAAGGAGGTTGAGGGGTGACCTGATAGAAGTTTATAAAATTATGAGAGGTATAGATAGGGTGAACAGTTGGAAGCTTTTTCCCAGGGCAGAAATTACAATTATAAGGGGGCACAAGTTCAAGGTAAGGGGGGAAAGGTTCAGTGGAGATGTGCAGGGGGAAGTTCTTTTATACAAAGGGTGGTGAGGGCCTGGAATGCACTGCCAAGTGAGACGGTTGAGGCAGTTATGTTGGCCACATTTAAGACTTATCTTGATAGGCATATGAACAAACGGGGGATAGAGGGATAGTGGTTGGTCTAGATAGGTAAAGGTGATTGGTGCAGGCTTGGCGGGCCGAAGAGCATGTTCCTGTGCTGTACTGTTCTTTGTACTTTGTACATCCTGGGACACTAAGGGACAACTTAGCATGACCAATCCAACTAACCCACACATCTTTGGATTGTGGGAGGAAATTGGAGCACCTAGAGAAAACCCACGCAGGTGTGGGGAGAATATGCAAACTCTACACAGTCACCCAAGGCCGGAATTGAACCCAGGTCCCTGGCACTGCGAGGCAGTGGTGCTAACCATTGTGCCACTGTGTCACCTTCCAAGTCCATAACCAACTTTTCTGAAACTCCATGTATGAATCCCTGCAATCAGGTTTCCATCCCTGCCACAGATCAAAGTGGATCTTCTCAGTCACAAATGACATTCCATGTGGCTGTGACAAAGAGAAACCCCCCTCATCCTTCCTGATCTATCTGCAGCCTTTAATAATACCACTGCCATCCATTGCCACTCCACTGCTGTCCAGCTGGGAGGAAATGCACTCACTTGGCTGCATTTTCTTCTGACCAGTCATAGTCAGAGAATCCTCTGCAATGGTTTCTCTTCTCAATCATGTACCATCATCTCTGAGGCCCCCCCAGTGTCTACTTTTATATTTCTCATCTACATGCTGCCAGTCAGCATCATCCAAAAGCACGAGTGTCCACGTGTTCACTTTTCGTGTCCAAATCTACCTTACTCTCTTGTCAGACTGCTTGTCCAAAATCCAGGGCTGGATGAGCAGAAATTTGCTCTAAATAACTATTGGATAGAGAAAAGGTATCATCTCAATCTTTGCCTCAAACTTCATTTCCGAGCCACTGACTTCATGCCTCTCCCTGATAACTGTCTTGAGGTTAAATCAGACTGTTCGCAAGCTTGGTGTCATTTTTACGCGGAGGTGAACACCTGACCACATATCCATGCCATTATTGCCTTTTCTACACTCTGTAACATCGCTCGACTCCATCCTACTTCAGCTTTTGTGCCACTGAAACATTCATCCATGTAATTCTTAGCTCGAAACTTGAATATTTTAATACTTTCCCAGGGCCTCCCTCCAATCTTCCATCCTCTGTACATATAAGCTCGTTCAAAACTCAGCTGTACATATCCCAACTATACCAGATCCTGTTCATTCATCATCTCTGTGCTCAATAGCCAGTTCAGCAATACGTCAATTTTGAAGTTTTCATCCTGGTTTCCAAATCCCTATATAGCTTTTCCATATCATATCTCAATAATCTCCTGTGGTGATTGTCCCTTTAAGGGCAACACAGCAGAGTAAGGGTCATCCAGGCCATGTGACCCTTACTCTGCTGTGTTGTCCTTAAATGGATTAGATATACTCCATGGAAGATAAGGTCAAGGCAATAAAGGAGGCACCTGCCCCCACAAACACAACTGAGCCCAATGGTAAGTGGGTAAATCCCCATTTACCATTGTAAATGGGGATTTACAATCCCTGTTTTGGGGATGGTAAATCACTACGGACATTTCTTTTGACCAATTTATTGACAGTATTGACCTCCTTTCATATTCTGTGAAAGGAATACGATGGGTTGGTCTTGGAAGGCTCCCCAGGAGGAAACAATTGCTGTATTCCTCTAACCTGTTAGTACACTTTGACCCATATAAAGAATTGATATTGACCTGTGACGCATCTCCATATGGCATTGGTGTGGTGTTGTCCCATGAGATGGACAATGGCTCTGGAAGACCGATAGGGTGTGTGTTAAGAACCCTTTCAGAGGCCAAAAAAAATTACTCACAAATCAAGAAGGAAGGACTATCAATAGTCTTGAGCTTCCAGTACTTGCATGGTAGACACTTTACCATCATTACTGACCACAAACCACTGTTGGGCCTCTTCAAAGAGGACAAGGGTGTCCTGTTGAACACCTTGGCAAAAGATTTATGGTGGGCATTAATTCTGTCCAGCTATGAATATACTTTCAAGCACTGACCCGGGATAACCACCACAAGATCTCTGCACTTCTCCAATTCTGACCTTTTGTGTATCCCTTACTTTAATCATTTTACCACTGCTTCCAGCTGCCGAGGTCCCAAATCTCTCTGCCTCTTTGCTTGTCCCATTTCCTTTTAGAAAACTACTAAAGGCCTGCCTCTGACTATCATGTTGATAATTTACCTAATATCTCCTTCTCTGGCTCGGTTTCTAATTTTGTTTGATAATGGTCTTGCGAAGCACTTTGGGGCATTTCATTGTATTAAAAGTGCTATATAAATGTAAGTTATCTACCCTTTTCTGGCATCTTACTCTGAGACTATAATCCTTTAGTTAAGGTAACTCAGCCAGTTTTTAATGTATCTGGATTTCTTATTTTTGAAAAAACCTTAAGCGTCCATCATGTTCTGGTCTGCCTCGGTCTTCAGTCTTTCTCCTCTTTTGTGTAAGCTTTATGACTTAGTGTCTCCCCATGTCACTTTTTTGTTGTCCCCTCTGGATTATGGTTTCATTCTGAAATCCTCTGCAATTGTCTCAGCAACCCCCTTCCGAGCACTAGTGTTACTCACAGGTGTTGACACAACAATTGATTTTCACGTGCCCACTTTTGAAAACGTTAATTTTTTAAATATAAAAACACCCATCACTCCCCTTCACCTGCAGCAAAGTATAGGGCTGTCAGGGTGATTATTTTACCAACAGGCTCATCGAGATATAGTAGATGGCTGCAGTTTTATCGAGATCTAGAGATGGCTGCCGTTTTATCTACTCGGTAATTGATTCCAGACTTGGCTCATACTATCTGGAGATCAGAGGCTGTTTTAAGGTGAGTGCAGAAAGGATTGGAACCAAGGTCCAAACCTGGACTAAACAGACCCCCCACCATCCAAAATGGCGCCGGACACCCTGAGGAGAACATGGCGGCCGGCCTGATGGTTAACTGCAAGTCACGCACCTGTTTTAAATTGTTTTACCATTTGTTTCTTTTTAAACTGTGGAAATGGAATAGCAACTTGTGAATTGTTTGGCGCCGCTTAAATCGCTGGAAGGCCTTAATACACGCAAATGCGTTTCCCACCGCAGGGGTCCTCTTTGGAGGACTGCCAGGTCATTATCCAGTTTGATGTTTAATCTTTCTCTCGGTGCACTCACTCGTCTTCAGTCCTCATGGTTATAACGCCGAGCAGAAAACTGTAAACAGCTGGGGGCGGGCTCTGCTGTCTGCCAGAGATTACCTTACCATGGTTAGGCCTATATGAAACCTTAAAAAGTCTCACGACACCAGGTTAAAGTCCAATAGGTTTATTTGGAATCACCAGCTTTTAGAGTGCTGCTCCTTCATCAGGTGCCAGCAGCACTCCAACAGCTCGTGATTCCAAATAAACCTGTTGGACTTTAACCTGGTGTTGTGAGACTTCTTGCTGTGCCCATACCAGTCCAACACGGGCACCTCCACATCATGAAACCTTAAAGGCAGTTGGCTCTCAAATTCCATGTGATTGTGTGTGTGTGTCAGTCACACAGCCTAATACGGCCATGCTCAAAGGCACAAACTATCCACCACCAGCACTTTTATTACTTTAAATCAACAGAGCAAGACAGGGTTGTGTGTAGAATCACTTTATAGGCAACATCAGGACGAAGTGTTCACAGCATATATCTGCATGCACTGGAAGACAGCCTAAGTATTGCAGGCACCTCAATACAAAATAAAGTTTTGGTTCCTTTTACATAATTGAATGTAAACTCGCTGCAAATTAGCATGCAGCTTCCAATTGTAATCAGTTTGATCATGCTGATTAAGTAGGTATCACATGCTGCTTATATACAGAGCTAGGGGCTGTACCTCATAGCTGACCCTTACTTTTGTGTCTTTTAGTATTGGTAGATTTATTTTTATCCATAAGCACACTAAAGTGGCACTTTTAGATTTTAATACTTCCAGATTTTAGCATTAAATTAGAATTTATCGTTGTTGCTATTGAATGACTCACCCCCCTAAAAGCCCGTGGTTGTTAGAAGTGCCTGCTGTATGGCAACATGCACCTGCCTAAACTCATAGCAGCAAGTAAATTACAGATAGATGAACAGAAGCAAAGACAGGGACCAGAAGGTGACATGTATGACTAGTATAAGCCTGATTTATATATAAAGGATAAGATGTGGAGAAAAACACTTTGTGTGCTAGATCAATGACCGAGTAAGGATTGGTAGTAGTGATTGGTTTTCATTCTGCTGTAAAAGATTCCCATTTTCTTACTGACTGGTTTGATGATGTCCTTCTCTTCAACTGGAATCATATGGAAGACAATTTACAGAGGTGAGCAGTGGAATATTGCGACCCATGCACCTGTTATAAGGAAGTTAACTACAATATCATCATGTAGTCAAACTTGTGTGAAGTTCCACACTATCTCAGAGATTTTCGGCGGTTTTAGTGAGATTCAGGGTTACTCCATGGAACCTCCGAGTCTTGGTGTGATTCTGTGAAACCTCAGCAAGTGTCAGTGTGACTGCATGAAATGTCAGCAACCTGCATCAGATGGACCAGAGCAGTTCAAGTAGGTGGCATACCGCCATCTTCTTGAGAACAATTGGGAATGGGCAACATCCTTGCCAGCAACACTCTCATCCCATGAAAGGATAGAAAGAAGACCTCATGAAAGCTTGGAGAATCTCTGTCATTTCATGAAATGTTGGTGAGTCTCAATGAGACTTGATGAGGTCCTGTGGTAGGGTTATGCAAATCTTTGTTAATGGAAGAACGGATATCTCCTGGTTTTTTTTGTCTTTTAGGACCTATCTGTTTTTTTTAATGTGCTATTGTTGGTTACTATGATGCTTATTAGTCTCAGAAAGATTCCATTATATTCTGAAAGGTTGCTGGGAAATGAAAGCTTGAATTTAATAGCTAAAACTACCATTTAAAAAAAAAACTAAGTTTCAAATTTGGAATTCAAAGATTGAAAATGTATAACTCTGCAAATACAGAGTTCAGATTGTGATAGGATTCTGACAGATAGCTGCAAAATGCCATAATACTGGAATGTTCAATTTGCCAACCTTAGGGTGTCCTGCTCCAGATTGTATCATACACCAAAATTGGTAAAATCAGATACGGGGTGCAATACATTTCAGTGCATTAGTTAAATCCGTCACAAAAGTCACTGTGCACATTATTCTAATAAAGTGATAACCTCAAATTTTAATCTCAAATGAAAAAAAAAGTAAATGAATCTATCTAACATTTAACAAAGGACATTTATTAGCCATTCCAGTGGAAGCACCAGAGAAAGCATCAAAGCTGTCCAAACTAGATGGCCTGTTCATAAAATAGAAAGTAAAGGTCAATGATGTACTAAGTTCTGTTACTAGATGCCACTACCATATTTGATTAAATACTGCATCATATCCTATTTACAAAGAGTTCAAGACATCTATCAGTACATAATCATCACAACACTTTTTTTCCCCCCTCCATGCTGGCTCTTCAGGCTCCAGAGAATGGATGGGGTGGCTGCATGGACAGCCAGCTTCGGAATTTTCAATCTAACATTGTAGAAGGACAATTAGAATTCAACAAAAACACACTGGAAGACTACTATTATTTGATTAATATCCTACTTGGAGAAGGTGGGTATTGTTTAAGGCCAGCTGCTTATAAGAAGTGTTTAGTGCCAAGTATTTTCTTCCTTTTAAAAGCTTCCTCCTGGCCATTTGATGAAGATTTGAGAATTAGGTGACAATTAGCATACATAGGACAGAGAAAATGAAAATAATTCTATTCTGTAAGGTGCTTGTAGAGATTTCAGGAATGGGTTGCTATATTTGTATCTCCCCTGTTCTGATTACTATTGTGATGACATTGTGCTCGTTAGACTGTGATTACTTGGAATTTGTGTCTCTACTGCTGTATGTAACAAGGCACAGCCAATAATTCTACACCCATTGAATGACTTGCATAGCTCCATAAAAATTGAAATAATCCGCTCATTCAGGAACAGCAAAGTTAATTCTGTTTGCCACTGGTGTCTTCTACAGCTTGAAATTCACGCCTTGAACCTCTCTCTACCCTTAAGACAATTCTTTAAACCTCCTTCTTTGACTAAACTTCTTATCGGGATCAAACTTTGAACTGGTGCGGTGACAATAATCTCTCCCTCAATGTCAGCAAAACAAAGGAGATTGTAATCGACTTCAGGAAGTGTAGTGGAGGGCATGCCCCTGTCTACATCAATGGGGGCAAAGTAGAAATGGTCGAGAGCTTCAAGTTTTTAGGTGTCCAGATCACCAACAACCTGTCCTGGCCCCTCTATGCTGACGCTACAGTTAAGAAAGCACACTAACGCCTCTACTTTCTCTGGAGACTAAGGAAATTTGGCATGTCCGCTATAACTCTCATCAACGTTTACAGATGCACCATAAGAAAACATTCTCTCTGGTTGTATCACATCTTGGTATGGCTCTTGCTCTGTTCAAGACTGCAATAAACTACAAAGGGTTGTGAACGAAGCCCAGTCCATCACTCAAACCAGCCTCCCACCTACTGACACTCTAATCTTCAGCCAGCATAATCAAGGACGCTACGCACCCCGGACATACTGTCTTCCACCTTCCTTGGGGGGGGAGGGGGGGGGAAACAAAAGTCTGAGGTCATGTCTGACTCGAACAGCTTCTTCCCTGCTGCCATCAGACTTTTGAATGGTCCTACCTCGCATTAAGTTGATTTTTCTCTACACCGTATCTTTGACTGTAACACTACATTTTGCACTCTCTCCTTTCCTTCTCTATGTACAGTATGCTTTGTCGGTATAGCTTGCAAGAATAAATACTTTTCACTGTATACCAATACATGTGACAATAATAAATCTAATTTTGTTTGATAACACTGCTATAAACTACCTCTGCACATATCACAAAGTTAATGGTGAATGTTATATACATGTGGAATATTGTTGTTGCTGTTAATTTCTGTGTGTTGAGCAGTTTTGTTTCCATCAGATGATGGCTGTGGGAATTGGGAAATGGAACAGTTGCATCACTTCACATCAGTAATAATCCCGTAAATAGCAGATTCAGCATGGGTTGGATTAACATTGCTCCCACTCCATAGCAACAAGCTAGACCTACCCCATCCTAACTCAGAAAAGCTTCAAATTAGCCATTCCATTTACCATATTCACAATGACTACACTGTGTAAATTATGGGCAATTTTGTGTTTTTAAACCCACACTCAAAATTTGACCACACCCACCACCACTCCCAATTCATTTTAGTTAGGACCCTAGCAGCCAGCAGGGAGAAAAAATACTTGTATGCATTAATCTGGAGTGGCTTATGCACAGGTTTCCAAGGTGAGAGGACACAGTAACATGACTTTGGCCTACTCCTATCAGCCTTTCGAGCCTGCTCTGCCATTCAGTAAGATCATTGGTGTGGTCTCAGTTCCACTTCACTGTCTGCCTCTTCCCCTTTCTTTAGATGAAAACAAACAGTTGCAAAGGAATATTGATAGATCCAGTGAGCAGGCAAAACTGTACAGATGGAATGTAATGTTAGGTATGAGGCTATTCTCTTTGGATCCAAGAATGGTAGATCAAAATATTTTCTAAATGGTGAGAAAATCGGAACAGTGAAGGAGCAGAGAAATTGAGGCCAATACAGAAATCACTGAACATGGGTACAAAAAATTGGCCTTTATCTCTCGGGGCAGTGAAACAAAGGGTCAAAGTTATATAGTGTTATAAAACTTTGGTTGCCTCCATCTGGCATATTGTTTTCAGATCTGGCCACTGCATCTCAGGAAGAATATATTGACCTTGAAGGGGATGCAGTGTAGATTCACCAGAATGATAAGAGTATAGAAGATTAATAGGTGAGCAAGTTGATGTGTTTAATTCAAATAAAGGACTTGATGGAATCTAGTGGAGGAGGGGAGCATGAGGGTCCAGAACTAAAGGGCATAACCTTAAAATTAGATCTAAGCTATTCGGGGGTAGAAAGTGTAGTGGAAATCTGAAACTCCCTCCCTCAAAAAGCTATTAAGGCTTGGGGTAGGGAGGGTGGTAGCGGTTGTGAGTACCAATTGACAACTTCAGAACTGAGATTGATAGATTTTTATTATGCAAGGGCATTAAGGCTTATGGAACTAAGGTAGGTTGATTGAGATGCAAGTCAGCTGTTATCCCATAGCCTACTTTTGTTCTTCTGTTTTCCATCACTGACCTCACACTGTTCAGTTCAGCTGTTCTATACTTGTTCTTGTATAAGTTTCCACACTGACCGTTTCTCAGTAGATCCATATCTTTTGAATTGGTAACCTTGTGCCTGGCTCCTTATTCATCTCCAAACTTGAAGAATGTGCTTCCAATGCCCTTTTCCAAATCATTTCATACCCACAACCTGAGTACCATTTGTACCAAGGTGCCTGTTTCTGAGTATTATTTCATTTGAACTGCAAACATTGTGGATTCTTTGTTGACAGCACCCTGTGGTCCTATGGAGACATTATTAGAGCCTTTGTTCTCATGTGCAAGTCAACAGTTAAACAGTGTTTTCTCTGTTAATTGGTACTCTGAAATAAATATGTTATACTTTGAACACACAGGATGTACTCCCTAGATTTTCAGGTAATTTTAGTCATCTGATGATAATCTCTGGACAGTTAAGGGGTGAGGATTAATATGCTTAAGTGCCATTTATACTGATTATTCTGAACACAACTATTTATGTTCCAACAAAATCAATTTCATTAATAAATTCAGCTGTTGACTCTGCACAGACTGAAAGTTGTGTTAAACACTCTGCCTGTCACTTGTGCAAGCTCCAGCAGACAGGCTAGCTACATGCCTTGCCATGTTTCCCAGTTATGTTTTCAATAATCAGTCCAGAAACAGTTTGGAGTATTTATCTAGACTCCCCAGGGCTGGGGGGGGGGGGGGGGGGGGGGGTGAATTTTCCCATCCCTGCGCGCCATGGGAATCGTAGAGGGTGGGGGGCGGACCATGCAAAGGTCCGTTGATCTCAGGTGGTTTTGGGGCGAGTGTGACTGAAAACCCATCCCCATTTCTGACAATGGCCATGAACTTCTATAATGCTTCACAATGGCTCTAATGACAGGATTCTATACAAAATGCCTGTTCCAGGATTACATTAGTCCAGCAGCTTGAAAGCATAAAACATGGACAAAATAAGGATGAATGACCGGTAAGTGCTCTTGATATCATTTAGGATTATATTGTAATTCAGTGAATACTTATTCTTCCTTTATTTGTCGATGCCTTCTATTGCTGACCTTTAATTGCAGGGAAATGTTGATAAAATGAGATGGTAATTAATTATTTTGAAATGTGTTCATCATAGAAATCATAGAAACCCTACAGCACAGAAAGAGGCCATTCGGCCCATCGAGTCTGCACCGACCACAATCCCACCCAGGCCCTACCCCCATATCCCTACATATTTTACCCACTAATCCCTCTAACCTACAAATCTCAAGACACTAAGGGGCAATTTTTTTAGCACGGCCAATCAACCTAACCCGCACATCTTTGGACTGTATAAACTATGTTGCTATATAAACAGAAGATGCGTGGACAAAAAAAAGATTGACTGACTATCCTGGTACTCAGCCAAATAATGCTGGAAACACCACAGATCAGCCAGCATCTGTGGAGAAAATAACCAATTCAGCAAAGCAGGTATTTTCATGCCTGAAATGTTAACTTGTATGTTTTCTCAAATGCTGAATGTTTCCAGCTTTTGTTTTCCAAATTGTTCGGAAGGTACTTTTTCTTCAATTTTCTCCCTTTCTCTGCTAGAGGCCTTGCATAAGGCAGGTTCAGAAATCTTTCAGTACTTCAGGCAGATATGCAAGCGGAGTCTAATTCTGTCCTGTCCCAACATGCAATGCTTATGCAACACCAAGGCACTGGACTAAGAACATTCCATAAAATGGAGCACTGAGGCCAACTGCGAGACCGCCTGCTGTGATCCCAGATTCGGTGATAATAGTTTTAATTAAAAGTAAGATTAAAGATTATTGCAAAACTGTTATAAAAGATGCAGTACCTGTTGCATAGCAGAAAATCTCCCCCAGTGATGATGTGATATTCTTATACAGCCACATTTTAAAAGTACACCATACCAAAACTCAGCCTTTCCGAACCTTC
Source organism: Mustelus asterias (assembly GCF_964213995.1). NCBI lineage: Eukaryota > Metazoa > Chordata > Chondrichthyes > Carcharhiniformes > Triakidae > Mustelus > Mustelus asterias. Next base: position 95,700,794 of record NC_135813.1, on the reverse strand, counting down.
CTTCTACATTGGAATGCGCACCTCTCAACTTCTTTTAAAAATAATTCTTTGCAGGAACTCATTTACATTGCCCTTAAATCAGTTATAAACAACAATTATTCTATATAATCACCTCAAAGTTATAAAAGGGTGTTAACGACATCATCTCCCTTGTCATGTATTCTTTGTTAGTGTTTTGTGCTTTAGTGTAAATGGTTATGCACAGCCTGAAAGCAGACTTTTAATAAAACCTTCCTCCTATTCATATCATGATCTTGTGATAGCATAAATCAGAATAATATGCTGAGGACAACACTTGGCATTTATGATTATACATGAGGGGAGGCTGTTTACAATATTTTGCTCTCCTACTCTAACTAGCAAATCAATAGCTAAGACATCAAGAGGTATCCAGAGATTCACCATTACAACTTTAATATATTTTCCCCTTAAGTTCTCTCTGCTACCCTGCTCTGGTTTTGTTGCTCTTGAAAAACAGGTCAATAATTGAAGTCAGAGTTTCAATGTAAATATTGATTACAGGAAGCTAGTGATTCTCTATTACATCATTTAAATCAAACTCCAGAGTTCCAGGTACCAGATTCTTCAATCTTCATGCTCAAATGATTTTTAAAAATAACCTAACCACTGATTTAGGTCAATATTTATGGTGGATATACTTTAGAACCTGATGTTCATTGTCAAATATGTTGCTTAATTTGCCTTTTAAGCAGTTACTGGACAATTTAGATTGAATCATTTTAGGTCAAAATTGCATTGCCATGAGACAATAGGCAGGAAATTCTGCAGATACCTTTGAGAAAGCGTATGCAGTGGCACGACTTGCATCTGGCATTGTGCTTGCTAGTGACCCTGCCCTATATCATGGAGATGGGAGTCATGTGAATACTTGGGGCAGGGCTTGTACTTTTAGCAATGCAACAGAGGTGTCTGCTCACTGAGGAGACAGAAGTTGGAGTGACACACCACTGCTCCAGAAGGAGGAGTCAGGAGTTCCAAAACAGGATGAAGAGGAAGGAAAAAATGTTTCCATGTATTAATCCTCTCATTGCTATCCCCTTTTAAGATAGACCCAGAGGGAGCTACATCGGCTTTTATCTCAGGAATGACCCAAAATTGTACCAGATGTAACAGGCTAAGAAGCAACCTGAGTGCCAAGTAAATTAAAGGGTAGGATACCTGACGGATCCAGATTCTACTGCAGTTTGATCCCTGATGGGAATTTTAGTCTGGTGAGTGTAGGTCAGCACAAACATTCATCATGTGGTGGTGCATGGGGGAGATGGTGGTGGTTGCTGCATGCAAGTTTCAGCTGATCACCTGCCCTGGTACAGGACACCCAGCGATAACATGTACCAGTGCAAAGCTGTTGAAGAAACTGGCGGTCCCTCCAGGACCATTTGTATTTCAGCTGGTTCTAATTGGAGAAAGTTTGCTAAGGAAAGGTCGGGTGCTTCCAGAAAGTAGAAAAGAGACACAAACCCATATAGTTGCTTAATGTGACAAAGTCTTCCCAGAAAATTGTTTGGCAACTTTGTGGGAGAATAAATAATTCCAGAAGAATCATGCACATTTTTCTCACAGTGATGTTTTGCACATATGGTGCGTTGATGTGATCCAAGGTGATGTAGCATATATTTTGTGTGTAAACAAAAGACAAGTGTTGATTAAACACTTCTCATGAAGATGATTTCTCACAGATGCCAATACTTCATCTGGTATTCCCCTCCCCCAATTCAAAGTATTTTGAGATTAAAGAGAATGAGAGAGACTAGAGAGGAAGGAGGGAAATGAATGAGTGAATTTGATGGTTAAAAACTAAATGTAGGCTCTGATAAGAATGTTGATCAGTCACTCGGGATGGGATTTGCATTGTACAGAGTGTGCCAGCGCTCAATCTTCTTATCCTTGTTCTTCAAACACTCGTACCAGTGCTTCAAGCAGTCTCCTTTTGCATTGATGCCCATTATAATACTGCCTGTTACAGAGGGGAGAGAAAAATGGTATTATAGGTAAATATCATCAAAAAAGACAATCAAAAAATAATGACAATGTAAAATGGGAAGGGAAGCCAAGTATTTGATATTCTAAAACTTAATTTATTTTTATCCAATACTGTGTCCCAAGAAATGACACCAACCCCATTAATGTCTTGTACCCAACTGTGTAAATCTGCCTATATTCCAAACTGCACTCTGAACCTGTACTTCAGGCAGATATGTAAGCTTAGAAAATAATATTCATATTAAAGAAGAAATACTTTCTGCTTCAGTATTTCCAAATCAAAATGTAATCTTCTTCATAATATTTTGCATGTTTTACTGGGTTAAATGTGCTATCGAACACAAGTTGATCCAATATCCATATTGAAGTCTCTGGAAATTTGCAGCCTGCTCTCCACTTCCCCCCCCCCCCCCCCCCCCCGCTCCCCCTTCCCCTTCTAGTAATGCAAACAGATCTTTAATAGTTATAATAGGATTAACATTCTGAAAGGCTGGGAAAGTCTGGGACTAATCTGTTTAATCAGTTTCTCTGATTTTAAGTACCACTTGTTCAATTAAAGCCTCACTAGATTAAACGGAGATGGATGAGCAGTTTAATCTTGTGTGGCCTGAATTTCTTGCCAGCGTTTTAAATGTTGGCATGTCAGTGTCTGAAAAGATAAATGATCAGCTTGAGTTTTGACAATCTGAGTTAATGACTTTGGCACAAGTTTGCTGAAAGCATTGGTGTAAATGTCATTTTCTTACCCTAAATTAATGTGGATACAACCCTTTTGCTAAGTTTCTGATCTGCCACCTGCCTCAATGCCAGTAGTAGTATTACTGAGGGCGAAGGGGCCTGGACCAGTTAGCTGTTTGCTACATTTCTTGCTGAATTTTCCGAGTAGGTGTCATTCATATTCTGTTCATTCCTCATCCATCATAGTCGAATATTTTACATTTTTATCTTTTCTGCCTGTCTTTTAAACACTTAAAATACTCTCCTGTCCCATTTGACATAAAGCTTCATGTATCGCATGTACTTTAAACTTACTTACAAATCTGTTCTATATTTTAAAATCAACAGCTGCCTGGTTGTGAAACTTGTGTGTAAATTTGAACTTCCCTTTTTGTTTCTATAGATGGCTTGTGACGTTAGTGTCCCTTTCGTAAAATCCCTATAGTGCAGAAGGAAGCCATTCGGCCCATCGAGTCTGCACTGACAACAATCCCACCCCAGACTCTATCCTCCACAACCCCACACATTTATCCTGCTAATCCCTCTAACCTACACATCCCGGGACACTAAGTGGAAATTTAGCATGGCCAATCAACCTAACCCACACATCTTTGGACTGTGGGAGGAAACCGGAGCACCTGGAGGAAACTCACACAGACACAGGGCAAATGTGCAAACTTCACACAGACAGTGACTCAAGCTGGGAATCGAATCCGGGTCCCTGGAGCTGTGAGGCAGCAGTGCTAGCCACCGTGACTTCCATAAATATTGTAACATAGAATCATAGAATCTCTACAGTACAGAAGGAGGCCATTCAGCCTATCGAGTCTGTACTGACTACAATCCCACCCAAGCCCTATTCCCGTAATCCCACGTATTTATCTTGTTGACACTAAGGGACAATTTAGTATGGCCAATCAGCCTAATCTGCACATCTTTGTGCACCCGGAGGAAACCACGCAGACACGGAGAGAATGTGCAGACTCCGCACAGACAGTGACCGAGGCCAGAATTGAACCCTGATCCCTGGCGCTGTGAGGCAGCAGTGCTAACCACTGTGCCACCGTGCCTCCCGTTTTAGAGATTTTTAAGAGTTTTTTTTTTTCAATCATGATCTCTGCAGCTCTCACAATCCATGTTTATCGTGCTCACAGCCTTAGGTGATGTCATTGGGAGGATCAAAAAAAACTATGTGCAGCTCAGGTGACAAGGGTTGTTTTTAGTTTTGTTTTGGCTGCAGTGTTAGAAGCAGAAAGAAATCTCCCCGTTTTTATTTTGAAAGTTTTACCAGTTACCTGAAAGCACATCTTGTTTGCCATCCTGCAGTAAAGAATCTATGTTTTCATGGCTGCAGTAGTCTGTGCTTTGGAGTTTTGGGAAGCTGTATTGTCTTCAAACTGTTCTGAGTCTCAAGAGCATTTGACTGCAGAATTCAAATAACGGCCTCAATCCCAGTATCATGTGAGCATTAATCTGTGCTGTGTTAAACCCGTGAAAAGGGTCTTTTGTCTATAGAGGTTGGTTTTGACGGGGACAGGTTATATACATTCATTCAGAGTTATACATTATAGTGGTTGTTTTGCTTATTGTTTGTAATTGGTAAAAGTTGTTGCTAATTTTATCACTACACGTTAACTATATTCTTAAAGAAACTTTGTTTGATAAAAGCTTGCTAGTGGGTCTTTTGAATCACACCTGAAGTGGAACATATCATGCTTATCTTAGCCAAATTCAATGTAAAATACTTATGGTTCAGGTGAGCTTCATAAAACACTTCAGAGTTTCTGACCTGAACCATAACAGGCTCCTAATTTGAGTTTGACTATCCTCAGAAAAGGGGCACCTCCAGCCTAACCACTCCACATCTGATAAGTTCCACATTTTCAGACACTATAAAACTTTAAAAATCCTTTTTGGACTTGTGGTTTTTACTTCTGCCTTTAATATTTCATCCTGTGGATTTTTGGCCCTTCATTTTTGTATACTGAATTCCATACATTCCATTTTAACTCTGTGATGATGAAGACAGCAAAGACAGATGATGAATGAGCTCTGAACATGTGTCATAAGGAAGAGGAATTAATGAATGACATTGGAACATATCTGAGGTCACAAAAGAGTTGCCAAGGATCCATCTAAATGAGATTATTCCAAAATCTCCCAGACTGCTCGTACTACCATTCCAATATGTGATTTTATTCCTTTTCCTTGAGTGCCAATGTCAAGGAATGAAGGTAGCTGGCACAATCTACACCGACATACATGAATTATTCTCCAGTGGTCTCCACAATAGACAATAGTAGCACCTTCACCGAGACAACACAGCAGCTCTGGACGACAGAACTATTTTCCCAATTTGGTGTTTGCTTTTCTGATTAAACAAAACTGAGCATTTCTCAGAAGTGTCATAGTCATAGAGGTTTACAGCATGGAAACAGGCCCTTCGGCCCAACTTGTCCATGCCGCCCCTTTTTTTTAAAGCCCCTAACCTAGTCCCAATTGCCCGCATTTGGCCCATATCCCTCTAAACCCATCTTATCCATGTAATTGTCTAAATGTTTTTAAAAGACAAAATTGTACCTGCCTCTACTACTACCTCTGGCAGCTTGTTCCGGACACTCACCACCCTCTGTGTGAAAAAATTACCCTTCTGGACCTCTCCCCTCTCACCTTAAACCTATGCCCTCTAGTTTTAGACTCCCCTACCTTTGGAAACAGATATTGACTATCTAGCTGATCTATGCCCCTCATTATTTTATGGACCTCTATAAGGTCACCCCTCAGCCTCCTACGCTCCAGAGAAAAAAGTCCCAGTCTATCCAGCCTCTCCTTATAACTCAAACCATCAAGTCCCAGTAGCATCCTAGTAAATCTTTTCTGCACTCTTCCTAGTTTAATAATATCTTTTCTATAATAGGGTGACCAGAACTGTACATAGTATTCCAAGTGAGGCCTTACCAATGTCTTGTACAACTTCAACAAGGCATCCCAACTCATGTATTCAATGTTCTGACCAATGAAACCAAGCATGCTGAATGTATTCTTCACCACTCTGTCCACCTGTGACTCCACTTTCAAGGAGCTATGAACCTGTACCCCTAGATCTCTTTGTTCTGTAACTCTCCCCAACACCCTACCATTAACTGAGTAAGTCCTGCCCTGGTTCAATCTACCAAGATGCATCACCTCACATTTCTAAATTAAACTCCATCTGCCAGTTGTCAGCCCACTGGCCCAATTGATCAAGAACCCATTGCAATCCTAGATAACCTTCTTCACTGTCCCCTAAGCCACCAATCTTGGTGTCATCTGCAAACTTACTAACCATGCCTCCTAAATTCTCAACCAAATCATTCATATAAATGACAAATAACAGTGGACCCAGCACCGATCCCTGATGCACACTGCTGGTCACAGGCCTCCAGTTTGAAAAACAACCCACTACAACCACCCTCTGGTTTCTGTCATCAAGCCAATTTTGTACCATTTAGCTATCTCACCCTGGATCCTGTGAGATTTAACCTTATGCAACAACCTACCATGCGGTACCTTGTCAAAGGCCTTGCTAAAGTCCATGTAGACAACATCAACTGCCCTGCCCTCATCTACCTTCTTGGTTACCCCTTCAAAATACTCAATCAAATTTGTGAGACATGTTTTTCCATTCACAAAGCCATGTTGACTGTCCCTAATCAGTCCTTGCATCTCTAAATGCCTGTAGATCTTGTCTCTCAAAATACCTTCCAACAACTTACCCACCACAGATGTGAGGCTCATCGGCCTGTAGTTTCCAGGCTTTTCCCTGCAGTCCTTTTTAAACAAAGGCACAACATTTACCACCCTCCTATCTTCAGGCAGCTCACCTGTGACTATCGATGATACAAATATCTCGGCTAGGGGACCCGCAATTTCCTCCCTAGCCTCCCACAATGTCCTGGGATATGCTTCATCAGGTCCCGGGGATTTATCTACCTTGATGCGCTTTAAGACTTCCAGCACCACCTCCTCAGTTATATGTACATTCCTCAAGACATCACTATTTATTTCCCCAAGTTCCCTAACATCCATGCTTTTCTGAACAGTAAATACTGATGAGAAATATTCGTTTAGGATCTCACCCATCTCTTGTGGATCCGCACATAGATGACCTTGTTGATCCTTAAGAGGTCCTACTCTCTCCCCAGTTACTCTTTTGCCTTTATGTATTTGTAGAAGCTCTTTGGATTCTCTTCTGCCTTTTCTGCCAAAACAATCTCGTGTCTCCTTTTTGCACTCCTGATTTCTTTCTTAACTCTACTCCTACACCCCCTATACTCTTCAAGGGATCCACTTGATCCCAGCTGCCTATGCATGTCATGTGCCTCCTCCTTCTTCTTGACGAGGGCCTCAATATCCCGAGTCATCCAGGGTTCCCGATTTCTGCCAGCCTTGCCCTTCACTCTAAGAGGAACGTGTTTACCCTGAACCCTGGTTAACACACTTTTGAAAGCATGCCACTTACCAGACGTCCCTTTTCCTTCCCACTGACTCCCCCAATTAACTTTTGAAAGTTCCTGCCTGATACCATCAAAATTGGCCTTGCCCCAATTTAGAATTTTAACTTTTGGGACAGACCTATCATTCTCCATAGCTATCTTAAAACTAATAGCATTATGGTCACTGGTCCCAAAGTGGATTTCCCACCAAGAGTGAATCTAATATCCAGGGATTAGCTTCATCCAGATAGGGGTGTTTATCTTCACTGGTGTTAGACGCTAGTTTCTTTTTGTAAAATTGGGTTCTGGCTTACAAGTCTGAAGAATAACAGCCAGAAGAACCAATTGCAAGGAGGAAGGGTTAAGCTGAGGGTCAACACTGTCACCAAGTATCCTGAGGCTTAGTTAAAGCTCTTTGTACAAAGATTTAGGCTAAACAATTGTTGATGAGTAAATCTACTATGCAGTATTGTACTTGGATGCTTGGAAGGTAACTATGGCAATCGTGACTCAAATTGCCCAGTTTGTAAGAAACCCGGAGTTGTGCTTACACATAATACATAGTTAGGATTTAGTTTTAAGATATGATTCCCATTTTTGTTTTATTAGACATGTCTTAGCTATGTACTGTAGGTAGAAATAATGAAATTGTTAAAGTTCACTCCCAGGATGCTTTTAATATGTCAGGGTACAATTTAGATGACTTTGTTTAATCTCTACTGAAAGTGTGTGATTATGCCTGTTCACTTTTAGTCACCATACTTTGAAATGAAACAGCCATGATAGTCTTGAGATAAGAATATTCATTGGCTCAGGATAATTAACTGCATGTTAGGTGGTAAACAGATTAGCCATCTGGAAATTTTGTAGGAACTACCTTGTCTTTGGGGATCTTGTTCATGACTTCATTCTGGGACCATAATGAATCATTTGGCATTGCCTGTGTGTGCGTGACCAGAGCCCGATAATGATTTTGAGTTTTCTTAAACAATTTGTGGAGAGTCAGAATCGAAAGAAACAATGAAGACTGTGACTGGGATGTGTTTAGTACAATAGGGATGGGTTGGAAGCAAGGGCAAGAAGGCCCACTTTCAGCTGGAGTCCCCTTGTCTATTCCTGATTCTGGGTTCCTTGATCAGGCCTGAGTGCCTGACAATGAGGGAACTCGCTTCACAGGCAACCTGACAGGGTTTGCTGGATGTTCTTCAGGAAGCACAAGAGAGCCCAGTTTAATTCCTGAGCCACCACTGAATTCTGGTGATTTCAGGGATAATTGGTGCCAAGAGGCTTTTAATGAGCTTAATTGGCATCCCACTGCTACCAAGCAGGATTCCTATGACGGGTCCTTTCTGCCCCCCAACTTAATTGGCGATAGTTTTCCCAATGCCAAGAATTGGACACAGGTACTCCTGTCCAATTCTCTCGGCCCACCTGCTATCATGCCCACTCCAACAGGCTCAATTTGATTTTACCCGACATCTCAAGAGGAAGAGTTAATTATATTTGTGTTTGTATGCCTACTACATAAAAGACATATGCCCGTAACTTCCTCAGAGTGGCATACAAAGGCAGCTTGCCACTCCATAGCGATTTGCCTGCGCTTAAATTGCGAAGTGCCTATCTCACCCGACTTTCCTGATTCTGGCTGGGTGAGACTGAAGAAGTGGAGAGCATTCACATCTCCAGCAGTGAAGTGCAAAAGGAATGGAGTGAAGGAATATCACCCACCCTAAAGCAGGAAAGTTTAAAGGTCCCATTGAAAAGGAGAAGGTAAGTGTCTAAGGTATGTGAATGGGATGTGGGGGTGGAAGTTTGCTGGGTGACTGTACATTGTGTTGGTGCGGAGAGGGAGTCGGGACCTGGTTGGGTTGGAGGGAGGGGAGCATGGGAGGTGTACCATGTGGGGCTTGGTCTGAGTATTTAAAGTAAATAATCTGATGTTAGAAGTGCTTTTCTCCTATGAGTGTATAAACTGGCAGAACCATCCAAAGTTAGCGATTTTAGTTAGCAAGTTTGCCGTCGTGGACAATTGCCAGGTGAATCATTACATGCGAATTTCCAGCTGGGATTCCTCAGTGCAGCTTTGGGGTACCCCCAGATCCAATGCTGGGAAGCCAGGAAGTTATGGCCCATTGTGTGCCTCAAAGACACATAGAAGGATCACATCACAACCATATTTGGTATCAGTTTTGAATTACCTCACACTGTGTGGTCCCTCCTTTAAGAGGTTGCCAATAAAGATATTGTCTTAGGTTGGTAGTTTATGTAGCAGTATTTCATAGCCCAGTATAATGGTATGCACTCATAGTTGGGGTTCTTGATGACCATCACAGGCGAGTAGCTGTCCCTGAAGCTTTGCATCTCTAACTGGTGGCCACCACTAAACGAAATATGATGCGTGCCCATACTGAGAAGCAAATCAGTGTCAGGGAGCTGAATTCAAGCTCCCAAAGCAAAAATACCATGATTGTAGAGATACCCAGGTCCAGAAATCATAGAAACTCTACAATGCAGAAGGAGGCCATTCGGCCCATTGAGTCTGCACTGACAACAATCTCACCCCAGGCCCTATCCCCACACATTTATCTCGCTAACCTCTATAACCTACACATCCCGGGATACTATGGGCAATTTAGCATGGCCAATCAACCTAACCAGCACATCGTTGGACTGTGGGAGGAAACCGGAGCACCCGGAGGAAATCCACGCAGACACAGGGAGAACGTGCAAACTCCACATAGACAGTGACCCAAGGCAGGAATCGAACCCGGGTCCCTGGCGCTATGAGGCAGCAGTGCTAGCACTGTGCCACCATGCCACCCATCTAATTACCCAAAATGAGAAATATCAGCTAGCTCAGTTACTTCAGACCTGCTCAGTTGGATCCAGAAGAATCAAATGGGATGTACCAAGGTTGTTAATGAAATATATTGTAAGACTTGGAGTTCTGCCTATTACAAAAGATGCAGAAGCATGTTGCAACACTTTTAAATAGTTTAATTGTTTTCTAGGCTGTCACCTTTAACTGCGAGAATTTATGACTTATAACTTACCAATGTAATCATTGGTTTTGCCAATGTCGTAATCCCACACAGAAAGTTCCAGAGTTTTCTTAGCCAGGTCGTTGTGTTTAATATCATAGAAGAACTCCTATAGAAACAGGAATTGAATCGTTAACTACATGTTTTCATGCTTCCAACTAATACTGGAAGAAAATAAACAACTTCCAATTCTGTGAACCACTTAGAATGGGATTGAGATCGAAAGATAGAAGGGAAGAGATAAAGTGAGTACTAAAGGATATTGAAATCAAATGTAATGTGGCTCAAAGGAGGATCATTTAGGATAGCTGACTTAACTGCTTTAAATCCTCCCCTACAAGTAAACTTTAGGCTTTAATTTCATTTCTTCATAATGCAATAACCACAATTAGTATTTTACTGGGTGCCTTTCTACTTTCAGTTCACTTTTCTTTACATTTTGCGTGGACTCCTTGAGTCAGGCACTAATTGCATTTGTTGATGAGTGTGGCTGAAAAGATCTGTATCTTTTTATTTTCTTAAAACGTGGACAACCTGGCAAATCCACATTTATTTCCAGTTCCTAGTTGCAATGAGAAGGTGCTGCAGTTCTGACAGGCAATCAATCCTTGGATGCTGACCCAATCACAACACAAATACAGCAATATATTGTCAAGTTAAGGTGATGGGCCCGATTTTACCATTTTCATTCTAAGTGCGTAGTACAGATCCGACTTAGAAATCTGCTTTCAGGCGCCCCCATACGCTCTCAGCCATCTCCAGTCCCATTCGCGCTGTGGGCGGGGCTTAGCGCGGCCGGAATGATCGGAGCTCTGAACTGCGCATGCACAATTGGAAAAAAATTGGAAAAAGCGCGCCCGTGTCTGATCGCTCCCGGACCGCAGAAAGCGGAGAAAGCAGCCCAGGAGCAAATAGCGGGAGCAATGGTGTATCTTGGGGGGGGGGGGGGGGCAGATGGATCTCTGGTGGGGGGGGGGCAGGGGGGTCCACTGCCACTCTGCGGGTGATCGGTGGGGGGGGGAAGGGGGAAGGGGTGGACACACACACATCACTGTCCCCCTTATCCAGCCCCCCACTACCCACACACATCACTGTCCCCCTTATCCACCCACCCCCACTACCCACACACATCACTGTCCCCCTTATCCACCCCCCCACTACCCACACACATCACTGTACCCCTTATCCACCCCCTACTACCCACACACATCACTGTCCCCCTTATCCACCCCCCCACTACCCACGCACATATCACTGTCCCCCTTATCCACCCCCTTACTACCCACACACATCACTGTCCCCCTTATCCAACCATCCCCACTACCCACACACATCACTGTCCCCCTTATCCACCCCCCCCACTACCCACACACATCACTGTCCCCCTTATCCACCCTCCCACTACCCACATACACATCACTGTTCCCTTATCCACCTATTTAGCAGGTCCGTTACGGCGCGGTTCCGGATTGGCAGACGCGGTGGTAAAGGGGGAAATGCTGATAAAGTTGGGCGGGCAGTTCATTCATTCAATTTAAACGCATGCAAATACATTTAAATCGTTGTTGCGCCCGTTTTGGGCGCGGATCGAATCGCCGCCATTCCCGGGTTTCGGTAAAGTGGCAATCTGCGCGGGTGCAGGTGCGGATCGCGATAATGGCCTCTCACCCGACTTTACCACGTTTTTGCGCCCGTTTTTGGGCGCGAGGCAATGGTAAAATAGGGCCCGATGTGTAACATGAACAAATATGAGTCTGATGCACGTCACTGTGCATGTCCAAGCTGCCTGGAGATGACATGCCAATTGTAAGCCCTTTTGCTCACCTATTATCTATATAGGCAAGAGGGCCTACAGTGACTCCACTGTCTTTCCTATCTCTGCTGTTTTTTGGAATGTCAAGTCCCCTGACATAAGCTGACAGGCCATGTGAATATATAAATGCCATTATGTAATTCAGACCTGACACGGATTTAACAGTTAAACGAGTCCCCGAGTCACTCGCAAAATCTTGCAGGAGCAAGAATAATCAAAATTAGAATGAGACTGAGGAAGTAATAATGGAGAACCAAGACATGGCAGAGGAATTAAACGAATACTTTACGTCAGTCTTCACAGTGGAAGACACTAATAACATTCCAAAAATACCAAATAATCGAGGGGCAGAAATGGGTGGGGAGGGGCAGGGGAAATAAATACAATAAGTATCACAAGAGAAAAAGTAATAGGAAAACTAATGGGGCTAAAGGCTGATAATTCCCCTGGACCTAATGGGTTCTGTCCCGGATATTAAAGCAAGTAGTGACACTGGTAGTAATCTTTCAAGAATCCTTAAATTCTAGAAAGTTCCTGGAGGATTGGAAAGCTTCCAATGTAGCACCCTTATTCAAAAAGGAAGGAAGACAAAAAAACAGGTCAGTTAGCTTAACATCTGTCAGAAGTCTCTCAACATCAGGTTAAGTCCAACAGGTTTATCTGGAATTACAGTGATTCCAAATAAACCTGTTGGACTTCAACCTGGTGTGAGAACAAAGAACAGTACAGCACAGGGACAGGCCCTTCGGCCCTCCAAGCCTGCGCCCATCACGTTTACCTATCTAACCAACCGCTTATATCCCTCTGTTCCCCGTTTGTTCATATGCCTATTAAGATAAGTCTTAAATGTGGCTAATGTAACTGCCTCAACCCCCACCTCACTTGGCAGTGCATTCCAGGCCCTCACAACCCTCTGTGTTTTAAAAAAAAAATTACCCCGCATTTCTCCACTGAACCTTTCCCCCCCTCTTATCTTGAATTTCTGCCCTGGGAAAAAGCTTCCAACTGTTCACCCCATCTACTGTCATAGTTTTATAAACTTCTATCAGGTCGCCCCTCAGTCTCCGTCTTTCCAGGGAGAACAATCCCAGTTTATTCAATCTCTCCTCGTAGCTAATGCCCTCCATACCAGGCAATATCCTGGTAAACCTTTTCTGCACGCTCTCCAAAGCCTCCACGTCCGTCTGGTAGTGTGGTGACCAGAACTGGATACAGTATTCCAAATGTGGCCGAACCAATGTTTTATATAACTGTAACATAATTTACCAACCTTTATACTCGATGCCCTGTCCGATGAAGGATGTAGGAAGGTGTTGTGAGATTTCTTACTGTGACTGCCCCAGTCCAACGCCGGCATTTCCATATCATAGCTTAACATCTGTCATTGGGAAAATCATAGAATCCCTATACTGCAGAAGGAGGCCATTTGGCCCATCGAGCCTGCACCGACAACAATCCCACCCAAACCCTATTTACCCTGCTAGTCCCCCTGACACTAAGGGGCAATTTAACATGGCCAATCAACCTAACTCATACATCTTTGGAGTGTGGGAGAAAACCTGAGCACCCGGTAGAAACCCACGCAGACACAGGGAGAATGTGCAAACTCCACACACAGTCACCCAAGGCTGGAATTGCACCCGGGTCCCTGGTGCTGTGAAGCAGCAGTGCCAACCACTGTGCCACCATGCCGCCCACACACATTTCACCATCTGCTGTGGTGGGATTCGAACCCAGGCCCCCAGTGCATTCCCTGGGTCTCTGGATTGATAGTCCATTGACAATTCCACTCTGTCACTGCCTCCCCTTGTTAGACTCCATTGTAACGGATGTGTTAACAGAGCAGTTAGAAATACATGATATAATTAAGCAGAGTCAGCATGGCTCCCTGACAAATCTATTAGAATTCTTTGAGATGGTTAGAAGTAGGATAGATAAAGGGGAATCAGTAGATGCAATATACTTGGAGTTCCAAAAAGTGTTCCATAAGGTGCTCTACAGAAGAATACTTAATAAGATCAGAGTCCATGGTGTTGGGGGGTAGTATATTAGCATGAATAGATAATTGGCTAACTGATAGAAGACAGTGTTGGGATAATAGGAACGTTTAAGGATGGCAACCTGTAACCAGTGAAGTGCCACAAAGGTCAGTGCTGGGGCCACAATTAATTACAACATTATTAATGACTTGGATGAGGGAAGTGAATGTACTATTGTCAAGTTTGTGGATCACACACAATTAGGTGGGAAGGCAAGTAGTGGAGATGACAGAGGGACATACACAAGTTAGTTGAATGGACAAAAACTTGGCAAATGATATCTCATGTAGGAAAATGTGAAGTTATGCACTTTGGTAGGAAGAACAATAGAGCTGAGTTTTATTTAAATGCAGAAGGACTGCAGAAAGCTGCAGCACAGAGGAATTTGGGGATCCTTGTGCATAAATCACAAAAAGCTCTAACATGCAAATTCAGCAGGTAATGGGGATGGCAAATGGAATGTTAGCCTTTATTTCAAAGGGAAAGGAGTATAAAAATAGGGAACTCTTGCTAAAACTATGCAAGGCACTAGTTAGATCACACCTGGAATACTGTGAACAATTTGGGGCCCCCTATCAAAGGAAAGGTATACTGGCATTTGAGGTAGTCCAGGGAAGATTCACTAGATTGATCCTGGGTATGGAGAGATTTTCTTATGAGGAGAGATTAAGTAGGCTGGGCCTGTACTCATGGGAGTTTAGAATGTGAGGCGACTATATTGACATACAGGGTTTTCAGGGGGTTGGACAGGTAGATGCTGAGAGGTTGATTCCCCTCGTGGGAGAGACCAGGACCAGAGGGTCACCTATTTAAGACAGAAATGAGGAGGAATTTCTTCTCTCAGGAGCTAGTGAATCTGTGGAATTCTCTACTGCAGAGAGCTATAATGGCTGGGTCTTGTAGGTGTGTTCAAGGTTGAGATACAGAGATTTTTAATCAATAAGGGAATCGAGGATTATGGGGATAAGACGGGAAAGCGAAGTTGAGAATGATCACATCAGTCATGGTCTCATTGAATGATTCAGTAGGCTTGATGGGCTGAATAACTTATGGTCTAAGAGGCCAAGGCGATTTCTTTCTTTTAACATTTCAACCAGCCTCCCATCCATTGACTCTGCCTACACTTCCCGCTGCCTCGGCAAAGCAGCCAGCATATTTAAGGACCCCATGCACCCCGGACATTCTCTCTTCCACCTTCTTCCTTTGGGAAAAAGATACAAAAGTCTGAGGTCACGTACCAACCGACTCAAGAACAGCTTCTTCCCTGCTGCCGTCAGACTTTTGAATGGACCTACCTCGCATTAAGTTGATCTTTTTCTAGCTATGACTGTAACACTACATTCTGCACTCTCTCGTTTCCTTCTCTATGAACGGTATGTTTTGTCTGTATAGCGCGCAAGAAACAATACTTTTCACTGTATGATAATACATGTGACAATAATAAATCAAATCAAAATCCTTGTGGACCAGGAGGAAACAGTCCTGTTCCTTGTGGCCAACAAGGATTCCTTAGACCCTCTATCTCAAGCTTTCTTCTTCCCTGAAGGGAGTGGGGTTATTATAAACCCATTTGCCATTGTCACTATTCTTACTGAGGAGCATTTTCTTGGTTTTCCAGTACAGCGTGAAGCCCCACAATTACCATTATCACCTGCCCAACTCTATGTCATCCCTCTCGGGTAGGAGCCAGCATCGTGAACGCTTAACTGAGGCCCAAGATTTAAAATTATTCAGACCTCTAGCTGGTGCTGCTGTGTGTGCTTCCCTCCCGCTCTAACTCTTATATCTTGTCCCAGCTTAAAATTGTGGTTTTTGTCCCTGAATGATCCTCACTCTGCTTGGGATAGTGCTGAGTGGAGGCCTGGTGTTTTGCCACAGACATAAGTGAACTCGACTTTCCACCACTATGACAGTGAGATTTGGTGCAAGTGCACCTCAGAGAACCACTTCATAAACCAATAATAATGTTAGGACAATAAGGATCAATATCATGTTTGTAATATTATAGACTGAATTTTCCAGTCCTTACTGCTGACGGGATCTTCCAATCTCAATGGTGACTCCTGTGGCAGATTCTCTAGTGGTTGGTGAACAACACTGCCATTGACATCAGCCAATAGCAACCTGCCTCTGCCACCAAAAAACCCACTGCTGCTGGAGATTGGGGGCAAAAAATCCCACCCAATGAATTTAGAAGTCACCTGTGTTATTCAGAGATGAAGGCACCATGCTGTTCTGTTCATTTGTCCGATTCTTTAGATGAGGTATTAATCCAGGTTATATGAAGATAGCAAAATTTCGGCAGGGAACTGCAAACCTACTCATGAATAGTGTACAACTGTGGTTCCTAGTTTCTCACTTAACTCGTTTCCAAAATGATTTCTTTTGCCCTTCTCGGGCTAATATTCACTGAGGACAAATATGTTAAACCCCAATATACCTTGATCGAGGAATGTGTACCACTGTGAATAAAAATGGATTAATACAAGGAGCTATTTTATTGATGGTGGAATCATGTATATCCTCCAACATCCTGGATGTTTACACACGATTAATCAGCCTCACCTCATTAAATTCAGGGTTCAGTGTCTTCTTCTTGATTTGAGTTTTTTGCTTGGCCTTTTTTCCCATGTCAGGCTTGAGGCAGCTGAAAGAAACCAAGGAAAGTCAGGCTCAGGGTTTTAAATAAATGCCCTGTATGTGAAAGCTGGGAATTAATGGGATGGGACAAGCTTATTCCAGGCACTGCCATTTAAGTCGTATATTACAGGCCTGTGGCATGTTATCATCATAAATCTGAGTTATTATTCTTTTTTCCTCTTCTGGAGTCACCCCCATGGCCACACATTAATCCTTGGACAAATACCTTCTGCAATGCCATTCAGTAACCACCTCCTGTAGGTGTGCAGTGTCTCAAGGAAATGCATGTAGATTTTTTTCTTTTGTGGCCACCTCCCCTCAGGTTATTATGCAATCAGGAAGTCAATCCAATGGAAATCATGGCATGAATTTGTGTCTCATTTTGCTAGATACTGCAGTATGTTGGGATTTCAAAGCCTATAATTACAAAGAACAATACAGCATAGGAACCGGCCCTTTGGCCCTCCAAGCCTGCGCCGCTCATGTGCCCACTGGACCATTCTTTTGTATCCCTCTATTCCCAGTCTGTTCATGTGGCTATCTAGATAAGTCTTAAACGATCCCAGCGTGTCTGCCTCAATCACCTTGCTTGGCAGTGCATTCCAGGCCCCCACCACCCTCTGTGTAAAATACATCCCCCTGACATCTGTGTTGAACCTTGCCCCCCTCACCTTGAACCCGTGACCCCTTGTGTTTGTCACCTCCGACCTGGGAAAAAGCTTCCCACTGTTCACTCTATGCCCTTCATAATTTTATACACCTCTATTAGGTCGCCCCTCATCCTCTGTCTTTCCAGGGAGAACAACCCCAGTTTACCCAATCTCTCCTCATAGCTAAGACCCTCCATACCAGGCAACATCCTGGTAAACCTTCTCTGTACTCTCTCCAAAGCCTTCACGTCCTTCTGGTAGTGTGGCGACCAGAACTGGATGCAGTATTCCAAGCGGCGCAGGCTTGGAGGGCCAAAGGGCCGGTTCCTGTGCTGTATTGTTCTTCGTAATTATAGGCTTTGAAATCCCAACATACTGCGGTATCTAGCAAAATGAGACACAAATTCATGCCATGATTTCCATTGGATTGAGTTCCTGATTGCATAATAACCTGAGGGGAGGCGGCCACAAAAGAGCTATACAATAAATGGCAGAACCATCGTTCTATACAGCTGCAACATCATATGCCAACTTTTATATTCTATGCCCCGTCCAATAAAGGCAAGCATGCCATATGCCTTCTTCACCACCCTCTCCACCTGTGCTGCCACCTTTAAGGATCTGTGAACTTGTACACCCAGGTCTCTCTGTGTGCCTATACTCCTGATGGTTCTGCCATTTATTGTATAGCTCCCCCTTACATTAGATCTACTGAAATGCATCACTTTGCATTTATCTGGATTAAATTCCATCTACCATTTCTCCACCCAATGTTCTAGCCTTTCTATATCCTGCTGTATTCTCTGACAATGTTCATCACTATCCGCAACTCCAGCAATCTTTGTGTCATCTGCAACCTTACTGATCACACCAGCTACATCTTCCTCCAAATCAATTATATATATATCACAAACAACAGAGGTCCCAGTACAGAGTCCTGCGGAACACCACTAGTCACAGACCTCCAACCGGAAAAAGACCCCTGCACTGCTACCCTCTGTCTTCTATGGCTAAGCCAGTTCTCCACCCATCTAGCTAGCTCACCTTTTATCCTGTGAGATTTAACCTTTTGCACCAGCCTGCCATGAGGGACCTTGTCAAATGCTTTACTAAAATCCATATAGACGACATCCACGACCCTTCCCTCGTCAATCGTTTTTGTCACCTCCTCAAAAAACTCAACCAAATTTGTGAGGCATGACCTCCCTCGTACAAAACCATGCTGTCTATCGCTAATGAGATTATTCAGTTCTAAATGCACATATATCCTATCTCTAAGAATCTTCGCCAACAACTTCCCTACCACGGACGCCAAGCTCACCGGCCTATAATTACCCGGGTTATCCTTGCTACCCTTCTTAAATAACAGGACCACATTTGCTATCCTCCAATCCTCTGGGGCCTCACCTGTGTCCAGTGAAGAGACAAAGATTTCTGTTAGAGGCCCAGCAATTGCATCTCTCGCCTCCCTGAGGAGTCTAGGATAGATGCCATCCGGCCCTGGGGATTTGTCTGTCTTAAAGTTTCCAAAAAAACCTAACACTTCCTCCCTTGTAATTGAGATTTTTTCTAACGGGTCAACACATCTAAGACACTACCAGTCAACATGTTCCTCTCCTTTGTGAATACTGATGCAAAGTATTCGTTTAGGATCTCACCTACTTCCTTTGGTTCTAAGCATAATTCCCCTCCTTTGTCCCTGAGAGGTCCAATTCTTTCCCTAACAATCCTCTTGTTCCTAACGTTATGTATAAAATGCCTTAGGATTCTCCTTAATCCTGTCTGCCAAGGACATTTCGTGACCCCTTTTTTCCCTTCTAACTCCCTGTTTGAGTTCTTTTCTACTTTCTCTGTATTCCTCCAGTGCTCCATCTGTTTTTAGCTGCCTGGACCTCATGTATGCCTCTTTTTTCTTTTTGATTAGACCCACAATTTCACTGGTTATCCACTGCTCTCGAATCCTACCTTTCTTATCCTTCCTCTTTACAGGCACATGCCTGTCCTGCAGTCCTATTAACTGCTCCTTAAAAGACTCCCACATGCCACCAAATTCTGCCTAATCCGGCTGTAGTTAGCCTTCCCCCAATTCAGCACCTTACCCATAGGACAACACTCATTTTTTTCCATTACTATCCTAAAGTTTACAGAATTGTGGTCACTATTTGCCACATGTTCCCCTACTGCAACTTTGATGACCTGACTGGGCTCATTCCCCAGCGCGAGGTCCAGCATAGCCCCCTCTCTAGTTGGACTGTCAACATATTGTTCCAAAGAGCCTTCCTGTATGCATTTTATAAATTCTTCCCCGTCCAGGCCCCCAGCCCTAAGCGATTTCCAGTCTATGTGAGGGAAATTAAAGTCTCCCACTACAATAACCCTATTTTTTCTGCACCTGTCCAGCATCTCCTTACATATCCGTTCCTCAACTTCCCGTGGGCTGTTGGGAGGCCTGTAGTATACCCCCAGCATAGTGACTGCGCCCTTCCTGTTTCTGAGCTCCACCTACAGTGACTCGTTACCTGATCCTTCCATATTGCCCACCCTCTGTACCGCTGTAATATGCTCCCTAACCAGCATTGCTACTCCCCCACCTCTCCTTGCCCCTCCTCTGTCTCGCCTAAAACATTGGTACCCCAGAATATTCAGTCGCCAGTCCTATCCTTCTTTTAACCAAGTCTCCGTCACTGCAACCACATCCAAGTTCCGCGCAAGCATTAAGGCTCTAAGTTCGTCTGTCTTCCCCGTGACGCTCCTCGCATTGAAGCAGATGCACTCCAGACCTCCAGGCCCACTGAGGTCATCCTCCCCCAGAATGCTCTTCCTCTTAGATAGCCTTGTCTTGGCCCCAGTCTCGTCCCCAGCCTCTATGCTTATTGACCTATTGTTCTGATCCCCACCCCCCTGCCACATTAGTTTAAACCCACCCGAACCATGCTAGCAAAACTCCCAGCTAGGATATTCGTACCCCTCCAGTTTAGGTGCAACCCGTCCTTCTTGTACAGGTGTCATCCTCTCTTGAAGACTTCCCAGTGATCCACGAATTTGAGACCCTCCCTCCTGCACCAGTCCTTTAGCCACGCGTTCAGCTGTGCAGTCTCCCTGTTCCTAGCCTCACTAGCTTGTGGCACTGGGAGTAGTCCAGAGATCGCTACCCTAGAGGCCCTGCTTTTTAGCCGACTACCCAACTCCCTGAATTGCTCTCTCAGGACCTCCCTGCTCTTTCTGCCTACGTCATTTGCACCAATGTGGACAATGACGTCTGCCTGGTTACCCGCCTTTTTTAGGATGCTTCCTACCCGCTCAGACATCCAGGACCCCGGCACCAGGGAGGCAGACTACCATCCTGGAGTCTCGTTCGCGTCCACAGAACTGCCTGTCTGTGCCTCTAACCATTTCATCCCCCACTACTATTGCTCTCCTGGTTCCCCTCTTTCCCTTCTGAGCCACAGAGCCCGATTCCGTGCCAGTGACCTGGTCATTGTGGCTTACCCCTGGAGGGTCATCTCCCCCCACAGTATCCAAAACGGTACACTTATTTTGGAGGGGGACAACCACAGGGGATCCCATCACTGACTGCTCTCTCCCCTCCTCTCTCCCGTCTGACACCCATCCCTTACTGTTAAGGGGGACAACCACCGGGGTACTCTCTGGTACGTGACCTTTACCCATCCTAACCGTGACCCAGGTGTCTTCCTCCCGTGGCCCTGGTGTGACGACCTGCCTGTAACTCCTATCTATTAACTTCTCATTTTCCCTGACTAGACTAAGATCATCGAGCCGCAGCTCCAGTTCCCTACCGCGGACTCTCAGGAGCTGCAGTTTGACGCACCTGGCGCAGATATGGACTTCCGGGAGGCTAGGCGACTCCATGAACTCCCACATCCGACAGCAAAAAATTGGCCTCCCACTCATAGTTACCCCTTTCTTTAAACTACTGGATGAACGAAGAACAGAACCTACCCTGCCTCTGCCTGTTTACGCCGAAGCCCATTGAGCCGAAGCCCTTTAGCTCTCACTCTGCTCCCTGCTCACAACACTGCCCGCTAACGACGCTGCCCGCTAACGACGCTGCCCGCTGGATAGTGCGGCCTGCTTTTAAACCTCCCGCGCGCTTAAAAAAAACAACAAATTTTCTTCCCAGGTCACCCCGCGGTCGGCCTACTTCCGTTTACAATGCCTAACTATAATAATAAATCCTATGCATCTCTCTCAGCTGTTCATTCTTTACATTTTTAGATTCGTTCGTGAATTGTGGGCATCGCTGGCAAGACCAGCTTTATTACCCATTCCTCATTTCTTTAAAGTAATGGTGAATTGTCTTCCTGAACCATTGCAGTCCATATGGTGCAAGTACACTTGCAATGTAATTGAACAATTACAATGGATACTGTCTGAGGGATCAGTAACTGAAGATAACTAGCCAAGAGTCAGTTAAGGGCGGCATGGTGATAGCGGTTAACACTGCTGCCTCACAACACCAGAGACCCGGGTTCAATTCCAGCCTCGGGTCACTGTGTGGAGTTTGCACATTCTCCCCATGTCTGCATGGGTTTCCTCCGGGTGCTCCGGTTTCCTCCCACAGTCCAAAGATGTGCAGGTTAGGTTGATTGGCCATGCTAAATTGACCCTAGTGTCAGGGGAATTAGCAGGGTACAAATGTGGGGTTACGGGAATAGGGCCTGGGTGGGATTGTGGTCAGTACAGATTTGATGGGCCAAATGGCCTCCTTCTGCACTGTAGGGATTCTATGAACATTTTGCCCTTGCGTGGTACAAATCAGGCAGTTGTCAATTTTTACAGTGCAGCAGTAGAGAAAATGAACTCATCAGTAAATGAAAAAAAACTCAATGCATGAACAAAATTATCACCATGAAAACCTAGGGAATAAGAACAGGACAAAATATCTGCCGGACAGCCAAGACTAGGTACTAAAACAGGCCCACTCGGAGAGGAGAACAGGAACGAGGACTGGGTTTGAGGTCCTTGGGCAGAAAACAGACAGGTAGCATTTTCTACACACTGAGAGCCTGTACACTCAGACAGATTGGCAGAACATATATGCATGTTGCTGAGTTCAAACAATGACACAGGCCTACCAGAACAGTGCAGCCTAGATGGACAGCTGGGACTAAAATTGAGATGGTCCTGACGAGAGAACAGGGCCGGGGTGTCAATGGAGGCAGGAAACGAGACATTTGGGGAGGCATACTGGAAGAGCACAAGAGTTGGCAGAAAAGGCAGAACTTTAACATGCCCACTGGACCAAGTTAGAAGAAAGCCATATAGAATGGCAGATAACATCAATACATACATTTTGACAAAGGGATCAGAGTATCCATTGGCATCCATGGCAGCTAAATGAACACAACGTATGATTCCCACGATCAGGCCTCCCTGTTGGCTATTGTACAGGAGGGAGACAAGAATCCGGCCTCGCTCTTCAGTTTCAACGCCATGTTCGCCCTGCAGGGAGAAAGCAGTGAACATGCCCGTAGAATATGTCTGACTGAACCTTTATAGTCACACAATGACATGGCAGGCTATGCCCAAAATAAAAATTAATTAAAATGATTAATGCTGAACATACTAGTTAAAGGATAGTATTAGCATATACAGGGGGGGGGGGGGGGGGGTCTCCTTCTTCTACATCATCCACTCAAGTATCACACCAAGTTGTCACTGAGATTCCCTTTTTGCTTTCCTCCCTCCACCTCTGCACAGAGTGAATTCTCATCCTCAGTGATATCAACCTCCATCACAACTCTTCTGTTCTCCCTCCCTCAGATTTCACAGACCTCTTTTCCTTCTTAAATCTATCCCACCATATAAACTCTTCCGATCCATGTGCACCTCTTCAATCTGACCTTGCTACTCATCATAACAATCACTGATAAGGCAATCTCTGATCATTTCCTTGATTCTCTCTCCAGAGATATTAAAGTTGTTAAAGTTTATTTATTAGTCACAAGTAAGGCTTACATTAACACTGCAATGACGTTACTGTGAAATTCCCCTAGTTGCCACAGTCTGGTGCCTGTTCGGGTCAATGCACCTCACCAGCACGTCTTTCAGAATGTGAAAGGAAACCGGAGCACCCGGAGGAAACCCACGCAGACACGGGGAGTACGTGCAAACTCCACACAGACAGTGACCCAAACACGGGTCCCTGGCGCTGTGGAGCAGCAGTGCTAACCACTGTGCCCCGTGCCACCCCCCCATTCCCCTTTCCCCTCCCAACCCTACTTCTTTCTGTGTGCACCCTCCCTCAAGTCCCTTATCACTGCATTTTTAACTATTTATCTTTTGGCTCGCGATTCATCATGACCTGCCTGCAGCTACTGATTTGCTGGATCTCACACTCACTTTTACTTTCAATGTCCTTGCCCCCAATAAAACCATTACATGTTCTCACCCCAATTGTTACCCTGGTATACCCCCTCACATCACTTCCTTTAAGTCTAAGGGATGCATATTTGAACATCTTTAGTGGACAAATGGTTTAATAATCCATTGCCAGATGTAGCTGGATTACAAGCTTTTGGTCATTTGCCCTAATATCTCTATGTTGCTTGGCACCATACAATGTTTCTGAGAAACCCTTTGGGACTTTACTGCTTCTAGCAGTAAAATGTACCACATTAACATACACTGTTGTTCAATCAGAGTTTTAAAAAAAAAGTACAATATGAAGACCAAGTTTACCTCATCCTCATAAAGTGACATGCCTCGTGTTGACCCAACTGTTGAACCTCGTTTTACCTATGAAAATATTCACAATGCATTTAGCGACAGTCTGAGAGGCAGTAAATGAATAAATTCAGATGTATTTCTGATCTGCAACTTTGGAAGCTTGTTTTTCCTATGCGTTATTTATTGGTCAGCCCACCTATTCCTCCAATATCAGAACGGTCTCCTCTCGACACTGTCAGCATTGGTATATAGCTATTTTATCAATGTACTGTTTGTGACATATTTAGGTACTCCTGTGACTCATGCCAACTTAAAATGGGGTCAATACTGCCCAAAACTCATTTTAAGCACGAATGGCTAATAAATACAGTTTCAACACATAGTTTCAACACAAGTTTGCTTGAAACGCTGATTCTACAGCTGAAAATTCAAAGCTTTAACTGACCATGAGACTCTGCCCCCTGAAGAATAAATAACTAGTATTCCCCTTACTGGCACCACTCTCTCCAAACAGATGTTGAAGTTCTTTGCTTGATTGGGTTTGAGTTTTTTCAGAGAAACCCTGGTCTCCCCGATGAATTCATTGTGGCCAAATTTGTCTTCATCCAGGACAGAGATCCTGTATTGAAAGAGACCAATTCAGGTTGAAAATACAACAAACAACAAGCTGCGCATTTTCATAGTGCCTTTGAGATAGTAAAATGTCCCAAAATTGTTCGCAGGAAGGTGATCAAATAAAATTTGACGCTGAGTCTTATGAGAGGTTATTTGGACAGATAACCAAATGTTTGATCGAAGAAGTAGGTTTTATAAGTATGTTAAAGAAGGGGAGGTTTATTCATTCAAGGGTTGGGCCAGCATTTATTGCCCATCCCTAATTGCCCTTGAACTGAATGGCTTGCAAGGCTATTTTAAGAGTCAACCACATGTGTATTTGGAGTCACATTTGGCCAGACCAGGAAAGGAGATTTCATTTAAAGTAAGTAAAGCAAAGTTTATTTATTAGTCAAAGTAGGCTTACATTAACACTGCAACTAAATTACTGTGAAATTCCCCTAGCTGCCAAACTCCGGTGCCTGTACGGGTCAATGCACCTATACAGGACGTCTTTCAGACTGTGAAAGGTAATCGGAGCACCTTAAGGAAACCCACGCAGACATGGGGAGAACGTGCAAACTCCACACAGACAGTGACCCAAGCCGGGAATCAAACCCGGTGCTGTGAGGCAGTAGTGCTAACCACTGTGCCACCGTGCCGCCCAGTGATGTTCATTTGACATTAACATATGTGCTCTTCTATCATGGGTCACTGAATAGGGATTGAAATGTTTATCCTGGTTGATCTTTAGCCAAGGGGCACTGCATTGAGCACAATTGTGCTCAGACTCCAGCCCAAACTGAAACCAGCTAATTCAGCAGTTATCCTTGGAAATTTCCTTTTGTGTGCATCAGCTATTCACTGGATAAGCCTAATGAAACACTGGGAAAACTGAAGGATAATTTGTATTGTAGTTGCTTGATAGAACAGAATGTGAGCATTGCTGAAAAAATATCTTTTTATCTTGAACTCATCGGGACTGTTCGCAAAAATACCAATAGAAAAGGAAACAACAGTTTTTATTGCAAGAAAAGAGAGTGCTGGTTGGTTGGCAAGGGGACTCTGGTGCAGGTGTTGCCATGAAGAATGCATCAGGGAACAGTTAACTGCCAAGCTTTTGTTCAAATTCAAACCAAGCAGGTCAACTGGGGAAATCATAGAAATCATAGAAACCCTACAGTACAGAAAGAGGCCATTCGGCCCATCGAGTCTGCACCGACCACAATCCCACCCAGGCCCTCCCCCCATATCCCTACATATTTTACCCGCTAATCCCTCTAATCTACGCATCCCAGGACACTAAGGGGCAATTTTTTTTTTAGCATGGCCAATCAACCTAACCTGCACATCTTTGGACTGTGGGAGGAAACCGGAGCACCCGGAGGAAACCCACGCAGACACGAGGAGAATGTGCAAACTCCACACAGACAGTGACCCAAGCCGGGAATCGAACTCAGGTCCCTGGAGCTGTGAAGCAGCAGTGCTAACCACTGTGCTATCGCGCCTTTGCAGACAGAAGGAGCATGGCCATGCATTGTGTTTTTTCAACTAAACAAAAACTTGGGAGATAGCCATTCCCCGAGTCAATCCCCAGGGCAATGCCTTGACGAATCAGAATTGACTCACCTGGTTTGAATTTGAGCAAAGGCTTGGCAGTTAACTGTTCTCTGAGACTAATAAGCACACATTATGGGAGGTATTGTCCCGTCCCGCCCGCCACAGGAATTGTAGTGGGCAGGGGTGGAGGGTGCTGCAGACCATGCAAAGGTCCATTGACCTTGGGAGGGATTTTACGGTTTAGGGGTGAGCCCAGCTGGAAAATCCCACCCATTAATTAATTATTTAAATGATTATATGTTTCCATAAGAATTAAGAAATGAGCAAGAGATTTAAAAGATTGTAACAGCTTTGATAGATACAGTATCTTAAAATGAAGAGATTAGTAAGTCTCCCTTAGAGACAGGAGAAATTATAATGGGGCATAAGGAAATGGCAAATAGATTAAATGACTTTTCAGGGTAGAGTGGGAGCTTTTCTATTGGGGTACTAGCCAAGAGTGGAGGGGCTTGAGGCACAGTAGAGTATGGGAAACCTATCATTCAAGATGTACACACACACATTGTGCAGTTTTGTAGAAAACTTTGATGTCACTGACTGGCTCCATGCCCTGATCTCGGTTTAATTGACAGACTTGGCTTCCAATTGGGAAGGAAATAATGAAGCTATAGGAAAAGCGAGGCCTGAGCCCTATCTTGCTGGTGGTGGGGTAGCAAGGTGAGGAAGGGGCTCAGCAGATCCTTTGGACCTAATAGCCTACATCGTAGAGTTTTGAAAGGGATGGCAACAGAGATAGCGAATGTGTTAATTTTTATCTCTCAGAATTCTCTTAAGTTCAAGAACAGTCCCCATGGATTGGAGCATTGCAAATGTAACACCATTGTTCAAAAAAGGAGGGCGAGAGAAAACGGGGAACTGTAGGCCAGTGAGCCTTGATAGCAGAGAAAATGCCACAGTCTGCTATTATAGGCATGACAACAGGGCACTTTAATCATAATGTGATTATGCAGAATTAACACGCAGCTATGAAGTTGCAACTGATGGAGAAGATCAGCCATGATCTTACAGACTGACAGAGGAGCCTCGAATAGCCATCAATGTCTTATGTTCTTATGACTATTCACAATGCACTAATTCCTAGTCGTTGCTGAGTTAGTTGAAGATTACTGGAGAGCTTTTTGATTGGTTTGAGATTGCCGGAGGGATTGCTTTCCACTGTGTCAACATTTCTCACCTGAGAGTTTTCCTCTGCATGTCATCCTCAGTGATTCCATGGTACGTTAGCCGTTCATTCCAGACAGGATTTCGGGTGTTGCGCAGTGTTTTTGTGCGTAGCTTGTTTGACTGTATGTTTGGAATATAAAGATGTTAGATGTCAATTCATTCAATTCCTTAGACTGCCATTTTGGGGGGGGTTTCAAAAAGCATGAACAATTCTGACATTTTAGCAGGCTAGTTTATTTTTCTTCTCAAATTCCCTGCCCATCTTTGCTGCGGTCAGTGGTTTATGTTAGGGCCTGGTCTTCTGAGGCAGCTTCCTGTATCATGACATTTAGATTAACTGACTCAGTATAAATGTACTCATTACTCTATCAGTGCGTACATCTACCTACCATTAAATTAGGGGAACTCCATCTGGTTGTTGATTCATATTGAAATGTATTTATATTTCTTGTGCTGTTCCGATTGCGGATTCTTTATCAATTGACAGGGTGAGGAAGCCACCCACTCTGGTGGGCGGTTACAGTGTTACTTTGTGAATTCATTTGATGTGAAGTGCTTCAAAGCACCCAAATTTCCATTATTTCCCATCCTTCCTTCCAGTAAATGTTTTGCCTTCCATTTTGAGCCTTCTGCCTGGCTGAGATCAAAACTTTTCTCGAATGTATTGGAAAGTAAGGGGAACATAATAGTATAGAAATTACGCTGTACTTTTGACTTTGTGTGACAGTCCAAACCAAATAACTATCACCCAGTATGTATTTACAGTATCAGACAAAGATCTACCTTGATATGTTGATAACTGTATCATGGTTAAAATGGTAGGTGAAGACATTTAATGTAGACATATTAATTACAGATGTCAATGAAAACTGTTATGCAGACATAGCATTTCAACTGTTAACTTGTCACAGACACTCCCCATACATCATAAGTAACACAGCCATAGAAACACGACTTGTGTAATTGTGATGTATGTTTATGGGCGGCATGGTGGCATTGTGGTTAGCCATTGGCCCATCGAGTCTGCACCAACTCTCCGATGGAGCATCCCACCCAGACCCTATCCACATGACCCCACGTATTTACCCCACTAATACTCTTAACCTACACATTCTGGGACACTAAGGGGCAATTTATCATGGCTAATCCCATAATCTACACATCTTTGGACACTAGGGGACAATTTAGCATGGCCAATCAACTTAACCTGCACATCTTTGGATTGTGGGAGGAAACTGGAGCATCGGAAGGAAACCTGCGCAGACAGTGGGAGAACGCGCAAACTCCACACAGACAGGCACCCAAGGCTGAAATTGAACCCAGGTCCACTGTGCCACCATGCTGCCCATAAACGTACATCATGTTTATGAGTGGCACGGTTGCACAGTGGTTAGCATGCTGCCTCACAGCAATAGGGACCTGGGTTCAATTATGGCTTTGGGTCACTGTCTGTGTGGAGTTTGCACGTTTTCCCCGTTGTCATGTGAGTGTACCTTTTAAGAAAGTTTTTTTAAAATCATGGAGCCTACAGCTTCAACGATGTCATTGGGGGGTGGAGCTACTCCGTGGCAGTCAAGATGATGGGGCTTTCAGTTTCGTTTGTGGCAGTCAGGTGATAGGATTTTTTTCATTTTGGGGAGTGTTTGGAAGTAGTTTAGCAGCAAGCTAAGAAGCAGTCTCTTTCTCTCTTTTTCTCTTTATTTAGTTCTGCCTTAAATAAGCTGTGTTTTGGGAAACAGATTCGACTACAACCTCTTCTGAGTTTCTCACAAGGGATTTTCAGCATTCAACCCAGTAGGCTGGATTCCTGTTACAAGTGGGCATTAACCTATGCTGTATTGTGCTTATTTGGAGGGTTTTGTGTATTGGATGTTGGCTTTGATTGGAACACATTCGAGATATTTCCTTAAGAGTTATACATTATCGTGGTTGTTGTGTTTCTTGTTTGTAATTGTTAAAAGTTCTTGCTAATTGTCTTACTATACATGTCAACAATATTCTTAATTAAATTTTGTTTTTGATAAAAGGTCCCCGTGGGTCAGTTGAATCACACCTGAGGTGGAACCTCTCATGCTGATCCTAGCCAAATTCAATGTAAAACGTTACAGGTCAGGCGAGCTTCATAGAGCACCTTGAAGTATCCAATCTGACTTGTAACACTGTATCTGCGTGGGTTTCTTCCGGGTGCTCCAGTTTCCACCCACAGTCCAAAGATTGTGTGATACTGTAAATACCTACTGGGTGATAGTTACACAATGAATGTAATTATGATGTACGTTTATGGGTGGCACAGTGGTTAGCACTGCTGCCTCACAGCGCGAGGGACCTGGTTCAATTTTGGTCTTGGGTGACTGTCTGTGTGGAGGTTGTACGTTCTCCCCATGTCTCCTCCGGGCACTCCGGTTTCCCCTCTCAATCCAAAGATGTGCAGGTTAAGTTGATTGGCCATGCTAAATTGCCCCTTAGTGTCCAAAGATGTGTAGATTATGGGATTAGCCATGGTAAATTGCCTCGTAGTGTCCCAGAATGTGTAGGTTAGGAGGATTAGTGGGGTAAATACATGGGGTTATGTGGATAGGGTCTGGGTGTGATGCTCTGTCGGAGAATCGGTACAGATTCGATGGGCCGAATGGCCTGCTTCTGTAATGTAGGGATTCTATGTTTTTGATTTCTATTATCGTGGCACAGCTAACTCCCCAATACATTACAGTGGGCATAGACCATATTGCATCTTGCACCAACAGTAATACAATATGATGTTTACAATCTGACAGGAACATCTTACCTTGCTGGCCCCTGGCAGGAGATGTATTTTCACATATGGATCAGCCAAGCCATTGGAGTCCATGGGTTTCAGTCCCTGGAAGGTAGGAAGATCACAAACGCCCAGTCAGCACTTGGGTTAAGTCCATAGCTGAATCTCACAATATGGCCATATGTAAACAACATGGAGTCACCACCTCCAACAGTACCTCTGCTTGACTTGATATGTGCTTACCAGTTTAAAATTAATTAAGCACTGCAGACTTAGTAAGGGGTTGAAATCTGACAAACACAAACCATGTGGCACCTTTACAGGTAAGGTTGGAGATTTTCCTCCTGTTGGTCTGAACTGGATGCTAACACAAATTTTTGAAGTGACTTATACCTCCCAATTTCTCTAAAAGGAGTGTTTTCACTGACTCACCACTGAGTGTCTTTAATTACCATTCTAACATATTGCCATATTGTGAATGCACTACCACAGAAAATAGTTGAGGCCAAAACATTGTGTGATTTCAAGAAGAAAGTAGATATAGTACTTGGGGCTAAAGGAATCATGGGATATGGAGGGAAGGCGGGATCATGATATTAAATTTGATGATTAGCCACGGAGAAAATGAAGGCAGAGCAGGCTCTAAGTGTGGAATGGCCTACTATTTTCTATGTTTCTATACATGTGTTGTCAGACAGCAGGAACCCAAACAGTTCTTTGAAATAAAAACATTTGGAACCACATATTATTGAGGACTTTACAATTCTTTGGGGGTGACAGAAAATTTCAAAGTTGACTGGAAATTGCCTTGATATCCTTGGTTACCCAGTATTCTCATTTTGAATTAAAGTAAATTACTGTGAATGTTGGAATCTGAAACAGAAAATGCTGGAAATCATCAGCAGGTCTCACAGCATCTGTGGAGAGAGAATAGGGCTAACTAGTTGACTCTTTCTCAGATCCTCATTTTGAATTTGGTTACAGAGTCCATTAGAAAATGAATAAATCAGACACCTCACCTTTGCTTTTATGATGGTGCAGTGCAAAGCATTGTTGACCTGGTCATATATTAGGCTGAACTCCAGTGCTCCCAATGTAGCTGTGAACACAACCAATACAACTTCTTCAACAAAACCATTACCAACGAGAGTTATGAAAGCAAAACAGTCAATCACAGCATTTATTTTGGTTTAAAATTGTGATCTATTTTAATAGCCATCATCTTAAAGGTAAATTCAGTTCCATCATTTAAACTGCTCATTTGTGCATCTCAGGATGTAATGTACTATTGCATTGGTATGCTTGCCTGATGGTCTCAGTTGAAAGATTATGATATTATATAGTAAATGCTTGAGCCTGGAATTTATATTGTGTGACCACTTGGTCCACTACTTTAGCAGAGATATTGGATCTCCCACAGACATGGGAGACTTCCTCCCATCTGCCCCTCACCCAAATCATCGGCACTGCTATCGCCCACACCAACACCATCCTCTGCAAGTTGCATTTATATGTGGCACAGTGGTTAGCATTGCTGCCTCACAGTGCCAGGGACCTGGGTTCAATTCTGGCCTTGGGTCACTGTCTGTGTGGAGTTTGCACGTTCTCCCCGTGTCTGCGTAGATCTCCTCCAGGTGTTCTGGTTTTCTCCTACTGTTCAAAGGTGTGCGGGTTAAGTGGATTGGCCATGCTAAATTGCCCCTTAGTGTCCCAAGATGGGAAGGATAAGGGGATTAGTGGGGTAAATACATGGGTTAGGGCCTGAATGGATTGTTGTCAATGCAGGCTCGATGGGCCAAATGGCCTCCTCCTGCACTGTAGGGATTCTATGATTCTAACACGGGTTGCTGGCATCAAGGTATCAGGTCCCTCCAAATGAGTCCCTTGGCAGACTCTGACATCTCTCCTGACCCATCCCTTTTCCCCCTGCACAACCCTTCCCTTGCAGAACGCCCCCCCATGCATAAGCCCCCTGTCATTGTGTATAGCCCCACCTAGGTCACGTCCTCTTGGCACTGCCCCGGCACACTTATGGTGCCAGGTGCGAATCAGATTTTTGGCCTAGCATGCTATCTTCCTGGCTGGCCACGCTGATTGACTGATACGATGAGCTGGCAAGGTCGCGCCCAATAATACAAAATAGATTAAAATAGTAGGCTAAGAAATTTTAATGTAGACATATTGACCATGACTGGGTGGCACAATGTTAGCATTGCTGTCTCATAGTTCCAGGGACCGGGGTTCAATTACGGCCTTGGGTGTCAGTCTGTGTGGAGTATGCGCGTTCTCCGTGTCTGTGTGGGTTTCCTCCAGGTGCTCTGGCTTCCTCCCATTGTCCAAAGATGTGTAGGTTAGATGGATTAGCCGTGGGGTTGTGCAGCTAGGTCAGAGGAAAGGGCATGCGTTAGATACTCTGTCAGAGAGTTGGTGCAGACTTGAAGGGCCATATGACCTCTTCTGCACTGTGTAGGGATTCTATGATTCTAGGACTCTACTGCTCAACATAGTTTCTGGGCTTCGGTCTGCTGCACAATGTCTGTCTTTACACAGGATTACATAAGATATACAGCAGAGAAATGGGCCATTTGCCCAACCAGTCCATCTCAGTGTTTATGCTCCACTTGAGCCATCCACCTTTCTAATGTCTAAGTCTATCCAGACATGCTTTTCTAGGTTTCCCATTGATGCATCCATCCTATTGGCTTAAATCACTTCCTCTGGTCGTGAGTTCCAGATTCTCATCACTCTTT
Organism: Mustelus asterias; assembly: GCF_964213995.1. Classification (NCBI taxonomy): domain Eukaryota; kingdom Metazoa; phylum Chordata; class Chondrichthyes; order Carcharhiniformes; family Triakidae; genus Mustelus; species Mustelus asterias. The sequence continues at coordinate 95,667,842 of NC_135813.1, read as the reverse complement.
AAGGAGATCAGAAGAACTCCCTAAACCATTGGTTTCCATGGTGACTATCTTACATTGATGGTATTTGGTTATGCTGTACCCCACAAAAGGAAACAGTCTCTCTGTATCCACTCTATTAGCTCAGTTAGGAAATAAAAATAGTTTTAAGCAAGTTATTTTTGTGTTTGTGGCTTTTAAGTTTAAGCTTGTGTGTTAAGAAAGGGTTAAAAACCTTGAGTTTTGGTTTTATTTTTAAAAGTAGCCTGCAGGTCTGTGGGTTTGTTTAGATGCTGCATTAGGTTTCATAAATCAAACCCCTAAAACAAACACTGGCTGGGGTTTTCCAGACCCACAGCAGCATGTTTCCTGGTGGTGGAGACGGTTTTCCATCAGTGGATCTTCTGGTCCTGCCGAGGTCTGTGGCATTTTGTATGGCCCACCCTCCCCACTGCCTGGCAACCTGCCACAGGGGGAATGGAAGATTCTGGCAGCGGGAAGGGCCGGAAAATCCTGCCCAGCGTATATTTTAAAAAATAGACTGTTTCTTATCAGCCAGCATCCACATAGACAAGCGGAAACAGTTCACCCAGTTGAAAGAATAATGCAGGAGTAAATAGCGCTCACAGAAACTGCTGCAACAGGCAAAATGTTAAAGGAAGCTGCAGAGAGCAGGTCCCAAACTACAGAAGCAAGTCTCAGAAACTAAAGAAGAAAGTTCCAGAAACCAAGGAGAGGGACGGAAGCAAGTACCAAGAAGAGCTTCCGATAAAAGGAACAAAGAACAGGAATCTGGGAAAAATGGTCCTCTTTAGTGAGGTCGAGCGTGAGGAGCAGCTGGAGAGAGGCTCCAAGTTTAAAGACGGAGCTGCAAGGTGTAGACTAGAAGACATTGGCTTGCAAGAAGACCGAGATCCAAGGTGACCCAAAGGTCATTAAGGGGTCAATGTGGGCTTTTGAAAGTGAGAGGAGACTTCGGCCTGAGTGAGACAGAGACTGAGTGAGTATATTCGGGAATTTTGATCAAAGTGGGAATTCAACTGGTAAATCTTTTTCCAGTTCAATTTTAGAGCAAGAGTCAAGATTCTGATCTCGAAGTAATAACCATTTAGTAAGTTAAATAGCCTGGTTAAGCAGGCAGCTGCCTTATCGGATTAAAGATTGAAATTCCAGTGCAGGAAGACAAGTGAGGAAAAAAGCTCTCTGTGTGGTTTTAAAAGAGGGGTTTTCCAATCAGAGGTGAAATTCCAGGCAATATCTGGCATATTTGAAAAGAAGGAATGCTTTGCTGTACGGCTGGGATTGTTTGAAAAAAAAAATCAATTCAACAGTCTCCAGGGTAAAAAAGGGAAGTATTGAGACGACAGTAAAAATATATGCTGAGGAGTCTCGAGTTGCTCATGTCTGTAAGAGGAATGGCTGGTCAATTGGGATCCATAGGCCCTTTCAATTAAGAAAATGAATCATGGAGTACCTATGCCGAGTGGCTTCAGTACTTTGTACAAGCAAATAAAATTGCAAACGAGTTGCTTGTACTAGTTTTTCTCAGTACAATAGGAAGTAAAACCTTCAATTTACTCCGGTGCTTGTTTCATCCAGCAAAGCTAGGGACCAAAGCTTACGATGACTTGACATAGGTCCTTGAAGGGCATTACTCTCCAGTGCCATTGATCATTGTGAAACGGTTCAGGTTTCACCAAAGGAAGGTGGAAGGTGAAAGCATTGCTCAGTTTGTGGCAATCCTAAAAAGGCTGGCACAACATTGTGAGTTTGAGTCGTTAGAAGTTACTCTTCGAAATTGTCTAGTTATTGGTCTTCAAAATGAGGCTGTCCAAAGAATATGACTTACTGAACATGCTTTGACTTTAAAGACAGCAGTAGAAAGTGCAGTGTTGATGGAATTGGCTGCTAAAGAGGCTTCACAATTTTGTGCAGGAATGAAGTTGGGAACTGCCCATACGAAATCAAAACAGCTACAAACACGTCACGAATGGGCTAGTAAGTGAATGTTGGAGCAAGAGAAGAATTATGACTCTGAAGAAGAGAATGTCCAGAAACATGATGAGCTCCATCTGAATGCTTTATCCATACAGGGTGAATCACATAGGTTCCGGGTGATTCCAAAGTTAAGTGGACAACCTATTGGGATGAGGATTGATATTGGTGCTGCTGTACCTTTAATTCCTGACACTACATACCAACAAAAGCTGAAGCATCTTCCTTTAAAACCAGCTGATGTGATTTTAAAAACATACATGGAAGAGATTGTGCCATTAAAAGGTTACACCATTGGTCAATGTAGAGTTGAGTGGACAAACAGTGGAGTTGCCTCTCCATGTGGTCCGTGGTAATTTTCCAGCTCTATTTGGGAGATCATGGTTGGCGAAGATTAAGCTGAATTGGAGTGCTGTCAACAGACAGGTCAAAGTCAAAACAGACTTACAGTACCTTCTGGATAAATACAAGAGTGTATACGAAGAAACACTTGGCTCAATGCAGGGAGTTAAGTGAAACTTCAGATAAAGCCTAACAGTCAACCAAAGAATCTCAAAGCAAAAGTGGTGCCATATGTAATTCGTCCCAAGATCGAAGAAGAATTAGTAAAACTTGTTAATACTGGTGAAGTGGGGAAAATTATAAAAATGGTTACCTGGGAAGAGACATTAAGCAGGCACTGGCTTTTAGCACAGACAGCTACTTAAAGTTAAAACATGCAGCACAGACAGTTATTTAACGTTAAACATGCAGGAACCAAATACTGCAGAAAGCTAGTCAGAGCTTGAGGCACTTTAAAGATAAGGACAGACCCAGGACAATAAGGTCTGATAATAAGATCAGCCATAGATGGGAACAGAAATACATAAATGCAGCAAAACCAATCACTGTATGTATAGACCGAAACCAATCCTTGATAGTCATTGATAGAGGAAATGTATCCATTCTATGAAACAATGCGATGTTAAATGCCCATGTCTGTACCTGTCTGATTGTAATGATGTGTTAACTACCGGTCACCATGATCTGTCTATAACGATGTGTTAAATGGCTAATATCCGGACTATCCATTGTCTGAAAGGTATAAAAATGACCAACTGCTATTGTATTATTGAGAAGGTAGCTGCCAAGTACTGCGGAGTACTAGTGCTTTCGCCCTCGAAGCTTCGTGTCCGAAATAAAACTGTGTTATTGAACCCCCAGTCTGACTCCGGTGGTAATTTCCCACAACACTGGTATGTTAGAACGGGTTACAGTGAGTGACTGGGCTACCCCTATCGTACCTGCCATGAAACCAGATGGTTCAGTTCATATTTGTGGTGATTTTAAAACGACCATAAATTCAGTGATGTGTGCTAATCAATATCTGCTTCCTTTAATTGAAGATTTGTTTGCTGAGTTATAAGGTGGCAAATTTAGCAATATTGATCTTTCATAAGCATTGTTACAGATCAATGTAGCTGCTGACTTGCAACCATTGCTTGCCATCATTACTCATAACAGTCTTTTTTGTTATATAGATTACACTTTGGAATAGGGCTGGTGCAGATGTTATTCCAAAGATTGATGGATCAGATTTTAAATGGTCTCTCTGTTACTTAGATGATATAATTACAGAGTCCAGTGAATAGAAGCACTTGAATAATTTAGAAGAACATTGAAATGTCTTCAAGCACATGGTCTGCATATCAAGAAAGAAAAGCATGATCTTTTACAGATGGCAGTTCAGTTCAGGGGGGGGCATGTAAAGGTTCATTGACCTCGGGTGGGTTTCTCCAGTGTTGGGGCAGGTACGGCCAGACAATCCCGCCCATTGAGTATAATTTTTGGCATCCAAAGGTTTCATCGTCAATTACATGGTTGTCATTTCACATTATTGACTGATCGTCAACCCTTTACTATTTTTGGGCCATATAAAGGCCTACCGTTGTTAGCTGCTAGTCAATGGCAAAGATTGTCACCGATCTTATCTGCACATTCTTATGATATAAAGTATGATCAGTCAGAATGCCATGTTAATTCTGATGCATTATCACGCTTACTTTTATCTGTTGAGCCAATGCCACCAACCAGTTTTGCTAATATTCTTTATTTTTCACTGGTACATCATTTGTCTGTGACAGCTTCTCAAGTTCAGAGACGTCCCAGAAATGATCCCGTGGTGGGGAAGGTGATGGATATGGTATCGAAAGGAACAATAGCTGGGACACATTGTCCACATCCTGATATGAAACCATATGTGTCAAGAAAGCTTGAGTTGTCCATCGAGGTGGGCGTACATTGTGATGAATCTGAGTGATCATTCCTCCTAGCCTGTCTGGAAGAGTTTTTGAGCTACATAAAGAACATCCTGGTCATAGATCCCTACAGTGCAGAAAGAGGCTATTCGGCCCATGGAGTCTGCCCTGACTCTCCGAAAGAGCTTCCCATCCAGGCTCCCCCACCCCCCGCACTTTTACCGTGGCTAATCCACCTAAACTACACATCTTAGGACACCAAGGGGCAATTTAGTGTGGCGAATCCACCTAACCTGTACATTTTTGGACTGTGGGAGGAAACCAGAACACCCAGAGGAAAGCTACCAGAATTGGGGAGAACCTGCAAACACCACACAGTCACCCAAGGCCGGAATTGAACCCGGATCCTTGGTGCTGTGAGGCAGCAGTGCCACCGTGCTGCCCTTAGATTGGATGAAGTAATTAGCACCTGGTTATGTTTGGATGCTCAGATTGAAGAAAAAGTGGGAAAGTGTCAATCCTGTGCACAAATAAGAAACACACCCCATTGTCTCCTTTACACCCTTGAGAGTGGCCTCGAATGCTGAGGCAATGATCACATGTAGATTTTGCTGGTCCGTTTGAGAGTTAGATGTTGCTGGTCCGTTTGAGAGTTAGATGTTCTTAGTCATAATTGATGCACACTCAAAGTGGCCAGAAGTTGTTATCATAAGATTTTCTACAATTGAACAAACCATTGAAAAACTTAATGAAATCTTTGCAAGATTTGGTAAACTGGAGCAAATTGTTCGCGATAATTGTGCACAGTTTACTTCATAAGAGTTTCAGGATTATCACTAAATGAATGGAATTCAGCATTTAAAATCTGCACCTTATCATCCAACAACCAACCAATTAGCTGAAAGATTCGTATAATCCTTGAAACATTTTTAAAAGCTTCAAAGGAACAAGGTTCATTATCACGTCATGTGAATAACTTTTTGGCATCTTGTACAAACACTACTCATGCGACTACCCAAAATTCACCTGCGTTGCTACTCTTAAAGAGAGAGTTGAGAACTATGTTTGATTTGTTATTACCTCCAGAAACTTAAAAGATAGTCGAACGTCAACATCAATCTTGAGACGTGAGGGCTAAACAATGCTCATTTCAACAAGGAGGTCGAACGTTAGTGCGTAACCATGCCACAATTGAGAAATGGGTACCAGCCATAGTTTTAGCAAAAAACAAGCCCAATTTCTTACACCATTCAGATTGTGATGAACTAGCTTGGTGACATCATGCTGACCAATTGTTATCATCTCGAAATGATTTCTCCGAACCATCTCAAGTACCACTTCTTTAGTCCCTGGTGTTGTAAAGATTACTACGGAGGACTTAGTTGAATCTGGGTTGCCTGATAATTGTGTCTTAGCTACGATACCATGCAAGAATAATGCAGAATTAGTTCTAAGAGAAGAATTATCTAGTGAAGTTCCAAATCATACTTCTAGAGTCAAGAACAACCAAGAGGAATAGACATCGTCCCGATTTGATTTTCCTATTGACTGTGTATAATGCTTAATGATGTATAGTACTGTGTCTAGAGTATCATTGTAATAATTTGTTGTCATTACCACAAGGGGGGGGGCTGTTATATATTTAAACGGGTTACATGAATGCTTACGGGCTGATCACTTGATTTGATAGTGATGTCATTAGGATGTTGCCACAGGCTGCTGTTTTACTTTCGTTTGTACTCTATGCTGAGAACATCACACCTAGAATAAATCTGTTGTTGCTACTTTGAATCCATGTGTGCAAAACACGTTCTTTTCTTCTTGTTAAAACCCACAATCCCTAACGTAGTTGCGACATTACATCTCCCTGGTACTTTTTGCTTTTATTTTCAGCCCAAGAGTGAAATGTTGGATTCCTCTAATGATCATTGGCAGTACTTACCACACATTATACTTGCTGTGCATTTTGTAACAAATCCACGTGTATCTGTGGACCAAAATATTACTCACTGGCTTCATCCGAGTCATAAAGATCTCCATCCTCATCCTCCTCCTCCTGCTGCTGCTGCTGTTGTCGAGTGGAAGGAGGCAGTGCTGAGGCTGTACTTGGTGCTGTATACTGTGGGTGCTGGCGGACAACTCTCTCCTCCTTCACCGGGGTGTAGCTTGCATCAGGTGGTGGAGTGGGCTGATTGGTCACTGAATGCGACAAGGAGGGAGGACCTCCCACTGCAGAGAGAAAACAAACAGAAGAAAACAGAGAACAATTATTCACTTCACTTCAGATTGAGGAGCTGCTGGATGGTAGAATGTTCCAAGATGAATCTAGGGATTCAGAAACAGGAAGAACTGAAATGAGAAATGAGACACTGAAAATGGAACTGCTCATAACCATTCTTACTTGACATTTGCTCTGGATATCTGGGAGTCATTCCCTGACCTGGCCTATGGGTTCCAGGAGCACCTGTGAACAGGGAGATCAGAAATATGTCAGTCTAGTTAGCCTGAAGAGTCAGCAGCTCTCTCACATTGACAGTAGAAAAGGAACCAGAACGGAGTTCCATGAAAGAGCCCTAATGAATTTTAATGGGGAAGGAAATTCTTCGAAGATCAATTTCTACTGAAAAGTATACCTGTCCATTCTGTACAAAAGTAAAATACTTGCCATCATTGAATTCTTCTATTACCAGTCATGAGGATTCAAACTGGATCTTACTTGCTGTCTTGCAAATGTGGTGTTGACAGTGACTGGGGCTCGAGCGTGCATCCAAGCTAAAATATGGGGATTCAGCAAGTGGAGGTGGGAGAAGCTTTGAGACCGCCAGAGAGTGAATGGAGAGCCCTTGCCCATGGGAAACCATATTTGAGTTTGGATTTCTGCATCTCTACTCAACAACATTTAGACACTGGATTTGAAGGCAGGATGGCAAGACATTGGTGCAGTACGCAAGGTGCTTTGAAATCATGGATTTTTAAAAAATGGCTGGCATGGACAGCAAGGTATCTATGGTATATTAAGAATAGTTTAGCACCAAGGAAGACCTGATAAAGCATTTTTTCCTCCATTAAAGCAAGTTCTACCTTTATTTTCTAAATCAAATTTGAGCAAGGGTACTTTCCCTGGACTTTCCTTTCTCTAGGAGTGAAATTCTATTTTGGGAAACCCTGTGCATTTTCTCAGAAAGCCGTGCTGCTCAGAGTTGAGGAGATTTATGATTGGATTTCAACGTATTGAAGTCAGCTGGGTTGATAGCTAGTGAAATCCAATCAGATTAGATGAATACGCAGGGTAGATGCAGGTAAGATATTTCTCTTTGATGGGGAGTCTTGTCTTAAAGTTTATTTATTAGTTGTCACAAATAGGCTTACATTAACACTGCAATGAAGTTACTGTGAAAATCCCCTAGTCGCCACACTCCGGCGCCTGTTCGGGTACACTGAGGGAGAATTTAGCATGGTCAATGCATCTAACCAGGATGTCCTTTGGACTGTGGGAGGAATCTGGAGCACCCGAAGGAAACCCACGCGGGAGAACGTGCAGACTCCGCACAGACAGTGACCCAAACCGGGAATTGTACCCGGGCCCCTGGCGCTGTGAGGCAGCAGTGCTAACCACTGTGCCATCCCAGGGGACACAGCTTCACTATAAAGGGAAACCAGGAACAAGATGAGGAGAAATTTCTTTACACAGAGGGTTGTGAATCTTCGGAATTCTCTACCCGAAAAGGCTGTGGAAGCTCAGTCAGTATGTATGTTTAAGGTAGAGATCGATAGATTTCTGATTAACAATGATATAAAAGATAATGGGGATAGTGTGGGCGGCACGGTAGCACAGTGGTAAGCACTGCTGCTTCACAGCTCCAGGGACCTGGGTTCGATTCCTGGCTTGGGTCACTGTCTGTCTGGAGTTTGCACATTCTCCTCACGTCTGCGTGGGTTTCCTCCGGGTGCTCCGGTTTCCTCCCACAGTCCAAAGATGTGCGGGTCAGGTTGATTGGCCATGCTAAAATTGCCCCTTAGTGTCCTGGGATGCGTAGGTTAGAGGGATTAGTGGGTAAATATGTAGGGATATGGGGGGAGGGCCTGGGTGGGATTGTGGTCGGTGTAGACTCGATGGGCCGAATGGCCTCTTTCTGTGCTGTAGGGATTCTAAGATTCTAAGAAAAGGCATTGAAATGCCCGATCAGTCATGTTTGCATTGAATGGTGGCTCAGCAGACATGATGGGCTGAATGGCTTACTCCTATTCCTATGTTCTTAATCACTTCTTCACTGGGAGTTGAATGGTGTGGAGGGGACACAAACTCTGATGAGAGATGTGCATCGGGCAGTGTACACAGTCGTCTTCTAGTGAGTGGCCTTGGAAACAACCCTCCACCTGATTTTAATCTCCTGTCCAAACCTGCAGGAAGCACTGAATGGCTGGAGATCAAAAGGAATGCTCTTCCACATGCAAATAAATGATTGGGAGGGCATTTTGGACATTGGAAGGAACATTTCCACTTGACGTGCAAGATAGCCAAAGAAAATTACCCCAATTCTTACCTGCCTGATGAACCCTCTCGGGGGCCCCAGCTTGCCTTTCACCATATTGAACTGACTGGTGGTGCAGACATAGCAAGGAGCCTTTTAAAATCAGGCCCTGATGATGTCAAGCACTGTTATTTAATAGGGGTCCCACTTGTTCAAGAGAGGTTAAAATGACTACCTGCTGAAAGGGAGCAGAATTGGAGGGGAAGGTGGTCAGTCAGCTGCTGCAACCATTTCAACTGATACTCGCCCAATTTTGTTCCTTGAATATTCACATGTGGATAACACTGGACAACCCTCATGTGGTTTCTTCTCCTTACATCTTTTCGTTGAAAATCTAACTCATTTCATAGGTTTCCATTCCAACTCATTCTTACCCTAGGGCCAAGTAGAGAAGCTCAGGTGCTTTTCTTGTTTTTGGGTGCTGAATTCTCTCCTACTCCCACCTTTAACCTTCCCCCTCACACCCTTTAGGTGTCCAGCATTGGGAATCATAATCACAGTGGGGTCCAGCTGGTTTATATAAGTTCAGCAAAACTTCTTGGTTTTTGTACTCTATGCCTCCATTTAGAATGTCCATTGAAAGCTCCAGTTTCAGTATAATACACTTGTATAACCATGGCTTTCCAAGACTATTACACGCAACTTGATCATTCATAATGTGCAACCAGTTCTGCTTCTTTGAATCCGGCCCGATACAATATCTAGTCAGCAACATCTAAAAGAGTTGAACCTCATAAGCAATGTAGTCAGCAATCCGATGTACAAATGAGAATATCTTGAACTAACAGTGATATGTTCCATTGGCACATAGCTCCTGGTTTCACTTCCAAATTGAAAAATGGCAAACTTTACAGCAAATTAGCACCAATCAATGTTCACAGAAAAAATACATTTTGCACTGAGTGATAAATATTTTCTCACTTTAAATTGAAACTAACCACACTTATAAATGCCCAGCAGGGAGCATATAACAGGAGCGTGAAATACTGCGGGTGCTGGAAATTTGAAATTATAAGCAGAAAATTCTAGAAATATTCAGTAGACCAGGCAGCATCTGTGAAGAGAGCAACAGGGTTAATGCGAAGGTCCACGATGTTCACTAGCCCTGTTGGAGGGTCACTGACCTCTTTCTCTCTGTGCAGATGCTGCCAGATGTGCTGAGCATCTTTAGCTCTTCCTGTTTCAAGTGGAGCAAAAATGACCTCCAAAAAGCAACCAGACTTCTTGAGCCCTTCATTCCCTTTCAACAAGAAACCCAGCAGTGACTGCCCGAGACATGGTTTAGTACAACATCAAACATGGTCTTCAAAAACAAAGCTTAAGATACGAGGAAAACATATATACCTGGTGGAGCCAACAAAAATCTATGTCAAAGCAATAAATTGATAATTTAAAAACAATAAAGATAACGATTAAAGCAGCAGAGCTAACTTATAAAACCCTTCTTATCTTTTCACTTAAAAGCAGAGGGAGAAAGAGATAGATTAGGTCTCAAAACTTGGTCATCAGGGAAAGCGGTGGGGGGGGCGGGAAGGAGAAAGGGACTGAAGGAGTTGGATTTAACTAACACTAACCTTTTGTTTGCCACTGGTGGTGCAAACTCCAAGCTGGCCTCAGTGGGATTCATGTGAAAGTGGGTGTTGGAAGCAGGTTGGTTTCAGCTTTGGTTTTCCTCCTCTACCCAGTTAGTGTGGGTAGGTTTTTGGGGAGGGAGGGGCACAGCATGGGTACGTGTCCTGCACCCCTACCCAGTACAGGTACAGCACTGGCATAAACCCAGCAACGTGGAAAATTGTCCAGTTATGCTCTGTACACACAAAGCAGGACAAACCCAACCCGATCAATTACCACCCCATCAGTCTACTCTCGATCATCAGCAAAGTGATGGCTGGGGATATCAACAGTGCTAGCAAGCGGCACTTACTCAGCAATAACTTGCTCATTGATGCTCTATTTGGGTTCTGTCAGGGTCAATCAGATCCTGACTTCATTACAGCCTTGGTTCAAGCATCGACAAAAGAGCTGAGCTTGAGGTGAGATGAGAGTATGACTGCCCTTGACATCAAGGCAGCATTTGACTGAATTTGGCACCAAAGAGCCCTAGCAAAACTGAGTCAATGGGAATGAGGGAGAAAGCTCTCCACTTGGTTGGTCGTCAACCTAGCTTAAGATGCTTGTGGTTGTTGGACGTTGATCATCTCAGTTCCAAGACACCATTGCAGGAGTTCCTCAGGGTCCTAGGCCGAATCATCTTCAACTCTTTCATCAATGACCGTCCTTCCATCATAAGATCAGAAGTGGGGAGGTTCACTGATGACTACATGATGTTCAGCATCATTCGCGACTCCTCGGATACTGAAGCAGTCCATGTCCAAATGCAGCAAGACCTGGACAATATCCAGGTCTGACAAGTGGCAAATAACATTTGTTCCACACTGCCAGGCAAAGATCATCTCCAACAAGAGAGAATCTAACCATCGCCCCTTGACATTCAATGGCATTACCATCACTGAATCCTCCACTATCAACATCCTGGGGGTTACCATTGACCAGAAACTGAACTGGACTCACCATATGAATCCTTGGCTACAAGAGCAGCTCAGAGGGTAGGAATCCTGCAGCAAGTAACTTCCCTCCTGATTCCTCAAAGCCTGTCCACCATCTACAAGCCACAAATCAGGAGTCTGGAATAGTCTCCACTTGCCTGGATGAGTGCGGCTCCAACAACACTAAAGAAGGTGGATACCAACCAGGACAAAACCACCTGATTCATTGGCACCTCATCCACAAACATTCACTCCCTCCACCACTGATGCACAGTGGCAGAATTTTGTACTGTCTACAAGGTGCACTAGATTGTACACATTGGTGAAAATGACGTAGGTAGAAAGAGCAGGGGGGTCATACGAGAGCAATTCAGGGAGATGGGTGCTAGGCTAAAAAATAAGGCCTCTAGGGTAGCAATCTCTGGACTGCTCCCGGTGCCTAGTGCTAGTGAGGCCAGGAACAGGGAGATTCTACAATTGAACACGTGGCTAAAGGACTGGCGCAAAAGGGAGGGTTTCAAATTCATAGATCATTGGGAACTCTTCAAGAGAGGATGGCACCTGTACGGAAAGGATGGGTTACACCTTAACTGGAAGGGCACAAATATCCTGGCTGGGAGTTTTGCTAGAGTGTTTTGGCAGGGTTTAAACTAGTGTGGCAGGGGGTTGGGGATCAAAACAGTAGGTCAGTAAGTACTGAGGCTGGGGTCGAGCTGGGGGTCAGGGCAAGGCTAGCTAAGAAGAAGAGCATTCTGGAGCAGGATGACCTGAGTGGGTCTGGAGGGCATCTGCTTCAATGCAAGAGCGTAACGGGTAAGACAGACGAACTTAGGGCCTTAATGTTTACGCGGAATTTGGATGTGGTTGCGGTGACGGAGACATGGTTAAAAGGACAGGACTGGCAGCTGAATATTCCGGGGTATAAGTGTTTCAGGTGAGACAGAGGAGGGGCTAAAAAAGGTGGGGGAGTAGCGATATTAGTTAGGGAGCATATTACAGCGGTGCAGAGGGTGGACAATTTAGAGGGGTCATGTAATGAGTCACTGTGGGTGGAGCTCAGAAACAGGAAAGGTGCAATCACTATGCTGGGGGTATACTACAGGCCACCCAACAGCCCACAGGAAGTGGAGGAACGGATATGTCAGAAGATTCTGGATATGTGGAAAAAATAGGGTTGTTGTAGTGAGAGACTTCAATTTCCCTGGTATAGAGTGGAAAGTGCTTAGGGCTGGGGGTCTGGACGGGGAGGAATTTGTAAAATGCGCACTGGAAGGTTCTTTGGAACAGTATGTAGATAGCTCAACTAGACAGGGGGCTATACTGGATCTAGTTCTGGGAAATGAGCCCATTCGGGTCGTCAAAGTTTCGGTAGGGGAACATGTGGCAAATAGTGACCACAACTCTGTTAACTTTAGGATAGTAATGGACAAGGACGAGTGTTGTCCTAAGGGTAGGGTGCTAAATTGGGGGAAGGCTAACCATAGCCAGATTAGGCAGGAATTGGTGGCCGTTGATTGGGAGAGGCTGTTCGGGGGTAAGTTTTTTGTATGATAATATTGTGTACGTTGACCGATGGAAACTTTAATAACTGTATACTGTATGTTACTATGCAATTTTAATGCTGATTTATTTTCACTGGTCATGTTAATTTTCAAGAGTTTTTTAATATATTCGTTCATGGGACATGGGTGTCTCTGGCAAGGCCTGAAATTGTTGCCAGTCCCTAATTTTGCATGAGACGGTAGTGCTGAGTTAAAATGTGGTAACACTGGAAATAGTTTGCATAGCACTGTTTCACTTTGCATGTACATAATACAGTAAGGTCATGATCTGTTGTTGGTCTACACTTCACATACACTAACTGCATTGAATGCTGAAGTCACATTGGTGATTTGATGCAAATTTCCAATAATTTTAATGGTAATAGAGGGCAAACAAAGAGAGAATTAATGTTTCTACCCACTTGAAGTCTAATAACGCAACCTATTTGAAGGAGCCGAGAATCATTTGTATGCAGTGGAGATGATAAAGTGCTGGAAAAAAATACATAATTCCTCGTCACAGAAGGTTTTCAGACATTTTTGGCATCAACCATTAATTTTCAGATCTTTTTGGCTACGGTCACATTCTATTCCTTGAGGTACTTACCTGCTTGAGGTGGCTGCGCTGGGTTAGTTTGGTGTGGAGTGGAGGATGGTCGTGAACCTTGAGCTGAAATGTTGCGTCGTCCACCTGAGAAGGGAGAGCAAGTGAGAACAAGTGTCAACAGGAAGTAATGGAACAGAAAACCACTTTAAAGACAAACCTCAACAGTAATTATGTCATAATCCAGACAAAAATAGAATCATGTGCATGTTCAATCGTTTAAGTGACAAAGTTCAGCAACTAACACATCTCTTCAAAATACTAACTAAACATTCGATTTGTTTTAATGCTCAGAACCTGTATTAAAATATAATTCATAACATTTATATAGCACTTATCACACTGAATCCACTCAAAATGTTTCACACAATGACTGTGACATGATATATCTGCTGTTGTATTTGAAACACATTTTGGATGAGCAAATATTGCATCCACAGCAATGAGATAAATAACTGGTTAATTTGCTTTGTCTGGGTGTTGGTTTAAGAAAATATGTTGATTCAGTTGTCAGGTGAAATAAAGGTTTTTAAAAATAGCTCTGAGGGATATCTCACACTTGATTGTGCTTGGAATTATTTACTTTGAAGAGAAGTCTCAAAAAATTTAAGTATTCAAGATACTTAAAAGTTTAAATAAACAATACCCTAATACGTTCAAGATTGCCCTCCTGGGATTTGGGAAATGTTGTATGTTCAGCAGGTCTCTCAAAGAGGTTTAAATGCTGTGTATTGTGGAATTGACGCAAGGAAGCACGGAGGGTTAAAAACTAATGGAGCTTTATTTACAAGGTTTGTTCATTATAGGCTCTTCCTTCTGGCGACCTGTGACGTCACTTCCGGTGACGAGATGTTTATATTAATACACAGTGCTTAGTGTAGTTACTAAGACTTGATGTAAAAAGAAAACATTTCCTCCCCCTTCAAACTCGAATGGGCGGCACGGCGGCACAGCACCAAGAACCCGGGTTCAATTTTTGGCTTGGGTTACTGTCTGTGTGAAGTTTGCACATTCTCCCCGTGTCTGCATGGGTTTCCTCCGGGTGCTCCTCTTTCCTCCCACAGTCCAAAGATGTGCGGGTTAGGTGGATTGGCCGTGCTAAATTGTCCCTTACTGTCAGGGGGACTAGCTGGTTAAATGCATGGGGTTGTGGGAATAGGGCCTGGGTGGGGTTGTGGTTGGTGCAGACTCGATGGGCCGAATGGCCTCTTTCTGCACTGTAGGTTTCTATGATTCTATGAAACTGAACATCCCCAACAATATCAACCAGTGTAACATGAACAATAATCAAAAGCAAAGCTTTTTTAAAGTTTATTTATTAGTCACAAGTCTTACATTAACACCGCAATGAAGTTTCTGTGAAATTCCCCTAGTCGCCACACTCTGACGCCTGTTCGGGCCAATGCACCCTAACCAGCGTGTCTTTCAGATTGTGGGAGGAAACCGGAGCACCCGGAGGAAACCCACGCAGACATCGGGAGAACATGCAAACTCTGCACATTCAGTGACCCAAACTGGGAATCGAACCTGGGTCCCTGGTGCTGTGAGGCAGCAGTGCTAACCACTGTGCCGCCCACCAATAATCAATAAGTCAGACAGTTTGGAGCTCATCGCTCTCAGAATGGTTGATGGTGAACGTTTGGTGCCTTCTTCTTTGCACTTGTTGTAACCTCTGGCGTTTTCGTCTTTGTACCAACTTCATCAGTGGTTGTTTTGACCAGTGCCGATGTGGTAATTAGAGGTTGGTTCTGTGCTTGGTCTGACAGTAAGGTGTTGTCTTCCTCAACCATGTCTATCGGTGTCAGGGTTTCAGAAAGATTCAGGTCAGGACTTAGTACAGTTGAGTAAAATTTTCTGCAGGTTCCATTTCCAGTGGATCGGTTCTCCCTGCCAACAACTGGTCCACATGCGGCCTCCAGGTGACATTATCTCTGGTCTGGATAGTATGAGACAGGTTCAGTCTGTGCAAGGATCATGGCATGAACCCATTTCCCTCCTGCGGAGTAATTCCTGGCCAACACTCCTTGTCCTTGCTGGAAGACACAATGTTTTGCTTTACTTTCCTGCTGTTTTATCTGTTCTTGTTGTTTCTGTTGAACATATTTTGTGTTCAGAGGTGTTACAAACCCGGCTGATAGCTGCGAGGGTGTCCCACCAGTTCGTGGTGGTGTATAATTTTGTTTACAGGAATGGTGTGAGGATCCACATGCAAGACCCAGTGAGAACAGTAACCAGTCCAGTCACAGTATAACATGCATTAAAGCTATTTATTACAAGAAAGAAAAGACATTGTAGGGCAGCATTTCCCAGCCGCACTCGCCCCAAGGCCAGAAAATCCTGCCTGAGGTCATTGGACATTTGCATGGTCCATGTCCCACCTGCTATGATTCCTGTGGTGGGCAGGATGGGGAAATTCTACTCTTGTACACTATAATGGTCTAATCATAGAAACCCTACAGTACAGAAAGAGGCCATTCGGCCCATCGAGTCTGCACCGACCACAACCCCACCCAGGCCCTACCCCCCTATCCCTACATATTTTACCTGCTAATCCCTCTAACCTACGCATCCCAGGACACTAAGGGGCAATTTTTAGCATGGCCAATCAACCTAACCCGCACATCTTTGGACTGTGGGAGGAAACCGGAGCACCCGGAGGAAACCCACGCAGACACGAGGAGAATGTGCAAGCTCCACACAGACAGTGACCCAAGCCGGGTCTGTGTATACAGTTACATAACTACTAAACACACCCATACAGTTTAAGTAGAAATTTTTTGATCCAAAATACACTCACGAGATCTGAACTCTTTCAGGATTTCCCTCTACCCAGACAGCATCCAACTCAACAGGTCTATAAGTAAAGACCAGCTTCAGTTACCACACTGTATATGATTGAATACTTATGATGCAGAACGTCACTTCTTCGTTCAGCAAAGATATGGTTTTAACTACCTCCACGAAGGTTTCTACACTCTTGCTTCTGTACTGCTAGCTCGAACTGGCTTCGAGGCTACTAGATGGAAACCTGCCCCTCAGGCTGCTGGTTGGAATCTGTCTCCCTGCTTTCACAAAGCTTGCCAATTATACTATCCTTTCTCTTTGATGGTTCTTTCTGTGTATTGGCTGTCTGTCCCCCCCCCTCCCCCCGCCCCCCCAGCCTCTGTTGTTCTAAAAGATTAACATACGTATGCCTTCCCTGGGTGGTGTAATTGTCTACCAAAGTGTTTCTATTAGCAGGACAATGTATTCTTTTGGTGTGTCCACAGCTACTAATCTTGTTCTTGGGATTCACACCTACCAGGTACACGGTACCTACTCTTGCAACTCGGCCAACGTTGTCTACCTGATACGCTGCAGGAAAGGATGTCCCGAGGCATGGTACATTGGGGAAACCATGCAGACGCTACGACAACGGATGAATGAACACTGCTCGACAATCACCAAGCAAGACTGTTCTCTTCCTGTGGGAGAGCACTTCAGCGGTCACGGGCATTCAGCCTCTGATCTTTGGGTAAGCGTTCTCCAAGGCGGCCTTCACGACACACGACAGCGCAGAGTCGCTGAGCAGAAACTGATAGCCAAGTTCCGCACACATGAGGACGGCCTCAACCGGGATGTTAGGTTTATGTCACACTATCAGTAACCCACACAGCTTGCCTCCTGGACTTGCTGGCTATCCTGTCTGGAGACAATACACATCTCTTTAACCTGTGCTTAATGCTCCCTCCACTCACATTGTCTGTATCTTTAAGATCTGGTTGGTTGTAGAGATTTGCATTCTAATCAGTATTCTGTAACTTGATTTCGTGTCTCTGTGCCCTGTTTGAGAGCAGATTTCCACTCCATCTGACGAAGGAGCAGTGCTCCGAAAGCTAATGGTATTTGTTACCAAATAAACCTGTTGGACTTTAACCTGTTGTTGTTAGAACTCTTACTGTGTTTACCCCAGTCCAACGCCGGCATCTCCACATCATGACTGCCATTTATAACCCCAACCGGATGACAGTTTAATCTCGAGCATATTGATCTGATGAGGCCCTGTTTATTGTAATGCCAACATCTGACTCTGCCTATCTCTCATCCCTCCAACAGACTTGGGTTTGTTTTGAGTGGAAGCCTCCATGGCACTTCCTACCACTACCGCTCTCTCTGGCATGCCCCCTCTCGCTCTCTCTGGCGTGCCCCCTCTCGCTCTCTCTGGCGTGTCCTCTCTCGCTCTCTGGCGTGCCCCCTCTCGCTCTCTCTGGCGTGCCCCCTCTCGCTCTCTCTGGCGTGTCCTCTCTCGCTCTCTGGCGTGCCCTCTCTCTCTCTCTGGCGTGCCCCCTCTCGCTCTCTCTGGCGTGTCCTCTCTCGCTCTCTGGCGTGCCCTCTCGCTCTCTCTGGCGTGCCCCCTCTCGCTCTCTCTGGCGTGCCCTCTCTCGCTCTCTCTGGCGTGTCCTCTCTCGCTCTCTGGCGTGCCCTCTCTCGCTCTCTCTGGCGTGCCCTCTCTCGCTCTCTCTGGCGTGCCCTCTCTCGCTCTCTGGCGTGCCCTCTCTCTCTCTCTGGCGTGCCCCCTCTCGCTCTCTCTGGCGTGTCCTCTCTCGCTCTCTGGCGTGCCCTCTCGCTCTCTCTGGCGTGCCCCCTCTCGCTCTCTCTGGCGTGCCCTCTCTCGCTCTCTCTGGCGTGTCCTCTCTCGCTCTCTGGCGTGCCCTCTCTCGCTCTCTCTGGCGTGCCCTCTCTCGCTCTCTCTGGCGTGCCCTCTCTCGCTCTCTCTGGCGTGCCCTCTCTCGCTCTCTGGCGTGCCCCCTCTCGCTCTCTCTGGCGTGCCCTCTCTCGCTCTCTGGCGTGCCCCCTCTCGCTCTCTCTGGCGTGCCCTCTCTCGCTCTCTCTGGCGTGCCCCCTCTCGCTCTCTCTGGCGTGCCCTCCCTCTCGCTCTCTGGCGTGCCCTCTCTCGCTCTCTCTGGCGTGCCCTCTCTCGCTCTCTCTGGCGTGCCCTCTCTCGCTCTCTCTGGCGTGCCCTCTCTCGCTCTCTCTGGCGTGCCCTCCCTCTCGCTCTCTGGCGTGCCCTCTCTCGCTCTCTCTGGCGTGCCCTCTCTCGCTCTCTCTGGCGTGCCCTCTCTCGCTCTCTGGCGTGCCCTCTCTCGCTCTCTGGCGTGCCCCCTCTCGCTCTCTCTGGCGTGCCCTCTCTCGCTCTCTCTGGCGTGCCCTCTCTCGCTCTCTGGCGTGCCCCCTCTCGCTCTCTGGCGTGCCCCCTCTCGCTCTCTGGCGTGCCCTCTCTCGCTCTCTCTGGCGTGCCCTCTCTCGCTCTCTGGCGTGCCCCCTCTCGCTCTCTCTGGCGTGCCCCCTCTCTCGCTCTCTGGCGTGCCCTCTCTCGCTCTCTCTGGCGTGCCCTCTCTCGCTCTCTCTGGCGTGCCCTCTCTCGCTCTCTCTGGCGTGCCCTCTCTCGCTCTCTCTGGCGTGCCCCCTCTCGCTCTCTCTGGCGTGCCCTCTCTCGCTCTCTCTGGCGTGCCCTCTCTCGCTCTCTGGCGTGCCCCCTCTCGCTCTCTGGCGTGCCCCCTCTCGCTCTCTGGCGTGTCCTCTCTCGCTCTCTGGCGTGTCCTCTCTCTCTCTCTGGCGTGCCCTCTCTCGCTCTCTCTGGCGTGTCCTCTCTCTCTCTCTGGCGTGTCCTCTCTCGCTCTCTGGCGTGTCCTCTCGCTCTCTGGCGTGCCCTCTCTCGCTCTCTGGCGTGTCCTCTCTCGCTCTCTGGCGTGTCCTCTCGCGCTCTCTGGCGTGCCCTCTCTCGCTCTCTCTGGCGTGTCCTCTCTCGCTCTCTGGCGTGTCCTCTCTCGCTCTCTGGCGTGTCCTCTCTCTCTCTCTCTCTGGCGTGCCCTCTCTCGCTCTCTGGCGTGTCCTCTCTCGCTCTCTGGCGTGCCCTCTCTCGCTCTCTGGCGTGCCCTCTCTCGCTCTCTGGCGTGTCCTCTCTCTCGCTCTCTGGCGTGTCCTCTCTCGCTCTCTGGCGTGTCCTCTCTCGCTCTCTGGCGTGTCCTCTCTCGCTCTCTGGCGTGCCCTCTCTCTCTCTCTCTGGCGTGTCCTCTCGAGCACCTTCCAACTTTCTAGCTTTCTCTGATTTAAAGCTGGGTCTAAAGAAAGGTTTTGGCCAATGAACCAACTTCTAATCGTCCCTAAGCTCTACAGCTTGTCTACCTGTTCTAACTTTTTGTTCCTCAACACTCGTTCTAATCATTGTAGCCAACAAATCTTTATACTCCTCCAGCAGAATTATCTCAAGCTTTGTAGCTTTTGTCTGTTGTCAGTGATCATAGAATCTCGACAGTACAGAAGAGGCCATTCGGCCCATCGAGTCTCAACGACTCTCTGAGAAAGTATCTTACCCAGGCCCTCTCCCCCACCCTATCCCTGTAACCCCACACATTTACCATGGCTAATCCTATACATCTTGGGACACTAAGGGGCAATGTCCCACGGCTAATCCATCTAGCCTGGACATCTTTGGACTGTGGGAGGAAACCAGAGCAGCCGGAGGAAACCCACACAGACATGGGGAGAATGTGCAAACTCCACACAGACAGTGACCCAAGGCTGGACCTGAACTCAGGTCCCTGAAGCTGTGAGGCAGCAGTGCTGACCATTGTGCCACCGTGCAGCCCACTTCTCGCCCCTTCATCTCATTAATTATCTATTGCAGCAAAATAAAAATGTTAAAACATACATCCAGCTCTTCCACTGGCTCAGATGGTGAGCCAAACAGAACAAATGGCATAGCTTCGATTCCTTGTCTTTACTGAGTTGGCTCATTTCAACCAAGGCCACAATTAAGAATGCTTCAAATATCTCCAGTCCCCCATATTACTGACAAAGAAAACTTAAAAAGTTAAAAAAGTAACCAGTGCTTCCACTTGACACTGGTAGTAGAGTGCGTGGCACTGGTGGAACAGTATCCTTACATGAAATGGTATGCTGAAGAGAAAAGTGGAGCAAATTAGAGGAGCTTTTTAAAAAATCTGTTTGTGGTGAGATGGTGACCTACAGTACTAAAACTACAATAAGCAAAATACTGCAGATGTTGCAACCTGAAGTAAAGAATAGCGGATGCTGGAAAAACTCAGCAGGGCTGCCAGCATCTACCAGGAGAAGAGTCAACAGGCTCAAAAGGTGAACTCTGTTTCTCTCCGAAAGCAAGTTTCCAGGATCGTTACAACTGAGCTAAGTGTGTGCCACATGGAGGCAAAATTATTTTATTCTCTCTGACTCACACGTTGCCCCAACAGAGTTTAAACATGCTCAAACCTGGAGAGCAAGCAATCCAATCTCAAATCTTATCCAATGGAACTGGTAATGGTGATTATATTAGATTTTCCTCTCGTATCAGTTTGGAGCACTGGCTATTTGTTCAAGGAGTAGTTGCGAATCGGGTCCTCAGCATATTTACTTTTCCTAATCCCGGTTTGGAGTGACGGCTGGAGGTGGGGTGGAGTTGGTTATTGTGCCATTTTGGCACAAATTCGCCGTTGCTATTCACAAATTTGCATTTCCCATAAGACGACAGACAAAATCTGGATCTTCGAAAAGATAAACATGATCTTTTTCTCATGCACTCTTAGTGGGTAGGCTGATTTTGGGTCACAAAATAGTTTGCTTCTCAATAGGAACTCTAATGTTTGCCTACTTGCTTATCAGGGCAGGTATGTGTGTAGGCACAGTTGTTGATTTAATATATTCCCAACAGCATCAGGGTGTTAAACTTCAAAGCAACACAAACAGCACATTTAAAATTGGTGCACAGAAGCACAACAAATAAAATCCAACTTCCCACTCAGTCTTTGTGTAGCAGCCCCTTCATCTCATTTTATAAAATGCTTGTATCAATCCCAGTTATACATAATGGAGAAAATCTCAAGGTCAAAGCTTTTGTTCAAATTCTCCTTAGTCTTGGACTTAAAATAATTCCATATGAAATATCAAATTTACTGTCTCACCGAGACCCACATTCATTCGTGGGACATGCTGCCCGGCCAGCTTTTATTGGCCCTCCCTAATTGCCCTAGGAGGGCAGTTCAGAGTCAACCACATTGCTGTGACTCTGGAGTCACATGTAGGCCAGACCGAGTAAGGACGGCAGATTTCCTTCCCTAAAGGGACATGAGTGAACCAGATGGGTTTTTCCGACAATCGACAATGGTTTCATGGTCATCAGTAGATTCTTAATTCCAGATATTTTTTATTGGATTCAAAATCCACCATCTGCCGAGGCGGGATTTGAACCCAGGTTCCCAGAACATTAGCTGAATTTCTGGATTCATAGAGTTATGGTGTGGTCGTTCATGTCTTAAATCAATTCCATTGAATGCAATAAGGATTGGCTCTTTAGATCAGCCTAGGAGCTGAACCACAACTAACCAGCTCCAGTAAAAACCATACAATCAAACAATGTGACGCACCATTGAATACGCAAAGACTAGATGGGCTTTTATTAACAAAGAACGGAAGCACTCCCAAACCGATGGCTAACCCGAACTGAGGCAAAAGGGGCGGAGAGCAGCCACCTTTATACCCCGAGGAGGGCGGAGCCCCGGATTGAGGCAGCAGGGGCGTGTCCAGGCATATCACATAAACTATCACATAGACAGACAACTACAGTGGTTCACCACATTCACCCCCTGTTTTAAAAAGAGTTCGGCGGGGGCGAGGTGGTGGAACGACAGTCACAAGTTATTGATTCAAGTTACAAGTTCAGTCTCTCCGGGGGCTTGATCTGCCGCTGCGACCGCCGCAGTGTCGGCCGTGGTGCCGGTTCAGGAGGCCGTGGTGATGGGTCAGACGCCAGTCCATAACCGGTGAAGCCGTCCGTAGCGCCTTCAGACTGCCGGGTGTGTGGAGGCTGCTCCTGGGGCTCAGGCGTGCTGCGACTCTGGTGCATCATGGACAACATTGGGAGCTGGGGGTGAGGGGCCGTGGGACGTATTACCTGCGGGGGCCAAATCGCGAATGGAGACCGTGTCCTCCCGCCCGTCGGGGTACGCCACATAGGCGTATTGGGGGTTGGCGTGGAGGAGCCGGACCGTTTCGACCGGGGGTCCGACTTATGGGTCCGCACGTGCTTCTGGAGCAGGACAGGGCCTGGGGACGTCAGCCACGACGGTAGTGAGGTCCTCGAGGAGGACTTCCTGGGGAAAACAAACATTCGTTCATGAGGGGTGGCGTTGGTAGCCGTGCACAGTAGTGACCTAATTGAGTGTAGCGCATCAGGGAGGACCTCTTGCCAGCGGGAGACTGGAAGACCCTTAGACTGGAGAGCTAATAAAACGGCCTTCCAGACTGTCGCATTCTCTCTCTCCACCTGTCCGTTCCCCCTGGGGTTGTAGCTGGTGGTCCTACTCGAGGCTATGCCTTTGGAGAGCAGGTACTGGCGCAGCTCGTCACTCATAAAAGAGGAACCCCGGTCGCTATGAATATAGCTGGGGAAACCAAACAGGGTGAAGAGGCTGTGCAGGGCCCTGATGACCGTGGCCGAGGTCATATCCGGGCAGGGAATAGCAAAGGGGAACCGCGAAGACTCATCAACGATGTTGAGGAAGTACATGTTGCGGTCAGAGGAGGGGAGGGGGCCTTTGAAGTCAACGCTCAGGCGTTCGAAAGGGCGGGTGGCTTTGATGCCGTGCGCTCTGTCTGGCCGATAGAAGTGCAGCTTGCACTCCGCGCAGACTTGGCAGTGTCTGGTTACAGACCTGACTTCCTCAATGGAATATGGCAGGTTCCGGGCCTTGATGAAATGGAAGAACCTGGTAACCCCCGGGTGGCAGAGGTCATCGTGGAGAGTCTGTAACCTGTCTAGGTTCGCACTGGCACAGGTCCCCCAGGACAGGGTGTCTGGGGGCTCATTGAGCTTCCCAGGCCGGTATAAAATGTCGTAATTGTAGGTGGAGAGCTCGATCCTCCACCTCAAAATCTTATCGTTCTTGATTTTGCCCCGCTGTGTGTTACTGAACATAAAGGCAACGGACCATTGGTCCGTGAGCAGGGTGAACTGTTTGCCAGCTAAGTAGTGGCGCCAGTGCCATACAGCCTCCACGATGGCTTGTGCCTCTTTTTTGACAGAGGAGTGTCGAATTTCAGGGCCCTGGAGGGTGCGCGAGAAGGCGGCCACGGGTCTGCCCGCCTGGTTAAGAGTGGCGGCTAGGGCAAAATCAGACGCATCGCTCTCCACCTGGAATGGGGTGGATTCGTCTACAGTGTGCATTGTGGCCTTCGCGATATCCGCTTTGATGCGGTCGAAGGCCAGCCGAGCCTCCGCTGCTAGGGGAAAAGATGTGGATTTGATGAGCGGACGGGCTTTGTCTACATAATTGGGGACCCACTGGGCGTAATACGAGAAGAAGCCCAGGCATCTCCTCAGTGCTTTGAGGATGGTGGGGAGGGGAAGTTCCAGGAGGGGACGCATGCGGTCGGGATCGGGGCCGATGACCGCGTTCTCCACAACACAACCAAGGATGGCGAGGCAGCGTGTGCGGAATACGCACTTCTCCTTCTTATAGGTCAGGTTGAGGAGTGCCGCAGTATGGAGGAATTTTTGGAGGTTGGCGTCGTGGTCTTGCTGATCGTGGCCACAGATGGTGACATTATCCAGGTACGGGAAGGTGGCCCGCAACCCGTTCTGGTCCACCATTCGGTCCATCTCACACTGGAAAACCGAGACCCCGTTGGTGACGCCGAAGGGGACCCTAAGGAAGTGATAGAGGTGGCCATCCGCCTCGAAGGCAGTGTATTGGCGGTCTTCCGGGCGGATAGGGAGCTGGTGGTATGCAGACTTCAAATCAATGGTGGAGAACACCCGATATTGTGCAATCTGATTGACCATGTCAGATATGCGGGGAAGGGGATACGCGTCCAGCTGCGTGTATCGGTTAATGGTCTGACTGTAGTCAATAACCATGCGAAGTTTCTCCCCAGTCTTAACAACCACCACTTGGGCTCTCCAGGGGCTGGTACTGGCCTCAATGATCCCCTCCCTCAGGAGGTGTCGCACCTCGGACTTGATAAACGCTCTATCTCCAGCGCTGTACCGTCTGCTTTTGGTGGCAATGGGCTTGCAGTCGGGGGTGAAGTGTTCAAAGAGTGAGGGAGGGGCGACTTTAAGGGTCGAGAGACCACAGGTGGTGCGCAGTGGCTGGTCTGATAGCTGTGAATTTTGGACGGAGATTGGGGGAAAAGGCCCATTATACACCATGGTGACGCTCCCAAGGTGACACATGAAATCTAGCCTCAGTAGTACGGCAGCGCAGAGCTGTGGCAGCACGAGGAGCCTGCACTTATCGTACACCGTGCCCTGTACAGTCAGAGTTGCTACACAGTACCCGATGACATTCACCGACTGGGATGTCGAAGCCATGGAGATTGATTGCTGCATTGGCAGTACTGGCAGTGCGTAGCGCCTCACCGTGTTAGGGTGGATGAAACTTTCCGTACCCCCACTGTCAAATAATCAATTAGTAGTGTGGCCGTTTACCTTGATGTCCATCATCGACCAGGCGAGTTGGTGAGGCCTGGACTGGTCCAACGCGACCGAGGCCACTGTCGGATTAGGCAATGCGGTGGACGGTTCCCAAAATGGCGGCCCCCATGACTCGGCTGACGTCACCAAAGATGGCGGCTCCCGTTGGTCGCACGTGTCTGATGGTGTCCAAGATGGCTGCCTCCATAGGTCGCACGTGGCCGCTGGTGTCCAAAATGGTGGCACCCACAGATCGCACACGCCGATGGCGCGAAGGCAGTGCCTCCCGCAGATCGCACGTGGCGCTGCTGGGCCTGGGGGCCGATTTTGCCCTGCAAACTTTCAGGTAATGACCCTTCTTACCGCAGCCAGAGCAGATCGCGTCTTTCGCCGGGCAGCATCGTTGTGGGTGCTTCTCCAGGCCGCAGAAGTAGCACCTCAGGCCTCCGGGGACTGCCGCAGTGGTCAGTTTGGCGTCGGGACGGGGCGTGGCGTAGGTTTGCGGCCCTCCCGGGTACAGCGATGGCTGCGGTCGCGGTGTGCACGGTGTGCCCTCGTGGTCGGGAGTGTAGGCCTCGAGGTTCCGGAAAGCCACCTCCAGCGAACTGGCAAGTTCCACAGTTTTCTTCAGGTCCAGCCCACCTTGTTCCAGCAGGCGCTGCCGGATATAGGTCGACCTGATGCCCGCGACAAAGGCATCTCTGATCAGGTCGTCGGCGTTCTGGGCGGCTGAAACGGCCTTGCAGCTGCAGGCTCTGCCGAGCGCATGCAGTTTGTGCAGGAATTGCTCAGTCGATTCCCTGGGCTGCTGTCTGCGAGTGGCCAGCAGATGTCTGGTGTAGACCTCATTCGGCTGCCGGTTGTCCTGGCTCTTGAGGAGATCGATTGCCTCCTGGTAAGTTTCCGCGTCTCTGATCAGCGCGAAGACGTGAGTGCTGACGCGGGCGTGGAGTACTGACCCTCACCAGTTGCACAGCCAGTTTTACTCACCAGATAATGCAGCACTCTCTGCAAAACAGATCTGCAGGAGTGGCCCATGTGTCATGTTGACAGGGTAGGGCCAGAAAAAGCGGGACTCCTGAGGTCGGGACACCTCGATCTCCAATAAAAAAAAACAAAGAAGCATCCCCTCCCCACCCCCTCCCCACCCCATGCACAAGGGAACCCTCACCCCACAGATAAGGGAAAAATTCACCACCTAAAGGGAACTTCCACCATGTAGTTCCAGAGAGATGCAACAGCCCTCTGCAAAAATGGGAAAATTCCACCCTATGTATTCATTGATAACATACAACTTTTACACATATATAGGGTATAGCCCAAACTATGATCTAACTCCAGGTTTATACATCCAGTACACAACTGACTCTAGTCTCAGGTCATATGTCTTGTTACCTCACACTCTGAGCAGTACTGTTTCCCAGTCCCACAGTTTTGTTTTATTCATTCGTGGGATGTGGGCGTCGCTGGCTGGCCAGCATTTATTGTAAGGAGTCTAACAACACCAGGTTAAAGTCCAACAGGTTTATTTGATAGCAAATACCACTAGCTTTCAGGGCGCTGCTCCTTTGTCAGGTAAGTGGGAGTTCTGTTCACAAACAGGGCATATAAAGACACAAACTCAATTTACAAAATAATGAATAATAATTGGAATGCGAGTCTTTACAGCTAATCAAGTCTTAAAGGTACAGACAATGTAAGTGGAGAGAGCATTAGCACAGGTTAAAGAGATGTGTATTGTCTCCAGACAGGACAGCCAGTGAGACTTTGCAAGTCCAGGCAAGTTGTGGGAGTTACAGATAGTGTGACATGAACCCACTCACATTGTCTGTACCTTTCAGGCTTGATTAGCTGTAAAGACTGGCATTCCAATCATTATTCATTATTCTGTAAATTGAGATTGTGTCTTTATATGCCCTGTTTATGAACAGAACTCCCACTCACTTGACGAAGGAGCAGCGCTCCGAAAGCGAGTGGCGTTTGCTACCAAATAAACCTGTTGGACTTTAACCTGGTGTTGTTAGACTCCTTACTGTGTTTACCCCGGTCCAACATCGGCATCTCCACATCAGCATTTATTGCCCATTCCTAACTGCCTGAGGGCAGTTGAGAGTCAACCACATTGCTGTGGCTCTGGAGTTACATGTAGGCCAGACCGGGTAAGGATAGCAGATTTCCTTCCCTAAAGGACATTGATGAACCAGACAATCGACAATGGTTGTGAACCAGATGGGTTTTTCTGACAATCGACAATGGTTTTATGGTCAGTAGATTCTTAATTTTTAATTGAATTCAAATTCCCCCAACTGCCATGACGGGATTCAAACTTGGGTCCCCAGAGCATTAGCTGAGTTTCTGGATTAATAGTCTAGCGATAATACCACTGCGCCATCTCCTTCCCATAACCCTTGCTATACAAAATACGCTTATGCTATAGGAAATAGAGTCTCTCTTAGAAAATGGAAGGTTGGATTAAAGTATTGGGTGGCACGGTGGTTAACACTGCTGCCTCACAGAGCCAGGGACCTGGGTTCGATTCCCGGCTTGGGTCACTGTCTGTGTGGAATTTGCACATTCTCCCCGTGTCTGCATGGGTTTCCTCCGGGTGCTCCGGTTTCCTCCCACAGACCAAAGATGCGTGGGTTAGGTTGCGTGGCCATTCTAAATTGCCCCTTAGTGTCAGGGGGACTAGCTTGGGTGAATGCATGGGGTAATAGGGATAGGGCCTGGATGGGATTGTGATTGCTGCAGACTTGATGGGCTGAATGGCCTGCTTCTGAACTGTAGGATTCTATGATTGTCTATTTTGCACAGGAGGGTGGTGAATGTGTGGAATGGACTGCTCAAGTTGACATTATGAAGTCTTAACAGTGTGAACAAACTTTAAGGGAGAATTGGATAGATATTTAAGGGAGTGGGCAATTGAGAGTTTTTAGACTCAGCCTTCTTTCCCGGTTCTGTTTTTTTCTATGTTTCTAATCACTGATCTGGGAAACAGGTCCTTGGTTTAACACCTCGCCAAAAGGGTAGTGGTTTCTCTTGACAGTACAGTCATCCCTCAACGCAAACATATAGCCTCGATTAGTGGTCCCCAAATGCTCGATCACAACTGACAGATCTATCCTGGAGTTTTGAAAAGTCAATTGTCATTGGCTGCTGAAAACGGGCGGGACTTGGGCTTCTCGTGATGGTGAACGAATCAGCTCATTGACTGCTGAATCGCAGGAGCCAAAACATGGACAAAGCTGGGTGAGGATAAAAGATGAGTGAGGGGCGAGGGACCTCCAAGAGGCAAAAACCTACCATTTCTACCAGGAATGGGAAAGTGAGTTTCTTTTGAATATGTCAAAGGCGAGACTACTTGTCAACAGAGTATTATCTTGAGTAAAAGAGGTGGTTTGGAACAGCATCACAAGACAACATATGCAAAAATTTAATAAAATTTCCCTTTAAACAGCGCCATTCGCACAAAGAAAACTGGGAGTTAAAGGAAATGTTGCAAACTCAACAATCACTCTTCAAAACGTGTGGCTAAACGCAAGGCTCGCAAAAATGTGTTTTTTTCACATTGGCCATCTGCTGGCCAAACATAAGAAGCAGCTCACTGACGGTGAAGTTATCAAGACGGCATGATGGCTGCTGCTGCCACCTTGTTTAAAAACAGAGATGCAATTATGATAGCCATCAAGAGCACGCCGTTTGATGCTTTAACAGTAGCCAGAAGGGCGGAATTGTGTCTCGGCAAATACACCAAGACTTACCAGGCTGTGAATGTTTCTCACTGCAGTTTGACCTATCAGTAGACATGGCAGTTACAGCCCAGCTGA
This sequence comes from Mustelus asterias, assembly GCF_964213995.1. Taxonomy (NCBI): domain Eukaryota; kingdom Metazoa; phylum Chordata; class Chondrichthyes; order Carcharhiniformes; family Triakidae; genus Mustelus; species Mustelus asterias. The sequence goes on along the minus strand of NC_135813.1, from coordinate 95,639,114 downwards.
TTGTTTCGTCCACATGGCATTCGAAGATGCGACAGCAAAGGAGGACTTCTTCACTCTTTTGCCACTCGGAGGACAAGGGGTGGGGATGTCTACAACTAATTTAAAAGGTACGTGATGAGAATAACATTCCGATCAAGAAACTGGTTTCAATCACAACTGATGGTGCACCATCAGTGCTGGGTGTCAACACGCTTTGCAGAAATGACACGGAATTCCCCTCCTTTGTCAATTACCACTTTGTTATCCACCAACAAGCTCCAGTGAGCAAGGTCATTCATTTTTCTTGTGTAATGATAGTTGTCAAGATTGTCAGCTCAATTCGTGCCAGCACTCTGCAACATCGCTTGTTCAAATCGTTACTCGATGAGCTTGATGCCACCAACAGTGAACTAGTCCTTTGTGCGGATGTGAGGTGGTTAAGTCGAGGAAAAGTCTTCCAGAGATTTTAAGGTCTGCTCCCTGATACTGTCAGCTTTCTTAAATCAAGAAATGAAGTGAGCTGTCAGATCATGCATGGTTGCTTGACTGGGTGTTTCTTGCAGGCATAAGAACAAAATTGAATTAGCTGAACCATGAACTGCAGGGGAGGGACAGAGACTGATCAGTGCAGTGAGTGTGTTCAAGTTGAAACTGGGCCTGTGGTCCTCACAGTTTGAAAAAAAAACAAAACTACTGAGCTCTTCCCAAATGTGGGGAAAATACAACAACAGGTCAAAACAGAAAGGGTTCCATCCAAACAATTTGTGTGACAATCTGAACAAATTGGAAAAGGGATTCAACCGATACTTTCAGGAGTTAGACAAGATTATGTTTGTCTCAAATCGTTTTTTTTTAAGTGGACATTTGAAAACTGACAGCAAAATGTCAGCAGGTGTTCGAACAAACCAAAGGACTTGTAAACAGAAATACCCTCTTCTGCCTTGTGTGCACTCAAGGTGAAGGCCTACTTTGGTCCACATACCTCTGTGAGGTGAAAATCATCAAGTCCAAGTCATCTCACAAATGCTCATCTGTTGAACTGTAAGAGACTGGCCATTTCAAACTACGACCCAGACGTCACAGCACTCACTGATCGTGCGCAAGCACAGGTGTCGCACTAAGAATAGGTGAGAATTATGCACATTTTGGGGGTTTTAGTAAAGTTGAATTTCTCAGGAGTAGATCTCGTGCTGCATTTTGTGCTAAAAGTAATTTTGTGCTTATAAAGATTGGAGATCATACACTGAAAACTTACAGTTTACAGAATCAGGGATGGGAGAGCTTTCAACTGAGCCAAGCTGACACATCAAGCTACATTGCTGGTGTGGGTATCAGGTAGGGATACCAACCAATAAACTAACCGCTGTTATGCATGTTGGGGCATAGCCCCTTTAAGAACTGGTCATGTGACCTCGGGAGTGGGAGCTGTTGGGAACCGCCCTGTATGGGCAGTCAATGTTTGGAGTATGGAGCAAGTAGACATAATAAAGAGCTGTGTTCCCTGACGTCTGACTGTGGGGCAGTTATTGAGGAGAAGCCTCAGTACAACGGGTTTAACACTGGTGATGAAGGTGGCGTGCTTTTGACGGCCTAGAAAGTGAAGGAAAAAATCTTCAATACGGACCATCTAGAGATCCACAATGCACAGTAAAGATGGAAATCCTTGGAGGATGGGAGGACCATGGGGGTAAGAGGGCGTCATGGAAAACAGCAAATGGACGGATTCGGGAGCTGTCAAAGGTTTAAAGTCGGTCTCCACGACCGTTGCTGGCATCGGGTTGCGGGCGATCGAAAAGACTCGGTCGTCGGGTGTGGCAACACCAAGCGCTTGGGGAGAAGTGAGCACATCAGGCAGCGCAGGAAAAACAGGCTGTGGGCCTAGTCCAGGGGCAGGGAAATCTCTGCAGTCAATACAGAGAATTGGCAGGAAAGTTCGGGTTGATTGGGACACTCGATAAAGAGGCTGTTGTGGACGGCCTACATCAAATTGTTCAGTATTTTACCACCGCGAATAAGGGCAGCACGGTGGCACAATGGTTAGCACTGCTGCCTCACAGCGCCAGGAACCTGGGTTCAGTTCCCGGCTTGGGTCACTGTCTGTGTGGAGTTTGCACATTCTCCCCGTGTCTGCGTGGGTTTTCTCCGGGTGCTCTGGTTTCCTCCCACAGTCCGAAGATGTGCAGGTTAGGTGGATTGGCCGTGCTAAATTCTCCTTCAGTGTATCCGAACAGGCACCGGAGTGTGGCGACTAGGGGATTTTCACAGTAACTTCATTGTGGTGTTAATGTAAGCCTTACTTGTGACTAATAAATAAATAAACTTGAAGGTGGCAGATGACGACGTGGTGCCGGTCCTTTTCAGCACAATGGGAAGTAAACTGTTGGGCGTTTTGTGAAGCCTGCTGTAGCCAAAAAAAGCAATGGAGAAAACTGTTCAAGAGTTGTGCACAGTACTAGAGGGGCACTTTGTACCAAAACCACTGCTGATTGCAGAACGGTTCCGGTTCGACAAGTGGGACCAGATGGAGAGCAAGACCAATGCCAAATGTGTCCTTGAGCCTAGTGGAGCACTGTGTCTTTGGGGCTTTCTTGCAGGGTGCATTACAGGACTGGCTTGTATGTGGCCTCCAGAAGGGAACAATCCAGTGGAGGCTGTTCCTGATTGGCTTTTGAAAATGATGTGTTTTCACCTAGATGACAAAGCACTATGGCTGTAGCCCCGGTATGAAACGCCACAAGAAACGATCCAGTAATGGATTTCGTCTTACGAGGAAAGACTATACGTACAAATCAGCCTGGATTTGTGTCCCTACCTGTCCAGGAGGTGGGAGTTGTTGCCTTTTGTGTGGAATGAGAGTGATCATTCCTCCTATGTTACGAAGAAAGATGCTGGATCAAGTGCACCCAGAGAACCTGGGAGTGGTGTGAATGAAGGAGATTGCCAACAACTATTTTTGGTGGCCAAGTGTTGACTCACAGATCGAGGAGAAGGCAGGTGCTTCTGAATTCTGTGCGGCAAGTACTGCCGTTGTTGCCCATCCATCTATGGCTGAAGCTCCCTGGCAGAGGATTCATGTAGACTTCGCAAGTTTGATGGAAGGAAAAATACTTTTGTTGGTGTTCGATGTCCACTCAAAATGGCCAGAAGTAGCAAGTATGAAGTTTGTGTCTGCAGAGGTGACAATAGATTGACTTGACAGGTTGTTTGCTTGATTTGGGAGTCCTGAGCAAATAATGAGCGACAACGAGCCACGGTTTGTGGCAAAGGAGTTTGTGGACAACCTCAACCCCCAAGAGGTGAGGTCAGCTCCATACCACTCCATGATAAATGGCCAGGCAGAAAGATTTGTCCAGACCTTAAAGCAGGTGCTTAAGGTTTCCCAAGGGGAGGGTTCCCTTGGAAGGTGAATGAGTTGATTCCTAAATACATACTAAACACACCGTGCAATGACCCAGTGTTACCCGGCATTGTTGATGCTTGGTCGCAAATTGAGAACCCCTTTTGATCTGATGTGGGCAGGAGGGACAAGAAAAGTGGTGGCAGGAAAGTAGGAAGGTCGAGGTGGTCTGGTGGGAGGGGAAAGAAGTTCAGGAAAGGAGAAACCGTGTTGGCGAGGAATTATTGTTGGGTGAGAAATGGGTTCTAGCGACAGTGGTGGCCCAGACAGGGTCATTGTCTTATACTGTACAGATCCAAGATGAATGGGTCTGAAGGAGGCACACGGATAAACTGGTGGCCGCCCCACTTCAAAGGAAGGAAGTCCTCCCTGCTCTGCAATTGTGGCAGGCAGAGCCAGGGGAAACGACCGGCTTTAGGGTTCCTGAAGCAAAGGTGGTTTCCCCCAGAGAGGAAACATTGGCAGAGTCTACTGGAGATAGTAACCCAAGCGAGAGGGGAAGCTCGAGAGCTTCCAGGAATTCTGGGAAGGACACCCAAGAAGACTCCTGAGGCAAGGAGACACTCATCCAGGAACGGCTGTCCTCCAGACAGACTGATCATGTCTATGTAGACATTTAAGTGGACGTTGATATTGTTATTCACAAGGCAGCACGGTGGCACAGTGGTTAGAACTGCTGCCTCACAGCGCCAGCGACGCTGATTCCCGGCTTGGGTCACTGTTTCATGGGTTTCTTCCTGGTGCTCCGGGTTCCTCCCACAGTCCAAAAGATGTGCTGGTTAAGTGCATTGGCCACGCTAAATTTTCCCTTGGTGTACCTGAACAGGTGCGCCGGAGCGTGGCGACTAGGGGATTTTCACAGTAACTTCATTGCAGTGTTAATGTAAGCCTGCTTGTGACACTAATAAATTTACTTTAAAATGTTTTTATATATAGTTGCATTGTGTGTGTGTATTATGTATGTTGTATGCCCCTTTAAGAGAACAGGTCAGGTGACCCAGGACTCAAGCTCCACCTTGGGGGAGCTTTCCAAGCCAGTCTTGTGTTGACTGTGCTGGAGAATAGATGTGTTATTAAACAGTTCCAGTTAATTTACTCCCACTTACTTCATGGTCTTTTATTAGTGCATATTAGACCTGATACATAACAAGGAGGGAATAGAGAGACACGAGGAAAATCGAGATGGTACTTCAGGTTTGACTGCAGGAATTTATTGACAAAACCCAGGGGTCCCATAAAGCCATCTACATGCCGGTCTCAAACACAAAAGGCATGAAGCTGGTCCAGTGATCCAACTTTCTCAAAATCAGCTCTGTGAATTAAAGCTAACTGGAAAAGGAGCCAAGATCTCTAAGCATGCATGGATTCATATTCTGAAAGTAATGTAGAAACTGGAAAAGATAGAGAGAGGCTTTTGCAACAGTACAAGCATTTGAGGACAACTGCAACTGATCTGTCCACCATGCATCAATGATATCACCCTGCAAACACCAATGGTGGAATATTCTTGCAAGGATTAAGCGGGAATACCAGTGTAATGCAGAGGAGCATCATCCGCAAGTGTGCCCATGCACAACCGACAACCCTCAATAAAATCCATCTTGAAAAACACACAAAGCATCTGTGAATGATTTAAGCTTGGTCGCAGTTAACATTCTCTCTGGTGTTAATGCTGAACACAGTAAGAGGTCTCACAACACCAGGTTAAAGTCCAACAGGTTTATTTGGTAGCAAATACCATAATGCTACATAGTGCTACCAAATAAACCTGTTGGACTTTAACCTGGTGTTGTGAGACTTCTTACTGTGTTCACCCCAGTCCAACGCCGGCATCTCCACATCGTTAATGCTGAGGGCAGTGTTCACCGACAGAAACTTATTTCCTCAAAGCTGAAGACATTTATTTCACTCTCCACAGAAACTACATGACTTTTGAGATGAGAATGTGAGAAGATTATCACAGCTGATTATCTGCACACGGAACAAAGTTATCTGTAAATAAAGCTGGCAAAAGACAAAAAAATGTGAGTGCGCGTGAAGGAACACAATATGTGAGAGAATGGAGAAGGAAAAAGGGTAACAGAGAAGTGATTGTGAAAGAGAGAATAACGGTTTACTACATGAGGTTGGAATAAAATTATACGTCCATTCATTTTCAATGACTTCACTAACCTCCTGGGCTCTTATTGGTGTCACTCTCCATGTCACCACCATATCCATCCTGACTCTCACTTTCTCCATATTCGCTGCCTGCTATCACTCGTGACTCGGTTGGCCTGCGTCCTGAGGAAACGTAACTGGGGGCTCGTCCTGGAGGCATTGACCCAACTTCACCAGCTGAAAGAGAGCATTTGGAAAATTAAGACTCCTCGGTTAATACTGGTCGGTGACCAGACTAATAAGGGTAGATATTCCAAATAACAGGATTGCCCCGAAAGGTGCAGTTGAGCAAATGAAGAATGGGAAGTTGGGTACCAGCAATTGCACTGCAGGATTGTCATTAAAAACCTTCCTGGCTTACGGTTTAAGGGAGGAAACATGCTGTCTTTGGTCAGTCCTCCCTTTACGTGACTCCAACCCCATGTGATTCACTCTTAACTATCCTCTGAAGTAATATAAAATGCCATTCAGCTGAACAAATTGCCTATTATGAGTGGCATGCCTTATGAGGATAGGCTGAGGGAGCTCGGTCTTTTCTCCTTGGAGAGACGTAGGATGAGAGGAGACCTAATAGAGGTATAGAAGATGTTGAGAGGCATAGATCGGGTGGACTCTCAGAGGCTTTATCCCAGGGTGGAAATGGCTGCTACGAGAGGACACGGGTTTAAGGTGCTGGGGTGTAACTATAGGGGAAATGTTAGGGGGAAGTTTTTCACACAGAGGGTAGTAGGCGAGTGGAATCGGCTGCCGTCAGTGGTGGTGGAGGCAAACTCAATAGGGTCTTTTAAGAGACTCCTGGATGAGTACATGGGACTTATTAGGATGGAGGGTTATAGGTAGGCCTAAAAGGTAGGGGTATGTTCGGCACAACTTGTGGGGCCGAAGGGCCTGTTTTGTGCTGTAGTTTTCTATGTTTCTATGACTAATCCAAGATGTAGGTCCACTGAAATGACTCCTCTGAAGCCAGTGTCCCTTCACCAAATATAGATTTATTTACATAGTAAGCAAAACGCAGACAGGTACTTCCTTGTACAGAGTATAAACCCGGAGTCCAGCAACCCTGACATTCCACGTTACATACACATGCAGAGCTCCTTGATTGCATAAGCCATTACTACCTTAAATCAGGGAGCTCGTATTCTCAGAGGTCCACATTGTGGGCCTTGTTAAAGTCATTACATTCACCACCACCACTTTCTAACAAACAAATAATTACTCAATCCCATATTCCCAGTTGGGAGCCAGATCAGGAAGGGGCTCAGGTCAGGGATTTACAATAACTGTGTTGGGAACAGATGATCACAGACTTTCCTCACAGTTCATATTAAACTATGTACAATATTTTGAGGGACTAAAACATTACCCTGTGTGTTTTTTAATAAAATATATAGAGATATGCTCATTGCTATTTCAAAGAAAAATTAAAGGTGGATAAAGATCTTTAAAATGGCTGAATCTATGACTGGGACAGAGCCATACAAACCAGGGATTCCCAGGTTGCCCAGCACCAAGTTAGCTGATCCTAACCAGGGAATCAGTTGTAACATTACAGTACGGCGCATTGTTCCTAGCCTTGAAGAAGGTTTATAATCCACAGCTTCTACTCAGGAACTGCCGGCTAGTATGGACATGTAGACATCTGATGACGACTGAATCAGACTTGATTGGGATGCCTCCTACAATGGGTCAACTTGACAGCACGCACTCTGTCTAGGTTGGCTCATGAATCAATCATCATGGGAATGAAATGCTACCAGCTGGTTAGTGCCAATGGAATTCTATCCCAGGAACGTTGACGGGATCGTGAGTGGGAACAGCAGCGGGGCTCAACATCCGGCGAAACCCAGAAACCACAAATCCCACTGGTGAGATTGTGATTTCCGATTGGTCATGAACCTGATTTTAACATATTAACATTCATTTCCAGATAATTTACACCCCCCTCACTATATACTCCCCCCCCCCCCCTCCGCCCCCTGCCCCCCAGGCGTATTGTCAAACCTCACCAACATGATGTCACGTCAGCGAGGTTTACAACCGGTTCACCCAGATGTGAACCTGTCGTGGGGATCCCCTAGGGGGCATAAAGGTGAGTATAACTTCCGGGGGGGGGGGGGGGGGGGGGGGCGGGGGGGGGAGGCACATAGCCTGGCTGTCCCCTGGCATTGCCTCCTGGCACAGGTTGGCATTGCCAGGTTAGCACCGTGCCTGACTGTGCCAACCGGTGCCGGGGGCAGTGTAGGGGTGGACCCTAGTGGAACTCATGGGAGGGGCTGACTCATTCATTTGTAGTGATGTGGGGATGGTGGTGTTGGGGGGGGGGGGGGGGGGGGGGGGAGGGCGGGGAGGAGGGAGGGATGTGGGAGCTGGGGATGCCAGTGACATTCAGGAGGAACTGGAGAAAGAGCTTGATGCATGAATGCTTGCACACACGTGCCAAACCCCATCTATTAATATCTAGATAGGAACACAGGAACAAAAGTAGGCCATTCAGCCTCTTGGGCTTGAAGTGCCATTATGACTGACCTTTATCTTAACCATATTTACCCAGATTGTTTCCATATCTTATGGTAGAGCTCTATAATTAATGTTTTAATAGGCTTGAATTACATAATTAAAACTGTTGTGTAATGAATTTCTAGCTAGGCTAAAGATTAATGATTGATGGTTTGAAATTAAATGCCAACCAGCATTAATATTTTTCACTTCGTAAGCATCATGTTGGGGATAATAGAATATTCAGAAACTATTTGGCCAATACATTTCCATCAAGCTCCTGTACCTCAACATTCCCCATCACACCAGTGGTGGAGGTGGGGGGCCGGGGGAGTGAGGTGGTGAGGGAGAGTGAATATGTGCGAAGGGCAGGGAAGAAGTGAGAGCGTGCGAGAGGGGTTTTTTGGGGGGGGGGGGGGTGAAGAAAGAGAGAGAGCATGGGCGAAGGGTGGGGGGGTAAGACAGAGCGTGCGCAAGGGGTGGGGGGGCAACTGTAGGGATTCTATGATTCAGCCTTCAGATCTGAGGTGTGAATATGCGAGGGGGGGGGGGGATGAAGCTAAGCACAGGGCCCCACAAACTGTGAATCCGCCTCCGGTTTCATCAATTCAACTGCTTGAGCCACAGTTTGTTTGCCCAAAAGGCCAGCTCGACCCTGAAATATCCTAAATTTAACACGAAATGTCATTAGGAAGCTCTGGAGGATTTAGAATCTCTAATGGTTTGCAGGAGACTTCATTCATCAATGCTAACCGCTTTTCGGTGATTCGGGTTCCAATGGCCATTGCAAACAGCCATAGAATTAGGACAGTGAGACAGATTTATGTAACGGCTGAGGACAAAAATAGAAATCACTATTTTAACGTCTATGGAGCAAAGCTTTCATCGCAGCCGTGGGGTATCATTAAACAGGATAGTGCTGCTAATAACTTTGATTCCCACTCTCTATAAGTCAGCATTATGCAAAGAGGTACGATGGTCTTACATTGGAGCTACACTGCTCCCTCCCAATCTCCAAATGCACCTCATAGTTTATTTACTTGATTTGATAATAATAAAGCTCCGCTTTAATTAGACTCATTCTCTGTCCCCTGCAGGAAGGCAGCTGGGTAACAGCTTGCTGCCTTTCTGGTTTCCCATGCGAAGGCAGCTGATACTGCAGCTTGCTTATCTGTCGGAACATTAAAGGGAACATTATTGGGGAAAATAAATAATGTTCATAAAAGTGTGGATTGTTCCTGATGATTGGAACACAGTGCCCTGAATGCGAGGGCACAGATTTAAGGTGATTTGCCAAAGAAGCAAATGTGATGTGGGAAAAAACCTCTTGACCCAGCGGGGTGGTTCGGGTGTGGAATGCAGGACCTGGAAGCGTGGTGGAGGCAGGTTCAATCGGGGCTTTCAAAAGGGTGTTCGATGATTACTTGGATAGAAACAACTGCTGGGGTAATGGGGAAAAGGCAGGGGGATGGCACTAAGCTTGTTTGGACACGATGGGCCAAATGGTGATTCTGTGATGTTGTTTTCCCTGCACAGCTCTTACTGAGGAGAGCATTACCAGGCGAAGCTGGGGTATCTCTATTTTGGTAGGGGTAAAAAAAAAAAAAACGGACGGGGACATCTGGTTTGGAGGAGACCTCGTGGCAAGCACTTACTCTCCCTCCTCCGTGTGGCCCATGTACACTCTGCAGATAGCTCATCTCTCTAGGCCCCACTGTAAGCCAGGCAATGGAGAACCCCCCAGCACTCACTTGCCTTGCTCCCTTTGACAGCAGAGGAACACACGTTTTTGGACAGAGATTCTGCCCCAATAGAAGCTCCCTGAAAATTGCTAGTGCTTTTGGGATGAGGGATATTTTCATCTTTGGAAACAGTATGGATGAAATCTTTGCACAGTGAGGAATTACAGGCCAACGAAAAGGCTAATCAGGAGAAGATGGGCAGAATTTTCAACTTGCCGGTGGAGTCTGACAGTACCACACTGGCCACCCATTACATGGACCTGATTTTCCTATCAATACAGTGAGTAAAAGGGAACCTGTGCACACAATATGCTTATTCCAGTAGTACACCCAGATGAAGTTGTCTCTTAAATAATCTGATTGCACCAGTGATTTATTTTTGATGTATAATTCACACTGTGGCAACAAGCTTCAAAGCGGCTGCTTTCCTCTGACAGACGGCTTTAGTTCTTTCATGCCCTCTTTTCATTCACAACTGTTTGAAGTATTTCTGGAGCATATCCCAAGGCTGCTGGCGTCTTATCACAGGGCACATTCCAGAATGCTGGAGCAACAATCGGCTCAGCATTCACAGCCATCAGAATGTCAAAGATTACACTTTGATTTCTGCTGTTCTTTCCCAGTGGAAAGAGGAAGGGTCCTGAAGGCCAAGAGTAAGTTGCTGATCATGGATTTTACGGTGCGTCCACAGCCAGTCGAGCTGTTGTCTTTTCCTTGTGCAATGTTTGTACTCGTCAACAGCAATGACTCTGGTGGCACGGCTCCATTTGCTTTACATTGTCAGTGCTAAGGACAAGATTGTTGCTGCAATGTGAAGGTCAGGTTGACTAGCAGCTGGTTCGCCACACTCGGGGCTATTATACACAGGGAAATGTACACGTATCAATTATGTATCTTTAAAAGCAGGATCTCAGTTAATGATTGGAAGACAATGAAATATTTCCTGTGTTAATGGACCCAAGCCCTTTTGTCAAAATGGGATAGTTTTTGATCCTGATCTTTGTCCTCACGACTCTGCCCATTTAATAGTGTCTAAGAATTTCCAGGAAGAGGGGTTGAGAGTTGAACTTGGACTGTACCTGCAGTAGGTGAAGGCCCATCACAGGTTGTATATGATATGGGGGAAGCACAGTCCTAATCTTCCACCTTGTTTTCCTGGTTGATACATAGCGGGTGCCACAGTAGCCTTGAGGGATGGGGGTTGGGAAATCAAAGGTGGTGGTGCTGTGGTCTGCTTTTGGACCTCTCCCAATCGAAAGTGTGGTAGTGTGGCCCCTTTAAGAGGACCATGTGATCAGGCCGAACCCTATGGAGAGGCAGAGCTGGAAGCCGAGCCAATCGGGCGTAAAGGTGTGTGTCCTGGGTCAGGGAGGAACCTCAATTGGAGCCAGGGAGGAGCAGAGAGAAGATGTGTATACAGGTCTCTCAGATCCTTATTTGTGTGTGTGTGTATATATATGTATATATATAATATGTATAAATATCATTGGTAATAAGCCCTTTATAGCTTTTGAAGCCACAGAGCGTCACCTTCCAGGAAGTCTGCAGGGGTTCAGGGTCTGGGCAAAATTTGGGAAGTGAGAAAGACTGGGATTTTAAATTCCGCCCTGAATGTTCAACAGCAGTAAATATCTTGTCACTGCCTATCTCCACCCATGAAAGCCTGTCTTTTTTAGCCAGGCTGAACTGTCTGGAACCTAAGCTCTGGAATTCTCTCCGTAAACTTCTCCCCTGCTCTATCCTTCTTTAAGATACTCCTTAAAACCTACCCATTTGATCAAGCTTTTGGTCCTCTGTCCGAATATTTTTCACAAGGCTTGGTGTCGTACTAAGTTTGATGGTGCCCCGGTAAGATGCCTTGAAACATTTTATTACATTAAAGGTGCTACACAAATGCAAGTTGTTGTTTATCAGCCACACAAAGTAAAGAAGGACAAGCGATAATGGAGTTGGACAGGATTCACTGACAGTTTATTACCAGGACTGAGCGAGGGCAGGGAGGAAAATCTCCCCCAGTGAGTCCACGAGCAAGCAAAACTACTTTGTTCAAACTTCATTGCAGCCAGGACGGTGTGATCTGGTGACAAGAGGCTGCTGACTATCCCTGAACAACAGCTTCCCACTGCCCTGGGAGAATGGAAATACGCAATTGCTTGTACTACTTCAGATCAAATGATTAAAAATGACTCAATACAGGGGAACATACTGGAAAGGGAAAGAATATTAAAGTTCCTCATTGAAATCAGAAGGACGCATTATAATGCTCCGCTTCCATTGACTTCAATCGGTAATTGTGCAATGCCTATTATCTTCTAATTAAAATTTCACAGTACGGGAATTGAGCTGACCAATCATGTTGTCTGCATCAGATCACCACTACATACTCCACCCCTTTCCCTACCACCTTTTATTTAATGTTTTAAAGATCTATCTTCCCCAGTGAAAGTTTTCATGTGTTTTCTTTCCACCATTGTTTCTGTAAAACGTTATTCCTTTGTTTTACACCTCTCCTGAGCATTTCTGTAGGGGAGAGATGATTGAGAGGTGACCTGATAGAGGTCTTCAAAGGGCTTTAAAGTCATGGTGGACTTTGAGTAGAACATTTCCAACTGTGGGAGTGTCTGAAACTCGGGCCAGGATTTTCCGCGCCCGCCGCGGGAGATTCGGTGGCCCAGTTAAAAGCCCATTGACTTTCGACGGGACAAGATGATCCCAGCAGTGGGTGGGGCTGAAAATCATGCTCTAGAGGCATTAATATTTTCTACCAATAAATTCAATAAGGAGCGTAGGAAAAACTTCTTTACTCAAAGCTGTGAGAAAGTGGAACCCATTACCAAATGAACTGGTTAAGGTGAATCGCATTTAAGGGGAAGCTAAGTAAAGGAATAGGAAGATATGGTAATAGGATGAAGATGGGAGGGAGGAGGATCCTGAAACATTAGGCCAAATGGTCTGTTCTTTTAGACTATTAATTCTGTGTAATACAAGAGCTTACACTCTTTTAAACCCCATCTGAATTGATGATCTATTAATAGCGCTATAATCCTCAAGCGCCTTTTTAAACATCTCTACTTTCTCTGATAGTGATGCACCTCAATGAGCACCCGGAAACAAGGCTTTAGAACTGAAGGCTTTAATCAGATAACAACGAAACTGCTAACACTAATACAACCGTTCAGACTGAAGGGGTCCTGCCGGAGCAGGGGGTCTTATACCCTGCCACCGGAGGCGGGACCCCACTGGAGTGTGCCAAGACAGCACTTAGAACAGGTAAACACCCTAACCCAACAACATAGTACAACCCCCATAACAACAACAACACCCTAGCCCAACAGTAACATAATAACAACCCCAGTGGTGAACCAACGATGGTTCACCACATTCACCCCTCCTTTAGGAACCAAAGGTGGCGGGGTGAATGAGAACAGATAATGACAAAAAAAAAAAAAAAATAACAGGATTCACAAGTCCAGACGGTCTGGAGGACCACACCGACGCTGCGATCGTCTCAACACCGGTTGCGAAACCGGAGCAGGTGCTTGCGGTGGCTCTCTCAAAGCAACATCTGGCTGTCCCCTCAAAGACTCCCGGGCCGGCCGGCCCTGATGAGGCGATGGTGCAGGGGATCCTGGAACGATTGGTGGTGCTGGTGGTGGTGATGATGGTGGCGCCGATCTCCGAGTCTCAGGCAAGCTGTACATGGGGGTAAAAGTGTTATGCACTGGTCCCGGTGCTGACCGCGCCACGTCTGGGGAAGTAATGAGGAGTAGTGGATCTGTGACTGGGGGAATAGGAGCGACAGGAGTTGCTACGTCCCCTGCGGGCGCCAGGTCTCTGATGGAGACAGTGTCCTCTCGCCCGTCAGGATATGCCACATAGGCATACTGAGGGTTGGCGTGGAGGAGTTGGACCGGTTCGACCAAGGGGTCGGACTTGCGAGCCCTCACATGGCGCCGCAGAAGGACGGGTCCTGGGTACGTCAACCAGGCTGGCAATGAGGTCCCCGAGGACGACTTCCGAGGGAATGAGAACATCCTCTCGTGGGGAGTAGCATTGGTTGCCGTACACAGGAGGGAGCGGATAGAATGGAGCGCATTTGGAAGGACCTCCTGCCACCGGGAGACTGGAAGGCCCTTGGATTTTAGTGCCAGTAGGACAGCCTTCCAGACTGTAGCATTCTCCCTTTCCACCTGTCCGTTACCCCTAGGGTTGTAGCTCGTGGTTCTACTAGAGGCAATCCCGAATGAGAGCAGGAATTGCCTCAAGTCGTTGCTCATGAACGACGAGCCCCTGTCGCTATGAATATAGCAGGGGTACCCGAACAGGGTAAAAAGCTCACTGAATGCCTTGATGACGGTGGCAGTCGACGTGTCCGCACAGGGGAAAACAAACGGAAACCGGGAAAATTCGTCTATTATGTTAAGGAAATAGACATTCCGATCCGTTGAGGGAAGGGGGCCCTTAAAATCTACACTCAGCCTCTCAAAAGGGCGAGTGGCCTTGACCAAATGTGCCCGGTCTGGTCGATAAAAGTGTGGTTTGCATTCTGCGCAAGTCTTACAACTTCTCGTAACTGACCTGACCTCCTCCACCGAGTAGGGTAGGTTGCGGGCTTTTATAAAGTGGTAGAGTCTGGTGACTCCAGGATGACATAGATCATTGTGGAGAGCCTTCAAGCGGTCCTCCTGCATGATGGCGCATGTTCCGCGCGAGAGGGCATCCGAGGGCTCATTGAGTTTCCCTGGACGATACATAATATCGTAATTATAGGTGGAGAGCTCAATTCTCCACCGCAAGATCTTATCGTTCTTGATCTTGCCCCTCTGCGTGTTACTAAACATAAACGCCACGGATCGTTGATCCGTGATCAGGGTGAACCGCTTACCTGCCAGGTAATGGCGCCAGTGTCTGACTGCCTCCACAATGGCCTGAGCCTCCTTTTCCACCGCCGAGTGCCGAATTTCGGGGCCTTGAAGGGTGCGGGAAAAAAACGCGACGGGCCTGCCTGCCTAGTTTAGTGTGGCGGCTAGGGCGAAATCAGATGCATCACTCTCCACCTGGAAGGGGATGGATTCATCCACCGCGTGCATCGTGGCTTTCGCAATGTCGCTTTTCAAAGCCTTGAAGGCCAATTGGGCCTCCGGTGTAAGTGGGAAGGTCGTGGACTTAATGAGCGGACGAGCTTTGTCCGCATAGTTGGGGACCCACTGTGCATAGTACGAAAAGAAGCCGAGGCATCTCCTCAGTGCTTTCGTGCTAGCGGGCAAGGGAAGTTCAGTAAGGGGGCGCATACGGTCTGGATCAGGGCCGATGACCCCGTTTTCCACCACGTATCCAAGGATAGCTAACCTGCGCGTACGGAATACACACTTCTCCCTGTTATAGGTCAGATTCAGGTGAGATGCAGTGCGTAGAAAGTGTTGGAGATTTGTGTCGTGGTCCTGCTGGTCATGGCCGCAGATGGTGACGTTATCCAGGTACGGGAAGGTAGCCCGCAACCCGTTCTGGTCCACCATTCGGTCCATAGCACGCTGGAAGACCGAGACCCCATTGGTGACACCAAATGGAACCCTGAGGAATTGGTATAGACGACCATCCGCCTCAAAAGCCGTATATTGTCGGTCCTCTGGGCGGATGGGGAGTTGATGGTAGGCGGACTTAAGGTCTATGGTAGAAAACACTCGGTACTGCGCAATCTGATTGACCATATCAGAAATGCGCGGGAGAGGATACGCATCCAGCTGCGTATAACGATTAATGGTCTGACTATAGTCGATGACCATCCGAGGTTTGTTCCCGCTTTTGACTACCACGACCTGCGCTCTCCACGGACTAGCACTGGCCTGTATGATCCCTTCCTTGAGGAGCCGCTGAACCTCAGATCTAATAAAGATCCGGTCCTCAGCGCTGTAACGCCTACTTTTAGTAGCGATGGGCTTGCAGCCAGGTACCAGATTTTTAAAGAGGGATGGTGTAGTGATTTTCAGGGTGGATAGATTGCACGCGGGGCGCTTTGGGCAATTTGGAGGCTGCGGCTGGTTCCCTACTGCCAGTGAAGGGAGTGGCCCACCGTACTGTAGGATCACACTCCTCATGTGGGCCATAAAGTTTAGTCCGAGGAGAATTGGCGCGCAAAGGTGAGGTAACACAAGGAGCCTGTATTGCTCGTAAACTGTGCCCTGTACCTCAAGAGTTACCATACATTGTCCTTGGATCGGTACAGACCGGGACTGTGATGCCATGGAAATTGTCTGTTTGGCAGGGAGAATCCGGAGTCCACACCTTTTAGCAGTTTCAGGGTGTATGAAACTTTCGGTGCTTCCGCTGTCAAACAGACAATTTACAGTTCTGCCACTAACCTTTACCTCCATCATAGAATGTTCCAGTCTGAAATGCCTGGTCTGATCCAGGGAGATCGACGCCACCGTTGGCCCCTGGGTGTCACTGCATGCTGCCGATGTGGATGCTGAGGACCCCTGCTGGTCGCTGCTGCATGCTGCCGATGTGGATGCTGAGGACCCCTGCTGGTCGCTTCTAGTCGTCGTGGACCATGATGGCCGCCCCCATGGATAGCATGTGGCCGAGGGCACCAAGCGCAGCGACTCCTGGTGGTCTTCCTGCTCCTCTGTTTGCCACGATGGCGCCGTCCTGAGATCGCACGTGGTCGGACCTCGTGGGTACTGCGGCGTCGAAAGAGACGGTCTCCGTTCTGGAGGGTTACAAGCTGCACTGCCGTTTTTAGGTTTGGACCTGCAGACTTTGCTGTAGTGGCCTTTTTTACCGCACTGGCTGCAGATTGCCGTTCTTGCCGGGCACTGTTGCCGTGGATGCTTGGCCCCACCGCAAAAATAGCATCGCTGGCCACCTGGAGCTGCCGCCGTTGTCGAATCGATCTGGGAGCGCGGGTTCGCGGGGCGAGGAGGGAGCAGAGATTGTTCCAACCACGTTGACTGCACGTGGTCCTCGGGGTACAGCGCCAAGCTCTTCGACGCCGCCTCCAACCTCACGGCCA
Source organism: Mustelus asterias (assembly GCF_964213995.1). NCBI lineage: Eukaryota > Metazoa > Chordata > Chondrichthyes > Carcharhiniformes > Triakidae > Mustelus > Mustelus asterias. Next base: position 95,622,328 of record NC_135813.1, on the reverse strand, counting down.
TCCCCATTGCCTGGGTCAAGGTGAGTTTCCCCTTTTCTAATAATTTTAATCTGATGTATGAGGACCCTACCCCTGCTACGAACGCGTCTCGGGCGAGGTCGTGCATGTACTGCTCGGCGGAGACGTCCTTACAGTCACAAGCCCTGGCAAGCTGCAGGAGTTCATTGGCGTAGTCTTCTATGGTCTCGCCCGACTGCCGACGTCGTGTAGCGAGGAGATAACGAGCGTGAATCTCGTTGGGTGGCGTAATGTACCTATTCTTTAGGAGCTCGACGGCACCCTGGTAAGTGGAAGCTGCACGAATGGCTAGGTAAATCGTGTCGCTTACCCTTGCGTGGAGGACCTGGAGTCTATCACTGTCTGTAGTGATAGCTACCGAGGCTGCCAGGTAGTCCTCGAAGCACTTCCACCAATGTTCGAACGTGTTAGTTGCACCGACCGCACGTGGGTCCAGTGTCAGACGATCCGGTTTTAGAATCTGTTCCATATTCTCAGTTATCTGATTAAATTGATGCACCTCAATGAGCACCCGGAAACAAGGCTTTAGAACTGAAGGCTTTAATCAGATAACAACGAAACTGCTAACACTAATACAACCGTTCAGACTGAAGGGGTCCTGCCGGAGCAGGGGGTCTTATACCCTGCCACCGGAGGCGGGACCCCACTGGAGTGTGCCAAGACAGCACTTAGAACAGGTAAACACCCTAACCCAACAACATAGTACAACCCCCATAACAACAACAACACCCTAGCCCAACAGTAACATAATAACAACCCCAGTGGTGAACCAACGATGGTTCACCACAGATAGTATATTCTATATATAATTAAAAACCCACAAAGGAGGGTTTGTTTTATATAGAAAGTACTTATTTCACTGCCCCATCCCCAAAATAAATGTTATCATCAACTAAAAAATATTGATCAGCGAGTGAAGGACTTACCTGACTTTCTGCTGACTCCTCTTTTCTCGGTTGGATCTCCTGTGCAACACAGAACCACAAATTGTTAGCAGAAACTTCTAACCTGGGCATATCACATAAAGTCTCAAAGCCAGTCCTGAAGCCACATTTATGCGGAATCAGGAACTGTTTGCACCCTGTTCAACTTCCCCCCCCCCCCGACCCTTGAAGCTTTGGGTTGTCACAAATGCTTTATTTATTCTCTTTTTATGATATATCTTAGTAAAGTAAGTGTTGTGCGTAGGTTAAAAATGTGCAATGCTTGTTCAGAAATGAGAGAGTCAACCTCATTAAAAATCCTCCTCTTGTGGGGGGGAGACTGGTGAGGGGTGGGAAATGGGAGGCAATGACACTTCTATTCGTCAAAGCACAATGCTAATTAATGTGTGAACCAAGTTCAGGAAGTTGGGAGTGAAAGAAGCACAAAAAGGAACATCTAGAATCACAGAATTATAGAATAATACCTCACAGAACAGAAGGAGGCCATTCTGCCCATCGTGCCTGTGCTTTTTGATGGAGTAAATAGGGAGCAATCATTTCCAACAGCAGAAGAATTTTAGATGATTGACAAAAGGACAAGACGCAACATGAGGAAACATTCTGATACAGCGAAATGTTGTGGTCTGGAATGTTCTGCCTGAAAGGGAGGTGGAAGCATATCCAACAGCAACATTCAAAAGGGAACTGGATAAATCGTTGATAGGAATAAATGACAGGGGAAAGAGGAGTGAGATTAATTGTATAAATCTGTGGGAAATTTCTGTGTTTACCTTGAATGAGAATTTATGGGTTAATGTGGAAGGTGTGATAGTGATGGGGACAGAAAGGTTATATCAAATAATAGCAAAGTCCTGTACAATTTCAGAATTGCATGTACATTTTGAATTTTAAAATAGCACATTCATATCTGCATGTTCCCACAATACTAAAGCACACGGGAACAATGGCATAGCGATATGTTAGTGGACAAATAATCCAGGGGCTGGGACTAATACTGCAGCGACACGAGTTTAAATCCCACACAGCAGCTGCTGGAATTTAAATTCAATTCATTAACAAATCTTGAATAAAAATTAGCCTCAGTAACGGTGATCAAGAGACAACAAGATTGTTATAAAAACCATCAGTTCACTAATGTCCTGGAGCAGTAGTTGGCAACCTGCAGCCCGGGGGCCACATGTGGCCCATCTGGGTTCTGAGTGCAGCCCACAAAACATTTTGTTGACTGTCCTCTGTGCGCAGGGTTGCCACATTTCGTTGATTTCCATCTGCATAGATTTTATTCCTATCAGTATGATTGAAGTGATACGCACATAAAGCAAGGGCAAATGAAGTGAGGTGCGTGCTGACTGCACGCAACATTGACTGTGAGAGCTCTGCGCTCCCTCCCTATCCATAGAACCATAGACCATTACAGCACAGAAACAGGCCTTTTGGCCCTTCTTGGCTGTGTCGAACCATTTTTCTGCCTAGTCCCACTGACCTGCACCTGGACCATATCCCTCCACACCCCTCTCATCCATGTACCTGTCCAAGTTTTTCTTAAATGTTAAAAGTGAGCCCGCATTCACTACTTCATCTGGCAGCTCATTCCACACTCCCACCACTCTCTGCGTGAAGAAGCCCCCCCTAATATTCCCTTTAAACTTTTCCCCCTTCACCCTTAACCCATGTCCTCTAGTTTGTTTCTCCCCTAGCCTCAGTGGGAAAAGCCTGCTTGCATTCACTCTATCTATACCCATTATAATTTTATACACCTCTATCAAATCTCCCCTCATTCTTCTGCGCTCCAGGGAATAAAGTCCTAACCTATTCAACCTTTCTCTGTAACTCAGTTTCTCAAGTCCCGGCAACATCCTTGTAAACCTTCTCTGCACTCTTTCAACCTTATTAATATCCTTCCTGTAATTAGGTGACCAAAACTGCACACAATACTCTATATTCGGCCTCACCAATCTCTTATACAACCTCACCATAACATTCCAACTCCTATACTCAATACTTTGATTTATAAAGGCCAATGTACCAAAAGCACTCTTTATGACCCTATGTACCTGTGACCCTACTTTTAGGGAATTACGTATCTGTATTTCCAGATCCCTCTGTTCTACTGCACTCTTCAGTGTCCTACCATTTACCTTGTATGTTCTACCTTGGTTTGTCCTTCCAAAGTGCAATACCTCACACTTCTCTGCATTAAACTCCATCTGCCATTCTTCAGCCCATTTTTCTAGCTGGTCCAAATCCCTCTGCAAGCTTTGAAAACCTTCCTCACTGTCCACTACACCTCCAATCTTTGTATCATCAGCAAATTTGCTGATCCAATTTACCACATTATCATCCAGATCATTGATATTGATGACAAACAACAATGGACCCAGCACTGATCCCTGTGGCACACCACTAGTCACAGACCTCCACTCAGAGAAGCAATCCTCCACTACAACTCTCTGGCTTCTTCCATTGAGCCAATGTCTAATCCAATTTACTACCTCTCCATGTATACCTAGCGACTGAACCTTCCTAACTAACCTCCCATGCGGGACCTTGTCAAAGGCCTTACTGAAGTCCATGTAGACAACATCCACTGCCTTTCCTTCATTCACTTTCCTGGTAACCTCCTCGAAAAACTCTGATAGATTGGTTAAACATGACCTACCACACACAAAGCCATGTTGACTCTCCCTAATAATTCCCTATCTATCCAAATATTTGTAGATCCTATCTCTTAGTACTCCTTCCAATAATTTACCTACTACTGACGTCAAACTTACCGGCCTATAATTTCCCGCATTACTTTTTGAGCCTTTTTAAAACAACGGAACAACATGAGCTATCCTCCAATCATCTGGCACCTCACCCATGGATACCGACGTTTTAAATATATCTGCCAGGGCCCTTGCAATTTCAACACTAGTCTCTTTCAAGGTCCGAGGGAATACCCTGTCCGGTCCTGGGGATTTATCTACTCTGATTTGCCTCAAGACAGCAAGCACCTCCTCCCCTTTAATCTGTATAGGTTCCATGACCTCCCTACTTGTTTGCCTTATTTCCATAGACTCCATGCCAGTTTCCTTAGTAAATACGCATGCAAAAAACCCATTTAATATCTCCCCCATTTCTTTTGGTTCCATACATAGCCGACCATTCTGACCTTCAAGAGGACCAATTTTATCCCTTACTATCCTTTTGCTCTTAATATACCTGTAGAAGCTCTTAGGATTATCCTTTACCTTGTCTGCCAAAGCAACCTCATGAGTTCTTTTAACCCTCCTGATTTCTTTCTTAAGTAGTTTCTTGCACTTTTTATACTCCTCAAGCATCTTATTTGCTCCCTGTTGCCTGTACATGTCATACATCTCTCTCTTCTTCTTTATCAGAGTTCTAATATCCCTCGAGAACCAAGGTTCCTTATTCACTTTGCCTTTAATCCTGACAGGAACATACAAACTCTGCACTCTCAAAATTTCTCCTTTGAGAAACCACTTACCATTCACATCCTTGCCAGAGAACAGCCTGTCCCAATCCACGCTTTTTAGATCCTTTCTCATTTCTTCAAATTTGGCCTTTTTCCAGTTTAGAACCTCAACCCGAGGACCAGATCTATCTTTATCCATGATCAAGTTGAAACTAATGGCGTTATGATCACTGGAACCAAAGTGTTCCCCTACACACACTTTCGTCACTTGTCCTAACTCATTTCCTAATAGGAGATCTAATATTGCATCCTCTCTAGTTGGTACCTCTATATATTGATTTAGAAAATTTTCCTGAACACATTTTACAAACTCTAACCCGTCTAGACCTTTAACAGTATGGGAGTCCCAATCTATATGTGGAAAATTAAAATCCCCTACTATCACAACTTTATGTTTCCTGCAGTTGTCTGCTATCTCTCTGCAGATTTGCTCCTCCAATTCTCGCTGACTATTGGGTGGTCTATAATACAACCCCATTAATGTGGTCATACCTTTCCTGTTTCTCAGCTCCACCCATTTGGCCTCGGTAGACAAGCCCTCTAATCTGTCCTGCCTGAGCACTGCTGTAACATTTTCCCTGACTAGCAATGCCACCCCCCCACCCTTCATCCCTCTGCCTCTATCACGTCTGAAACATTGGAACCCTGGAACATTGAGCTGCCAGTCTTGCCCCTCCTGTAGCCTAGTTTCACTAATGGCTATAGTGTCATAATTCCATGTGTCAATCCATGCCCTCAGCTCGTCTGCCTTCTCCACAATACTCCTGGCATTGGAATAGACACACCTCAGAAGATTATTACCACCACACACAACCCTTCTATTTGTGATTTTGCATGAACTATTAACATCATTTATTTTCACCCCCACTCCACTATCTGCTCTGGCACTCTGGTTCCCATCCCCGTGCAAATCTAGTTTAAACCCTCCCCAATAACACTAGCAAACCTCCCTGCAAGTATAGTTCAGGTGTAACCCGTCTCTCTTGTACAGGTCCCACCTGCCCCAGAAGAGTTCCCAATGATCTAGAAATCTGAAACCCTGCCCCCTACACCAGTTCCTCAGCCACATGTTCATCCGCCCGAGCATCCTACTCTTACCCTCACTGGCACGTGGCACAGGTAGCAATCCTGAGATTACTACCCTCGGGATCCTGCTTTTTAACTTCCTACCAAGCTCTCTATACTCACTCTTTAGGATCTCCTCACTCTTCCTTCCTACGTCATTGGTACCGATGTGTACCATGACATCTGGCTGATCACCCTCCCACTTCAGAATGCTGTGCACGCGATCAGAAACATCCAAAGTGTAAATATTTATTTTGTTTTTACCATTTGAAGTTGATAGTTCTATTAGTATATAAATGATTAAGCACATTCTATAACTCGTTGCAAAATATTTGGCATGTATTTAATCTTATTCATGGGGACATGGTTAGTGAACAAGTCTGATTTCAATCTTGCAGCCCATTGAGATAAAGGAGGGCCACTCAAGCCATCCACTCACTAGTTTAGGTTGCCCATCTCTGTCCTGGAGGGAAGGAAATCTGCTGTCCTTACCCAATTGGGCCTATATATGACTCCAGACCCCCAGCACTGTGGTTGACTTTTAATTGCCTTCTGGAAATGGCCTCATAAACCACTCAATGATATCAAACCACTGTTGAAATTCAATAGAAAAAGAATAAAATCAGATGACCAGCCAACAACTGACCTAGGCACTGGAAACGACTGATGCACATCCTTTCCAGTTGACCCTGCTAAGTCCTCCTTACTAACATCAAATGATAACTGTCGCACAGACAAGGAACAACATGACATAGTCATACTCACAGAATCATACCTTATAGCCAATGTCATAGACCCTTCCATTATTAAGCATGGACAGCACAGTAATATACAACCAGGAAGGAGTTGCTCATGAAACCAGGAAGGAGTTGCTCAGGAAACCATGAAGTCTCATGACAGTAAATCAAATATGGCCAAAACGTCCTGCTGATTGCCGCCTACCACCATATTCAGCTGATAAATCAGTACGCCTCCATGTTGAACATCACTTGGAAAGAACACTGAGGATAACGAGAGTACAGAAAGTACTCTGGGGAGACTTCAGTACCCATCAGTGAGTGGCTCAGGAGGACCACTGGTGACTGAGCTGGCTGATTAGTGAAGGACATATCTGCCAAACCAGGCAGGTGGTGAGAGAACAGAGGAAAAAAACATACCTGATCTCACCCTCACCGATCTAAATTTCACAAATGCATCTTTCCATGACAGCAATGGTAGGAGGAACCAACACACAGTCCTTGTGGAAATGAAGTCCCATCTTTACACTACCACTCTGCTAAATGCAGATTCAGAACAGATCTCACAGTTCAAAATTGGGCTTCCATGAGGTGTTGTGGGCCATCAGCAGAATTGTATTCTAGTACACTCGGAATGTCAAGACGCAGCATATACCTCACTCCACCATTACCATCAATCAACCCTGGTACAATGAAGAGTGCAGGAGAGCATTCCATAATCAGCATCGGGCAATGAGGTGTCAACCTGATGAAGTTACAACTCAGGATTAGTTGTAATAGACATACAATGCCATTTCATTCTGCCAGGGCTACACAGCTCCTTACCTCACTACATCCTTGGTCCCAACATGAAAAAGAGAGTTGAGTTCCAGATGTGATGTGAGCGTGACTGTCTGTGACATCAAGGCCGTAGCATGTGACATTAAGACCTAGCAAAATTGCAATCAATGGGAGTGGGGGAAAACTCTTCATTGGTTAGAGTGATATCTGTGGAAGTTGGTTGTGGTTATCAGAAGCTAATTATCTCAGTCACAGGACATTGGTGCAGAAGTTCCTCAGGGTAGAGTTTTAGGTTCAACCATCTTCAGATGATTTATTCATAATTAGGTCAAAGTGGGGATGTTCACTGATGATTGCACAATGTTCAGCACTGTCCACAACTCCTCAGATACTGTAACAGTCCATGCCCAGATTCAGCAAAGACCCGGACAATATTCAGGCTTGAGCTGATAAGCAACAACTCTCATTCTCATTACTTAAATACCAGACAATGACTATCTCTAACAAGAGAAAATCCAACCATCACCTTTTGACTTTCAAAGGCATTGCCATTACTGAATCCCTCACTATCCACACCTGGGAAATTACCACTGACTAGAAACTGGACTGGATGAATCGTATAAATACTGCGATTACAGGTCAGAGGCTGAAAATTATTCAGCGAGTGACTCAGTTCCTGACTCCACAAAGTCTGTTCCCCATCTATGGAACAAGTCAGGAGTGTGATGGAATACGTTCCATTTTCCTGGATGAGCACAGCTTGGACAAGAATCTTGACATCATCCTGGAAAAAGCACCCCGCTTGATTGGCACTCCATCCACCATCGTAAAACTTTCACTGTCTCCACCACCTACAAGATGCACTGCAGGAACTTGCCAGGCCTCTTCTGAACGTACCTTCCAAACCCCGTGATCGCTAGCACCTTGGGCAGTAGATGTGAACACCACCACCTGCAAGTTCCCTCCAAGCCGCGCACCATCCTGATTTGGAGTTATATCACCATCCCTACACTGTCACTGGTACAAAAACCTGGAACTGACAGCGCTGTGGTTGCATTTGTATCACGTGGACTGCAGCAGTTCAAGGCAGCAGCTCAACACCACCTTCAATAACTATTAGGGATGGGGAAAATGCTGGTAGCTGGCGATTCCCAAGTCCTCGCTAATGAATAAAAGTTATAGAAATTATTACATTTAATAGTTAGTTTAGTTTGGAAATGTATCTTGAGGCGTGGCAATAAATTCGACCAGAATAGAATGATCTGAGGTTTGATTCTCAGACAATGATCGCAGCCAGGGTCGTCCGAATTGATCTCGATTCCTCTTTGAGCTGAAGTAAAAATATGTAGGCAGTATTCCAGCCAATTACCTTCAAGTGATTCTTCCTGTTAAGTGTGGATCTGTGAGAGAAATTGTAGTAAGAAGTCTCACAACACCAGGTTAAAGTGCAACAGGTTTATTTGGTAGCAAATACCATAAGCTTTCGGAGCACTGCTCCTTCGTCAGATGGAGTGGAAATGCAATTTCCACTCCACCTGACGAAGGAGCTGTGCTCTGAAAGCTTATGGTATTTGCTACCAAATAAACCTGTTGCACTTTAACCTGGTGTTGTGAGACTTCTTACTGTGTTCACCCCAGTCCAACGCCGGCATCTCCACATCAGAGAAATTCTGTACATGGATGGGGATGTCGCCGCGACATTTGTAGTCTGCTAATAGTTAATTTCTTGATTAAAACAAAGGATAGACTGTCAGTTGATATATCAGCACCGTCAGCTCTGAACCCATATCCCAATAAGTTAGCAGCTTCAAGAGAGGAGAGAGGCAAAACTTCCTGGTAGTGGGATAGGGGAGGAATAACACAATTCTCAACTGTGCTCAGAGTCAAAGGTTTGAAAGCAAATAAATCTAAATTTCTAAAACCCTTTGCAAATCAGTGCTTCCTTAGTCATCAACTCCCTGACCAGACTCCAGCAACAGTCATTGTTCTTAAACACAAGTCACCAATATTCAAATCTCCATTCCGTGCTGGGCACTGATCCATGTCATACATGCTGTTTGTTTTCTTGTTTAGTTGGCGAGAGATAATGGCACTGTGCCAGCCCCTTGCATCAACTTTGTTGCAGGACCAGTACCCTTATCCTGACAGGAGAATCACAGACCTGTTAAACTGCACCAAAAAGGGTGCAGGAAAGCCAATTTTAGCAGTACAGTTTAGCTGGCAGCCATTACTCCAGGGATCAAAACTAAACAAGCAACAACAATATAAATTGTTCTTGGAGAGGCCCCCATCATCATTCTCGGGCAGGTTGTTTGGACATACAATTCACATGCATGTACTGGGATTTCACATGCATGTACTGGGATTTCACATGCTGTATTGGTGCTGTAAACAGTCTTACCATACGAGGCCTGCTCAGCAGGGATAGCACCCTCTGCCTGACCTGAGAAACACAGAGTAGGAGAAAATTAAAAGGATACAGATAGTCAAGAGCCAGCTTTATAAATTGAAGATCAAGCAAACAAAACTGTCTGACAGCAGAGAAGGAAAAAGATTGATGAAGAAGCTTCTTTAGTGGCTTAGTCAAGTGTGTTAAAGGTCAGCGTAGTGTAGAGCTGAGGCAAACAGTTCAGGGAAAGGGCTGGATTTACCTGCACCGTAATCAAATTGTTGAAATGAGCTTTGATATATTCCAGGGACAATTTTCTCAGCTGGTGAGGTGGGAGTCGGGCGGAATGGCTCAAAACAAGGAGATTGATCCGAAACAGAACTAGGAAGCATTATCTCTTTGGGACAGAGGAGGAAGTATTGGAGCACATGTCAGGGCCTTCCACCCAGGAGACTCCGGCCATCCCAGCCCTCCCGAGTCCACCCTTCCTGACAATGCACGGATAGCAGCCTGAACAGGGTGGCACGGTTACTTCTGAGACACCTGAAAGTTGGACGGCTTTGGCAGGCATCCTCCAGGTCCCAGCTCCCCAGAGGATGCCTGCCAAGGGCATCATAGGCCATTGGGTTGGGGGGGGGGGGGGGGGGGGGAGAGGATACAAGTGACCACCCTTCTGATGTGCATCCTGGGGGGCACCGAGATGTAGCGGTAGGCCATGTAAGGTTAAGAAGTAGGGTCACAAAGAGGGCATGGGTTAAGGCATGCACTAGTTAGTGTTTTGGTACTTGTCAATTTACACACTCCACAGCTGTGATTAATGTGTTCCTGCCTCACAGGGACTGTACCCCGACCGTACACAGTGAGGTATAGAGTGCCATACTTCACAAGAGACACCCTTCGGTCCACTGAGTCTGGGATCCCCAGTTCCCAGCACCAGATCCCTGACTGCCGTGGCGCTCCAAGTGCTAATCTGAAAATGCCGTGAGTGTCACGAGGCCTCCATCCCCCACCACTGATGTGGGACTCAGCAGCATGAGCTCCTCTGCTCCAGTCCCAGCAGTGGGGGCCATGTAGGCCCACCCTCCCGCCCCACCAGACCCTTGCAGCCACCTCTCCTCCATCATCCAGCTCCTCCCCGGCCTTGCCCTCCACATCCTCCTGGGCCACCTCCTCTTCAGGGCGTCCGCCCGGTCCTCTTCCTCCTCCAACATGTCTCCCTACTGCTGCGCCAAGTTGTGGAGCGCACAGCAGACCAGCACAATGCAGGAGACCGTCAGGGGGCTGTACTACAGGGCACCGACAGAGCAGTCCAGGCAGCGGAACCACGTCTTCAGGAGCCCGATGCACCACTTGACAATGGACTGGATAGCAGCATGGGCATCATTGTAGCAGGTCTCTGCTGTTTGGGGCCTCAGCACTGCCATCATCAGCCACGACTGCAGTGGGTAGTCCTTGCCCCCACGAGCCATCCCGGCAGCCGGGAAGGTCCTCGAAGACAGAATGTCCGGGTTCCGCAGAATGAAGCTATTGTGCACGCTCCCTGGGTGATGTGCATACACGTACATGATATTCAGAAGGTGATCATACACAAACTGAACGTTGAGTGAGTGGAACCCCTTTCGATTAATAAAGGACACCCCTTAATTGTACAGTGCCCGCAGAGCCGTCAATAGCCCCCTGCACATGGGGCATTCCAGTGATGTCGGCGAAGCGTGCAACCCAGGCATCCTGGTGGGCCCAGTCCATGTAATTGGATGGACCTGCCTGCCCGGGCATACAGGACATCTGTGCCCACACGGATGCACTTGTGTGCAGAGGATTGCGAGATGCTGCTACTGGAGGCTCGGAAGGACCTGGTGGTGAAAAGGCCACCGTGACCTTCACTGCCAAAGGGAGCAGCTGTTGTCCTGCTCCACAAAGTGTCAGGTGCGCAAGCAGCTGGCACAAATGCCACACTGCCACCTTATTGAGCCAGAGCCTGCGGCAGGTGGCACACAGCATCCAGCAGCTCATTAAAGGACATGAGGGTCCTGTACACCCGGGCCTCTGTTACCACCGTCCTCTGCTCTGATAGGCAGAGGATGAGATTTGCTACCAAATAAACCTGTTGGACTTTAACCTGGTGTTGTGAGACTCCTTACTGTGCTTACCCCAGTCCAACGCCGGCATCTCCACATCAGGCAGAGGATGGGCAACCATGTCCTAACCCCAGCTGCGGCCTCTAGCTTGGGTGGTCCTTGCCGCGAGCAGCTATCTCCCTCCTCTGCCTCAGCAGCCACAAATGTGGGGGGGGGGGGGGGGGCAAAGGAGAGAGATAGTCCATAAGGTTATTCATCCCATGCCCCGCACTCCCTCCCAGCAACCCATTTCCTCATGAGTATGGACACTGGCAACCCAACACCATCCCTGGTACCATGTGCCATCTCAATGGGCTGCTGACCGTTACCACATCATTACCATGGCAGGCTTAGTGAGAGGATTGAGGCATTAACCTGTGTGCACCTGCCCAGTGGTCTGGTGCACTGGCTTCCAGGAATGGCTTACAGTTCAGGCCGAGGATGGAGAAACGCCCTCCTGACTTTCATGTGACTGATTGCCGCTGTATCAAGCACCGCAGAGTCCGTGCAGTGTGAGGAGACGTGCTACCAACCTGCAGCGAACCCGTGATTGGGGCAACAGCTGCCAGGCCTGGTGTTTGTAACTGTTAGTGGGGCTGGGATGGAACATCTGTCCAGCAGACAGATGTGGAGATGCCGGCGTTGGACTGGGGTAAACACAGTAAGAAGTTTAACAACACCAGGTTAAAGTCCAACAGGTTTATTTGGTAGCAAAAGCCACACAAGCTTTCGGAGCTCCAAGCCCCTTCTTCAGGTGAGTAAGAAGGGGCTTGGAGCTCCGAAAGCTTGTGTGGCTTTTGCTACCAAATAAACCTGTTGGACTTTAACCTGGTGTTGTTAAACTTCTCACAGCAGACAGATGACAGGGTAACCAGCGCGACATCAATGGCGTTGTGACTTAACCTAATATGCAACCCCTGGGGGTCATCCAGCAGGCAGGGGGAATGTGTGCAACAGGAGCCCCGTGCCATCAGCAAAGCCTGACTTGAGGTCCCCCAGACTGCTACAAGCCCCACCCAACCCCTGCACCCATGCAGTGTCCCCCCCCATCCCGCACCATGGCAGCGACTGGGAGCCGCCCCCCGCACCCTGGGAGTTGGTGCTCAGTGATCCTCACCTCCAGGATCTTTGTTATTGCTGCTCCTGATCACAATGTTATTGAGAGGTAGTGATTCGCGCCAGTGTGACGTCATACCCGAGAGGTATGGATTGGAATTTTTTGCCCCGCATGCTATTTTCCCAGCTCACCACACTGATCAACGGGTGCGGTGAGGTGGTAAGATTGCGCCCAATATTCTTGGGTTTGGGGAACAAGAGAAGGGATTATTTCATCCATTAGTTATTCGCCTAGTGGCTAAATCTAAAGCAAGCTTTTATGTAGGAATTTATTAAATGGAAAACCCCCATGTGAACCACACTTTAGGATAAATATAGTTAGTACTGTATCAAATAAAGTGAGAAGTATGCTCTCGGGGGACAAATGGACACTTTCCCAGTATTAATTACTTTGTAATATCAAATTACATAATAAAGAAACTTAATCCCACTGTTTTTATATAAATGTCCACCCAATCGACTCGTCACCATATAAGTTGAATAGTACATATATCGAAGTAAATATTTCTATTGTGCTCTTTATAATTGTTAAAGCTAGGTGCATGTTTGTGATCCCTCACCGGGCTGCAGTCTGATCGATCAGTCTCCCACTGTTTTGCCCTTGAGCAAACTAACATGAAAACTAATTTATGTGAAGATATTCAGTCCACTCTGTTTCAAAATGAAGCTTTATAAGTGAACATTGAACAGCAAACACAATTCGCAAGATAAAATGGTTTTCAATTCATAGAGATTAGAAGGGATAGACTCTTAGAGGGAAAAAAAAGATACAGTTAATCCCAGTGGATCACAGCCTCTTTTGAAAGCAATTTTACATCCACTTGCCCAGAGAACATCCAGAAAACGATGATTTATGATGAGACATCCACCAACCATTTATTTTATTGTATTCATTCACAAGGTGTGGGCATTGCTGTGGTGCCAAGATTTATTGCATGTCATGAATTGCCCTTGAGAAGGTGGTGGGGAACCGCCTTCTTGAATAGAACTGGGTGGTTTGCTCGGCCAGTTCAGAGGGAAGTTAAGAGTTTACCCCATTGTGTGGGGCTACAGTCACATAGAAACTAGAAGCAGGACTAGGCCATTTCACCCTTCGAGCCTGCTCTACCATTCATCTTGATTATGGCTGAGCATCAAATTCAATATCCTGATTTTTTCCCCCCCCTTCCCCATATCCTTGATCCCTTTAGCCCCTAGAGCTATATCTAATTTCTTCTTGAAATCAGACAACGTTTTTGCCTTAACTACATTCTGTGGTAGTGAATTCCACACATTCACCACCCTGTGGGTGAAGAAAATTCTCCTCACCTCAGTTCTAAAAGGTTTACCCCTAATCCTCAAACTATGATCCCCAGTTCTGGACTCCCCACCATTGGGAACATTCTTTCTGAATCTACCCTGTCTAATTCTGTTAGAATTTATAAGTTTCCATGAGATCCCTCTCTCACTCTTCTAAACTCCAGTGAATATAATCCTAACCGATTTAGTCTCTCCTTATATGACAGACCTGCCATCCCAGGTATCAGCCTGGTAAAGCTTTGCTGTATTCCTCCTATAGCAAGGACATCCTTCCTCAGATAAAGACCACCAAAACGGCACACAATACTCCAGGTGTGGCCTCACCAATGCCCTATACAATTGCAGCAAAACATCCCTCCCCCTATACTCAAATCCTCTCGCTATGAAGGCTAACATACCATTTGCCTTCTTTACCGCCTGCTGTACCTGTGCGCTTACTTTGAATGACTGATGCATAAGGACACCAAGATCTCACTGAGTATACACCTCTCTCAATTAACACCCATTCAAGTAACAATCTAAATAATCGTATAGACCAAACTGGGCACCAGCTGTACCCAGTCATATGACCTGACCTGTCAATGCACCTAATCAAGCCTCACTCTGAAAATCCTAGTGGAAAGCACGAAACAACAGAACCTTGCATTAATTCAGATCAAAACAAACATTAAATCAATTAAGATCAATTATGTTTTGTCATATGAGGAGAAACTAAGTTGGTTAGGATGATATTCACTGGAGTTTAGTGAGAGGGATCTCATAGAAACTTATAAAATCCATACAGGGTTAGACAGGGTAGATTCAGAAAGAATGTTTCCGATAATGGGGGAGTCCAGAACTAGGGGTCATAGTTTGAGGATAAGAGCTGAACCTTTTAGAACTGAGGTGAGGAGAAATTTCTTCACCCAGAGAGTGGTGAATGTGTGGAATTCACTCCCACAGAAAGTAGTCGGGGCCAAAGCAATATCTGATTTCAAGAAGAAATTAGATATATCTGTTGGGGCTAAATGGATCAAAGGATATGGGGGGGGGGGGGGGGAGGGGAAGAGGAAAGAGGGGATCAGGATATTGAATTTGATGATCAGTCATGATCAAAATGAACGGCTCGAAGAGCCAAACAGCCTATTCCTGCTTCTAGTTTCTATGAGAAGTCACGTGCAGATAAGAAATGTGCACTGATGTAAGATTTTTCAAAATAATTACATATATCATCTTGTAAAAAGTTTAATTCCACAGAGAAACCCATACTGTGATATTTAATAAACAACTTGAACAATGTAAAATCAAATAGGCTTTACATGGGCGGTACGGAAGCGCAATGGTTAGCACTGCTGCTTCACAGCTCCAGGGACCTGGGTTCGATTCCCGGCTCGGGTCACTGTCTGTGTGGAGTTTGCACATTCTCCTCGTGTCTGCGTGGGTTTCCTCCGGGTGCTCCTCCCACAGTCCAAAGATGTGTGGGTTAGGTTGATTGGCCATGCTAAAATTGCCCCTTAGTGCCCTTAGATATGTAGGTTAGAGGGATTAGTGGGTAAATATGTAGGGATATGGGGGTAGGGCTTGGATGGGATTGTGGTCGGTGCAGACTTGATGGGCCGAATGGCCTCTTTCTGTACTGTAGGGTTTCTATGATGACATGTATGAATGTGATCACCAACATGGAGTTGTACTTTTTTGAATTGTTGGACAAATTGAATATCCGCTGTTGTTTTATGTAACTCTTGATTTGGTTCATATATGTCTGGTGGGGAAGGAGCTTCTTGCAACTTTCAGAGGTGGAGTTGAGGGGAATGATTGGTTTTAAGCAAATGTCTACACGTTCACCCTGACTGTACTTACAGCACTATGCCAGCACCTCAACCCATCTCATCATGGAAGCCCTGCTACACAACCTGAACCACCTGAATCAACAAATGTGTTTGCAGCCTGTATTTTAAAAAATATTCTCCATGTGCCTCTCACTGATCTCTGGGAGTCAGAGAAATAAATGCACATTTATTCAATGTGTGTAACTGACCCTTTCAGAAATGACACCGAATAATTTCATACAACACTGCAACACAGACCTGCCATGGAGACCTTTACACACACACATGGGCCGGAATGTTATCAACATTCTCCGACCTTGCTGCAGCGGGAGTGTGGTGTGAACGGCCAGTAAGATCACGCCCATGATATTTTTGACCCTGTTTCAAGAATGGAACGACATTCTCAGGACACAAATTCCAAAATGAAAATCTGCATGAGTCAAATAGAACACAGATAATGGGGACTTTACTTGTTTCAGAGAAAAGTATGGCACCAAATGTGTGAATTATAAAGCACGTTGCTGAATGCACAGCATCTCAGACCCACTTTCCATAAAACTCTCTTTCCTTGGTGGGAACACGTCTGGAGTATTGTGTGCAGTTTTGCCTAAGGAAGGACACACTTGTCATAAAGGGAGTGCAGTGAAGGCTCATTAGACTGATTCTTGGGATGGCAGGATTGTTGTGTGAGGAGAGATTGAGTCAACTAGTTTGTATTCATTGAAATTTAGAAGAATGAGAGAAGATTCAATTGAAAAGTACAGAAGGTTGACAGGTCTGGACAGACTGCGTGCAGGGGTCTTGTTTCTTCTGGCTGGGAGGTCTAGAACAGTCACAGTCTCAGGATAAGCCATTTAGGACCGAGATTAAGAGACATTTCTTCACTCAGAGTGTGGTGAACTTGTGGAATTCTCTACCCTGGAGGCTAAGTCACTGAATATATTTAAGAAAGAAACAGATTCCTAGACTCTGAAAGGGTCAAGGGGTATGGGGAGAATGTGGGAGTATGTGTGAAATAGAGGATCAGCCATGATGGGCCTGACATACGATGAACGTCTGAGGATCGTGGGATTGTATTCATTGGAGTTTAGGAGGTTGAGGGGAGATCTAATAGAAACTTACAAGATAATGAACGGCTTAGATAGGATGGACGTAGGGAAGTTGTTTCCATTAGCAGGGGAGACTAGGACGCGGGGGCACAGCCTTAGAATAAAAGGGAGTCACTTTAGAACAGAGATGAGGAGAAATTTCTTCAGCCAGAGAGTGGTGGGTCTGTGGAATTCATTGCCACAGAGGGCTGTGGAGGCCGAGACGTTGAGCGTCTTCAAGACAGAAATTGATAAATTCTTGATTTCTCGAGGAATTAAGGGCTATGGGGAGAGAGCGGGTAAATGGAGTTGAAATCAACCATGATTGAATGGTGGAGTGGACTCGATGGGCCGAATGGCCTTACTTCCGCTCCTAGGTCTTATGGTATTGTACAGTGGTGTCGGCTCGAAGGGCCACATGACCTGCTCTTAATTTCTGTGTTTCTCTCAGCAACATTTTCCGCCCGAGAACAAGTCACTCGTCTGTGACTTCACCCAGCGGGGACACATTGTACTTGTCATTCTCGGGGAGTGCAGGTGTCCTCTCTGTGTGGATCAGCCTCAATCTCCAGGGACTCCAAAGCATCTCCAGCTGATCCATCCCTAGGATACCTCCCAAGAGCAGCATCAATACCACCACAGCTAATAGCATTCCAGCATCCAGGTGAGTGTGGAGCAAACAAAACAGACCTTAAAAACTGAAGCAGACAAGAGGGGAGAATGTATCCAGCCCTCTCTATTTGCAGGTTTTGTGATGAAATACACAAACTACTTCATCAGCAGAATGCAGAGTGATTGTCAATGTAGATCACTGCAGCACAGCACACAAGACACATGGGGCCCTATTTTACCATTTTGATTCCAAGTGCTGGGTGAACTTGAAACTGGGAGTGTTTCAGATCCCGCTTTTAGACCCCGTTCTCAGGTGACCCCATACGCACTCTGCCTGAAAAAATATCAGCGATTCCGAATCGTGCTGCATAAGCCAGGGCTTAACGCGCCCAAAATCCTGCAGCTCCGATCAGCGCATGCGCAGAAACAAAATTGATGGAATGCGGCTCCCCTGCCACATCCCTCCCGGGCCGGATAATGCCTCCCGCTGGCCCCCACAGACATTGCCCCACCCCCACAACATTGCTGACCCTCTTATCCCCCCCACCCACCACCCAGACCATTTGCAACCCCCCCACCTATCAGAGGCAGAGTGGCAGCGGACCCCCCCTTCCCACTCACTGATCACAGGCAGAGTGGCAGCGGACCCCCCCTTCCCCCTCACTGATCACAGGCAGAGTGGCAGCGGACCCCCCCTTCCCACTCACTGATCTCAGGCAGAGTGGCAGCGGATCCCCCCTTCCCCCTCACTGATCTCAGGCAGAGTGGCAGCGGACCCCCCCTTCCCCCTCACTGATCACAGGCAGAGTGGCAGCGGACCCCCCCTTCCCACTCACTGATCTCAGGCAGAGTGGCAGCGGACCCCCCCTTCCCCCTCACTGATCACAGGCAGAGTGGCAGCGGACCCCCCTTCCCCCTCACTGATCTCAGGCAGAGTGGCAGCGGACCCCCCCTTCCCCCTCCTGATCACAGGCAGAGTGGCAGCGGACCCCCCCTTCCCCCTCACTGATCTCAGGCAGAGTGGCAGCGGACCCCCCCTTCCCCCTCACTGATCACAGGCAGAGTGGCAGCGGACCCCCCTTCCCCCTCACTGATCTCAGGCAGAGTGGCAGCGGACCCCCCCTTCCCACTCACTGATCACAGGCAGAGTGGCAGCGGACCCCCCCTTCCCACTCACTGATCTCAGGCAGAGTGGCAGCGGACCCCCCCTTCCCCCTCACTGATCTCAGGCAGAGTGGCAGCGGACCCCCCCTTCCCCCTCACTGATCACAGGCAGAGTGGCAGCGGACCCCCCCTTCCCCCTCACTGATCTCAGGCAGAGTGGCAGCGGACCCCCCCTTCCCCCTCACTGATCACAGGCAGAGTGGCAGCGGACCCCCCTTCCCCCTCACTGATCTCAGGCAGAGTGGCAGCAGACCCCCCCTTCCCACTCACTGATCTCAGGCAGAGTGGCAGCGGACCCCCCCTTCCCCCTCACTGATCACAGGCAGAGTGGCAGCGGACCCCCCCTTCCCACTCACTGATCTCAGGCAGAGTGGCAGCGGACCCCCCCTTCCCCCTCACTGATCTCAGGCAGAGTGGCAGCGGACCCCCCCTTCCCCCTCACTGATCACAGGCAGAGTGGCAGCGGACCCCCCCTTCCCCCTCACTGATCTCAGGCAGAGTGGCAACGGACCCCCCCTTCCCCCTCACTGATCACAGGCAGAGTGGCAGTGGACCCCCCTTCCCCCTCACTGATCACAGGCAGAGTGGCAGCGGACCCCCCCCTTCCCCCTCACTGATCTCAGGCAGAGTGGCAGCGGACCCCCCCTTCCCCCTCACTGATCTCAGGCAGAGTGGCAGCGGACCTCCCCTTCCCCTTCACTGATCACAGGCAGAGTGGCAGCGGACCCCCCCTTCCCCCTCACTGATCACAGGCAGAGTGGCAGTGGACCCCCCCTTCCCACTCATTGGTCAGAAGCAGAGTGGCAGCGGACCCCCCCTTCCCACTCACTGATCACAGGCAGAGTGGCAGTGGACCCGCCTTCCCCCTCACTGATCAGAGATAGAGTGGCAGCGGACCCCCCCGCTTCCCCTTCACTGATCACAGGCAGAGTGGCAGCGGACCCCCCACTTCCCCCTCACTGATCACCGGCAGAGTGGCAGCGGACCCCCCCTTCCCACTCACTGATCTCAGGCAGAGTGGCAGCAGACCCCCCCTTCCCCCTCACTGATCTCAGGCAGAGTGGCAGCGGACCCCCCCTTCCCCCTCACTGATCACAGGCAGAGTGGCAGCGGACCCCCCCTTCCCACTCACTGATCTCAGGCAGAGTGGCAGCGGACCCCCCCTTCCCCCTCACTGATCACAGGCAGAGTGGCAGCGGACCCCCCCTTCCCCCTCACTGATCTCAGGCAGAGTGGCAGCGGACCCCCCCTTCCCCCTCACTGATCACAGGCAGAGTGGCAGCGGACCCCCCCTTCCCACTCACTGATCTCAGGCAGAGTGGCAGCGGACCCCCCCTTCCCCCTCACTGATCTCAGGCAGAGTGGCAGCGGACCCCCCCTTCCCCTTCACTGATCTCAGGCAGAGTGGCAGCGGACCCCCCCTTCCCCCTCACTGATCTCAGGCAGAGTGGCAGCGGACCCCCCCTTCCCCCTCACTGATCTCAGGCAGAGTGGCAGCGGACCCCCCCTTCCCCCTCACTGATCACAGGCAGAGTGGCAGCGGACCCCCCCTTCCCACTCACTGGCCCCAAGCAGAGAGTTGTCGGACGCTTGCACTTACCTCCTCACTAGCTGGAGCGCCCGAATCAGACGATTGTAGAGCATGTCTGTTTCACGCTGAATCTGGATGGGCGAACGCGGCGGTAACGGGGGAAGTGCCGGTAAGATTGGGCGTGCAGCCCATTAAGTCAATTTAAATGCACGCAAATGCATTTAAATGGCTGTCGTGTCTGTTTTGGGCGCGGTCCCGATCGCGGCCTATTTTGGGCCTTGGTAAAGGGGGAAACGGCACGGAGGGGGGCGTGGATCGCGCTGCTCGCCTCACGCCCAACTTTACCAAATTTCCACGCAATGCGGAGGAAAAATCAGGCCCACAGTGTATCTTGCATGTTCACATGATTCCAAGCCTGGAAACGTTGCACAGCTGAGTTGTCTGTGGCATTGCAAACGGGATTTTGATTGATTTTAAATATTAAGTGTCCGCAGACAATAAAAACATTATCAAGTTGGTGATGGATGATCCAGATGTCTACCGTGCACAGACGATAATGTCATTGAAGCTTGCTATAAAAAGAGCTTGTGAACAGGGAAATGCTAATAAGGCATGGGTTATTTAATCTGTTGTTAATGGTCCTCTGGAGGACAGGAACTGGATTCTTTGACTGGGAGAATTTGCTGTAAATTTAAAAGATTCCAGGTCCTTAATCAGAGTTGAAAGCTCATTGGAGCATGGATGGCGCCTCCACCCTTAAATTATGGCTTTTTTAATAGTCTGCAAGTGGAACCCTGGGCGGGCCCTGACGTTGCCTAACCATGCGCAAAGATATTGAAGTGCCAGCAAACGTTGTGTGAAATGGGGCATTTTGATGACTGCAGTGGCTCCAACTCACTCCTGGAGTGAACTCCCCTTCCCTCCAAAAAAGCTGGTTGTAATTTAAAACAGAGAACATTAATAAACTGCCCATATTTGAACAGGGTTATTGAAATTAAATGTTAGTGACAGGAATGTCACTGGGGAGGAGTCTCCATAGAGGTTTACAGGCCCCACAACTTGCCCTGCTTCAGATCCTGGTGGATTTTGACATTTCAAGATTGCAGTTTATGAAAAATATTTCTTTAATAAATTATGTAGTAGGAAGGTGACATTTTATCAAAGCACTTTATATCTCTTATTTCTGGAAAAGAAGTCTTTTTGTAAAAGTTCCGAGACACATTCTTAAAATCAGAAAAAAAGAGTGTTGCATGTCTTTAAATCCCAGTTATCTCTACAAAGAGGGAATAATCGCGCCTTCATTTCCTATATTGTCCCTGAATTTCAGACCTCTCCAATGCCATCCCTCATCCCCCCCCCCCCCCACCACCACCACAAAATTTTCTTCTCACCACCCAAGCTAGAGTATAGCTTCATGGTTCTAACAGTCCTTGACCACATGATCTCAGCAGGTAATGGTATCATCGCTGGACCACTAAACCAGAGATCCAGGCCGGAATCTTACCACTACTCACGCCGGCAGGATTTTCCCACCCCACCGCAGTGAACGGAGATTTGGCTAGCTGCCAAGTTCTCTGACCTCACTGCAGCGGGAGCGTGGCGTGAACGAGCGGTAAGATCACGCCCCCACACTAATGTTCTGGGGATCCGGGTTTGAATCCCACTATGGCAGATGGTGAAAATTGAATTCAATAAAAAAAAGGCTGGAATTAAAAGGCTAATGATGACCATGAAACCATTTTCGATTGTTGTAAAAACCCATCTGGTTCACTAATGACCTTTATAGAAGGAAATCTGCCATCCTTACCTGGTCTGGCCTACATCTGACTCTAGACTCATGGCAATGTGGTTGACTCTTAAATACCCTCAGGGATGGGCAATAAATCCCAACTCACACAGTCAACCTTTGGAAGAGAACAGTTTTGCCTAATTGAAATCTTGAAGAGCATTTCCACTCACCTCTGTTTTGGGTCCAGTTCTGGGAAGCTTTCTGCTCTGGACCTGGAGGCTCCTGTGAAGGATGTTCTCCCTTACCAGGCTCTAGGTTCTGCTTGTTAACAGGCATTGGTTCCGGAAGCACCTGTTTAGGCAAACCTTTAAAAAACCAAGCACCGGAGCGCTTCCAGACCTGGATCAGTAGCAGTGAAAAATGAATTTAGTGAAAAGAAATTCAGCCTGGCAAATCCAAATAAAAAAAACACGATTCTCAATGTTGTGCTTGTCAAGGTTAACAGATGTGAGCTCTGTAAATGGAGCAATTTTCTACTTATACCAGTATCAGACACCAGAAATGTCCAGGCCAGATGTAAGATCAATTTGATTCCCTCCCTTGAGGGACATCCCTGACTGAATTGTAACTAGCGTGACATTTGTACTTCCCACACTGTCACTCTGAACCAGATTGTTTCTGTCACTCAATGTTTGCATCAGTTTGGGTTTGTTTACATGCTTTGGGCTTATGTTCAGTCACATACCAGATTTCCAATTGTGAGCCAGTTAAGTCTGATAGTGTGGTCAGGAAGGCTTTATTAAAAAGAACAGTGATATATTTCACAGAAGAAAAAATGGTCAGATGTGAGACAATCCCCCACAGGGATTGGAAGAGGAGTGGGTTAGTGGGAGGGCGGTGACCAGGTTTTTCAGAACTACCTCAGATCACCATTTGGAGAAGTGAAGACTAGTGGAGAAGAGATGACCTCCAAATTGGTTAAATATGGGATGAGAGATTGCATAGAATTACAGGGAATATACAGCACATGAACAAGACATTGGGCCAAACCAGTCCATGCTCACTCGAGCCTCCTCCCATCCTTAATCATCCATAATTTATCACCATAACCCTCTATTCCCTTCTCCTTTGTATGTCTGTCTAGCTCCAGCAATTACATATACAACATGAGGAAATATTAGAGAAGTTAGCTAAGCTAAGGGGATATATTGAAGGCTCCTGAGGGAAACAAAAAAAGAAAATAGTAGAGGCACTATCAAGTACGTGGAGGTCTTGTGGTGCAATGGGTAGCATCCCTGCCTCTGAGCCAGAAGCTCCCAGTTCAAGTCCCACCCCAGGATTTGATGGCCAAGCAAAGTGTGTTCACAATGCGGCCAACAAGTTGAGTATCAACTTACAAAATCCTTTCAACACATGCAAATGGCAAGTGACAAGAATGGGAAAGACTCCTGGTCAGCCATGCTTGATGCAGTGTGCCCCCCTACCCTCAAGCCCCTGGTGACAGACCAGTGACTTGTTCCTGGAAGAACTAGTTATGGAAATGAATGTCTGCCTTGTGCACCATACGGGAAACAACTATAAAATATGGGGGTGGTTTTATCATGCGAGAGGCTAGGTGCGTGTGAGAGAATGGCAAAGATTGCTCCTGGATTTCATTTCCAGAATGAGATTTGGAATCTCAGCCTGGTTGGCAGGAGGGATTGGGAATTCAGGCAGCAGAAATCCACTGTCGGGAATGGCATGCCAGTTGGATAACTGTGAGAGGCATCCTGACGGGGGAGGGTGATGGAAGGTTTATTTCTAGGGCCTTAAGGAACTCCCCTGCCAGAGGAACCCATCAGCGCTGTGTACTTGCAATTTAAAATAGTTGTGTGCCTGATCGGGTTGGGACAGGTATGTCCCAGCTTGGTTTAACAACCCAGGTTTAATAACCCTACAGGGTTAAAGTGTCCCCTCTATATTTCAGGGATCCATTGAGAATTGATGTATGCCAGGGGACTGGAGAGTTACAAAGACATATGGAGCTATTCTGGCTAATTACAGGCAAGTTGGTTTAACATCTTGATTGGGAAAGCTTTGGAACTTTAATTAATGCTAAAATGACCACATATTTAGAGGAAGCAAAATCAATGAGCAGGAACCGAC
The DNA here is from genome assembly GCF_964213995.1 of Mustelus asterias. Classification (NCBI taxonomy): domain Eukaryota; kingdom Metazoa; phylum Chordata; class Chondrichthyes; order Carcharhiniformes; family Triakidae; genus Mustelus; species Mustelus asterias. Next base: position 95,598,308 of record NC_135813.1, on the reverse strand, counting down.
ATGAATTCCAGTCAGGGAGACTACTTGACAAATCTAGAGATCTTTGAGAAGGTGAATTGATGCGTTTTCAGTACATGGACATGAGAAAGCTTCAGACAAAATATCACATCAGTGGTTAATGCAAAGATTAAGGGGGAAATGGAATTAGGGAGATGGCAGTAAATAGATTAAAAACTGGCTCGAAAGGTGGAAACGGAGAGTAGAGGGGAGGTTTCTCAGAGTGAGTATTGCATCCTACAGGTTTCTGTCCCGGGCTACAGGGAATGGCATTCAACTCTTCGGAAGCCATAGTCAATAGTTCTGAGGAGCACAGACATTTGCACATTAAAAGATGATAACAGAATGAGCAAAATCATGAATGATGGAATAAAATGTCCATTTTTCTAAGGCACATCTTGGTAAAAACAATGCAAGTAAACTGCACTTTGAACAGGGTTGTTTGGTGTGGAAGAGCAGAGAGATCTGGGTCAACAAGACATTAAATGCAATAGTTCAAATTGAAAATGCCCTAAAAGAAAGCCAGTAGAATATGGAGTATTGTAGCAAATTGCAATGGTGAATCAATATAAAACCACAGTTGGAGCACTGTGTGTTTACAAGTATTCAGATGTGCATCCACATTCAGAACAGGAGGAGGCCATTCAGCCCTTCAAGCATGCTCCACCATTCAATAAGGTCATGGCACATCTGATTGGGACAGGTCTCAACTCCACATTCTGCCCGCTACCCACTATATCCTCTGACACCCTTGTTCATCAAGAATCTACCTATGTCTACCTAAATAATATTCAATGACATCGCCTCCACCACTTTCTGTCCTTTCGGGCTCCACATTTTAGGAAGGACTTTGATGCAACAGGGAGGGCACAGCATTCTCTAGGATACAGTCTGCACTACAGAAATATAAGGGTGGCACGGTAGCACAGTGGTTAGCACTGCTGCTTCACAGCTCCAGGGACCTGGGTTCGATTCCCAGCTTGGGTCACTGTCTGTGTGGAGTTTGCACATTCTCCTCGTGTCTGCGTGGGTTTCCTCCAGGTGCTCCGGTTTCCTCCCACAGTCCAAAGATGTGCGGGTTAGGTTGATTGGCCATGCTAAAAATTGCCCCTTAGAGTCCTGAGATGCGTAGGTTAGAGGGATTGGCGGGTAAATATGTAGGGATATGGGGGTAGGGCCTGGATGGGATTGTGGTTGGTGCAGACTCGATGGGCCAAATGGCCTCTTTCTGCATTGTAGGGTTTCTATGATTCTATAACATGAAGAATGATTTGAAAGTCTGATATTATTTTCATTAGAAAAGAGGAGTTGATTTGATTGGGGTATTTAAGTTTTTGAAAGGATGGAACAGAGTGAATAGAAACAGATGGTTTTCAGCGATGCAGAGTTTCAAAATTAAGGGACCCAGATGCGCAGTTAAATATGAACCAGATTTAAAGGAGAGGCCTGATTTACGTAGATAGTTGTGAGGCAATAGAAGGCATTACTGGGGTGAGTGATTGAAACAGAGGCCATGTCAACATTTAAGAACAATTAGGTAGATGCTTGAAATGAAAAGAAACAAAAGGGATTGTGACCAGGATCAGGACTACTGCTCATGTGAAGCATAACCGACACAGATTGGTTGGGACAAACAGCTAATTTGCATGTTACTGTTGAGAAAGGCATGGATGTTAGGCAACTCGGGGAAATAAATAGTGATGTCTTGAGGAGTGTGCATATTACAGAGAAGGAGGTGCTGGAAGTCTTAAAGCGCATCAAGGTAGCTAAATCCCCGGGACCTGATGAGGTATATCCCAGGATGTTGTGGGAGACGAGGGAGGAAATTGTAGGTTCCCTAGCAGAGATATTTGAATAATTGACAGCACAAGTGAGGTGCCTGAAATTTGGAGGGCAGCAAATGTTGTGCCTTTGTTTAAGAAGGGCTGCTGGGAAAAGCCTGGGAACTACAGACTGGTGGGCCTAACGTCTGTAGTGCTGAAGTTGTGAGATGAGCACCTGGATCTCTACACTCCCTTCACAAAATCCAAAACTCAGATTATTCAATTTTAGAATCAATGAGTTATCACGGCACAAAATTTTAATATCTTCACCTATACAGTGAAGGAACAAATGTGGTAAGCATCAGCATTTTTATTGGATAGCAGCATGTGACATGGAGCTGGGTTTATTCAGTTGTAGATTTATAGAGGAATGCAGTGCTGCTATGAGGATTCCTTTTATAGTTTGGCAATATGAACAATGAGATTTACCTCATAAGTATCCACGGCACCAGCTCACTCTCAGTGTGATGTCTGTTCTCTGGAGAAACCAAGGCTGTGCAGAAATTATCATCCCATTTGAACATAATTCAAATCCCAAGGCAGCTGAACATGGAACAATCCAGCTGCCAGTGTGAGGAGTTTCACATGGAGCTTCTCTGGCTTGGTGGATGAGAAAGGATGGAGAGGTTTCTGTTTGGCTGATCTCACCTCCTGGGTACATTCTGATGATGTTCCTATTACTGAGCTGTTCTGATCTGTTGCTGCGGATGCCATGCAGTAGCTGCTTGCTCAGGCATATTAGAAGAATCCCTAGCATCAGTCACATTTTTAATGGCATATTTTAAAGAGGTTAGTGGAGATCAAGTAAAATGTGATAAAATATGTATGTGTGAAGAAGGGGTACCTATTTTCTGGATGAATACACAAGCAGGCCCCACTCAGGTCACCTAATGCAGGCATCTCCAACGTGTAGCCTGAGGGCTGAATGCAACCCTCGAGACCCTTCCATGCGGCCCCCTGGAGTCAAGTTTCAAAATACTCGTTAAACAGGTTTAAATGGAAGAATCTGCAAGGAGCTGCTCTCCAATCACAGGTCTATCAGCAGCAGATACGGGAGAGATTGGAACAGCAGCAAACGCCAGCAGTGGTGAGCAGCGGGTGCTGGGGAGCAGAGGCCAGGCGCCAAGGAACGGCACGTGGGAAACTGAGTGATGGGCGCGAGGTCCAGGGAACGGAGGTGCCAGTGTGCCTGTCTCGGGGAGCAAAGATGCAGAGCACGGGGCCCCTGGGAGCAGGGATGACAGTGTGTAGGTCCCAAGGAGCAGGGATGACAGTGTGTGGGGGCCCAGGTATAAAGCTGCCAACGCGCAGGACCCAGAGAGCAGAGATGCTAGTGGTGTCTGAGAGAGTGAGTGACTGGAGAATTTATGTGAGAGAGACGGGAGGGAGAGAAAGATTGTGAGGGGAAGTGAACGAGAGAATGAGGGAGAAAGTGAGGGGGGAGGGAGGGAGGGAGAATGGGGAGTGAGAGTATGAGTTGGGAAGCAAAAGAGCGAGTGAGGGAGAGCGAGAGAGAGAATGGGGAGTGAGTGTGTGAGGGGGGGAGAGAGAGAGATGGGGGGGATAGAGTGAGGCAGAGAGAGAATTGAGGGGAGAGAGAATGAGGCAGTGAGTGGGAGAGGGATGAGGGAGTGGGAGAGGGGGTGAGATGATGTGCGGGTGGTGAGTTGTGGTGGTGAAAGTGAGGGGGACAGAACGTGTCCAAAGGTCTGGCTCACCTCCATTCGGGTTCTCACACACCCTCAGCCACCATCACGCACTCTCACAGCGGGTGAGGGTGGGTAAATGAGCACCCTGAACTTGGGAGAGAGCTGGAGAAACACTCTCACCCTAATCACCTTTACTTTTCATTGTTTTTATTGCTCAGCAAGTTGTTTCTTTTCATACCTCGATCTTTTTTGTTGTAATATACGTTTCATGTTGCGCAAAACTTTATCTTTCTGAAATATGTCCATTGCCCTCTTGGGTGAGAAACATTTTGCCTTCCATATGAAAAGTTTGAACAAGTCTGATCTGTGAGTGAAATTGGCCATCATGCCTTGTGTCTTTTCATTGAGTTCCTCCAAAAGTGCATATACTCCCATGCCCCAGCGGGAAATTTAAGTGGTGGATGTTATGAGGCATCTCAAACCTCCTTTAAATAAGGTGGAAAGGGCTAAAAACAGGAGAGGACTTTTCTCACTAACAACAGTAATTCCAGAATCCTTGAGTTGGTTCTGGGTCACAGGTCCTCTGTGTATTTTTCTTCTACCATGTGCCCATGAACTGAGCATTCCTTGCAGCAGCGCGCTTCCCATCACCTGCCCATCATCGCCACCCCCCTCACCCCGCCTGGCCGCAAGATCCCAGTGCAAATGAGAGGAAGCCAGGAGTGGGACATTGTGGGCCTGATTTCACCATTTTTATTCTAAGTGCTGAATCTGGGCTTAATTCAGATCCGACTTAGAAATCTGCTTCCAGGCGCCCCCATACGCACTCAACCTGGAAAAAAAAAAAAATCGCAGGTCCCATTCGCGTTGTGGGTGGGGCTTAGCACGGCCGAAACGATTGGTGCTCCGAATTGCGCATGCGCAGTTGGAAAAAAATTTGAAAAAGCGCGCCCGTGTCAGATCGCTCCCGGGCTGGAGAAAGCAGAGAAAGTGGCCCGGGAGCCAAAAGCAGGAGCAATGGTCCCCACACACATCACTGCCCCTTTATCAACCCACCCCCACTACCCAGACCGATCGCGACTCCCTGCCCCCTTGCCCCCCCCCCACTGATCGCCCGCAGAGTGGCAGCGGACCCCCCTGCACCCCTCACCAGAGATCCACCTGCCCGCCCCCACCAGTGAGCAATCGGGCCTCCCCCCCACCAGAGATACATCTTACCCGCCTCCCCCGGAGAACGATCTGGCCGTACTCATCTTCCTCCCCCCCCCCCCCCCCCCCCCGCCACCCCCACAGAGAACGATCTGGCCTCACTCACCCCCCCCTCCCCCACCTCAGACAATGACCGGGCCTCCTTCCCCCCCCCTCCCCACCAGAGATACATCTGACCCACCTCCTCCCCCTCCCCCCCCCCCCCAACCAGAGAATGATCTGACCCGCCTCCCTCCTCCTCCCCACCATCGATCTGAGTCAGAGAGCCATTGGAAGCTCTGAACTCGCCTCTTCAGCAGCTGGAGCGCCCGATTCAGACTTTTATTCAGCAGGTTCATTTTGGCGCAATTCCGGATCGGCAAACGCGGCGGTAAAGGGGGAAATGCTGATAAAGTTGGGCAGGCAGTTCATTAATTCAACTGAAATACATGCAAGTGCATTTAAATCGCCGTTGTGCCCGTTTCGGGCGCGAATCAGATCGCCGCCATTCCCGGGTCTCGGTAAAGTGGCCATCTGCGCGGACGCGGATCACGTTAATGACCTCACACCCGACTTTACCACGTTTTCGCGCCCGTTCTAGGGCCCCGTGAGTCGAATGTGGGGTGGTGACTGTTGAGGTGACTTTTGGACAAGTGACCAAGGCTGGCTGTTTTGTTGACACCTAAATGAAACTTCAGCTTTGATCGCTCCCTGAGTTAACGTCAAGGGAGGGGATGGGAGTTGCAGGCGGGTGGAGAAACCCCCCCACAGATTCCTCGACACGAGTTGCAAACACTCCTGCCATTTTAACCACCCCTCCCTCACCCCCAGCCCAATCTGTAATGTTCCCGCCAGTTAGGCAGGGTTGAAATCTGGACTTTTGTTGATAAGAATAAATGAGAATCTGATAAATTATGCAGCATTAAAATTATTTAAACCAAGAAGAAAAGTTTGAATTTTTCATTGAAGCCACATTCCCAGGCAGTGACTAATTGAAGGAAGTAGTTGTTCACATTTCACTAATGTGATACATTACAAAACTAAAACCTCAAAATCGTCCCTAAGATCATGTCCCCCAGTCTATGCCCGCCTGCTTGCAGTGGTCATTCAACTTATTTTTTATTAGTTTGGCATGTTTGCAAAAACCTGCAATGTCACTATAACATGATCATAAATTGTTAGAAGCTTTATTCACTCCAGTGATACAGAACCCACATCCCACAAAATCAACCAGAAAAAAAAAACAGCTATTATAAAACTCAGACTTTTTTTTCTTTGGAGAATTATCACCCAGCCTGATTAAAATTCAGTCGACTCAAACCAAAATCCTTAAAAGGTGCTGGGCATAATGTCCCCGAGGACGAGGGGTTATTCAGTGGCAAAGTTAATTAAGAACAAAATGAATAACGTTGACGGTAAGGAAGGTAGCAATTGGGAAGTGGAGTGCGGAAAGATCATTAGGATATTGCTGGAGAGGTAGGAAGGGTATAGAGAGTGATGTGTTCCAATGTGCAAACGGTACCAGATGAACAGATGTGGTTGCCAGGGTAACACATGATTTTATTTCATGTTATTTATGCTCCTCGGGGAGATGGTACGTTCGTGTGATAATGACAGAAAGCAGCATCTACCATCAGGTAACGAGCAGCTTCTCGCTTGGCCTTCAACAGTAATTCAAACAGTTCAACTGTGATGTTGACATGGCAACAACTGCTTCACAGCAGCCCCAGTCAGGCACAAACTGCAGGCTGGAAACTGTCTGAAATGTTGAGCCAACGATGGCATTAATGAAGAGACAACAAACTAAATACCTTGTAATTTTTTAAAATGGCTTTGTGTCCTTATGCGTGTGGGTTAGTGCGAATCTTAACTTGGTCGAGTCGGAAATGTTCCCAAATTAGAAATTTCAGTCAGTTGCTTTGTTACCTGCAAATCCTGACTCGTGTTTCCCTCACCTGTAAGTGGACATCCGCTTCAACCAATATCACCCTGAAATCAGCAGCTAGGGCCTGTGTGGGAGGGCAGCCAGGAGAATGGTGCAACTCTGTCTAATTATCTCCCTGTCCCCGGCCCCCCAAGCCGGACCAGCATTGTTTCGTTAAATGCCACTGAACCTTAACATTTGGCATCCTATACCCATCACATGATCTCAGGCGGTTTGTACACAGCAAACTGCCAATTTCTGTTGATTTTTCTTGATGGGGAACAGGAGGAATCACAACGCTGGCACCTACCTCTCGTTGCTCGCTGCAGATCTTGCACAACCACACAGCTCGAGGCCGATTGGGTGTTTCAATCCCACACTTGGTGCAGACATTCTGGAGGTGAGAAAGTTAAATGATTTGGTCCATTGTTAAAGTCAACCAAAAGCTCCTGGAAGATGCGCTCCCCATTGACTAGACGTGAAAAGGGCTGCTTCAAAGCCAGATCTGACAAGGAATGAAGATGCCCTCTCATTACATTGGAGGTGGGAAAGTGCTGACAGGAGCAGTGTAAAAAGATGTTCCTCAATGTTCCTCAGTTCTAACACATTGAGGCACTACATTGTATAAAACACATCTGGCAGCTTCCCCCAATTATAGCAGATTAACTCATCTCACCCGACACAGCAGATGGGCCACTACAGTCAGCCTCAGTAATGAGTTGGAAAGTAGAAAATGATACTATCAACCAGATTTATTTCCTCGTCAATCCATTCTCTGTCATCCTTCTGGAAAAGGAACCTCTGAAGACTCCAATTAAGAACAATATTGCATTCCGTTGGAATGCCATAAGACCATAAGACATGGGAGCAGAATTAGGCCACTCGGCCCATCGAGTCTGCTCCGCCATTCAATCATGGCTGATATTTTTCTCATTCCCCATTTTCCTGTCTTTTCCCCATAATCCCTGATCCCCTTATTAATCAAGAACCTATCTTTCTCTGTCTTAAAGACACTCAATGACCTGGCCTCCACAGCCTTCTGCAGCAAAGAGTTCCACAGATTCACCTGGCTGAAGAAATTCCTCCTCATCTCTGTCTTAAAGGAACGTCCCTTTAGCCTGAGGTTGTGGCCTCTGGTTCTAGTTTTTCCTACTAGTGGAAACATCCTCTCCACATCCACTCTATCCAGGCCTCGCAGTATCCTGTAAGTTTTAATAAGATCCCCCCTCATCATTCTAAACTCCAACGAGTACAGACCCAGAGTCCTCAACTGTTCCTCATACGACAAGCTCTTCATTCCAGGGATCATTCTTGTGAACCTCCCCTGGACCCTTTCCAAGGCCAGCACATCCTTCCTTAGATATGGGGCCCAAAACTGCTCACAATACTCCAAATGGGGTCTGACCAGAGCCTTATACAGCCTCAGAAGTACATCCCTGCTCTTGTATTCTAGCCCTCTCGACATGAATGCCAACATTGCATTTGCCTTCCTAACTGCCAACTGAACCTGCACATTAACCTTAAGAGAATCTTGAACAATGGCTCCCAAGTCCCTTTGTGCTTCTGATTTCCAAAGTATTTCCCCATTAAAAAAAGTCTATGCCTCCATTCCTCCTTCCAAAGTGCATAACCTCTCACTTTTCCACATTGTATTCCATCTGCCACTTCTTTGCCCACTCTCCCAACCTGTCCAAGTCCTACTGCAGCCCCCCTGCTTCCTCAATACTATCTGTCCCTCTACATATCTTTGCATCATCTGCAAACTTAGTAACAGTGCCTTCAGTTCCTTCTTCCAAATCGTTAATGTATATTGTGAAAAGTTGTGGTCCCAGCACTGACCCCTGAGGCACACCACTAGTCACCGGCTGCCATCCTGTAAAAGACCCCTTTATCCCCACTCTCTGCCTTCTGCCAGTCAGCCAATCCTCTATCCATGCCAGGATCTTACCCTTAACACAGTGGGCATTTAACCTATTTAACAGTCTCCTATGCAGCACCTTATCAAAGGCCTTCTGGAAATCTAAATAAATCACGTCCACTGGTTCTCCTTTATCTAACTTCCTTGTTACCTCCTCAAAGAACTCTAACAGATTTGTCAGACATGACCTCCCCTTGACAAAGCCGTGCTGACTCAGTCCTATTTTATCATGCACTTCCAAATACTCAGTGATCTCATCTTTAATAATGGATTCTAAAATCTTGCCAATGGCCAAAGTCAGGCTAACCGGCCTATAATTTCCCGTCTGCTGCATCCCTCCCTTCTTAAACAGCGGCGTTACATTAGCTACTTTCCAGTCCTCTGGCACCCTCCTGTTAATTAATGCCACTCTGTCAATTCGGATTTCCCCTCCTAGTCTATGCAAATAGGGATGGAACTCTTGAGGATGGTTTCATTTCTTCAGTGTGTTGCTGTTGGCACAGAACACACATTGGCATTCATCACTGATATTTTATGACCCAGTTTAGTGACTAGCGTAGTTAGGGGTTTAATGCAAAACATTAGCCAATCACCTAATAACTCCACCCAGTGAAAACTGAATTAAAGCCCACAGAAAAGCCAGAATCATGAATTTTCCAAGGTCTGGACTGCATTCAACTATTCCAGAGAACCACAACGACACACACAGCTAGCTATCAGGAGTTTTGGTTTTGTCCCAACTTCTCAGACCCCTTTTCAATTTCACCCCTCCCCTCTCCTCCTGAAGGCACAGACTGCCGCTGAGGTGAAGTTCAGTGGTCAGCAACTGACCTTAACTGTTGATGCTTTTTGTGTGAATGCATTATACTGCAGCAAGAGATAGAGACAGATCCACTGGAGCAGGTGAAGGTACTGCCATCCTCACTAATTAGCTGGAAGGGGAAAAAATGTAAAATCTATTCCAGAGAACCACCCCCCCCGCCAACAAAGTATTTGAACTGTGGGTGTAGTGTATCCAACTAGACATCAGAGGGAGCACTAAGATCTTGCCATTGGCACCAAGTCTGTAGCTGTGGAGATAAATTACTGTGTGGTGGAAAGCCTGGTTATGTAGGCAACCAAAGTTACAGTCGACAAGCTGGGTTTTCTCCTAAAAGAAGAGAAGATTAAGGGGAGATTTAATACCTTTATTTAATATTTAAAATTGAGCGGTTTTGAAAGAATAAATAAGGAAAAACTGTCTCCAGTTGCCAGAGGGTCAGTAATCAGAAAACACAGGTTTAAATAAATTGGCAATGGAAACCAGAACAAGGAAAGGATTTATTTTTACACAGCAGGTTACTGTGATTTGGAAGGCACTGCCAGAAAGGGTGGTGGAAACAGATTCAATAATAACTTTTAAAAGGGAATTGGGTAAACACTTGCAAATTATTGGAGAAGAGCAAGGAGTGGGACTGTTTGGATAGTTTGCAGACACAATGGGCTGAATGGCCTCCTTCTGTGTCCTACGCTTCTACAGTTTCTGGCAACACTGCTGTGGAGGAGCAGGAGCAGCTCCGAGGAGAGTTCTGGCCCAAGCGATGATATTGCTTGTAAACATCGAGGCCAAGGTGGTCATAGACAACCAGGAAATTGAAAAACAAATGGGATACGATATGACTCAAGCCATTTTATCTCAGAAATACACAAATCATTGCCTATTGGGGAGTGAAAAAAAAAAACACTGAGCAAACAGAGCTGGAAATCACAACCACCTGAAATGACACTTCCAAATCAAAGTCCCACTTCACATAATTACCCACCGTTCCGCGGGCTACAATAAATCTTATTCACAAAGTAAGCTGAATTGATGCGCTATTAATGAAATGAAAAAAAAAATGAATGGAAATTGGACAGCAATAATCTAAAAAGGGCGTCAATCAGGCCAACGTATCACTCTAAACCTAATTTTGTTTCTTGCTCCTCAGATACTGCCTGACCTGCTGAGTATTTTCAGCATTTTCTGTTGTTGTTCCAGATCCCCAGCAATATTTTGCTTTTGTATAAATCAGTATTTTCAAAAAGATGTCACAGTTCATCGATGGGGTGCAAACAGATGGAACATGGCCTTACGGCTGCAATGCAGGTATCCAGCCCGGACAGGAAGCAAGGGAAACCCTTCCCACCTACTCCTCTCAGCCCAGACTCGGGAAGACCTGAAAATATGTTGGAGAGAAGAAGATGATACTAATCGAAGTTGAGGCCAATTTTGAAAGGTTTCACGCCTGCACTGTTGCCTCACTCAACGGGAGCATGAGTCAGAGACAGGAAAATTATATTTCAAATCTTGATTTTAAAATGATCAAAGCCACAACTTTGATGGCTTGCTTCCAATTCATGCCATCTTTCTCCCAGCAGCACTGCTCCAGCTATTCCAAGCCAAAATGAACAAGTTTTGGAGATTTTAATGAACCAGTGAGAAAGGATTGGGGAAGGTGGAGCAGAGAAGCATTATACCTCCTGTCTGAGGCACAGATATGGCTTCTCTGATTGAGAGAACACCCATTAGGAAGCAAGCTGTGAATTTTTAAACTGGAGGACCTCTTAAACCAAAATCACTTGCCCAGTGAGTTCAGCTCTGCTTGTTCATTTGGCAGATTGTCAGCATTATTTGAAGAATATCACTCCTGCAAAGACTGTGCTTGTTATAATCCAGAGCATCATTGATGAAGGATAATACTGGAACCAATCTTTACTCAGTCATTTTTATTTGCAGAGTGAAATATTACAAGTATATAACTCCTAATCCAACCCTGCAATTTCAGTGTCTCCTTATACTATTTTGGTTGAACCAATTAAACTAAACAAATTGAGGGGTAAATCAGAAGAGCAGCTCCTTAAAGGGTTACTGCATCGAACAAAAACAAAATGGTAAAGGAGACTTAAAACATCAAATTAAAATGTGATTAAAGGGGTCAATAAAACATGCCAGTCCCCACGGTGCCCATGGATGACCTCAATGGTACCACCTGCTCGCTTTCCAGGGACACCCGGCCATGAATATAGCTGCGGTAGAGGGGCAGACAGTTGAGCTAGACAACCCCCTCGATCGCCCACTGCCTGGATCTGTTTTTTGGCAAGTTTGGTCAGGCCCAGGTGTAGTTTCATGAGGAGGTTCTCCACACTGGGTACCCACAGATCAGGATCGTGGGTCAGAAGTGCAAACAGAACTGTAACCGAGTGCCTCTCTATAGGTGTTCAAATAAAACCCCAATGCACTGCACCTAAATACAAGTAAGTAATTTCAGTAAAATGTCTTTTAAACAGGGAGCTGGGTTCAATTCCATCCTTGGGTGAGTGTGGGGATTGCACATTTTCCCTGCGTCTGCATGGGTTTCCTCCGGGTGCTCTGGTTCCCTTCCATGGTTCAGAGATGTGCGGGTTAGATGGATTGGCCATGATAAATTGCCCCATAGTGTCCCAAGATGTGTAGGTTAGGAGGATTAGTGGGCTAAATATGTGGGGTTACGGGGTATAGGGCAGGGGAGAGGGCCTGGGGAAGATACTCTGCCAGAGAGTCGGTGCAGACTCGATGGGCTGAATGGCCTCTTCTGCACTGTAGAATTCTGTGATTCTGTCCTAACTATTGATATGCAATAAACAATTGTTGTTTTTGCCATGATATATCTGGTCAATGCTGAGCCTACTGCACCAACTCCACAAAGCACATCAATTACCTTTTTGCAGTCTTCACACACCACGGAATGTGAACCCAGCAGCCCCAGCTGCTCCCCACACAAGATGCAGCGAGACAGGCCATCACCCATGACATTCTTTCGCATGTTGTCCAAACGATCCACAAGACGCCTGAGTGTAAAACCGATAAAGTAGAGATTAAAATGTATACAGTGTTTGTCAGTTCAGTTTCTTGCTGAGTGGTTTGGATCGAAATTTCACCATTTAAAAATCCAATGGACAAATAGGAAAAGTAGAACCATCGAATCCCTACAGTGCAGAAGGAGGCCATTCAGCCCATCGAACCTGCACCGACAACAATCCCACCCAGGCCCTATCCCCGTAACCCCACTCGTTTACCCTGCTAGCCCCCCGACACTAAGGGGCAATTTAGCATGGTCAATCCACTGAACATGCACATCTTTGAACTGTGGGAGGAAACCGGAGCACTCGGAGGAAACCCATGCAGAAGAAACAGAGAGAACGTGCGGACTCTGCACAGATGCACAAACAGTGGGGGTGGCACGGAGGGCACAGTGGTTAGCACTGCCGCCTCACAGCACCAGGGACCCGGGTTTGACTCCCGGCTTGGGTCACTGTCTGTGTGGAGTTTGCACATTCTCCCCGTGTCTGCATGGGTTTCCTCCAGGTGCTCTAGTTTGCTAAATTCTCCTGTGTACCCGAACAGTGGCCGGAGTGGGGTGACTAGGGGATTTTCACAATAACTTCACTGCAGGTGTTAATGTAAGCCTACTTGTGACTAATAAATAAACTTTAAAAGTAACCCAAGGCTGGAATTGAACCCAGGTTCCTGGCGCGGTGAGGCAGCAATGCTGATCACTGTGCCACCGTGCCGCCCTGAACCATTTCATGACCTTTTACACCTTAAAATGTGGACTGATGCTTGATGACATTTTATGAATTAGTGACTCATTCTGGAATTTTTCAACAGAAAGACAAATTAATTGTTAATTGCTTGTTTTAAATTTAATGATATAATTAAACAATAATTAATATAATTTGACAATTATTAACAAATTAAGTCATCAATAATAATATAAATCTTAATACATAGTTATTATTGCTAGCTATTGGTTAAACTGAGAAGAGGGAGTGGGTTTTATTTGTGAGTAACTGCATCACATTCCCCGGTGCCCAGTCAGATCATTTTCCTTCACGTACATTTTAAATTTCTGGTGGGCTCTCCAGCCAGAATCTTAGCCCTGGATTCTCTTTTCAAATGTTCCTGGACATACTGAGTATTTCATATAACCACAGAAGATTACAGCACTGAAGGAGGCCGTTCGGCCTGTCCCACCTGTGCTGGCTCTTTGAAAAGAGCAGTCGCAGCCAGTCCCTCATTTCTAGTATTTTTGAGTCCGTCACTATCTTGAACAGAAGCCGATGCCTGGGTAATGAACACCCCCTCCCCTCCCCTTCCCCTCCCCCTCCATTACGCAGGACTCACCGAATCCGTTCCTGCTCCATCTCCTCCATCTTCTCCGCTCGGGCAATTACTCTATTGATGATTTCCTTTTCCTCCTCAGTCAGTTCCTCATTTTTCCGTTGTTTCTCCGTTTTGTTGGTGTGGACTGACCAGCCGGCCCCGAGTCTGTCACAGGTTTTCAGACAGTGTTTAAAGACACATCCACAGATACGTACGGAATAATACCACTGTCTTCAAAAGGAAGCTGGACAATCGCACCCTCCCCTCGGGAGGGGAGGGGGATTGACATACTCCCAGCAGAGTAGAGGGAATAATACATAGAATCATAGAATCTTTACAGTGCAGAAGGAGGCCATTCGGACCATCGAGTCTGCACCGACCACAATCCCACCCAGGCCCGATCCTCGTAACCCCACATATTTACCCTGCTAACCCCCCCTGGGACTAAGGGTCAATTTATCATGGCCAATCCACCTAAAATGCAGTTGAAATCAACCATGATTGAATGGTGGAGTGGACTCGATGGGCCGAATGGCCTTACTTCCGCTCCTATGTCTTATGGTCTTTGGAGTGTGGGAGGAAATCTACGCAGACACGGGGAGAATGTGCAAACTCCACAGAGACAGTGACCCGAGGCCGGAATTGAACCCGGGTCCTTCGCACTGTGAGGCAGCAGTGCTAACCGCTATGCCACCCCGCCACCCCAAACTTCCAATAGGAGGGAGACAATCACTTCTCGCTCCACATCTCTACAAGGGTCATATTTAAGAGATACTCTGTGGTGGGAGCACTCCCCTGCACCCCCCCCTTCATTCTTGATGGCACTAATTTCTCAGGGTTAAGGTTCTCTGGAGGCCGTGTCCTTTGGCATCTTATGCAACTGTTTTAACCATCCGTATGCCCAGAGAGTGATTGTTGTCAGGCTATTCTCCACTTGGGAAGAAACATCACAGTCAAGGCTAAATACGACTCCATTCCCACATCACTGGCTTCCCTCTGAAGTGGGCAAACCACTCAGTTTTAACAAATTATGGTTCAAGAAAGGGGCCTTCATTCACTTTCTCAGGGTAACTAGGACTGGACAACAATTTCTGGCCTTCTCAGCAAAGTCCAAAATCCCAAGAATGAATTGGGAAAAGAAAAGTCAGAACTTGTCTTCCCTCTGGTTTCCACTTCATACCTTCCAACGATGGTGGATAAATGATCAGATGAGATACCCTGACAGATTTATATCCCTTCCTGTTCCAAGGGTGTGAAAGCAACTGCTACTGTGACTAAAACCAGGTATCTCAGCACAGATGAGGGGCTCAGGCCTGGAGCCTTGCCTATCTGTGTGACCCATTATCACAGCAAACTGAGCCATTGTGGGGTTGAGAAATGTTGATACATCACCAATGATGACTCTAAAAATTCACTGAAAGCATTTTTTTGGTCACCTCATATCTGCATTAATCTCCCTTTGAGACTATTTCCATTTGATTTGAAAGCAGAGTATGTTATAACTTCTTTCACGGGAACTCAAGAACATACTCACATTTTACGAAGTTATTATATATACAGATGTGCATTCTTGTATATACTTTATGAAGGCACAGTATAATTAAGGGTACATTCATAGAATTATAGAATCCCTACAGTACAGAAAGAGGCCATTCGGCCCATCGAGTCTGCACCAACAATAATCCTACCCGGGCCCTATCCCCATAACCCCACCTATTCACCCTGCTAATCCTTTTAACCTATGCATCCCGGGACACTAAGGGGCAATTTAGCATGGCCAATGCACCTAACCCGCACATCTTTGGCCTGTGGGAGGAAACCGCAGCACCCGGAGGAAACCCACACAGACACAGGGAGAACGTGCAAATTCCACATAGACAGTGATCCAAGCCGGGAATTGAACCCAGGTCTCTGGAGCTGTGAGGCAGCAGTGCTAACCACTGTGCCACCCACAGATAATTTATATGGTCACTGTATATAAAGTGCACGACCCCACTATAAGTCTACATTCTCACTCGTTGAGGTCTTGAGTACAAAAATCAAGGCTGACACTCCAGTGCAGTACTGAGAGGGTGCTGCACTGTTAGACGTGCCATCTTTCAGTTGAGACGTTAAACTGAGGAGCCATTGGCCTCCTCACATGAACATTAAACATCCCACAGCTCTTTCAAAATAGAGCAAGGCGGAGCTACCCCTGGTGTCCTGGCAAATATTGATCATTATCATATTGCTGTTTGTGGGAGCTGGCTGTGCGCAAATTGATTGCTGTGCTTCCTACATTCCAACAGTGACTACACTTCAGAAATAGCTCATTGGCTGTAAAGCATCCTGTGGTCACGAAAGGCGCTGTATAAATGTAGGTCTTTGTTTTCTGATTGTCTTTGGAGTCAATGTCCAAACAGAAGAGGCAAAACAACTTGATTTTTTGTTGACATTAACACCAACTTGCATTTGTATGATATAAAGGAGGAGACTCATATTGGACACAAAATGTTCACTCTATTTCTCTCTCTGGGGTTGCAGCCAGACCTGCTGAGCTTCTTCAGCATTTTTTGTTCTTACTTCAGATTTCCAGCATCCACAATACTTTGCTTTTCTATCATTGCATTTATAAAGCAACTTTAACGTAGTAGAACGTAGGATTTGAGGTTAGTGGGGAGAAGTTCTGTGTAGATATGGTCAATCTGTTTAGGATCGTTGCCTCTCAGAGCTGGTGGGTAGGTTTCTGGGCAACGATAAGTGGAAGAGCAGACGGTACACATTCCACACCAAGCACATAAATTCCACCCTCTCCACACCAAGACGTGGCTGAACAACAGTGCCATTCTGTGATAAGAAGAGCACTGTCCGACAACTTGTTATGATGATGGGATAAAATGCAATGGAATATATATACTGGGCATTAAAAAGACATGAGTTTTATGTTTTAAAATGGACACAACCCCTCAAGATGGCTGAGAATGTACAGCTAGCCACTGACAGGAATGGCTGCAGGGTCTCTCTCTAAAAAGGACAATGGAACCCTCCCCTATGCTTCCAGACAAGGTGCTTCTAATAGAATCCAAAGTTTGGTTACCATCTCCGGTAAAGACAAAAGAACATAACAACTATCTCATCTCAAAAACCCTGGGTATAACTGCCTGCACCAACTAGCATATTCTTGGTTTCCTGTTGGAACACAAAAGGAGTTGGGAGAGCTGCCCAGGGCCGTTCTGCCCTGTCACTCTGCCTGTGTGCACGGTGAGGAAAAGCAGCTGGAAGTTTCACACACTGAAGGTGTGTGATACAGCACCAGAAGCAGTGCCCCTGAAAAAAAAGGAAATCTTTTGCAGGAATATCTAAAAACTCCCCCTCTGACTATGGAGGTCAACCAGCCTTGCAAAAAGTATCACAGTTAGAAAAAACTGAAGTACAACTGAATCAGAGAATGATCTACTCGCCTGCAGAAGTCAATTATACTGGAATCAATGCATTACGGCCGCAACGTTTCATCATCTATTCTACACAAGTCAAGGACTGTTCCAAAAATGTTTTATTTATATTTATTTACTATTGAACAAAGTTCCTACTTCTAATCCAGATGAATATAGAGGCATGTGTTTTACCATTTCCCCTTCCTTATAAACTTACTCTTATCTTACCTCAAGAAGGCCTGGTTAAATTGACTCCTTTTTAAACATAACTATTGGGTCTGGAAAAAGTATCCAAAGGAAAGGGAACTTTGTTAGATCAAACCTTGTTGCTCCCAGCAGAGGGTGGATTGAATAAAGCCAGTCACCCTACCTCACCTGGGTTTGTAACAATTTGTGGGTATCTCAGAAGGACGATAACAAATCGCAGGGTCTTGCCCAGGTCAGCGACTTTTGGGGAGCCTCATCTGGAGCTGCTCATAATAAGCTATACTGGCAAGATGCTCGAGAGATCACTAAGAACATAAGTAGTCTTACAATCCCAGGGCACCTAACTGGGTGTGGAGGGAAAGGCCTCTCCCGTCTTGCCCAGATTACTCTTTTCTCCGCAGTGAAGTGTAACCCCTCCCATGGGCAAACATGTGGCTGAAACAAAAGTGGGACTGAAACATACGTGGGTGTTTCATACAATTGCGGCCTGGAGTCACCCAAGAATAGGTGTAATGAGTTCCACTGTTTCTTTGAGAGATTACTGCCAAACCCTAAACTTCACTACTTGCTACCTACAGACAGATCTCATTGTGGCTGCCTGCTACAGAACTGAAAACAAATTCGTGGGATCTGGGCAACATTTATTGTTCATCCCTAATTGCCCTTGACAAGTGGCGGTGAGCCACCTTCTTGGACCACTGCAGTCCAAACTATGTGGGCACACCCGCAGTGCTGTTAGAGAAGGTGTGTCAGTATTTTGATACAACGACAGTAAAGAAACCATGATACATCCCCAAGTCAGGTTGGTGGGTGGCTTGAGTGGAACTTCCTGATGGTGGTGTTCCCATGCATCTGCTGTCTTTGTCCTTCTAGATGGTGGTGATTATGGGTTTGGAAGGTGCTGTCTGAAGAGCCTTGGTGAGTTCCTGCAGTGCATCTTGCCACACTGCTGCCACTGTACGTCAATGGTAGAGGATGTGCCAATCAAGCAGGCTGCTTTGTCCTGGATGGACAAGTTTCTTGAGTGTTGTTGGAAATGCACACATTCAGGCAAGTGGAGAGTATTCCATCGCACTCCTCACCTGTGCCTTGTGGATACTGGATAGGACGTGGGGAGTCAGGAGATGTGTTAATCATCACAGCGTTCCTAGCCTCTCACCTATTTTTGTAGCCACTGTATTTATATGTCTAGTCCAGTTTAGGTTCTGGTCAATGGTAACCCCAAGATGTTGATAGTGGGGGATTCAGCAATGGTAATGTCATTGAAAGTCAAGGGGAGCTGGTTACATTCTCTCCTGTTAGAATGGTCATTGCCTGGCACTTGTGTGGCGTGAATGTTATTTGCCACTTGTCAGCCCAAGCCAGGTCTTGCTGCACTTGGACATGGACTGCTTCAGTATCTGAGGAGTCGTGAATGGTGCTGAACATT
The DNA here is from genome assembly GCF_964213995.1 of Mustelus asterias. Classification (NCBI taxonomy): domain Eukaryota; kingdom Metazoa; phylum Chordata; class Chondrichthyes; order Carcharhiniformes; family Triakidae; genus Mustelus; species Mustelus asterias. The sequence goes on along the minus strand of NC_135813.1, from coordinate 95,579,599 downwards.
GTGCAGTCATCAGCGAACATCCTCACTTCTGACCTTATGATGGAAGGAAAGTCATTGATGAAGTTGCTGAAGAGCATTGGGCCTAGGGCACTCCCCTGAGGAACTTGATTGTATTAAGGTGTAAGACGACAAGATTTAAGAATAGTCCAACGCTATGTCTCATTATCACAATAAATAAACTCTAATGACTAGTAAATTTTGAACCCTGATAATGTAAAGGCATTAATCCAATGATCAACCCGTTATGTTATCCCGCACTACCATTCTTTATATTCTACCTGGAGAAATACCATGATAAAATGGTCGCCAGTCCTCAACACCTCTGGAGAGAGAGACCAATTTTCTAGTAGGGTCCCAAACAGCCAACTCCAGAGGGAGAGAGAGCAAAAACCGAGCCTCCTGCTCCTTGCAAATCCAAGCAGAATCTGCCTGCTTTTCTCCATAAGCTTAACTCCTCCCATGACCCTGTCTCTTGTCAATCAAACTAATTAAACCCTACTCTGAAACCCCAGAGGAAAACCCTAAAATACATTAAAAATGCATTTGCTTCGATTAAAATGAACACCCCATTATCTAGGATCAACTATTTCTTGCATTTTCAGCATGTGGGCTTCCTGATGTAGACAGATCCACACCGTCAGCAGAGCTGACTTCCAAACACACCCTTTACAAGAAACAAGATATAAATACATTTCTTAAAGTATTGTCTTATAGTATTGTCACAATTGTCATCGAATCTTGTAATGATATAGTGCAGAAGGAGGTCAGTATATGACCATCTCTTTGGTAGAACTATCCAATTTGCCCCACTCCCCTGCACTTTGCCCATAGACCTATTAGTGAAGTCATTATTTAGATGAAATATTAAACCAAGCTGATTATTCCGTCAATTCCCATTTGGTTTGTGAGATTTGATTAAGTTTTGGAGCAAGTTTTCTCTGGCTCTTCCACAACCGGTCTGCTGTCGACAAATTACTTGTGCATCCTTTCATCATGAAACTTGCTGCCTCCAAACTATGATTAATGTCCCAGGTTGGCTTACTGCCAACTTTACTTCCCTTTTCTCCAGTGTCAGACTCGTTAAAAGTTATTTGCAGTCATGAAGATACTTTATTTGTTTAATTGCATTTTGTGTCCCATTGTTCATTGAAAAGTGACACATTGCAGCGGAATGGGGGATGGGAAGAGAGGGAGGAGGACCTTCACCAAGGCTTCGCCAAGCTGGCCACTAATACATCCAAGCAGTGGGCAGTTGGGGGGGGTCATTGTCCCAATTGTCTGCCCTTCTTCCTCGGCTATGTTTGCTGCCAGGTTGCCCAGAAAGAGAGCACACGTTGTCGGCCAGCATCATCAAGGCCTTCCATGCCCAGTGGGCACCGTGGGGACTGTGGTATTTTATTGACCCTTTTAATTACACTTTGTTTTGAGGCTTGACGTTTTCTTTGAGATTCTGTTTACTTTGATGCAGTTTCTCTCTCAGGGCTGCCTTTTCATTTTATCTCTCAATTTGTTGCTTTAATTTATTTGCTTCCCCCAAAGTAGCACACAGCGGAGGAGAAAACTATCACCTCGGAAGATCCCAGACCTGCTGACCCATCCACTTCCCTGTCTTGTGGGGAAATGTGGAAGGTGTATTCCTGCGTCTCACCAACTGACCACTCCCCCTGTTCTGTACCAGGCTGTTCTACCATGGGAGAGAGAGGGTCCACATCAAAATCGGATCCTATCCACCAAAGTTTCACACAGGAAAACTCTAGTTGGGGGTTTATTCCATAATGATGAATATTGGAGTTTTGGTCAGTCACCACTTTGGAAGGTGGTTGCGTTTGCTTCCCTGTGACCCCCCCTCTTGCCCCTTGTTTAAGCACCAATGGTGGTTCACATTCTCTATTTACATCCAAAATCCCAATCCCACAAACTCAACTCACACTCAGCACTGCACATTTGCCAAGAGTATCTTTCTTTTTATTCATCCTTGGGACATGGGCATCGCTGGCTGGGCCAGCATTTACTGACCATCCCTAAAAAAAAATTGCATGAGCTGATCTCCTCTTGTGGCACAAGGTCAACTTATTCAGGCACAGCCACTGATTGGTAAGAGAACAGAGAAGATCATATTAAAGAAATTGAACAGCATCTTCTGTTACTCTGAGTGTCATTCACTGAATGGGGGATAGATTTATTACCTCCTCCTGGGCCCTCAGACAAAACACTGAATGGGGGTCACAGGGAAGCAAAGACAACCACCTTCCAAAATGGTGACTGACCAAAACTCCAATATTCATCATTATGGAGTAAACTCTCACCGAGAGTTTTCCTGTGTGAAACTTTGGTGGATAGGATGTGGTTTTGATGTGGACCCTCTCCCTCCCATGGTAGAAGATCCCTGACCTTTTGACCTGTCCACTTGGCTGTGGTTTTGAGCGAGCCACAGCCAAGTGTACAGTCTTGACAACTGTATCATCTGAGATCAACTGTCTGGTCACAGAGAAAATACTGAATCAAATCACAGTGACGCTTTGAAATTAGATGGATAACATGCAACACTATGGAGACAGGGCCAGGAGGAACAATGCTATCCTGTCTCTCCTACTGAAATGGCCCAGAGGGATCTACCTGGCGTATGGACAGCACGGTAGCACAGTGGTTAGCACTGCTGCTTCACAGCTCCAGGGTCCCAGGTTCGATTCCCGGCTCGGGTCACTGTCTGTGTGGAGTTTGCACATTCTCCTCGTGTCTGCGTGGGTTTTCTCCGGGTGCTCCGGTTTCCTCCCACAGTCCAAAGATGTGTGGGTTAGGTTGATTGGCCAGGTTAAAAATTGCCCCTCAGAGTCCTGGGATGCGTAGGTTAGAGGGATTAGCGGGTAAATATGTGGGGGTAGGGCCTGGGTGGGATTGTGGTCGGTGCGGACTCGATGGGCCGAATGGCCTCCTTCTGCACTGTAGGGTTTCTATGTTCTATGTTGAGGGTACGGCCTGCGGCTGTCAGCTGGAGGGGCTTACCCAGTAGATATCGGCTGAAAGGGTTCACCATGCTTTGTTACATTCTGTGAAATTGCACAGTACTTTATTGGGCAGTAACACTGTGGCGAACGAAAGCTGGTTTAAGTGAGAAAAAGCATTCAGTGTTTTGTCTGAGGGCCCAGGAGGAGGTAATAAATCTATCCCCCATTCAGTAAATGACACTCAGAGTAACAGAAGATGCTGTTCAATTTCTTTAATATGATCTTCCCTGTTCTCTCACCAGTCAGTGGCTGTGCCCGAATAAGTTGACCTTGTGCCACAAGAAGAGATCAGCTCATGCAATGTTTTTGTTAGGGATGGTCAGTAAATGCTGGCCCAGCCAGCGACATCCATGTCCCTGGGATGAATAAAAAAATACTCCTGGCAAACACGTAGTGCTGAGTGTGAGTTTGGGGGATTGGGATTTTGGATGCAAACAGAGAATGTGAACCACCATTGGTGCTTAAGCAAGGGGCAAGGGGGGGGGTCACAGGGAAACAAAGACAACCACCTTCCGACACCCAGCATTGAAGTGGATCTCACAGAAAACCCTGGAAACAAGGGTACCTTCAGTGCCCAGTAATGGGGTTGGCTGAGTGACTGCAGCCAATTCTGTCCCTTACAGGGTGACCAAATCTCACAGGGACATCCTTGCATGGGACTCCATTAGAACAGAGACTGGGGGGACGGGGGGTTCAGCCAGAGCTGTGAGTGTGCGAAAACAGGAAGACAGCCGTTACTGCACAGACAGAAGATTGAAAAGCCCAAATTGCATGAAAAACATTATCCCATATTCATGCAGCCCCAGACCCAGCAGGAATAGTGGGTTCAATTAGGGAACAATCCTGGGTCACTTAACAGCCAGGGTGGGGGTGGGGGTTGGGTGGTCGAAATCCCTAGTTAATCTTGCAGAGGTCCTTAAATGAGCCTTGCGACCTGACTCCCAGCAGACCCACAGCCCACAGTTTGGGGCAATGAGCACCTGGAGCACATGCAGGCCTGCAGCTTTCAGAGCCAACACAAGGTACTCCATTATCAACCCTGACATACTTCATGTGAGAGAACTAGAGAAAGACAGTGAAAGATACACAGTATGAGAGAGAGAGAGATAAAGAAAGGGGAGAAATAGAGAGAGATAAAATGACAGAGAGGAGAGAAAGAGAGCATGAGAATGTGGTAAAACACTGTTAGCATATTACCTGTATATGTGACATGCCTGGACACATCCCTGCCAGCCCTGCCCGAGACTCCTCCCCCCCCTGGTCCAGGTATAAAGGCGACTGCTCCCCACCCCCCTGCCTCAGTCTGGACCAGTTCATCGGCATGGGTATGCTCCAAGTCTTTTGCTAATAAAAGCCTATTTGTTCTTGCATACAAACTAGTCTTTGCTCAATTGATGGTGCATCAGAGATAGAGATACCGATAGACAAATAGAGACTTAGAGAGAGAGGTACAGAGAGAGAGGCAGCTAATAAGTCGCTGGGGAGAATGGGAGGCTGCACATGATCCTGGTGGCTGCCCGACAGCAATTTAATGCTGGGAACAGCCTCAATTGCTTTGGGGCAAAACCTCCTCCCCTTTGACCGAAGAAAGTTTCACCTTTAGAGAGCTGCCTGCCAATCGGGTTAGCTTTGCAATCTCAGGCACTGTTGGAAAAGCAGATAGTCTGCGTTCCTCAGCATTGGCTCTAACAGATGAATCCAGGGTTGGGACTTGCGGTGAGCAATGCGAGTTAAGGGGGGGGGGGGGTTGCAGGCAGGTTCAACAGGCCAGGGGACAGTGTTAAGGGAAGGCAATGTTGGCCTTTGTGTTCCTGATGGGCCCTGGATATCCCCCAAGAAGGATCCCCCAATCTTTGCCTGACAGGAAGCTCTCATAGCTAAAGTTTTCAGGCTTCCCACATGGCAAGGATCCCCCCCTCCCCACCAAAGGTAAAAGCTAGCAGGGACAGGATTGGCCACTCAAGGGTCTCAATAGGCCTAAGGCCCCCATAAACTTTCAGACAGGTGAGGGGTGGGTGGATAAGTGGCAGGAAGGCCACCAACTTAGTTTTATGTACCTCCCTCCACCATCAAGCACACCAGCAGGGATGCATAAAATCCAGCCCATGTACAGAGAGACAGAGCCAGAGTAGCTGAACCATAGACAGTGAGAAAGGGGAGAGACAGCCATACACAAGAGGGGAAGGAGAGAGAGACAATGAATGAGTGAACTAAACACTAAGACAGACAGAGACAGCGAAAGAGCCATACACAAAAGAGGTGGAGAATGAATGAGAGTAGGAAAGAAGGAGTGAGAGGAAAAAAGGAGTTTTTTTATTCATTCGTGGGACATGGGCGTCACTGGTTTGCCGGCATTTATTACCCATCGGCAGTTGAGAGTCAACCACATTGCTGTGGCCCTGGAGTCACATATAGGCCAGACTAGGTAAGGACGGCAGATTTTCCTTCCCTAAAAGGGCATTAGTGAACCAGATGGGTTTTTCCTGACAATTCATGGTCATCAGTAGATTCTTAATTCCAGATTTCTTTTTAATTGAATTCAAATGTCACCATCTGCCGTGGTGGGATTTGAACCCGGGTCCCCAGAACATTAGCTGAGTTTCTGGATTAATAGTCTAGTGATAATACCACTGGGCCATCACCTAGAAAGAGAACTTTATCCAGGTAAGAGAAACAGTGGTGTTCCTTGGATAAATGCAACTAAACAGAAGAAATGCAATAAGGCATTGTGCTCTTGTTATGTTCCTCATTAAACTTTAATATGCTTCAGACAGCATTGCAAAAAGATACTGAACTGTTCAATCTGGGACACGTCCCACAGAAACATTCCATTATTCTGCCAATACAATTAGATGCTGACCTTATCATACGCAGCACCAAAAGGTACAAGAACTTTGGGTTTCTCTTTCCTGGCTGCAGGACTGTGAAGGGTCCGATTAGTATTCTGCTGCCGTAGCGCCTGCTCCGTGTAGCCAGTTCTCACATTAAAAAATAAACAGACCTCTCTGTCTGCGGAGAATTTATGGCAATTTCTCCATGTTCCAAAGCCACATTCTCACTTATTAAAATCTATTACAATCTTACTGGGGGGAGGAGGGAAGAATTGCAACATATCCCCTGAATGAAGGATCATAAATTATTACATTACAAAATTGCAAAAGGAGGAATTTACAAGAGAACTGCAAGTCTGCATAAATCACGACATTATCTCCAGCAAGACAGTGATGAGGGATTACGTGACTGAGCACTGGTGTAACTACGTTACACACAGACCCATTCCATCTTGCCTTCTCTCTGACTGTTCCCTTCATATCACTTGCCACATACCCACCCCTCCTGAACCTGCTGGTTAAAGCAGGACCCCAGTATCAGTGACACCAGTCCTCTCCCCCACATATTTCACCCGTTGACATTCAGTCTGTGTCTGACTGCTTGACTACAATGATGGGTGGGTGGGAGGAGGTGGGGGGGGGGGGGGGGGGGAGGTGGTGGCAGGAGGCTGGCATCAGAATGTAGGGCCCGATTTTACCAATTGGAGTCTAAGGGCGGGATCCGGGCGTAATACGGATCCGAGCCTGGAATCCTCTTTCCAGCGCGTCCATACGCGTTTTGCCAGCTCCGGTCCGATCCGCGCTGTGGGCAGGGCTTAGCACTGCCGGACCGATCGGAGCTCTGAACTGCACATGCGCAGGTCGAAAAAAATCTGACAGAGCGCGCCCGAGCGGGAAGAAAAAAAGCAGAGAGAGCGGCTCTCTGACACAGACAATCTGGGGGTGGGGTGGGGGAAGAGGGGCGGGGGTGGGGGCGCTGCCACTCTGCGGCCGATCGGTGGGGAGGGAGGGGGCAGGGGGCTCAGCATTCTGCTGAGGTGAATAATGACAGTCGTGGTGTTTGAAGTATGCGGCCACTCCGGAGAGGAGGGATTCGTTCCTCCGGTGGGGAGGAGGGATTGGCTGCAGAGTGGCAGCGGAACCCCCTGCCCCCTCCCTCCCCACCGATCGGCCGCAAAGTGGCAGCACCCCCCACCAGAGGATGATCGGTCACATCCCCTCCCCCCCCCCTAGAGGATGATACGTCACACCCCCTCTCCTCCTCCCACCCGCCCCCCTCCCCAGAGGAGGAGCTGGGTCAGAGAGCCGTTGCAGTCTCTGACCCCGCTCTTCGGAGGCTGCAGCGGCGACTTCGGATTTTTAGTCGGCAGGTCGATTAGAGCGCGGATCCGCATCGGACCAGGAGACGGTAAAGTGGGATTTAGAAATAGAAAAATCATAGAAACCCTACAGTGCAGAAGGAGGCCATTCGGCCCATCGAGTCTGCACCGACCACAATCCCACCCAGGCCCTACCCCCACATATTTTACCCGCTAATCCCTCTAACCTACACATCCCAGGACTTTAAGGGGCAATTTTTTAACCTGGCCAATCAACCTAACCCGCACATCTTTGGACTGTGGGAGGAAACCGGAGCACCCGGAGGAAACCCACGCAGACACGAGGAGAATGTGCAAACTCCACACAGACAGTGACCCGAGCTGTGAAGCAGCAGTGCTAACCACTGTGCTACCGTGCCGCGGTAGAGTTGGGCGCGCGGTAGCACAGTGGTTAGCACTGCTATCGAACCCGGGACCCTGGAGCTGTGAAGCAGCAGTGCTAACCACTGTGCTACCGTGCCGCGGTAGAGTTGGGCGCGCGGTTCATTAAGTCGATTTAAATGCATGCAAATGCATTTAAATCGTTGGGCCGCCCGATTCGAGCCGGACCCACGCCCGAATCGGGTGTCGGTAAAGCCGCGATCTGCTCGGAATCGCGTGCAGATCGCGGTATAGGCCCAACGCCCAACTTTACCGCGATAAAATCGGGCCCGTAGACGGAGCTGCGTATAATGTTTACATCCACTCACTTTCCAACAAGGTGTCAGTGGATAGCAATTAGTAACAGGTGGCCTGGCCAAATCTGTCTGAAACAGGTCAAGGGCGCCAGGGGCCATTACAACCACCAATGACTGGGCTCCTTTCACCCATTATTGATACTTTAAAGGGTGTGGACGATTGACACTTTTATTGCTTGTAGTTAAATGGCTTTTTTTAAAGCAAAGTGGAGATTCTTTTTATTTTTTCCCCACAGGATTTGGACACTGCTGGCTCGGCCTTAATCAATGCCTTTTTAAAATAGTTTTCTCCTGTCACTATTGGGGTTCATTTGCTCTGTGCAGTGTCTCGAGGATCAACGGATATGGAAGTACCATAGCTTGACATAGGGACCACAGGGGGAGTTAGAGTGCCATGGCTTAGCATAAGGGACATGATGGACACTGATGTACAGTGGCAGCAGTGTGTACCATGTACAAGATGCACTGCAGGAACTCACCAAGGCTCCTTAGACAGCACCTTCCAAACCCACGACCACTACCAACTAGAAAGACATGGACAGCAGATACATGGGAACACTATCATCTGGAAGTTCCCCTCCAAGCGACTAATCGTCCTGACTTAGAAGATGTTTTCTCACTGTCGCTGGATCAAAATCCTGGAACTTCATCCCTAACAGCATTGTGGCTGTACCTACACTACATGGACTGCAGCAGTTCAAGAAGGCAGCTCACCACCACCTCCTGAAGAACAATTAGGAATGGGCAATAAATCCTGGCCAACCCATGGCACATTGCACGAATGAATACAAAAAGAGTCATGTTGGGTTGGTGGAAAAGCATGGCTTGGCATTGGGGCAAGAGGGGCTATTGGGTGGTGGTTGGGGGCCTTATCCTGGCATGGGGGCATGAGGAGAACCTCTTAAACTCACCTTTTAAAAGATTCCCTCATGCAGACTAGGGTTCACGACTGCTCTGATGGGTTCTGATCGACAACTCTTATAAATCTGGTCCGACATGCCTATCGCTGCAATGGAATCAGTCCATTCAGGAGTGCTGGGTGGAGCTTATGACCTGAACCAGCCCACACCTTTTAAAGGCATTTCTGAAAATCAGAGAGCCAGGAACAGGGGTGGGAATCATAGAGTCAGGACCCACCTGCCATTTTTAAAGGACTCCCAAGTCATAGAATCCCTACAGTACAGAAGGAGTCCTCTCGGCCCATCGAGTCTGCACCAACAACACTCCCACCCAGGCCCTATCCCTGTAACCCCACATAGTCACCCCGCTAATCCCCCCAACACTAAGGGGCAATTCAGCGTGGCCAATCAACCTAACCCGCACATCTTTGGACTGTGGGAGGAAACCGGAGCACCCGGAGGAAACCCACGCAGATAGGGGGAGAACATGCAAACTCCACACAGACTGTCACCCGAGGCTGGAATTGAACCCAGGTCCATGGCACTGTGAGGTAGCAGCGTTAACCACTGTGCCACCATCTCATCATCCTGGAAATATCTCCTAATGTGGCTCTGTGTCACTTTGTTTTTTTCACTGCTCCTGTGATTCATCTTGGAATATTTTATTACGTTAAAGGCGCTACACAGGTTGTTGTCATCTTTGATCCTTTTCTGGTTGAGAATGGATCCGTGGGGAATAGGCGGATGACAGGAATAGCACAAAAAGGAATTAAAAATCAGAGGCAGGGGGAGGGAGAGAGTACGGTTCCGTCTGCCCTTTCTCAAAAAAACTACAGCTAATTTTATCGAAACTCAGATGAGCAACAATGGAGTACGTTTGGATGCCAAGGACAAAGAACAAAGAAAAGTACAGTACAGGAACAGGCCCTTCGGCCCTCCAAGCCTGTGCCAATCATGATGCCCTAACTAAACTGCAAAGAAAACCTTCTGCCCTTACTCGGTCCGTATCCCTCTATTCCCTCCCTATTCATGCACCCATCCAGATGCCTCTTAAATGTTGCTAATGTTCCTGCTTCCACCACCTCCTCTGGCAGTGCGTTCCAGGCACCCACCACTCTCTGCGTGAAAAACTTTCCCCGCACATCTCCTTTAAACTTTCCCCCTCTCACCTTGAACCTGTGCCCCCTTTTAAGTGGCACTTCCACCCTGGGGAAAAGCCTCTGACTGTCCACCCTGTCGATGCCTCTCAATTTTGTAGACCTCCATCAGGTCTCCCCTCAGCCTCCGTCTTTCCAGTGAAAACAATCCTAGTTTATTCAACATCTTCTCATAGCCGACACCCTCGAGACCAGGCAACATCCTGGTGAACCTTCTTTGCAATCTCTCCAAAGCTTCCACGTCCTTCTGGTAGTGTGGTGACCAGAACTGCACGCAATACTCCAAATGCCGCCTAACCAAGGTTTGATATAACGGCAACATGATTTCCCAACTCTTGCTCCAGCCGATGAAGGCAAGCATGCCAGATGCCTTCTTAGTCACCTTGGCCACCTGTGTTGCCACTTTTAAGGAACTGTGGACCTGCACACCCAGATCCTTCTGTATGTTAATGTTCTGAAGGGTTTTGCCATTTACAGTATAATTCACACCCAAGTTTGATCTTCCAAAATGCATCACCTCTTATTTGTCCGGATTAAACTCCATCTGCCATTTCTGTGCCCAAGTCTCCAATCTATCTATATCATAAGTCAAATAAGGTGACCTATTTATGTGGGGCAGCTTGTCGCACTCTTTATTTTATATTATTATTGCAAAGGTAAGGTGTTCCAATTGCACTAAATGTGCAGAATTTAATATCCTCCCCATGGCGAGTTTGGTGGCAGGGGAGCATTTAATCAGAGGGGAAGGTGGGAATGCCACCACATTCCCGCTTCCACCCTAATTATATCCAGGGTGAGAAGGTCCTGGATGGCCATCCTGACCCACTGTCAATTGAGACCTTAATGCCCAGTTAAGGGCTTCATTGCACCATCACTGGTATTAAACAAGTGGGAAACTCGCTATGCAGGAAGTATGACAAGTAAACCCTGGCATGTTTGTGTATGGAGCCCTGGGGGTTGGGGGTCCCCTCATTCAAAGGCACTCAGTGCCTGGTCGAGGGAGCCGGCGTCAGGAAGGGAATGGTCGCTGAAAGCCACCACCCTTCTCTGGCTTCCACCCCTCTCAACCCCCTTCCCTACGACTTCAATCCTGCCCCCACTCACCAGTGCCTGTGTTCCTCTTTGATCCAAGTCTCAGCTGGATGTGGTAGTGGCAGCAGCCACTGCCTCCCCAGTGACACTGCAGCGCACTGGAGAACTGCAGGCCCACGAGTTGCTGGCAGCTCTGTGAATGGGACTTTGGGGTCCTTGATCCTGGAGAAGGAGGCCGAGTGGCATTTAATTCAGCAAGTCTTCTGTAACAGAGGCAATGTGGGACTCACGGCCAAAATCCCTGTCGCCTTCATTAAATCTAGCCTAATGAGACCAATCATAACTGCTCTACTGATTGCTCATCTTACAGTGAGATGAAGCAACTTTATTGATTCATAATCAGGCTTTACCTTCCACCTAACATACAGAGGGATCTGGGCGTTCAGGTCAACAGTTCCCTAACAGTGGGAACACAGGTGGCCAAGGTTCTCAGTCAATCTTTAGAATGATTACAGTGAAAACCATAAAGATCTGGTTCAGGTTACAAGGGATGATGGTCTTTTCCTGCCTTATGCCCTTTCTCAACTCCCAACTATCTGTCATGATGATGAGAAAGTGCAGATTGTGTCACCATGGGCCTCTTGCATTTCACTTCACCCCCCCCCCCCCCCCCCTTCCTTCAAGACCAACCTTCCAATTCTGATTTTCTGTTTTCATGCATTTAGGAACTGCCACAAGAGCCTCAGGAGTAGGAGTGAGAGCCAACAGCACAGCATTGAGGAATATAGCCCCATCTCTTAATCTAACACTGGTGGCCATTAGCTCAGACACTGATACTACATATACCTCAGAGGTTATGAGTTGGGACCAGCACATGGTGAGTCACTGGCCATGAGTGTATTTAAGGGTACAGGATGGTTTATCAGTTCCCCACAGTGAGGTCACAGACAGGTTCTGCTGCAGATCTCCAATGAGGGCCTTGGTGGGGCAGCAAACAGGAGAGCACTAAATGGGCATGCCGGCTGAGACTCTGGGTGCATTAGCTGACCTACCAGACAACCTCTGTCACTGTCAAGAATCTGGCTGCAGGTCGACAATGGACATTCTGCAGCGAATACCCTCTGCTTAATCTCTGTTCCACCTCCCCTGCCATGCTGCAGATCCACAAGGTCTTGCATTGTTGCCCCTATAACTGTTGTAGACCTGGTGTGGACAGGGCACTAAATCCTCTGCCCTCCCGGTGACAATGCTGCAACACTCCCGTGACAAATCCAGTTACTTGCCACAGCACCTCCAAAGACACACCACAGTACTTCTACAAACCTTGCAATAACTGTTATTCTTTAAATTTATCATATTGGCAAGGTATGTGCCTGGTCCTTTAAATAACGTAATAAGAAGTCTCACAACACCAGGTTAAAGTCCAACAGGTTTATTTGGTAGCAAATACCATAAGCTTTCGGAGCGCTGCTCCTTCGTCAGATGGAGTGGAAATGTGCTCTCAAACAGTGCAAACAGACACAAAATCAAGTTGCAGAATACTGATTAGAATGCGAATCCTACAGCCAGCCAGGTCTTAAAGGTACAGACAATGTGGGTGGAGGGAACAGTAAACACAGGTTAAAGAGATGTGTATTGTCTCCAGACAGAACAGCTAGTGAGATTCTGCAAGCCCAGGAGGCAAGCTGTGGGGGTTACTGATAATGTGACATAAATCCAACATCCCGGTTTAGGCCGTCCTCCGAGGCATGGTACATTGGGGAAACCATGCAGACGCTACGACAACGGATGAATGAACACCGCTCGACAATCACCAGGCAAGACTGTTCTCTTCCTGTGGGGGAGCACTTCAGCAGTCACGGCCATTCAGCCTTGGATCTTCAGGTAAGCGTTCTCCAAGGCGGCCTTCACGACACACGACAGCGCAGAGTCGCTGAGCAGAAACTGATAGCCAAGTTCCGCACACATGAGGACGGCCGAAACCGGGATGTTGGATTTATGTCACATTATCAGTAACCCCCACAGCTTGCCTCCTGGGCTTGCAGAATCTCACTAGTTGTTCTGTCTGGAGACAATACACATCTCTTTAACCTGTGTTGAATGCTCCCTCCACCCACATTATCTGTACATTTAAGACCTGGCTGGCTGTAGGATTCGCATTCTAATCAGTATTCTGCAACTTGATTTTGTGTCTGTTTGCACTGTTGGAGAGCACATTTCCACTCCATCTGACGAAGGAGCAGTGCTCCGCAAGCTTATGGTATTTGCTACCAAATAAACCTGTTGGACTTTAACCTGGTGTTGTGAGACTTCTTACTGTGTTCACCCCAGTCCAACACCGGCATCTCCACATCATGACTACCTTTAAATAACACCAGAGCTTGCTGGGCCCTTCTTATAGTTGATCCTTGATCTTTGGTGAGTGCTGATGCATTCACTGAATGAACTAGCAGGGTCCAAATGAGGAGTGAGTGTCACATCAACAGGGCGCAGGGGACATGCACATGAGTGCACTTCTCAAAATGCGCACACATCTCACACCCACAGCTGGATGACTGGCTTCCAAAGGCAGCGTGACAAATAAGTTTTGTGTACACTCTTCATCAAACTAAGGAAAATAATAAATGGTTCACAATCACGAAAACATGGCTATTTATATAATTGCCATTTTATTATATTCTTAAGAATAGTGGGTATTTACAGGTCTGACAAGTCTCTTTGCAAGTTCCAGTCGTCAACTCTCCAACTTGAACACGGAGATAATTAAGCACTACCTAAAGCTTTATAAATTTGGATAACTGTCAGCTAAACTACCAAAAAAACTGTCAGTCACACAACTCAACAAATTTCACAGATGTTTGCCTTGGAAACGTATGGCTGGGATCCTCTCACAGACTGTCAGTTTGGACAGTGATTAGATCAACTTTCTCATAACCTTGTATTGAATTACAGTGAGGTCAAGATTCTGTCCCATCAACTGTCACTGACCTAAAAGAAACCATGATCAGGATTCAAACCAAACAGAATCTCAATCGATTAACCCCCCTTTTTAATTGATTGCTAAGGTACAGACACCAAATTGATCAAGTTCCTTCCTATCGAGCCCTGTATGAAATTTCTGAGTAAGAAGTTTAACAACACCGGGTTAAAGTCCAACAGGTTTATTTGGTAGCAAAAGCCACTAGCTTTCGGAGCGCTGCTCCTTCGTCAGGTGAGTGGGAATTCCCACTCGCCTGATGAAGGAGCAGCACTCCGAAAGCTAGTGGCTTTTGCTACCAAATAAACCTGTTGGACTTTAACCCGGTGTTGTTAAACTTCTTACTGTGTTCACCCCAGTCCAACGCCGGCATCTCCACATCATGACATTTCTGATCCAGGTTATAACACAAAATCCTGATCCAAGAATAAAATATTCCGAGATTATCCAGGGTTTAATACTCAGTAGTAAATGTAATCAATTTGCTGCCCAAGACATTGATACAGTTCCAAATCAAATCATTTTTATGCAAGCTATAGGTTTTAGTTCGGTGATTGTTTTGACTAAACCACTGGATGAATTACTGAATGGACGACACCAGATAGATCAGCTAATGCCAGTTCATATTTGCAGCTTTATATGTGCAACTGGATCGGGGCATATAATTTCCTGGCAAAACAGTCTTCCCAGGGTTAGAGCTGTGTCATTTTCACAGGGAACAGTTTTGTGTCGAGTCCCCTCAGTTTTATAAGTTGGCAGACCAGGTGATTTTCATATTCACTTCCAGAAGTTCAGCAGCTCTGTCCAATGTTGCTGAAGGCTAGATGCAACTTTTCCTTTGTAGCACCGTGAATTGTGCAATGGACAGCTCTCCCTGCCCTGGAGTTTTTGGGGAGGGGGTCAAAGTTGGTGTGAGTACCCACCTCAAAACAGGCAATCACTCCGGCGAAGTATTCATTTGGGAGGAATGGTGTTCCTAAGCAGCAGTTCTGGGGTTTGGGATGCCAGACTGAAGTAACACCTGTCTAATAAAGGGTGTCCGTGGTTATTGGGAGTGCACAGTGGCAAAACGGTTAGCACTGCTGGTTCATATTGATTCTAGCTCATTGAATGGAGGGAGGCGAGCATACGGTTTCAGTGATGGATCCCATGGGCATCTTTTCATCTGATTTTTATCACTGCCTTCCTCCACAGATGATGAGCTTTAAATATAAGCACTGCCAGTTCTAAAAGGGCTTATTTACACTGATTGCATTGTGAGGCTCCATAATATTTCTAAATGTCATGAATCCACAATGACATAATCTCAAGTGTAGTATTGGGTTGTAGAATGCACCTCCTGCTACATTTTGCACATCAGTTAGTAAGGTTTTTATTTTAATATAAAAAGGGATAAATTTCTCCATCTGTTTCGTGTTATATATAAAGCAATACAAAACCTTGGTTAGGTCGGATTTGGAGTAAGGCGTGCAGTTCTGGTCGCCACACTACCAGAAGGAGAGGTTGAATAAGCTAGGATTGTTTTCATTGGAAAGACAGAGACTGATTACGAGAGGCATAGACAGGGTGGATAGTCAGAGGCTTTTTCCCCAATTACAAGGGGGCACAGGTTCAAGGTGAGAGGGGGAAAGTTTAAGGGAGATGTGTGGGGGAAGTTTTTCAAGCAGAGAGTGGTGGGTGCCTGGAACGCACTGCCTGAGGAGGTGGTGGAAGCAGCCACATTAGCAACATTTAAGAGGCATCTGGATGGGTAGATGAATAGGGAGAGGATAGAGGGATACGGACCGAGTAAGGGAAGGTTTCTCTTTAGTTTAGTTAGGGCATCATGATTGGCACAGGCTTGGAGGGCCGAAGGGCCTGTTCCTGTGCTGTATGTTTCTTTGTTCTTTGTATATTCTCCCCATTCTGTGCACCAACCCAGCAAGAAAGGATTACTGGTTTCCAGGCCCATTCCTGACACAGATTTTCATAGAGGGGCAATGCTGTGCTCAATGTTTCAGTGCACAGTGCCATGTTGTTAGTACTTCAACTCTTTGCCCATAGAGCCTATCCTCATAGAGAGTCAGAGCTTTACAGCACAGAATGAGGCCATCTGGCCCAGCAGGTCTGTGCCAGCCGTCAAGCGCCTATCTATTCTAATCCTATTTTCCAGCAATTGGTCCGTAGCCTTGTACGCGAAGGCATTGCAAGTGCTCATCTAAATGCTTCTTAAACATTGAGAGTCCTCGACTCATTCAGTGAGCTCAAGATTTTTTACTGGTTCCTCTCCACACTTGGAAAGTGCAGAAGGAAACGGACATTTAGAACTCTAGTGCTAAAATACTGTAAAATAGCTTTAACTTAATTCTTGGGACATAAAAATAAAATTGAAAATTCATCTATTTCAGTTATGGTCCACAAATTTAAATTATTGATGAATAACAGTCAAGGGTTTGGATGACATCAACATTGAAAGCTGAGTGGATCTCGGATGCACTGAAATAGTGACTGGATTACAATCCCCCGCTCCATGTTTAATGTGGTCTTACTAACATGAAAACAGTATGAGCGGCCAACCCTGCCAAAACTCACACTGATTATCAGCTGTTATAGGGCACTGTGATAGCATCGCTGTGAAAATAATACCCGTTCTGTTCAGGGGAAAGCGCAACATTGGAATCATGTTGCAGAAACAGAGCCGCACCTTGGGCGGAACTTTATCAGATTTTTTCCAAAGTGTCCAGCTAGCGTGAATATGGGAGAGTTGCTGATCCGTTTTTCGGACGAGTTTTTACTCCCAATTTTATGCACTTAGTCTTTGAACATATGGGCGAGACAGTTCCAGCTGCTAGAGGCAGTGGGCGGGGCCTAATTCACCAGACAGCCGGGAGGTCAGATCAGAGCCACAAGCTGCGCACGTGCAGGAAAACCAGAAAAAAGCAGCTCTGCTGACAGAACCCCCCCCCCCCCCCCCCCCGGGGCCAGATACAGCCCCCCCCCCCCGGGGCCAGATACAGCCCCCCCCCCGGGGCCAGATACAGCCCCCCCCCCCCGGGGCCAGATACAGCCTCCCCCCCCCCCCCCACCCAGGGGCCAGATACAGCCCCCCCCCCCCCCCGGGCCAGATACAGCCCCCCCCCCCCCCCCCGGGGCCAGATACAGCCCCCCCCCCCCCCCGGGGCCAGATACAGCCCCCCCCCCCCCCCCGGGGCCAGATACAGCCCCCCCCCGGGGCCAGATACAGCCCCCCCCCCCCCCCCCGGGGCCAGATACAGCCCCCCCCCCCCCCCCCGGGGCCAGATACAGCCCCCCCCCCCCCCCCCCGGGGCCAGATACAGCCCCCCCCCCCCCCCCCCCGGGGCCAGATACAGCCCCCCCCCCCCGGGGCCAGATACAGCCCCCCCCCCCCCCCCCCGGGGCCAGATACAGCCCCCCCCCCCCCCCCCCGGGGCCAGATACAGCCCCCCCCCCCCCCCCCCCCCGGGGCCAGATACAGCCCCCCCCCCCGGGGCCAGATACAGCCCCCCCCCCCCCCGGGGCCAGATACAGCCCCCCCCCCCCCCCCCCCCCCCCCGGGGCCAGATACAGCCCCCCCCCCCCGGGGCCAGATACAGCCCCCCCCCCCCCGGGGCCAGATACAGCCCCCCCCCCCCCCCCCCCCCCCCCCGGGGCCAGATACAGCCCCCCCCCCCCCCCCCCCCCGGGGCCAGATACAGCCCCCCCCCCCCCCCCCCCCGGGGCCAGATACAGCCCCCCCCCCCCCCCCGGGGCCAGATACAGCCCCCCCCCCCCCCCCCCGGGGCCAGATACAGCCCCCCCCCCCCCCCCCGGGGCCAGATACAGCCCCCCCCCCCCCCGGGGCCAGATACAGCCCCCCCCCCCCCCCCGGGGCCAGATACAGCCCCCCCCCCTGCCACCCCCCCACGGACATCAGAGACCCCCCCCAACATTACTGACCCCCTTACCCCTCCTACCCAGACCCCCGACACATGGCCCCCTCATCAACCACACCCCCCCCCCCCCCACGGCTCTGATGACTGACATGACCCTCTCTCTCCCCCGATCATCACAGAGGCACAAATCCCGCCCCCCCCCCCCTCCATCACCACACCTGCAAGTGCTGACGTGGTTTCCCCTCCATGGTAACAAGGCAAACTGCATTAAACTTGCTCTAACGGCCGTGTGACTCGCCCAAACTGTCTGCGGCTGATCTGCCCCAACAAGGGAGAGCTCCATAAAAACCCCAAGGATGGACAGACAGGCAGTGCAGGAAGAAATGGCCTCCAGGAAGACAGCTCCCTATTTTACAGACATGGACCGAGCCAGGTTGGTGGAGGTGGTGGAGGAAAGGTGGGACACCCTCTTTCTCCCAGCAGGATGCCGTCCCAGAGGGCGGGATGGAAACGCAGCCTGGGAGGCAGTGACAGCATGCGTTAGTGCCAGGGTACTGGCCAGGGCAACAAGGAAGCAGTGCCGCAAGAAACTGAATCACCTCATCCGGACAGCAAGGGGGAGTGTTTTACCTCATCTAGCATCTTCCCCCTAAATGACCCCCAGATCCCCACCCCCAGCACCCTGCATGCTTTCAGCCCCTGACCTCCAAGCACCTCCCTTCTCCCACCCAAGAGTATCACAACCCTTGGCCCCCGAGGGCCACCCCCTGAAACCCTGCAGGACTTGTGCCATTAGATTTGACGTGGCTCCTTCTGTCCCCACAGGAGAAGAATACCCATAATCATTGTGAGAGGGCGAAGACAGGGGGGCGGTGAGCCTGAGATCCGGGTCCTCACCTCCTTTGAGGAGCGGGGGCACTGGAGCTTGCGGGAGAGGAGGGGATGCGGACCATTAGGCGACAGCATGGTTGGGCTGGAGCACAGAAGTGAGCACCTACCAACTCTCCACTTGTTGGAGAAATCTCAAGTAAGTTGCATGCAGCCCAGATTCCTCTCCCGCCCTTGTGCTTAACCTTGTGTCCTGTGTTGCAGGAAGTGACCCCACGTGCCTGGGCCATCTGGCACTGCGGCCCCCACTGCTGCTCCCACCCATCCTGCCCCTGACAGCTTGGAAGACTCCTCGGAGGAAACGGATGAAGGGAGCTCCGATACCGGCACCAGTTTTGCGTCAGCTTCCACCTCGCAACTCACCATGACAGAGACTCTCACATCGGGAGGTCAAGTTAGTGGCGAGGCATCTGGTGGTCGCTCTCTGCTGTGCACGACACATCTGCTAATGTACATCGGATGGAGGAGGGAACATCCAAGGCCTCTGGCACGCGGGGGCCTGCTGGAGGCGAGGACTCAGCTGGCCCCAGGCTACATGCTGGGCCTCTGAGATCACTTCTCCCTCAGCTGCTGGTGATGCAGCAACAGAGCCAGGGAATGCAGGAGGGGCTGATGGCCACACTGGACCAACTGGAGGCTGTTGGGAGGAGTCCCAAAGCTTTCAGGTGGACCAGCTATTGCCTGTCCTGTGCGGTTCCCAGGCCAACACTGCAAGGGTGGGGTCTGCAGTGGAAAGCCTGGGGCAGGGAATCCTCACCATGAGTGGTAGGGTCCAAGCGATGGCCAAGTCGCAGCAGGCCACGGAGTCCCAGAGGGCCGTGGCCGAGTCAAAGCAGGCCACAGCTGAGGGCCTCAACAGGCTCCTCAAAATTCTGTGGCTAGTGGCGGAGAGGCTCGAGAGCTTGCAGGAGACCCAGTGGGCCAATGCTGAGACACAGTGGAGTAAGGCAGCAGGCCTCGAGAACATGGTTCAATCGCAGAGGGTCATGGCTGAGGGGCTACAGCGCACGGCCCAGAGTCAGATGGCACTTGTTGCTGCCATTGACAGGTGGCCCCCGACTAAGACGGCCATCGCAGAGGGCTCGACCACCATGGCAGGAACATAGGTGGTCCTCCAGGATGTAGAGTCAGGTGACACCGGAGCTTCTGGAGCTCACTGCAGAAGCACCGCCATCCCATGGAGTGATCCAGTGGCCCACAGGTACCTGAGGGAGGAGGAAGGACTTGAGCCTGTGCCGGGGCCTTCCACCCAGGAGACTGTGGCAGTGGCTACACCTTCTGACTCCCCCCTTCCTGACACCAGGGCATCTCAGGTGCAGTGGGATAAAGAGGGTCATTGATACATCCCTGAAGCCAACCAGGGCCCTCAAGGTCCAAGCTTTCCAGAGGATGCTCGCCAAGGGCATCACAGGCCAAGGGGCACAGTAGGCAGCTGACCATCTCCATCTCTGATGTACATCCTGGGGAGACACCGAGATGTAGTGATAAGCCACATAAGGTTAAGAAGCTTTCGCGGCACTAAGGTGGCACAGGTGAAGGGCAACGCTCGGTAGATAGAATATTTAGGCACTTTAAAGTCTCACGTTCACGTTTTTATATTCTCACTTAATGTGAGAGCACTATTATTGGCAACAATAAATATATTTCACTTCACACTTGTGACTAACTTGTTTCTAATTAGCCTCTATCAGGGATGTACTTACCCCAACGGTCACCGGAGGGGCCCTGCATGTTGAGGTCAGTGGGGGAGGCCCCTCAACGCACTGCTACTGAGAAAATCAAGGTGCTCAAATAATTCACTAGCTACAGTGGGTGGCATGCATTGGCAGTGACTTGCAGCATCTGCCATGGCATCCCCAGAACCCACGAGAGTGTCCCTCCTCCCCCCCCACTCGGCCCAGGGCTCTGCATGGGGGTTTAATGCTCCCTTACCCGCCACCCAGACGTGGGCCCAGGTGCCAATGTGCATGCGGAGCTCAGGTAGGAGTCAGACTAGTTTGCAGTAGGGCATCATCATAATGGCGCTTAGCGAGTCATCATCACCCTCCTGCCTGCCACAGAAACCTGTTACCACAGCGTGCCCAGGCCCACCACTCTGGTCACAATGTTGCAGAAGATTGTAGGACTCCAAGGGGGCGGGGGGGGGGGAACCCACGTGCGGCAACACAGGTCCCGAGTGATGAGGGCCCCCCCTCTCACCGCCCTCGCCTGTCTGATCCTTGCTGCCGTCAGCCCTACAGCGCCTGCCAAGTAGGGAATCCTCACCATGAGTGGTAGGGTCCAAGCGATGGCCAAGTCGCAGCAGGCCACGAAGTCCCAGAGGGCCACAGCTGAAGGCCTCAACAGGCTTCTCAAAATTGTGTGGCTAGTGGCTGAGAGGCCATGTTGCTCGTCATCCTCCTCCTCTTCCTCCTGCTGGGCAGCCTCATCCCCAGTGACGCCCAGCTGGTCAGCCTCCACGTCCTCTTCCTCCAAGCCGTCTTCTCGCTGCTGCACCAGGTTGTGTAACACACCACCACAACGCAGGACGATATCGGGGAGTTACACTGGAGAGCCCCGCCAGAGCGGTGCAGGCACCGGAATCGCATTTTGAAGAGAATGCACCGCTCCACCATTGAACGGGTGACAACGTGGGCCTCATTATAACCGGGTCTCCGCATCAGTCTCAGGCCTCCGACAGGCATCATCAGCCAAGTCCAAGCAGGGACCCCATATCCCCCAGGAGCCATCCCTGCACCTCCGGGACATCAGAACTCCTCAATATGAAGCTGTCATGCACACTGCTAGGGTGTCTGGTGCAGATGTGCATGATTGTCACACAACAATTGCACATGTATTGAATGGAAGCTCTTTCTGTTCATGAATCTTCCTGGATTCTTCATTGGGGCCTTGATGCAACATGGGTGCAGTCTGTAGCCTCCTGTACATTTGGCATCACCCCGACTGGCTGCGAATCCTGCAGGCCCGGGCGTACCGGGTATCCGCGACCTCCTTCAGACACTTGTCCACAGATTGTTGTGAAATGCCACAAAGGTCTCCACTGGCAGCCTGGAAGGACCCGATGGTGTAAATGTTTAAGGCGGCCGTGACTTTCACAGGTGACCCCGTGTGCCCCGAGGTACAAGATCCTGCAACAAATGGCACAGGTGTCGCACTGTCTCCTCTTGGAGCTGGAACCGTCGGCAGCACGCGAAGTCTGACGGTTGCTCGAAGGACGCTCGCGTGCGCAACTTTCATAGAATCCCTACAACACAGGAGGCCATTTGGCCCATCGAGTCTGCACCAACCACAATCCCACCCAGGCCCTATTTCCGTAACCCCACATATTTACCCTGCTAATCCCCTGACACGAGGGTCAATTTAACACAGCCAATCAATCTAACCCGCACATCTTTGGACTGTGGGAGGAAACCGGAGCACCCGGAGGAAACCCACGCAGACATGGGGAGAATGTGCAGACTCTGCACAGACAGTGACCCAAGGCCGGAATTGAACCCAGGTCCCTTGCGCTGTGAGGCAGCAAGTGCTAACCACTGTGACACCATGTCGCCGGAACTGGCAGGGTCGCCAGAACTGGCAGGGTCTCCGCTCCCTCCTTCTCCTGCCACTCCCCTCAGGGCGAATGGCAGCCACGTTCTGCCTCTGGCGGCCGTCTCCCTCTACTCCAGCGAATGACAAGACCTGGGCCTCCTCTGCTCGCAATTCTTCCTCCAGCTCCTCCTCCTCAGCTCCAGCAGCAACCAAAAGAACAGCAAGATCAATGGTTGCATTGCAAAAGCCATCTCGTCAGTCTGAAGGGGAGTGGACAGAATTTGGGGAGACAGATAGAGAGGTTAAAGAATTCTGCTTGCCCCAAGCCAGCAACAAAGACTCCCCACATTACCCGCCACAGACCCCCAGCACCATATACTCTCCATACACCCCAGACAGACCTCCAGCAACACACACTCCCCATGCAACCTTCCTACAGACACCCAGCAACACACACTCCCCATACCCCTCCCCACAGACCCTCAGCACCACACACTCCCCATACCCCTCCCCACAGATCCCCAGCAACACACACGCCCCATACCCTCTCACCGAGTCCCAGCAACACACACTCCCAATACCCCTCCCCACAGACCCTCAGCACCACACACTCCCCATACCCCCCCCCCACAGACCCCCAGCAACACACACTCCCCATACCCCTCCCCACAGACCCTCAGCACCACACATTCCCCATACCCCCCCCACAGACCCCCAGCAACACACACTCCCCATACCCCTCCCCACAGATCCCCAGCAACACACACACCCCATACCCCCCAGATCCCAGCATGGCAACACAGACCCCCCCCCCCATTCACAAACACACACCCAGAACTCATGCAGTAGTGGCCACAGACAGTGCTGCTTGACAAGTTCGGAGACTGCGGCACTGCCTCTTCCCCCACCTGCAACAGCGCTTGCTGCCGCCTGCACTAGGATCCAGAATCAGCGCTAAGGCCCGGGTTCAGCGCTCTGAACCGGGTCCATGCTGACAGTCCAAAGTTGGACCCCGTGAGCAACAGCAGTCCCTCCAGCCTCCCCCCACACACTCACAGGCGCCCCCCTCAACCCGAAACACAACATGGCCGCAACCCCCTCTGAATAGCACGGAGCAGTTCGAACACAGAGACTTACCTCCTCGCTCACCCTCACTGATCAAGCGCCCGAATCCGACTTTTATAGAGGAGGTGTTTTCCTCACTGATCAAGCTGCAGCGAACGAGGTGGTTAAGGCGGGTGAGCTGGGACGATTGGGAGTGAAG
The DNA here is from genome assembly GCF_964213995.1 of Mustelus asterias. Taxonomy (NCBI): domain Eukaryota; kingdom Metazoa; phylum Chordata; class Chondrichthyes; order Carcharhiniformes; family Triakidae; genus Mustelus; species Mustelus asterias. The sequence continues at coordinate 95,556,087 of NC_135813.1, read as the reverse complement.
CTCACTAATGACATTGTGATGAATGCAAAAAAATGCAAATTGCCATTTTGTCCGTTTTGGGTGGGGTCCCAATTGTGCCGATTTTGTTTTTGGTAAAATGGGAATGGGCGCGAAAACAGGTGCCATTCCTGCTGGGCACATCACACCCGATTTTACAACATTTTCCCACTGTAACACGGGCACTATGAGGTCGTACAATTCCACCCAAATCCTCTTTTCCCGAAAGGATTACATGCCACATTTTTCATAGATTTTACTGGCCTACCAATTGAAAGGACTGGTTGGTATATTATAGTATAATGGGTGATTTGGGAACATGCCAATCACAGTGACCTGTAATATCCATTAATATTTCTCACGTATCTACTCTGACAATAAATGGGTGTAAATGAAGAGACGTTGATTAAACCCACTTTATAATGGACAACTCTCTCAAACAATGGCTCAGGGCCAACTTGGTAAATTCTATTTCATCGATTCATTAGTCTCATTATATATACTGCTCCTTTCATGGAATAATAAGCTTGTGTGTTTAATTAAGCCTTTGAATTTTACTCACAAATACTCTAATATTCACTTAAACCAGAGGAAGCCACCATCAAGCGGGCTGCTGTGTCTTGGATGGTGTTGAGCCTCTTGAGTGTTGGAATTGCACTCATCCAGGCAAGTGGGGAATATTCCATCACACTCCTGACTTGTGCTTTGTAGATAAAGGACAGGCTTTGGGAAGTCAGGAGGTGAATTACTCTGCAGAATTCCCCGCTTCTTGTAGCCACCGTATTTGTACGGTTACTGAAGTTAAGTTTCGATCAACATTCTGGGGGTTACAGAAACTGAACTGGACTGTGGCTACAAGAGCAGTCATGATGTGGAGATGCCGACGTTGGACTGGGGTAAACGCAGTAAGAAGTCTCACAACACCAGGTTAAAGTCCAACAGGTTTATTTGGTAGCAAATACCATAAGCTTTCGGAGCACTGCTCCTTCAAGGAGCAGTGCTCTTACGACAAGAGCAGGTCAGAGGTTGTGAATTTTGCTCAGATTAACTCACCTCCTGACTCCCCAAAGCCTGTCCATCATCTACAAGGCACAACTCAGGGGTGTAATGGAATATTCCCCACTTGCCTGGATGGGTGCAGCTCCGACAACACTCAAAAAGCTCGACAACATCCAGGACAAAGCAGCCGGCTTGATTGGCACCCCATGCACCCCCTTCAATATCCACTCACTCCACCACTGACGTACAGTGGCAGCAGTGTACACCATCTACAAGCTGCAACTCATCAAAGCTCCTTCAACAGCATTCCAAACTCTATACCCTGTACCAACTAGAAGGATAAGAGGGGCAGATGAATGCAAACATCACCACCGAGAAGATCCCCTCCAAGCCCCCACTATCCTTGGAAGTGACTTGGGAATATATCACTGCTCCTTTGTCTTGGATGGTGTCAAGCTTCTTGCGTGTTGATGACACTGTAGTCTCTGTAACCCCCAGAATGTTGGTCGAAACTTAACTTCACTAGACATACAAATCACCTCCAGCCTCCCTAAAGCCTGTCCACCATCTACAAAGCTCAAGTCGGGAGTGTGATGGAATACTCTCCACATGCCTGGATGAGTACAGCTGGGTCAAAGCCTGGAACTCCCTCCCTGACAACACCAAGTGTGGCTACCACATGGACTCCAGCAGCTCACCACCACCTTTTCAAGGGCAATTAGGGATGGGCAACAAAAAATGCTGGCCTACCTAATGGCACCCACATCCCATGAAATGTTTTTTTAAAAACTGAAATAAATTAGCTGCTTTTATGCTGTACATAGATGGCACCTGAGAATATAGAACTCCAGTTATCTCCTGAATATCAATGGCAAGGTGACCTATTTCTGTAAAGTATTCCTCGGTATCCTGAAGCATGAAGTTTAGAGCAATCATGACCTTCATTGCCACTGAGAGTCCATTGGAGGATTGGCTCTGAAGATCTTTATGAGTCAAATGGTTCACTTTGGGCACAGTGTCCCCTCCTGAATCGGAGCCCAAACCTTTGTATTCCTTCTGCATCATGTCCAGGGTAACTGACTCTGTTGTATTACATGCGTCCCTGTTTTCTGTGAACCAAGTACCTTGACCACTGCACTCTTGGACACCCTTCTCTTGTTCTAATATGACATCCCTGTAATGGTAACTGCAGCTATAAATGTAGAAGTGGAAACTCCTCTGTACTACACACTTCTGTCCATCCTGTAGCAATACATCCTGACCCAATCCTTCATTCGTCTGGCTAATGCCACCTCTGAGCTGGGGTATCAGAGTCACTTCTTGTTTGTGCCATTTTGTTTAATCCTGCTCAAGTTGTTCTTGATGGAAGGAGTTTTTATGAAGTAGTGCCCCAAGGATGTGTCAAGAAGCTTTATAGCCAACCAATTACTCTTGAAGTGTAGTCACTGTTGTTTCGTAGGCAAGTATGGCAACTAGTTTACACACAGCAAATTCCTATGAACAGCAATAGAATAAATAGTATGTTTTCTTTTGATGTTGGTTGAAAGATCAATACTGGCCAGGACACCAGGAGAAACATCGAAGATAGGAGCAGGAGGAGGCCATTTGTCTCTACGAGCCTGCTCCACTATTCATTACCATCATGGCTGATCATCCAACTCAATGGCCTAATGGAACTCCCCAATTCCTCTTTACATAGTGCAAGGGGATATTGTGCATCAGCCTTTTCAGGACAGAGCAGCTTCAGTTTAACATCTCATTGAAAGACAACATCCCAAGTAATGTAGAACTCAATCAGTACTGCACTGGAGTGCCATACTCTAATCCAGGTTACGTGGTCAAGTCCAATAGCGAGACTTGAACTCACAACCTCTTGACTTGGAGGGGAAGATGGAATCTTTGAGCCAATGCTGACGTCTTATCGAAGATATAACAAATAACTATTTTGCAAATCTTCGTGAACACATTTTAACTTAGATTCTGGTCTCCATATTATAAAAAAGGGTGTGGAGATATCGGAGAAGGTGCAAAAAAAGATTGCAACGGCAATACTACAGCTGCTCGGCAAAACCTAAACAGGCTGGGGTTCCCCTCTCTAGTGAAGAAGGGACCCAATTGAGGGCTTAAGGATAGTAAATGGGTTGGATAGGGTGGAATATACCAAACTAGGGGTCAAAAGAATGAAGATAGCTGTTAATAAACCCAATCGGAAATTCAGGAGAAATCTCTTTACCGAGAGAGGTTAGAATGTGAAATTCACTTGAAAGAGGAGCTGAAGAAAATAGTATAAATACATTCAAATTCTGTTTTGCGAGTTGTGTATTGGACTAGAAATATCATTGTGTCTTTTTATGATACACATGCCTGTGTAACTCAGAATATGATCTGCAGATGAGAAAATACCCAGGAGGGGCATTTTTGTCTCCTCTTCCCCCCACAAACTCTCCATTATGGAGCAAGTGCCACTCATCATTATTTGCTATAGAAAGTTCTAGATATTAGAGAAGGAGCTATCGGTCCATCTATAGTGATTGATATTGCTTAATTTCCTTTTTGTTTTGTAAAACTGCAACCATAATGCACGAGACTCCTTTATGATTCAGAAATTGAGATAATCAACCTTGGGAAGTAGTAATTCCTGTTCATGGAATGGAAGATGGGATTCCCCTGTCCTATGGACAACTCAATATAACAAATATTATAAGCAACACTGACAAAACTATAGACAATTTGTTTTGGTTGTGTCAGACTGTTGTCCCATCTCCTATATTTGTACAGAATGAAATATTTCTGAAGAACAGTATATTTGGGTAGCCGGGTTCCTCAACTTTCATTACGGTGTCTGAAGGAACCCAAACCCAGTATTGGGAGATTGTGGCCCTTCACCAGAATCATTACAATATTGCTCAATACACTCAAATCAAATATATTCATTAAAGAAGCAGCTCTGTGGAGAAAAGCCATTACAAATAGGTCCACCTAATCTGTGGCAATTTGACTGACAAGAGGGGAGGAGGTGGAGAGGATGTCAGCAAGCGCAAACTTCTAACCACAGGGGGATTCCCATTGTGCGGAGGATTTTTCCTTGTGAAATTCTTCCTGGTGGTGCCATTTCTCCAGAGCCTCTGACCAAACCTTCAAAAAGGAGATCTGGTAGCAAGCTCCGTAAATGAAAACGTCCTAAAATGTAAAATAAAACCCCAATATGGATGAATGGCGTATCTTCCACATTACTGAAGCCTTGGGAGTGATTTATCAACTAAACCCATGAGAAAGGGATTCTAATGACTTCCCCCAACCCCACACTGCAGCTTTCCACTCTTGGCTTTTGAGGGTGCTAGCTGTAGTCGGATATGCCATCCAAGGGATCACTCTTCCTGTCTGAACAAACATCAGCTGGCAATTCAAGTCCCAAGGGGCAAGCCCTATCGACCCTCACCAGACATCCGGAATAATTTTCCACAGCAGCTGCTGGGTCAAGAACTTCATCTAACTTTCTCTTTCCCCCGAACTCAGGGTGCTGATGCCAGCTGTAGTTTGTGTCCCATGTCCAGCACCAAACAATCAGACTTGTGATCTTCCCATTCAGTATGGCTCAGCGGCAGGTTAACTTAAACCACTGGATCCCTGAGCAGAGCTCAGCAGCCAGGTGCCTAGTCTGCTTTAACACATTTGCAACATCGGTTTTAATTTATTTATTATTAAAAATAATGATCAAAAGCCAAGAAAAGTAACAGACAGTGACATAGAACAAGAGAGAAGATAGATTACTTACTGTTCCTTCTCACTACGTAGAGGATTAAGCAAAGAAAGAAAACGAAAAATTAAAATAAAATTCCAATTCACACGAGGACACGGGCTTCCTGCAGCATTTTTCATTGTTACCAGGTCATCAGGTTGAGTAAAAGCCCAGAGTTTTTTAAAATCACAGTCTTCAGCTCAGAACTGACATTGGCTTATCTTGACAGCCCAGCTTGTATTTTGGTTACAAAGGAAGGAATCAAAATTGAACTTACAAACTGAGCACTGCAAGCAGCAAGTCCTGATCACAGTACCCCAGACAATTCAATCTGTCTTCGCAAGACTAGGAAACCTTGTATCAATCCTCTCAGTATGTTAACAAATTTATCTACACTATACTCATCATGCGTATTCCTTGTGAGATCTGGAGGACTTGGGCGTACATTTTCAAAATAAAATATCTGCACCATATTCTGGTGGAATCTTACTCAACTCCGCACATGTTCTCAAGAGGTTTCTTTTGGGCCCCACTCAGCTGGTGAAAGTGCAGTGGAGTTGAAACCCTCACCCACCCTAGCTCCAGATCAGAGTGGGTCTCATTCCAAATCCCAAGCACCAGGGCTACCTTCATAGGGCAACCTCTCTGGCACTTCAGGCACCATCTCTCCAAGTCTGACCTCACCTGGACTTTAATAGTTACCCCCAGTGCCAACATCTCTTTAAAATGCATTTGTCTAAAATTCTTCTGCCCGCTGTTTGCCGAACAATTTAAAAAAGGTATTATTATTCAAAGTGAATTTGACAGCAACATTGCTTCAAACCCAACAGCAAACCTATTTGTTCCGTCTTTTTACATCTCACAGACTTTTACTCAACCCCAAAATAGAAATCACACATGAGTACTTGTTTTATCTCCATCCATTCATTAAATTAAATGGGATCATGCAACACTGAATGCACATGACAATATTTAAAACCATGCAGTGTTGTTACGGGATGCGTATGATTGTAAATACAACACTGCTCACTGAACATGCATAGTTACATTTATTATCATGCTGACATTTCTTAAAATGGAGCCACCAGAAAGGTAATCATCCTACTGTGTGGCACAACGTGTCCAGAAGCAGCTGGATAATGTCTATAATGTCTATGGCCGTGCTGTGGCACAAGGACGAGACTAATTAGGGAAAGATTACAGCCTAATTCATGGATTTCCATGAATTAATGCCTATTCACCACATTAACTGTTGGTCTGCTAATACTGACAGCAGCAATTCCTTGCTTTAGATCTCCAATTAAAACAGAGGTGAATGATCAAGTATTGTGGATCAAACTTGAATCCATTTCTTCGAGTTGGAAGAGAAAAAGATATCGAAAAAGTGGAGCAGCAAATATCCTCAGATGTTGGAATTTACTTGCCTCGAATGTTTCGGGAATAATGAATTCGATGCAGGCTGTTCACTGCACTCTCAGAGATTCACTGCACTCCCAGAGACTGGCGGCAGAGTAGCACTAAAGGAAGAGTGGGTCATTTGCCTCTCTCACCTGGTGTCCCAGAGATCTTGTGCACTCTGCACCTAGCGTCTCAGGAAATCTATGGTATCTACTGTCTTAAGGGTTACTTTTGCCCAGAGATCAGAGATAAGCTGCGCTCAAATTTGCAATGAGAACCTGAAGCAGCATCTGACCTGGGATCCTTAATGTCAGTGAGATCAGTAACCAAATTCCCCAACTACCAGGTATTCTGGCCAAGCCACCAGATTTCAATATTCTTCCCAAGTTACCCCCAGAACTCAGTGTGTGTAGCATCCCAGTGAGGCCACAATCATTCCACTGGTGTTGCAAAAAGCAGACAACTTCAGAGCTACCAGAGTCTACACCGTTAGAGAATTTTCTACACCTATGGATCTGCCTTCAACATGGATGGAAGAACAACATTTGACGTTGATTTAAAAGCTACACTCAACACGCACAGCACATTACCATTTGCTGTACAGAAGTTATAGAAAGTTTTCTCAGGAGTAGTTAGTCATTGGCTACAAGTTCAGAAATTAAAACAGAGTTAGCTGTAAAGACTCGCATTCCAATCATTATTCTGTAAATTGAGTTTGTGTCTCTGTACGCCCTGTTTGTGAGCAGATCTCCCACTCCACCTGACGAAGGGGCAGCGCTCCGAAAGCTAGTGGCATTTGCTACCAAATAAATCTGTTGGACTTTAACCTGGTGTTGTGAGACTTCTTACAAGTTCAGCGCCAGAGCAAAAACTAAAAAACAGTGGAAGAAATGGACTCAGTGCTGAGATAATTGGCGAGAAATCCAAGCCTCACCATGGGACTGGGAAGATGTGGGAAGCAGTGTGATGATAATGGCTTGCAGCATTATGTCTGTAATGGATTGTTCATGGCCTTTCAGTGGGTTTCAATAAGTTAGTTCCTTATTACAATGCAACGGAGTATGACTGAGCATGCAAAAACAGGCATGAGGGGGGAAAATGGTGAAGCAGACTTCTTTTATCACACAACAAGGCTTCCACATGCATTTTCTTATAATCAAAATTAGAAAAGAATGCTTTTGCTTACTTTGCTCTGAGGACGAGCTGGCGGTCATTAGGGCAGACCCAACGCTCAGTATTGTTCCCAAATACCGTGTCCGTCATGGCTGGAAACTTAAGAGCGAGCAGAGTCTGCGTAAACAAAGCAAAACAGAGTTTAGTTCTGAAGTAATCCCACTTGCGTTGAGTTGCAACACAATACTGTCAGTCCAAGTTTAACTCAATGAATTCAGAAATGAGAATTAGATTTGACGGGTGGAATTTTTACCAAAGTTTGTCAGCGTCAGGCTCTGATTGAAAACTGGCGTATAGCTCTCCAGATACACAGCCGAGTTCTCAGGCCAGCTGGGGCCAGTTGAGTTTAAACTTTTCAGAGGAAATGAAGCAGCCTGTTGGATGTGGAGAGTGCAGGTAGAAGACTTTTGTGCGGGAAAATCTGGACTGTAAAACTCCAGAGGATAGGGTACAAAGTTGAGTCTCAGTTTGTGAATAGGTTACCCTGAAACAGATCATCACTGACAAGGAAGCTGACGTCCAGTGGGCTTTATCAGTAGAAATTTTCAAATAGATGACTTATATGTGTATTTAATTCTTCATTCTTTTATAATTCTATTTCATGACTGGAAACAAATCATTTTTATATTACTTGCCCCTGATGTGAAACTGTATTATTCTCTAATGGATACATCAACAAGGCTTCTTGCTTTTTCATCAATTTAACGTCAGCAGTGTTTTCAGCTGTCATTAGTAAAGTTTTGGTTATATTGAGGAGTCAATATGTAACAATCACAACTAGTGGAGCATACAAAGCTTTTATTTCAGCACAAGGTTTATCTAGAAACGATTTGATCCTTGCTCTGGTGTTTAACAATACCAGTTGGATGGCCAAAAGGTCAATCAGTCCCTCAGCACTGTTCCTTCCGCAGTTCTTGAACAATCTGCTCAGTCTTGGATTCCACCCAAACTACTTGATTTCCTGAGGAAACTTTTGATTTGTCTTATTACTCGCTCCCGAGAATTTTAAACGCTATATATAATTCATAGCCATTAAGAATTCTCCACAGTTAATCTCACCAGGACACTATGTACCCTGCCCTCTAATGGCAGGCCAGTGACAATGATTGAGGCATTCACATCACCTGATTTATTTTGCCCATAAACGTCAGAAAAGAAACTAACCAAACAGAACGTATGTCATAAAATTACTTTTATAGCAATGGTCCATTCTGATTAAAATAAAATGGCACAGGAGACAAATCATTGTCCTGAAAAGATTTTCTATCACCCCTTCTGAAAGAGTCATCTCAATCCCACTGGATACATTATAAAGAAAGGGTTGAGAGATCCACAATCCAGACCATTACTAACCAATACAGCTCCATAGAATGCTGAGATTGACTTCAATCCTCGACTGCATTCAATTCCCAATCTCAAATAAGGGAAGTAAATCTCTCTAATAGGTTCCAAACCTCCAGAGAAATTCATATCGTCCACAGTAGGAAAAGGAAAAAAAAGGGCTTGCATTTAAATAGCACCTAATCACGTCCTCAGAATGTCCTGGGCAATTTGAAGTGCAGCCATTGTTATCATGTGAATAGAAGGGAGAGAAAAGCACACAGCGAAATCACAAAAATAGCAAATGAACAGCCTTTCTGTTTGTTCCGCTCCAGTGATATTGGTTTAAGGGAGCAATGTTGATTGGAAAGTGGAAGAACTCACTACTTGTTTTCAAATAGAATCACAAAATCCTTCATCAGAAAGATATATCCAACACATACTCATTTCTGCACCGAGATTCAATCTGGATTATGCGTTGACGATATTTGGCCCTAAATCCTCAATTTTCTGACTCGGAGGCAAGGGTCTTAGTTGAGTCGATAGAATCTCAGAATCATAGAATCCCTACAGCGCAAAAGGAGGCCATTCGGCCCATCAAGTCTGCACCAACCACAATCCTACCCAGGCCCTATCCCCATAACCCCCACATATTTATCCTGCTAATCCCCCTGACACTAGGGTCAATTTTAGCGTGGCCAATCAACCTATCCCGCACATCTTTGGACTGTGGGAGGAAACCAGAGCACCCGGAGGAAACCCACGCAGACATGGGGAGGATGTGCAGACTCTGCACAGACAATGACCCAAGGCTGGAATTGAACCCGGGTCCCTGGCGCTGTGAGGCAGCAGTGCTAACCACTGTGCCACCTGACATCTGTCCTGCAACACCCAATTTTTACAGATTTATTCCAATTATAAGATCAATTTTGACCAGCAAGACCACTTATATATTATGCACATAAATCTCTGTTACATATTAAAACATGGTTGACCTTTATTACCTCAACAATCCTGTTAAATTCATGTTGGACTTAAGGTAGCTGCAACAACAATGTTGTACCTAACGATTACCAAACTGTAGAATAATGGATCCAATCCAATTGAACCAAGGAGCTATTGGACTTAAAGATCATCTAAATCAAGGGATATTAGACATTGTTTCACCAGAAACTTCCTGACAGCTGTCTACACAACGACATCTTCACTTCGCCGAGAACCTTGTTTTAGTGTATAAGAAAATCTCAAGTTTTTAAACAAGTGTTTTTGGCGAGACTGTTGTGACAGAAAAACTGCAGGAATAAAAAAAAGTGTCACTTTGTGATTAGATCTTCATGTGTGATTGAACAACAATTCTTTATAATGTACAATCCTGCCATCAATAACCATGGTTTCAAAAAAATGAAGAAAAACCTCCAGCCGTCTTGACATTTTCGCGGTTAAAAGAAGAGGGTGATTACTTGGAACACTAATAGCACTGTAAGTCACTGGCTATGGATCATATTCCAGGCAGTCAAAGCAATGTAGTGCACTGCTTAACATTTGTGCTTTCAAGCACTTCCATTTAGAACAGGATCACTCAGCAGTTTGTCAACTGTTCTTATACTCTGTCACTTATTGCGATGTTGGAACAGCAAAGCTCGCTTGCATACCGCTGGGGTTCAAAGTTTTCTCGTGCCAACGTTAAACCAAATGAGAACGGGTCAGGTGAGGGATTAATAAGTTTACAACATGGCATTTACCACATCCATGGGGTACACATGCCGTGAACATTTCCACTGTCTTGTTTCAGGTAGTGTGTGCGGTTTTTGAACTAGGCAAGCAACAATCTCATTGACACTCAAGAATTGGAGTCTTACAACCTCAATCAAAATTATGCTATGTTTACTACATGCCTTTAGGGTGGTGTGTTGTGTCGGGAGTGCAGACCCAGAAGAGGGCTAAGACCCCACAAGAAAACGACAGGCATTAGGCTTCCTCCCTCCACTGACCGTGATCCCCAGTGACCCCCTCCTCTGCGATTAACTTACCCGACTGCCATGCACAACTTCCTGTGTCATGTGCCTGACTTTCTCCCATGGGCCTCATGCAACGGATGTCACATTCTAATGGGAGTCAAGCCTGGTGTATTAATTTGAGGGGCAGGAATTAAAATGGCCACGGACCCATCTCAATTAGCCAGGGGCAAACATGACGCTCACACTGTTGGCCAAGCTTGCTGCTTGAGCAACTCACAATGTAACTCCTGTTCCCTTTTCACACTTCCCTCTGCTTGTGCATTCTATTTCATCAGTTATATTTACACAAAATCGAATTGCAGGTTGCTAGCGGAGTGCCGCAGGGATCAGTGCTTGGTCCTCTGCTCTTTGTGATTTTTATTAATGATTTAGAGGGGGCTGAAGGGTGGATCAGTAAATTTGCTGATGACACCAAGATTGGTGGAGTAGTGGATGAGGTGGAGGGCTGTTGTAGGCTGCAAAGAGACATAGATAGGATGCAAAGCTGGGCTGAAAAATGGCAAATGGAGTTTAACCCTGATAAATGTGAGGTGATTCATTTTGGTAGGACTAATTTAAATGTGGATTACAGGGTCAAAGGTAGGGTTCTGAAGACTGTGGAGGAACAGAGAGATCTTGGGGTCCATATCCACAGATCTCTAAAGGTTGCCACTCAAGTGGATAGAGCTGTGAAGAAGGCCTATAGTGTGTTAGCTTTTATTAACAGGGGGTTGGAGTTTAAGAGCCGTGGGGTTATGCTGCAACTGTACAGGACCTTGGTGAGACCACATTTGGAATATTGTGTGCAGTTCTGGTCACCTCACTATAAGAAGGATGTGGAAGCGCTGGAAAGAGTGCAGAGGAGATTTACCAGGATGCTGCCTGGTTTGGAGGGTAGGTCTTGTGAGGAAAGGTTGAGGGAGCTAGGGCTGTTCTCTCTGGAGCGGAGGAGGCTGAAGGGAGACTTAATAGAGGTTTATAAAATGATGAAGGGGATAGATAGAGTGAACGTTCAAAGACTATTTCCTCAGGTGGATGGAGCTATTACAAGGGGGCATAACTATAGGGTTCGTGGTGGGAGATATAGAAAGGATATCAGAGGTAGGTTCTTTACGCAGAGAGTGGTTGGGGTGTGGAATGGACTGCCTGTAGTGATGGTGGAGTCAGACACTTTAGGAACATTTAAGCGGTTATTGGATAGGCACATGGAGCACACCAGGATGATAGGAAGTGGGATAGCTTGATCTTGGTTTCAGATAAAGCTCGGCACAACATCGTGGGCCGAAGGGCCTGTTCTGTGCTGTACTGTTCTATGTTCTATGTTAACTATTCTGCCGTCTGAATGACTCGTCGCAGGATTGTAGGATGCAATAGCAGATGGTGATCTAATCATCGTGTAAACTGCTTGACAAATTGCCAAATCAGCCACTGAAAGTTTATTGACAAAACAAGGAAAAGAGTGGGCTGCCGACTGCTCAGTGGGAAAAATGCACTTTGCTGAAGTGAGAATGAGCCAATCTAGCCCCCTCGCTCAGTCTCTGCTCAGTCAACTAATGACAGCAGGTGGGACATGGCAACTGCTCTCCACTGCTGCCTGCTAATCTCCTTTTGCTGCCAAGCGCATGAGCACACACTGGGCGAGCATCAAGATGGCATTTGGTGTGATTTTTCCAGTGGGATTCACTGCCTTGGTTAACACTGGTCATTTGCGAGCGTTGCCTTCAGCCAAAGAGCTGTAACTGAGCAAGAATCACCGCCTTCTGGAGAGGAGAAAGGAAAACAAAAGTCAAAAGGAAAATGAATCAGCAAATTAATTGTAAAGGTTTTTGATTGTGAAATTTAGTCATTAGGCTCTCTATCTGTTACAGGTTGGCAACATTATGGGATGTGCCAACACAATTCAAATCAACAGACTATTAGTTTGTTTTGGCTCGGGGTAGGATAAGTGGAGCCTGTTATAAATTATTATAATTCATTACTTTTCACAGCACAATGAGCTGTGCAATTTCACTATAATTGTTCCTTATTCAAGGGTAGTCAGTGAAGATGAAATAAAATGAACAACTTTGGCACAGTCCTGGGACATTCAGGCCCAGTTCGATGACATAAATTCAGTTTGAGAGCCATAGAGGTTTACAGCATAGAAACAGGCTCTTCAGCCGAACTTGTCCATGCCGTCCTTTTTTTTTTAAAACCCCTAAGCTAATCCCAATTGCCCGCATTTGGCCCATATCCCTCTATACCCATCGTACCCATGTAACTGTCTAAATGCTTTTTAAAAGACAAAATTGTATCCACCTCTACTACTACCTCTGGCAGCTTGTTCCAGACACTTACCACCCTCTGTGACCTTCTGGACCCTTTTGTATCTCTCCCCTCTCACGTTAAACCTAGGCCCTCTGGTTTTACACTCCCCTATCTTTGGGAAAAAATGTTGCCCATCTATGCCACTCATTATTTTATAGACCTCTATAAGATCACCCCTCAGCCTCCTACGCTCCAGAGAAAAAAGTCCCAGTCTATCCAACCTTTCCTTATAACTCAAACCATCAAGTCCTGGTAACTTCCCAGTAAATCTTTTCTGCATTCTTTCTAGTTTAATAATATCCTTTCTATAATAGGGTGACCAGAACTGTACACAGTATTCCAAGTGTGACCTTACTAATGTCTTGCACAACTTCAACAAGACATCTCAACTCCTGTATTCAATGTTCTGACCAATGAAATCAAGCATGCCGAATGCCTTCTTCGCCACTCTGTCCACCTGTGACTCCACTTTCAAGGTGACAAGAACCTAGATCTCTTTGTTCTAAAACTCTCCCCAACACCCTGCCATTAATTAAGTCTTGCCCTGGTTCAATCTACCAAAATGCTCCTGTGTGGAGTTGGCACATTCTCCTCGTGTCTGCGTGGGTTTCCTCCAGGTGCTCCGGTTTCCTCCCACAATCCAAAGATGTGCGGGTTAGGTTGATTGGCTATGCTAAAAAAAAATTGCCCCTTAGAGTCCTGAGATGCGTAGGTTAGAGGGATTAGCAGGTAAATATGTAGGGGTATGGGGGTAGGGCCTGGGTGGGATTGTGGTCGGTGCGGACTCGATGGGCTGAATGGCCTCCTTCTGCACTGTAGGGTTTCTAGGATTCTATGATTACCTTGCATTTATCTAAATTAAACTCCATTGGTCCCTTCACCAGCCTACTGGCCCAATTGATCAAGATCCTGTTGCAATCCGAGATAAACTTCTTCACTGTCCACTATGCTACCAATTTTGGTGTCATCTGCGAACTTACTAACCATGCCTCCTACATCCTTATCCAAATCATTAATATAAATAGCAAATAACAGTGGACCCAGCACCGATCTCTGAGGCACATCGCTGGTCACAGGCCTCCAGTATGAAAAACAACCCTCTACAACCACCCTCTGTCTTCTGTCATCAAGCCAATTTTGTATCTATTTTGCTACCTCACCCTGGGTCCCATGAAATTTAACCTTATGCAACAACCTACCATGCAAAGGAAGAAAACAGGAGGATGAAGATAAAGGAAAGCTGACAACTATTGGGTATATACTTGGGCAATGGAGATTTGTTGGCTCATTTGATTGTGGTGATGGTGTTTCTAGAGGGAGTTGGCAGCGATATTAACGAAGGCAATCAGTAACATTACAGCACCTTCTGGGCTCACAATGTCCTCTTGCCATCGCTTCCCGTGAACACCCTCTCCTCCTCCTCGCCAGATGCTTTGCATCATGTGCCACCTACTCCTAGGATAGTCTTGGTGGGTGACCAGCTCCCATTCCCCAACTCGCACTCAAACCTTTGCCCTCATGATGTGTGAGTGAATGACTGGAAATGTTTTGAGTTGCATCCGTAACAATTGTTACTTTCTATCCTCTATACCTCCTTTCCTCCTTTCCCAACAAACATAGCTACAGATAAACATTGATGCTGGGGGAAGGATTGTGGGCACAAATCCCAATCCATAGTAGAATGAATCACCGACTCCAACACTTAGACCGCCGCCAACATAGTGATAGGAAAGTAGAAAAATTTTATCATTTTATGCTAATCGAGGCAAAAAGACATTAGTATTGGCAAGCGGAAGACATTCTGCACTATTGACAATTAGTATCAGCATCAGTGAAGTCAGTTGCAGAGTTTAGCTTCCTTTGCTCCAACAATGTACCCCAACTGTAGGAGTACCCCCACCAAATGGTCTGCAACAAATCAAGGCAGCGGCTCACCACCACCTTCTCGAGGGCAATAAATGCTGGCCTTGCAAGTGACACCCACATCCCATGAAAGATTTATTAAAATCACACAAGAGCACCCCGTAACTACATCCCTGTAAATACTTCCATTCTCACAGCAGCCTTCCTATGGCTAAACAAGACCGTCACTTTGTGCTTTTGCTTCATTTTGTATGGTGGGTAAATGTTCACTGGCTGCCAAAACTCATTGCATATAAAGCCTAAAGAATCAGCAGAGAAAATAGGCTCACAACCTCTACAAACTGGATTAAGTTCTAGATTGCAGAAGAAGTGAAATCTCAGTCTGTTAACTGGGCACCCCTCCCAGTTTTTTAACAACAAATAGCTGTTGTCATTTTAGACAGCTTCACCCGGCATCAGCCCTATTTCATTACAAACTGCATCAATCATTTGGGCCATTCACATTAAGGGAATACTTGCTCAAGCCGAGGTTCTGCAGCTTCCCACTCTTGTGACCTATTTCGGTGTGCCTGCCAATTTGGTGACAATTATAGACCAGCTTATGACGAAAGTTCATGGCCACTGGGTTGCGGGTTCCTTGGACTCATTTCACTTTGGACAGATTTCCATCCCATCAGTCTGAGCTGGATTTGAACCCAGGTCTCAGAAGGGGAGTGAAGGCTGTGCCAACCCAATCCTGTGGGCTTGTTATTTTCAAGCAGTGAGCAGAGCCTATTTAAAATGATTGAAAGTGAGCAGCGTGGCAGTGCGGCACAGTGACGTTTCAATAAGCTGCATCGGTGATGCTTCGGATGTGAATTTACTGTCACAGTTCCCTGGTCACTAGTTTCCTGACTGCTGCCTCCTGACAGGAGCAGACATCAAATTCAGGCCAAGCAAAGGAGAGGAATTAAATAAATAAAAGGAGTAATTGTTTCCAAAACCACTCGCATACGCCTTTCCCTTGTGACTGGATCAATACCAGCCTCTTATCTGGGAAATTAAATGGGGCTGTTGGGAGACATACAAAAGGAGCAATAAAAAATATAATTTATTTTTTAAAAAAATCATGAAACTATCAATGGAAACATTCTACCATTACAACATCTTAAAATTAAATAGAAAAACAGGCGTTCACATTGGAGGGAGGCTGGTTGTCATGTGTGAATGTGACAGTGCCCCATTTGAAGGAATTAGATAGTGACCAATTTGCTATAAGTTTCTAGAGCTTTACTGACAAACTCACTTTACAGATCCTAAACTGAACAATTTTCTACTGGTCTATTAATACTACATTTGTTCCCTGTTTGTTGGCACCTTCCCTCATCTCCAAACTGAAATAAAATCTCCAGAACTCGCAGGTCCATGTTAAATGCACCAGCTGTTGCAGTTTGAAAGAACACAATTTTTGGCAGCTATATTTAAAGTTACTGTCCCACCACCTCGGGGCTCACTAACAAAAACAGAATCTGTGCAGCACCATCAAACGTCTAACCTTCACATTAAGATCACCCTCATCCATCCCTCAGCACCCTCAAACGGTCCCATTCCCAACAAGATTCCAATCGTCCTGCTCGGAGGCAGACTTCCAACTCTTCCCATTTGAGCACCACCAACTTTTCATTCAGAATATAGACCCCCCCACCCAACCACAGCGCTCCCCATCGGAGCGACAACCCTCCCCCCCCCCCCCCAAAAATCTCTCACACGCATCCTGAATACTCCCCATTAGAATAAATCACAACCCCCCCCCCCCCTAAACTCCCCAGCGGAACAAGACCTTCCAGCTCCACCTCCAAGTAAGCCTCAACTTGCTGCAAACATCAACTCTCGCTTTGGTTTAAGCTGCTTTAACATTACAGCGGGCGACATCAATACTTCGAGCAGTGTAGTCACACCATTTCAAATGTTCACAAAGCAGAAGAACTCAACCATTGAAACAACAAAATAAACAGGGCCACCATTATTAGTTACATCATTTCGACTTGAACTTTACAGACCAAGTCCCCAGTGCAAAACAAGGTCAATATCCAGATGAGGAAGCCAGAATAATATGAAGAACCAACACCATTTAAGTCGAGCTCATTGCATATCAATGGGAGGAAACATTTACATTATCACACCATCCATTATCACGCTATCTTTCTCCCGGACCACGTTAAAAAAATTCAATCCTGAGAATAATCAGTCACAAAAGTTGTCAATAAAAATATATATATATATATGGAAATCTTTCAGCTCAGATGTTGCCTCTTGCAGAACACGTTTCCAAAAAGCTTCAGAACTCAGGTCATTACCGCTGTTGTCGTCCGATAGTCTCTACATTAAGAACTTTCAGGATAGAGCTTCTTCCCCCAATTACTTCTGTTAATGCTGCTTTTATTTCTGCATTAGAGAGCTGCAGAGAATCCCTGCAGTACGCAGCCTCGTGCCAGTGGTGGTTTAGCAGCAGTCAGCTCCTTATTATTCTGCAGTAGCCTGACAAGCCAGGGACGCCTGATGGACACAGCATTGCAGCTGGTAACAGTCTGCAATCCACTCCATTACACAACTGGCCGAGCATGGCTCTATCACATGGAAGTAACAATAAACCTGTGGCCATTCACTGCCTCTTCCGAAAATGAAGTAAATCAGAGAGTGTGTGTGCGAGTGTAAATTGTTCACCAGATGCAGACTCACTGGGCCAAATTTCAATTGTCATTACATTTGTTTTTATGTTGCTATGTGCTGCAGTCAAATACCCAGACGTTTGCAATTCACCTTTGATTATTGAGTCACTCATACCCAAGACTTGACTTCAGATTAAATCTAATGCAGTGCTTATGTGAAGCACGGAACAATTGGACTAATTGACCTGTTTCTGTGCAGTACTTTCTATCCAGAGTTTAGAAACATTAGAAACCCTACAGCACAGAAAGAGGCCATTTGGCCCATCGAGTCTGCACCGACCACAATCCCACCCAGGCCCTACCCCCATATCCCTACACATTTATCCACTAATCCCTCTAACCTACACATCCCAGGACATTAAGGAGCAATTTTTAGCATGGCCAATCAACCTAACCTGCACATCTTTGGACTGTGGGAGGAAACCGGAGCACCCGGAGGAAACCCACGCAGACACGAGGAGAATGTGCAAACTCCGCACAGACAGTGACCCAAGCCGGGAATCGAACCCAGGTCCCTGGAGCTGTGAAGCAGCAGTGCTAACCACTGTGCTACCATGCCGCCCCCTGCTAACCACTGTGCTACCGAGCAGAGGGGCTCTTTAATTTTTGTTTTAAATAGTAACCCCTTCTCTTCACAGCCACACACATGCATTGAAAAGCTTTTCTCAATACAGCCCCCAACGCAGATTTACTTGTGGGTTGGATCTTTGTTTAACGGTCATACTTACTGGTCTTAAAAGCAGAGGGTCAAGCTTTTGTCTTGATAGGACCCAAGGATATGTACCATGGAGCATAGCCTCACAGATAACCCTTAAACCCATTTTGTTTTCCCAAGATGGTGCCGGTGCGAGGTAATTTCTTGCAAGCTGTGCCCAGCAAACCTTCTAATTCTATCTTTTACTCTCGTTCTATGCTTCTAAAGCTTCATCCTAACTCTTTTAAACTCTCTAACAATGCTACCTACCTTAGCATTAAGTTGACCTTTTCCACACCTTAGCTATGACTGTAACACTACATTCTGCACTCTCGCCTTTCCTTCTCTTTGTATGGTATGCTTTGTATAGCGCATAAGAAACAATACTTTTCACTATATACTCATACATGTGACAACAATAAATCAAATCAAATATTCCCAATACAGCCCAAAAGACGCGCATCTTGATGACACCAACAGAGTTTGTTTTTGTACATATTCACCAAAAGGGAACGATACTAAGGATTGCCTTTTCCAAACTTCAAAGGCTGCAATATTCCAATGGGACAAAAGAACTAAGTAACATAGAAGCATAAAAGATTGAGTTTTTTGGATTTTGAGGATTGCATTGCCAACATTTGGTTTGCTACTTGCAGCTTTGTGAGCACAAATTGGACACACCTTCTGTAAGCAACGTCAAGACATTGACTTCATCTTTCATAGAATCATAGAATCCCTACAGTGCAGAAGGAGACCATTCGGCTCATGGAGTCTGCATCGACCACAATCCCACCCAGGCCCTATCCCACATTATTTACCCTACTAGTCCCCCTGGCACGAAGGGGCAATTTAGCATGGCCAATCCACCTAACCCCGCACACCTTTGGACTTTCCTTTACCCTACTCCTCCAAAGTAAGGACGTATAATAATAACGATGTGGAGATGCCGGCATTGGGCTAGGGTGGGCACAGTAAGAAGTCTCACAACACCAGGTTAAAGTCCAACAGATTTATTTGGTAGCTTGAACTTTCAGAGTACTGCCCCTTCATCAGGTGAGTATATAATAGTCAGATCTTTCTCTCAGTACTGCTTGGAATAAATTAAACCCCTGTGTGGGGCACATGGGTTTAATTTATTAGGGCAATGGAATCAGGACTATCTAATACTAAGCACAGATTCTCAGGTCAAGGTCTTGAAGCCACAGCTGTCATCATCCCCTTCTCCCTCCCCCAGAGCATGCCTTTGTGAAAAGGCATAATGAGAAAAGGCTCTTTAGCTCATCAAGACCTTTTTCAGACCATTACAATTTGTCGCATCAGGAACTCGATCCAAGCCACATCCTGAGACAAGGTTCTACAAAAGATCCTTAAGCAAGACTCCAAAATATCTACCAACCTTACTTCATATACTATGCATCGTGGACTTTCATTGGTTATTCAGTTCCACAGACCCAGCAATCTCAGGAATCATTAAGTTAAAGTTTACTTATTAGTCACAAGGAGGCTTACATTAACACTGCAATGAAGGTACTGTGAAAATCCCCTAGTTGTCACAGTCCAGCACCTGTTCGGGTACACAGAGGGAGAATTTAGCATGGCCAATGCATCCTATCCAGCACGTCATTGGACTGTGGGAGGAAACCAGAGCACCCGGAGGAAACCCACACAGACACGGGGAGATTGTGCAAACTCCACAGACGGTAACGCAAGCTGGAAATCAAACCCGGGTCCCTGGCGCTGTGAGACAGCAGTATTAACCACTGTGCCACCTTGCCACCTACAGAAAGCAATCATCACACATGGTGCAAAAATGGTTCTGTTGGGCATTGAGTCAGTGTTGAGAGGAGTAGCCTCAATGGGCAGATTGCAATAGATATGGAAAGGGGTTATGAATACTTCTGGATGTCAGTCACAAAGGTAAAGGTATTCTGATACCATGGGTAAGAGCAACTAGTCGGAGATACTAGCAAACAAAAGACATGTTAAAAATTATGCCCCTTACCCCACCCTTCTCCTGATCAATAGCACAGATCATGGGGCAGCACAGTAGCACAGTGGTTAGCACTGCTGCTTCACAGCTCCAGGAACCTGGGTTCAAATCCCGGCTCGGGTCACTGTCTGTGTGGAGTTTGCACATTCTCCCTGTGTCTGCGTGGGTTTCCTCCGGGTGCTCCGGTTTCCTCCCACAGTCCAAAGATGTGCGGGTTAGGTTGATTGGCCATTCTAAATTTCCCCTTAGTGCCCCGGGATGCATAGGTTAGTGGGATTAGTGGGTAAAATATGTAGGGATATGGGGATAGGGCCTGGGTGGGATTGTGGTTGGTGCAGACTCGATGGGCCGAATGGCCTATTTCTGCACTGTAGGATTCTATGATTCTATGATTAATAGAATGCAAATTTTGTACATTATTTAAAAGAAATAACTTAGGGACCGAGGGTGGAAACTCTCCCCACCACAAATGGAATATCTTAATTTAACAGCCTTTTCTAGAAGTTATTTGCAAGCATGTGTTCTGAGCATCACTCAGCCACCCTGAAAAATATTTCAAACAAAAGTTCCCGGATCTCCTTTCTAATTCTGAGACCTAGGTACTCGACCAGTCAACCTTCTCCTGCTGGCTGAATTATATTTGGGTTCTCTCCCTCACTCCCTTGGATATAGTTTGGTTTATATTTGTTGCATTTTAAAGAGTCATTACTTGATTGAATTCATAGAATGGCTTTGGCACAGAGGGAGACCATTCAGTCCATCATGCTCATATCAGCTGTCCGCAAGAGCACCTTTGCTAGTCTCACTCTCTTGCCATTTCCTGATAGCCTACCAATTTATTTTCTTTTCAGGTACTTATCCAGTTCCCTTTTGGGAACCACACTTGAATCTGGCTTCACCACCCAGTCAAGGAGGACATTCCAGATCCTAACCACTCACCGAATAAATCTTCCTCATGACACCATTGTTTCTTTTGCTAACGACCTTAAAATCAGGGTCCTTTGGTTAGAGAGTCAGAGAGATATCCAGCACCGAAACAGGCCCTTTGGCCCAACTCATCCATGCCAACCAGGTTTCCTAAACTGAACTAGTCCCATTTGCCTGTGTTTAGCCCAGATCCCTCTAAACCTTTCCTATCCGTGTACCTGTCCAAATGAATTTTAAATGCTGTAATTGTAACCGCCTCTACCATCTCCTCTGGCAGCTCATTCCATATACTCACCACCCTATGTGTGGAAATGTTGCTCCTCAGGTCCCTTTAAATCTTTGCCCTCTCGCCTTAAACCTATGCCTTCTAGTTCTGGACTCCCCCACCCTGGGGAAAAGGTTCTTAACCTTTTCTCTAATTGGAACAGTTTTTCAGTCCAAAAAACAACCATTCACCGCTCATATCCATGCAGCCACTGTCCCTTTTATTCCACAGACTTCAACTTTTCTGAAAGGCACTTTATCAAATCCCTTTTGGAAGTTCATACACATCACATCAACTGTGTTACTCTCATCAACCCTCTGTGGCCTCAGAAACTCCAGCAAGTTAAATGAACACCATTTGCCTGACTTTCCTTAATGAATCCACACCTTTGTCAGAGTGACTTAATTTTATAACACAAAGTGGGCAGTGGGATACAATACAGGTTGGATTGGAGGAGAATTTGGGAAAAGATTATCACTCCCACAGGAATTCAGGGATGGTTAAAAATGACAATAAACTTGCATCTATTTAGCACCTTTGACAACCTCAAGGCACCCTCAGAATATATTATAAATAGTATTTAGTAGTCACTGTTGCGATGTAGGACAATTTAGGAATTAAATTATGACTATCCCAGAAATTCCCTGCCGAAACAGACAGAAACCACGTGCGTTTATACAACTTGGGACATGCGGTCTGAGCGGGAAAACAAAAGCAGGGTCATTGGCTGCTGCAAAGGGTGGAGTTCAAATGTTTTGGCCGTGAAGCTAGAAGGAGCTGGGCTCAACCCCAAACTCTCACCCCCAAACTCCACAACCCCAAACTCCACAACCCCAAACTCTACAACCCCCGAAACTCTACAACCCCCGAAACTCCACAACCCCAAACTCCACAACCCCAAACTCTACAACCTCCAAAACTCTACAACCCCAAACACAACCCCAAACACCACAACCCCCAAAACTCTCACCCCAAACACAACCCCAAACTCTCACCCCCAAACTCCACGACCCCAAACTCTCACCCCCAAACACCACAACCCCAAACTCTCACCCCCAAACTCCACAACCCCAAACTCTCACCCCCAAACTCCACAATCCCAAACTCTCACCCCCAAACTCCACAACCCCAAACTCTACAACCTCCAAAACTCCACAACCCCAAACACAACCCCAAACTCCACAACCCCCAAAACTCTCACCCCAAACACAACCCCAAACTCTCACCCCCAAACTCCACAACCCCAAACTCTCACCCCCAAACTCCACAACCCCAAACTCTCACCCCCAAACTCCACAACCCCAAACTCTCACCCCCAAACTCCACAACCCCAAACTCTCACCCCCAAGCACCACAACCCCAAACTCTCACCCCCAAACTCCACAATCCCAAACTACATAACCCGCCAAAACTCTCACCCTCAAACACAACCCCAAACTCCACAACCCCCCAAAACTCTCACCCCAAACTCCACAACCCCCTGAAACTCTCACCCCCAAACTCCACAATCCCAAACTACATAACCCGCCAAAACTCTCACCCTCAAACACAACCCCAAACTCCACAACCCCCCAAAACTCTCACCCCAAACTCCACAACCCCCCAAAACTCTCACCCCCAAACTCTCACCCCCAAACTCCACAACCCCAAACTCCACAACGCCCCAAAACTCTCACCCTCAAACTCCACAACCCCCTGAAACTCTCACCCCCAAACACCACAACCCCAAACTCTCACTCCCAAACTCTCATCCCTTCCCCTAACTCCATACCGCTGGAAACCCTGCCCTATGCCCCCCTCCCAACACCTCTGCACCCTCTTCCCACGGGTAAATGTGGAATTGTTTACAATGAAGCCCGGGAGATAACACCGGTCCGGCTGAATGTTACACCAGCGAATGTAAAGCTTGTAGCCATCCAAATCCCACTTGAGGTTAAAATCGGGCCGAATAACTACCAACAACTGAGGTTAAATGTGTCAACACCTCCCGTTTTAGTGAGAGTTTGGGGGGGGGGGGGAAGCGGGGCATTTTTGTTTGTGTATCTGGATCAAGAGTCAGATCAAGCCCAAGATTTGAGGGTAGGGGGGGCAATGCCAGCTTGGATCTTGTCTGTCCCTTTTATGGGGACCATGAATTGGAATTTGAAATTGCTTTTTTTTGCAGCAAGGAATGGATTGGGATTTGCCGGGTCCACTCTGAGCACTGGCTTTGTAACTTTAAGGATGGAGTTAAAAATTATTTTTAAAAATCTCCTAAAAACCAGGGAGAACCAACAGAAATTGTTGGGGGGGGGGGGGGTGAAAGCTTCAGTCTTGTTTTGATCAAGGGGAATTTGGGAATGGATCTAATTCCCTATTTGAACCTGTTGAGAAGCTGCTTTTACAGAGCTGGAGCCAGTGGAGTGGTACCTACCGGCAGCGCAGTGGGTGAATTTCTACTTCTCCAAACCCGGTACCGAACACCCCGAGAGACAAGGCATTTGGTGCAGAGCGAAGCTCTCTCTCCAACAGAGTGACCCCAAGAGACCCTAAACTGCGGTGTTCCCCTCGCCAGGCGGCTTTTCTCAATGCTGACTCGGGGACAGCTTACTGCCCAGTGGGAGCTGGATTGAAACTCTCCAAGCCCACTGTACACTGGAGCTCTGTCCTGTCGTGTGGGCTGAATCTCAAATATAGGGCTTAGGAAAACTCCGCAGCAGACACCTCCTTCCCAGCCCACAATAAAATCCAGTCAAGGGGATCTTTTGTGAATTCGCTACACTCATTTTCGAAACTGCAGTGGCAACACAGTTAAACCCCCCCCCTGATGCAAAGCACAATTCTTTTGTCCCCCCAATTACAGCAAATGTTCCAATCTTTAATAAAGAATCAATCGTATCAGCAAAAAAACTTCAACCTGGCTTTCGACATTATTGGGGTAAATGGACATTTGGGGCCAGTTCTATAGGAATTCAAGTGTGTTCATTAATCCAGTCCCGCGCTCTTGTCTCTCAACCCCATTCATAAAACCAGAGACTGAAAAGGCAACACTTCAGCCCCCCTTGCTCCCAAGCTGAGCCCCTCTCCCCCGACCCCCCCAACCACCGTCCTGCCAACTCCCAGAACTGTAAACATGCTCAATTGAAGGCTCCAGCTATGTAACAACTCGCCGCACACACAACAAAATAAACAGTGGCTGTAAATATCTGGGGAGAGGGAGAAGGGGTTTAACCCCCTGCATTGGGCACTATACCGGCTGCTCAGCGCTAATGTCCACTCACATACAAAGGGTGAGAGCAGGAGCGCTGAGCAGGAATATTAAAACACACCCCTTACAGTCAAGGCACTGAAATAAAACATTACCTCGCCTCTGTTGCCCAACACGCCTGCTAACTAACCCTGGGTGACTGATGTCCCGGGAAGCGCGCTGAATATCACATCACTGCTCCAAAGATCGCAAATATAAATTGCTGATGCTTACGATTCGATGGGATAAAGACTAGATTTTTTTTTAGGGGAGGGGGGCAGAATGGTGGGGCTACATTAATAAATAATCAAAGTCAAGCGGGAACATTACCTGAGAGAATGGGAACAGGTCCTGATGCGAGATGCTGCAGTGCAATCCTCCTGTCTGTTCTGTGTGTGTGTGTGTCCTGCAAGCAATGTTGCTGCTTAATTGCAGTCAGTACTGTACCCCCCTCCTCCCAGTTTCTGCCTCTGCTGTTGGATATTAGTCCACTACTGCTCGCCAATGTTGTAGCTGTCAGTCACTGTGGTGCTATTTCATGCAAATTGATCATTCTAAAATAAAGGCAGAGCCTGCCCTGTGTGTGTGACAGTGAGGGGGGGCCCAAGCCACAGTCAGTGCAAACTCCCTCACAACCCCGCACACACCAAGCTGCGGACCCACCACCACAAATCTCCCCTCAGACTCAATTCATTTGGAGCTGCTTCTTTACCACATTCTGCACCCTCTCCTTTCCTGCTTCCCTATGTACTCTATGAACAGTATGTTTGGTCTGTGTCGCGCACAAGAAACAATACTTTTCACTGGACCCGAATACATTGTGACAATAATAAACCAAATCAAATCCTCAATTCTAACCAGTTGGGCTGTCAGTAGCTGTGCTCCAAGCCCCAGGATCACTTCTTTCAAAACATTTCCAGATTACCAAAGGAAAGGGTTGGTGGGGCGGTGGAAACCCACAGACAGAAATCCGAACTAAACCCAGAACACACAATGCACAGTTGATCAAGGTGAGGGTGAAGTTAGGGTTAGGGAGCAGTGGCGGCTGGGCCAATTAATTTATTCAAGGGCTGAGTGAGGAAGATTTCTGATAGACAGGGTTATGGGAGGCAGACAGGAAAGTGGATTTGAGACCAGAACCTGACCAGCCATGATCTTATTGAATGGAGGAGCAGGCTCGTAGGGCGGAATGGCCTACTCCTGCTCCTAACTCCTACCTTCCCATGTCTCGCCTGAGAATTTTTCATCACAGTTCTTCAAAACGCTGCCTTCCTGTCCCATGTGCCTTTAATTTCCTGTTTTCTGGAAAGTTTTCAATGTTAGGAGTGGGTCAGTGATGGGGTTTTAGAGAGAGCAAGAAGATTTGAACCCAAGATTCCCAACTTGCCTTGACACACACTCCAGATTCGGAGAGGGCATTGACTGTGGGGACATCTGGGATGGGATCTGTCAAATGGGATGAAGGAGTACAATATAAAGGGAAAGACTCTTAGTACTGTAGAGGATCAGAAGGACCTTGGGGTCCGGGTCCATAGGACTCTAAAATCGGCCCCGCAGGTGGAGGAGGTGGTTAAGAAGGCATATGGTGTGCTGGCCTTTATCAATCGAGGGATTGAGTTTAGGAGTCCGGGGATAATGATGCAGCTATATAAGACCCTCGTCAGACCCCACTTGGAGTACTGTGCTCAGTTCTGGTCGCCTCATTACAGGAAGGATGTGGAAAAGATTGAAAGGGTGCAGAGGAGATTTACAAGGATGTTGCCTGGATTGAGTGGCATGCCTTATGAGGATAAGCTGAGGGAGCTCGGTCTTTTCTCCTTGGAGAGACGTAGGATGAGAGGAGACCTAATAGAGGTATATAAGATGTTGAGAGGCATAGATCGGGTGGACTCTCAGAGGCTTTTTCCCAGGGTGGAAATGGCTGCTACGAGAGGACACAGGTTTAAGGTGCTGGGGGGTAGGTACAGGGGAGATGTTAGGGGGAAGTTTTTCACACAGAGAGTGGTGGGCGAGTGGAATCGGCTGCCGTCAGTGGTGATGGAGGCAAACTCAATAGGGTCTTTTAAGAGACTCCTGGATGAGTACATGGGACTTAATAGGATGGAGGATTACAGGTAGGCCTAAAAGGTAGGGATATGTTCGGTACAACTTGTGGGGCCGAAGGGCCTGTTTTGTGCTGTAGTTTTTCTATGTTCTATGTTCTTTCTATGTTCTATCTCTCCTCCCTGCTGCTTAGCAGTGGCACGGTGGCACAGTGGTTAGCACTGCTGCCTCACAGCGCCAGCTTCGATTCCCGGCTCGGGGTCACTGTCTGTGTGGAGTTTGCACAATCTCCCCGTGTCTGCGTGGGTTTCCTCCGGGTGCTCCGGTTTCTTCCCACATTCTGAAAGACGTGCTGGTTAGGTGCATCAGCCATGCTAAATTCTCCCTCAGTGTACCCGAACAGGTGCCGGAGTGTGGTGACTAGGGGATTTTCACAGTAACTTCATTGCAGTGTTAATGTAAACCTACTTGTGACACTAATAAAAAAAAACTTTAGACAGAGCAATGATATATGTGTGTATATTTGGGGTGGGGAGAGAGTGGCAAACTAAAAGGGAAGGATAGAAATGTGCAAACGTTACTTTCTGATTTAATTAAACATGGGGGTGGGCGGCTGTGCAGATTAAGGTGAAAGAGTGAATTCACTTGGGTAATACCCTGATTCATTGTGTAACGCTGTCAGAATGCTCCCAGTCAATCTGCTGCCAAATGAGAAATCCATCCACAAATATCCTCAGCCTCTGTTACCATAGTAACTCAGTTTACACAGCACATTCTTGTTTTAAAACACAATGGACTGAAAATCTTCATGATTTCAATGGACATTTGGTGCAAGTTCAAAATTCGATCGTTTGGATTATTTTTGTTAAAATTATCGATGAGAAGAATGTTGTTCCAATTAGGATTGTCCTATAAAGAGAGACTGGATAAACTGGGCCTGTATTCTCTGGAGTTTCGTAGAATGAGAGGTGATCTCATTGAAACCTACAGAATACTTAAAGGGATAGACAGAGTAAATGTTTCCCCTGGGAGGCAAGTCTGAGGTCAGAGGGCACCATTTCAAAATGAGGGGGAAACTGGGGTGAGGAGAAATGTTTCTCCTCAGAGGGTTGTGAAGTTTTAGAGTTCTCTGCCCTAGAGGACTGTGGAAGCAGAGTCATTGAGTATGTTTAACACGGAGATTGACGGATTCTTTAAATGGCATAAAGGGATGTGGGGATAATGTGGAGAAAAGGCAAGAAGTGGATGATCAGCCAGGATCATACTGAATGGCACAGCAGGCTCGATGGGCTGGATGGCCTACTCTTCCTATGTTCTTGTGTCAAGAAATGATTAAAATGGTAAATATCAGTCCTCGGTTTCCTCCTACATTCTGAAAGACATGCTGGTTAGGTGCATTGACCCGAACAGGTGCTAGACTGTGACGACTAGGAGAATTTCACAGTAACTTCATTGCAGTGTTAATGTAAGCCTTACTTGTGACTAATCAATAAACTTTTGCTTTTTCCTGACAAATAAACCCAGGAAGAAAAGGTGGATAATATGTGTTCCATTGCCTTTAAGATTAATGGGAAAACTTCCTCTTGGACATTAATTAAATTCAGATTAATCCAGATGGCTAAGCAAATTATAACTGGCCCGTTCGGAGGTGCTATTGCTTAGCTCATGCTGAGATATGAGACCCTGTTATATCCACAATCACGTAAGCATCATTGAAACTGAGTCCAAAATTGTGGAGGCATCATATCTAATCCACCAGTTTAATATCTGAGCATTTACATTCTGCTTTGCTCTGGCAGACATTCTCTAAAGTCATTTGACTTGACAGAAATCAACAAACCATAATGGGATTTAGTCACCAAAACTGCCACATTCCTGTTTCCACAAGATAAACATTTAGAAGTTGGACAGCTGGATCAAAGCCTCTTGTTTTCCGTCGGGAAGATTGTTCCAAACTCTTATGTTTCAACAACACCCACAATGTGCCTTTATGTAACATCTTCTAATATAGGAAAAAATGCTCCAAGGTACTTCGCAGAGGAGTGAGGAATAACAGATGGCCAGCCAAAGGAAGATTGATTAGAAGCAATGAAAAGCTGGTGAAACTAAAGAAATAGAATTTGAAGCAACAGCAGGCGTACACAACATCCATTATAACTACACTGTATAATGACTTGAATATTTTATAAACTGCAAAGCATCTTGCACTTCTCAACACTTAGGGGGAGTGGATTCTTCAACTTTTCAAGGAACGAGTCAGATACATCAGCTCATTTTCTGGGTAGCAATTCCCCCAAATTCTTGTCATCAATTTTTCATCCCCGGATGTTACTCTCTCCAATTGTTCTCTCAAAGTGTGTGATCATGCCCTTATTCCAAATACTCTTCCCTCTCATTACTCTTTGTAAGTCATCGTCCCACCCATTGTTTTATATAGTATTGCTCTCTCTCTCAGCACTCTATTAATATTCTTTCCCTTACTCGGTGTAATTGTTCATTCTCATTACCTTATGTGCAATTGCATCAATACTCAGGTTAATACTGCCTCCCTCATTATTTTATATATTCCCACCATCTCATTATTGTATATCATTGCTCCCACCTTTCCACTCATTACTCAGTATAATTGCTCCCTGCCTCCTCATACTCAGTACCAATACTCTCTCATTCTCCCTCTCTCCTATAAAAATAACTTGCAGAACAAAATGTCTAAAGGCTTTGCACAGGAAATATTATCAAACAAAATTTGACCCTGAGCCACTGAAGGAGGTATTAGCACATGTGATTAAAAGTTTAAAGTTTTTATTTATTAGTCACAAGTAGGCTTACATTCACACCGCAGTGAAGTTACTGTGAAAATCCTCTAGCCGCCACACTCCGGCGCCTGTTCAGGTACACAGAGAGAATTTAGCATGGGCCGTGCATCTAACCTGCACATCTTTGGACTGTGGAAGGAAACCGGAGCACCTGGAGGAAACCCACGCAGACACGGGGAGAACATACAAACTCCACACAGATAGTGGCTCAAGCTAGGAATCGAACCCCGCTGGCCCCCCTGGCGCTGTGAGACAGGCTTTAAGGAGAAAGAGGTTATAAAAATGGAGGATTTCAATGAATCACTCATTCCAGAGCCCAGGTAGCTGAAGGTATGGCTGCCGATGATGAAGTGCTGAATTAAATTCTCTGTATGGCAGTCCCTGCCTCTTCTGTGTTCAGTGTGATCCCCTCTGAGTGAAATGGTTCTCTGTTTGATATTGGCCATAATCTCCTTTAGGGTCACACCAAAAGACAAAGGTACACCAGACTAGAAAATTGGAGTCAGCTATGCCCAGTTTATTAATTACATAGTAGAAACATAGAATCCCTACAGTGCAGAAGGAGGCCATTCAGCCCATAGGGCCGGCACCAACAACAATCCCACCTAGGCCCCATCCTTGTAACCTGACGTATTTACCCTGCTAACCCCCCTGACACTAAGGGTCAATTTAGCACGGCCAATCCATCTAACCTGCACATCTTTGGAGTGGGAAGAAACCGGAGCACCCGGAGGAAACCCACGCAGACACGGGGATAACATGCAAACTCCACACAGACAGTGACCCAAGCTGGGAATCGAACCAGGGTCCCTGGCACAGTGCTAACCACTGTGCCACCATGCTGCCCAAGTGTTGTTTAATACAGTGTGGATACACACTCAACACATTGATGTGATACACAGTTTGCACCATTGATTATGATTTTCTCTCCCTCCTGCCCGAAACCCATTGATAACATCCAGCTTTGTCCCTGTGTTTGGGTAAAGGGAAAAGACAGGTAGAATGGGTGACAGGTACCAAGTACGGCCCAGGCACATTGTACAAAATTGAAGTGATGGAACAAGAAGATGCTGGGCGGCACGGTAGCACAGTGGTTAGCACTGCTGCTTCACAGCTCCAGGGACCTGGGTTCGATTCCCGGCTTAGGTCACTGTCTGTGTGGAGTTTGCACATTCTCCTCGTGTCTGCGTGGGTTTCCTCCGGGTGCTCCGGTTTCCTCCCACATTCCAAAGATGTGCG
This sequence comes from Mustelus asterias, assembly GCF_964213995.1. Classification (NCBI taxonomy): domain Eukaryota; kingdom Metazoa; phylum Chordata; class Chondrichthyes; order Carcharhiniformes; family Triakidae; genus Mustelus; species Mustelus asterias. The sequence goes on along the minus strand of NC_135813.1, from coordinate 95,525,386 downwards.
GGTTAGGTTGATTGACCATGCTTAAATTGCCCCTTAGAGTCCTGAGATGTGTAGGTTAGAGGGATTAGTGGGTAAAATATGTAGGGATATGGGGGTAGGGCCTGGGTGGGATTGTGGTCGGTGCAGACTCGATGGGCCGAATGGCCTCTTTCTGTACTGTAGGGTTTCTATGATTTCTATGATTCTATGAAGATCCAATTACCTGCTGTGGACAATCAATTCCTGGCAGCTCCTGGCATCAAATGAAGTCTAACTGGATGATATCCAGCTCAAGATGATGTGGGGCAGATCAGGAGAGGTGCAAAGTGAAGTAAAATTGTAATAATAACTAAATGAAAAATTGCTTCATTCCTCAAAGGAGGAATAAGATGTCACAAACTATGCAATGGACTGAAGAATGTGGACGAATTTCCTGCTCACAAACTCTAGTTATACAACACCACTTCCTGACGTTTGAAGTTTTATTTGTGAAGAGAGCTCGCTCCACTGAATAAGCTGAGGACTGCAGTACAGCCTCTGCAGCGAATGAAAAATACATGATTAGAATTTTCTATTTTCCACAGAAAGTGAGTTTTTTTTAAAAAAAGGAGTCTTATTGATACAACAGTCACACAACAAAGCTTCTCCCTGACACTTGTACCAGTCCATTGCAGAGCAGCTAGTTTAATCAAACAGACTACAAAGACAACTTCTGAATGAGCACGAATAGGGGGAGAGAAATAGAGATGCTACAATGTGCCTCAGTATCCTGGAGTTCAAGTGTGAGTGGGGTGGGGGGGGGGGGGGGGGGGGGGGTTGGGGGGGCAGCGGGGGGGGGGGTGCGAAATCAGACAGCATTTCTGCTCTTGATCAGTAGTCGGGGTTGGCAGTGAAGATTGAGTCTGGCTGTGACATTGATGCGGTAGAATAGTCTGCAAATACTGACTGGGGAATCTGAAGAACAGGCCACAATCCCAGAATAAGGTGTTGCCCATCTACGACAAGGATAAGGAAAATTTCCTTCATGCCGATGGTTGTGAATCTTTGGGATTCTCAGGGAGCTGTGGATTCTCAGTCAGGGAGTATATTCAAGACAGACTTTTGGGTACCAAGTGATATAAGGATAGTGCAGGAAGGTGGAGTAGAGGTTGGAAAATCAGGCATGATCTTATCGAATGGCAGAACAGGCTTGAAGTGCAAAATGGCCAACTCCTGCTCTTTTGCCCTCATGCAAGTACGGTTGTCAACTCTCTGAATCAAAGTCAGTTCAGCTCCTTAATTAAATTTTGTTCCCAGTCGTTTGCCCCTCACACATGGTATTGAGAAGGACGGCACTTTCTGAGGCAGCAGCTGGAGCCCAAATGGCAAAAGGACTTAATTGAGGAGGGGAAGGGGACATTGAGGAGAATGGCACCCAACCACAATCAGTGGCAGTTAAGCTGAATGGGCCTAAAGGATGGGTCAGCACCAGAAGGAGAAAACACTGAAGAACTTTGCCATCCCTCTCCTTTGCAGCGTCTAACCTAAAGGATGGAATTGTATCAGGTCACTTGCATTCTGGTGATATTACCCAGCGAACGTACGAGTTAAGCAGGCTTTCAGCCACAATATTCACCATTTTGCCCTCTAGAATAGGATCACACAGCACAAAAGAAGGCTATTTGGCCCATCAGGTCTATGTTGGTTCATTGAAAACAGCTATGCAATTAGTCCCACTTCCCCTCCTCTTCCCTCACAGCCCTGTTTTCCCTTTTCAAGCACTTATTCAGAAAATTACATTTCAATCAGTTACCACTACTCTTTCAAGCAGTGAATTCATATTTGTACCAGACTAGATATCCTGTTGACATCATGGAGATGATTAATTACCTTGTCAAAATTATTTAGCATTTCCCTGGAGTAAGTTTGAAGGTTGAATTCCATATAGCCCTCCAGTCCAATGGTCTCTTGATACTTGGAATTCTCCCAATAACCTCACGTATAATATAAATTCATGTGTTCAATATCATTGTTACAAAAATTATGGGTAGAGACTCGAGTGCAGGGTAAAATCTATATTGCACCTCGGACCTGGCTTAGTGTGAATAATCAGTCAGTGTAGTGAGCCACTACACTTTGCAGTGACTCTCAAGTAAATATAGATGGTTCGCATTTATATAGCGCCTTTCACAACTACTGGACATCCCAAAGCATCTTACAGTCAATGGGGTAGTTTAAGGTGTAGTCATTGTTGTGATGTAGGATATGTGGTAGCCAGTTTGCACACAGCAAGCTCCCCAAACAGCGAGGTAAGAATGGCCAGATAATCTGTTGTAGTGATGTTCCTCAAAGGTATGGGGAGCAGGAAGGTAAGTGGAGTTGAAGCGGCCACAGTGGATTAAATAGCAGAGCAGACACAAGGGGCCACATGGTCAACTCCTGCTCCTATTTCTTATCTTCTCATTTGTTTGGCAAATCAGGATTGATACCTTTCAAAATTGATCCCGATGTTGCAGGAAGTGCAGGAAAACTGGTGGAATTACATAGGGTAGCAACAGGCAATGAATTGCTCTCAGCTGCATTTTTCGTCAATTCACAAGCTGTGACTCATTCCACATTTAACCTTCTCCGTACAAGTGACAGATTTTCACAAACTCCAGAAGGAAAGTTCCACAGTAAGGACGCTGTGCATGTGAAGCCTTTGCTGCTGATGTTCTGGGGAGACTATCATCTGTCGTCGGGACAGTTTGCTCATTATCCTCACATCAAGGTTATTAATAAACCTTGTGGATAGAAAAAGGTCCCAGAACAGATTTGTGTGGGGACTCTACTAGTCAACGCTGCATCAAAAAATTATTACTTCACAGAATCACAGAATCGTTACGGTGCAGGAGGTTATTCGGCCCATCAAGTCTACACTGGCTCTCCAAGAGGGCATTATGACTTAGTGCCATTTCCTTGCCTTTTCCTCGTACCCTTGCACATTGTTTCTAGTCAAATAATTATCTAATTTCCTCTTAAATGCCTCAGTGGAACCTGCCTCCACCACAAAGAACAAAGAACAATACAGCACAGGAACAGGCCCTTCGGCCCTCCAAGCCCGTGCCGCTCCCTGGTCCAAACTAGACCATTCTTTTGTATCCCTCCATTCCCACTCCGTTCATGTGGCTATCTAGGTAAGTCTTAAACGTTCCCAGTGTGTCCGCCTCCACCACCTTGCCCGGCAGCGCATTCCAGGCCCCCACCACCCTCTGTGTAAAATACGTCCTTCTGATATCCGTGTTAAACCTCCCCCTCTTAACCTTGAACCTATGACCCCTCGTGAACGTCACCACCGATCTGGGAAAAAGCTTCCCACCATTCACCCTATCTATGCCTTTCATAATTTTATACACCTCTATGAGGTCACCCCTCATCCTCCGTCTTTCCAGTGAGAACAACCCCAGTTTACCCAATCTCTCCTCATAACTAAGCCCTTCCATACCAGGCAACATCCTGGGAAACCTCCTCTGTACTCTCTCTAAAGCCTCCACGTCCTTCCGGTAGTGTGGCGACCAGAACTGGGCGCGGTATTCCAAATGCGGCCGAACCAACGTTCTATACAACTGCAACATCAGACCCCAACTTTTATACTCTATGCCCCGTCCTATAAAGGCAAGCATGCCATATGCCTTATTCACTACCTTCCCCACCTGTGACATCACCTTCAAGGATCTGTGGACTTGCAAACCCAGGTCCCTCTGCATATCTACACCCTTTATGGTTCTGCGATTTATCATATAGCTCCCCCCTACGTTAGTTCTACCAAAATGCATCACTTCGCATTTATCTGGATTGAACTCCATCTGCCATTTCTTTGCCCAAATTTCCAGCCTATCTATATCCTTCTGTAGCCTCTGACAATGTTCCTCACTAACTGCAAGTCCAGGCAGCCCATTCCAGACCCGAACCACTCATGTGAAAAGGTTTTTTTCTCACATCACATTTCTTTTGCAAACCACCTTAAATCTGTGCCCTCTCGTTCTTGATCCTTTTATGAGTGGGAACAGTTTTTCCCTATTTACTCACTCCCGCCTTCTCATGATTTTGAACACAACAAGCAATGGTAGCTTTATGGTCGTTACTGAGACTAATTTTCAATTCCAACTTTCATTAATTGAGTTTTAATTCCACCAGCTGCTATTAGTCTGCACCTCTGGATTACCAGTTCAGTGACATGACTGTTATGCCACCATCTCTCTTGTGCCAGATTTTCTTTTGCCAAGTCAATTCCCTGCCCAATTTACAACTACACCATTGAGCCGTTGTTTTGACTATGACTCTCTGTGAGAAATCTTACCAAATACTTCCTGAATAGGAAAATCTATCAGTTACCATCATTCACCAGGGCAGTAACATCCTCAATGATAAAGGACATTCCTTATACATTACACCCTTCCATATTCACTCTTATTACCTCTGCCCCGCTGCAGGATTGTAATTAACTTCATTTGTGACAGATCCCCTGGTTTTTCCTGCACTGATCCTAATCTCATGCTTCCCAGAATCATCATCATAGAATCTCTACAGTACAGAAGGAGGCCATTCGGCCCATCAAGTCTACACTGACCACAATCCCACCCAGGCCCTATCCCCATGACCATCCTTATTTACCTTACTAATCCCCCTGACACTAATGGGCAATTCAGCCATTAAATTGCCCATTAGGACAATCAACCTAACCCGCACATCCTTGGAGTGTGGGAGGAAACCGGAGCACCCGGAGGAAACCCACGCAGACATGGGGAGAACGTGCAACGTCTACACAGACAGTGACCCGAGCTGGGAATCGAACCCAGGTCCCTGGCACTGTGAGGCATCAATGCTAACCACTGTGCCGCCTCCAACCATGCCTCCAACCTATCCTGGAAATTGAAATCACGCTGGATATTTTACTGTGTCTGCTATAACAAAGAAGTTGGCAAGCTTTTAGCCGAACCCCTTTACCCCCTTTATTTCTGGGGCTTCTCAGATGTATTTCTTGGGAGCTTTTGTCCTGACAGTCTTGAACTCTCCAAATGTGAATGTGCATCTCTTTTGAGTTTGCTCATTGACCTGTTGGAGTTTGCTGAACTGAGCTGGGACAACAGTTGGCATTTGTCTTAGCACTCTGGGGAGGGCTCACAATTAAATCAGCACTGAGTCTTTGTCTGAAGGCCATGTGCATACTTGTAGGTGTTGGGTAAAGAGAAGGGTCTCTGGCGGGGCTCTAAAACCCTGCAGCATTGAATATTGTGTTGACATTCTCTGCAGAGGGTCACGGGTGAAGACTATCCACTTGGGGCAGGTATGTAGGCGAAGCTGGTCCCCAATGGAGTGGATCCCATTAGACAATCCAACAACTTTAAGGAAGGCTCCATAGGGACAAATTGGAGAGAAAAGTAAAATCTAGTGTTAGTACCGGAGTAGGATCTCCTGTGTACATCAGGGATACCTTGAGATGTGCAACTTGTGTATGTACGTCTGATAACTTACAAGCTTGCATCCAATATCTCGCATTCAATTCCTCAGGGAATGAGATGGTACTTCTGATTTTGGGGAGTGTTTGGAGTGTTTCCAAAAATTCTTCAATACCATTAATTTTATAGAAGCAATTTAAATTTGATTCGCTTTCTTCCAATTTTTTTTACTGATTACACCAGAATCTGTGCGCTCTGATAGGAGCCCCTGCTGATTCTGTGATTTTTCAATGGAATTAATTATTTTTTTTCAAACAAACTTCATTAATCCTCACGGAGTCAATGCATTTAAGCAAATTAGCCCTGAATCAGCAGCTCGGGCTTTTCTGAGGTTCTCCGAATATCACATGGCCTCTTTGTAAAACTGATTTATCTGCAGCTGAGTCAGTTAAGCAGACATCAACTCTGCTCTTCTTACTGATCTGAGCAGTATAGTTAGTTTTTCCCCTGCATTAGTCAAGTCACAGAGGCTGCCTGATCCCAAACAGCAGCAGATGAGCAGTGTGTTACACAGGAATACACAGACAATCTTCCTGGACTGGATTTAGCCCCGGTCCATTATTGTACAGGACTTGGAAATATTCCGTTCTCACCGATCCCTACATAATTTAATTGATAAAGTTATTGTGTTTTTTCAACTCCAGACTTCCCAATCTATAACACCAGCCACCTCTGCAGTGGAGACATTGACAGGAATGGCATTGTCATGTCCACAGACATTGCACCGTGGCCAACGTGTTTCCTGTCTCATCTTGAACTCATAAAATGATTACAGCACAGTTCAAGAACATTTGGTCCATCATCTCTGTACTAGCTCACTTCAAGAGCAACTCACTCCCCTCCCTGCCCTTTATGCTGTAGCCTTGTCATTTTCTTCTTGATAATTCATAGAATCCCTACAATGCAGGAGGCGGCCATTCGGCCCATCGAGTCTGCACCGACCGCAATCCCACCCAGGCCCCATACCCCTAACCCCATGCATTTACCCTAGCTAGTCCCCCTGACACTAAGGGGCAATTTAGCATGACCAATCAACCTAACCCACACATCTTTGGACTGTGGGAGGAAACCGGAGCACCCGGAGGAAACCCACGCAGACACGGGGAGGAGGTGCAAACTCCACACAGACAGTGACCCAAGGCTGAAATCGAACCCGGGTCCCTGCACTGTGAGGCAGCAGTGCTAACCACTGTGCCACTGTGCCGTCCCATTGAATTATCCAATTCAGTAACATATTTTTAGGTCTAAAGTGATGTCGTCGAAAACGAGTCTTTGTGAAATTGATTTTGCTTTGTCCTTTTCCCATCAGCACTGTCTCCCACCCAGGGATTCCTTGCTGGCTCAAGGCTCCATGGTCACACTTCAGGATTCCTTCCGACTCCGAATCCACCCAGCCACTCTTCCCCAAGCCGGTCCGCACTGTATAACACACAAGACCCCTTGTGGGACGTGGGGGGGGGGGGGGGGGGGGGGGAGTTTAAAACTCAGGTCAGGGTGTGAATAAAGGCACCCAGATATTTAAATATTATTGACACACTCCTTTCAAAACCCACGAGTTGAAATAGCAGCTCAGGCGAAACTCAAATGTGAATGGGCAGGTTTGCCCCCCCCATTTCAAACATCCCATTCTCGTCAGGCTCAGGGTGGGTTAAAATCGGGGTGAATGCATTTTCCAATCTGCTTCCAGGAAGGCTTCTTGTTACCTCTTTTAAATGGTGATTAGCATGTCAAAACATCCTTTCCTGTGAGGATATTCAAGGAATTACAGATTTGCTGACTGAACGCTCAAGGGGAAGGGATTATTGCGACTCCCTGTCACATTGCTCCTGGATAGCCAACACTATCTAAATCATGGCTATTCCCTATTGTAAGAAGTCTCACAACACCAAGTTACCTCACACTCGCTATTGCACAGTGCACACTGGAAACCTCACCCGCCACCATGGCTGTCATTGAAATAATGGACAATGGGCATTCAAGGGAAAACTAGGTAAATATATGAGGGAAAAAGTACAGGAGTTAAATGGGAAGAGGTTGATGTGGAGCCTAAACATGGGCATGCTGCTTGGTGATTGTCGAGCGGTGTTCATTCATCCGTTGTCGTAGCATCTGCATGGTCTCCCCAATGTACCATGCCTCGGGACATCCTTTCCTGCAGCGTATCAGGTAGTCATGATGTGGAGATGCCGGCGTTGGACTGGGGTAAACACAGTAAGAAGTTTAACAACACCAGGCTAAAGTCCAACAGGTTTATTTGGTAGCAAAAGCCACACAAGCTTTCGGAGCTCCAAGCCCCTTCTTCAGGTGAGTGGGAATTCTGTTCACAAACAGACGTTGTTTTGTTTCTTAAAGACTTGATTCGTTGTAAGTATTCGCATTCCAACCATTATTCATGTAAACTGAGTCTGTGTCTTTATATGCCCTGTTTGTGAACAGCATTCCCACTCACCTGAAGAAGGGGCTTGGAGCTCCGAAAGCTTGTGTGGCTTTTGCTACCAAATAAACCTGTTGGACTTTAACCTGGTGTTGTTAAACTTCTTACTGCGTATCAGGTAGACAACGTTGGCCGAGTTGCAAGAGTATGTGTTCTCAAGTGAGATGATGGCATCCATGTCGATGATCCGGCACATCTTGCAGAGGTTGCTGTGGCAGGGTTGTGTGGTGTCGTGGTCACTGTTAAAGCACCATGGGGTTGCTGGGACTTGTGAAACTATAGTTAAAAACAGTTAGAAACTGCAAACGCTGGTGGGGACATTAAGCTACAACAACAATGGCAGGCAACTCTGTCAGCAAAAATGGAAACAAGGCCTCATTGAGATCAGCGGTTGCCCATTCAGGAAAGAGACTAATCTAGCCTTGTGTCAGTTTCATAAACACTGCATACCCGGTCTTGGCCACAGAATGAAACAAAGACAAGTTACCATGACAAATAGCAAAAAACAAGATATGTTGACATATTACACTAATGAAGGAGATGGTTTTCTATTGGATAAGAAAGGGCAAAAAACTATGCTATGATTGGTGGACTATGTATGCAAATGGAGGATTAGAAAGTTGCTCGTTTCTCATTTGCTGTTAATTATCTGTATGAATCAACAGAACATCACAGTGCAATTCACTGTGTCTATTACTGGTAGGTTAGGAGACTGAGTACTCACCCTGCATTGTCTGGTTAATCCTCAACAGGATCATGCCACAGCATCAGTGCTCCTGGGGTTGCCGGGATGTGTTCCCTACTGACTCTTTGGATGGCAGGAATTGAGTGCCCAGCATCCTGAAAATTCAGGCCACAGTGTCTGCTCGGGGTGGGGCTCAGGATTCTCCCCCTTGTAAAGGGGTGACTTTCAGAGCTGATACAAGTGTGGGAATACTGAGGGAGAGCTGAGAGGTGGGATTAGCAGTCATTGATGGAAGGGCCTGGATTGTCCACACTTCCACCTTCACTGCAATGTGGCACAGCTCACTGGCAGTGAACAGCTCAGGGTCAAGGCAAGGTCACATAGGCAAATTGAAATGACCATTTTTAGGAAAGGAAAACCTCTATCACAACTTTGCCCCTTCCCCCTCCCACCCCCCACCCCTCCCCTGCCCACCCTCCAGGCCCCACGTACCTGCCAGACCGTCTGAGGAATGGTCAAAAATGGATGCTCAGTAAAATCTCAGCTTGTGTCAATCTACAGCTTCTAATCTTTCACTCTGACTCTTTGCTCAGACCAGTCCCTCTCTCCCATAGGGCAGGAGTGGCCAATCATTTGTCTTTGTGGATACCATGATACCTTGGGGCCGCATATAAACTTCAAGTCCATGTTCCCATTAATTGGCCTATTTCTCAGGTTGCTAATAGTGACAGCTCTTGGTGATCTGATTAAAGGTTCATCCATCAAGGAGACAACAGTGCTTAAAATATCCCTCTCCAAACCACTAGATCCCACAGAGGGTGAACTGGCAAACAAACTCAGGTAGCAGTGGGTTGCCTGGACCTCAAGGGCCAGAATGCTAGGCTTCAGAAGTCATTGACATATTCCCCATCACTAACCGACTGCCGAGAAACATTCCTCTCTCTGAGTTTGGGAAGGAGGGTTTCCAGCATCTCCCACTCTCCTTGCTGTTCTTCTGGGTCTTTGCACAGTGCAGCACTCTCACACTGTGCCTGGGAGAGGAAGTTTACTTATTTATTTAAGTTTATTTGTCATAAGTAGACATACATTCACATTGTAATGAAGTTACTGTGAAAATCCCGTGGTTGCCACACTCCGGCGCCTGTTCGGGTACACTGAGGGAGAATTTTTAGCATGACCAATGCACCTAACCCAGCACATCTTTGGAGTGTGGGAGGAAACCGGAGCATCCGGAAGAAACCCACGCAGACACGGGGAGAATGAGCAAAATCCACACAGACAGTGACCCGAGGCCAGAATTGAACCCGGGTCCCTGGTGCTGTGAGGCAGCAGTGCTAACCACTGTGCCGCCATGTTGGCTCACGGAAGTGGGCTGTCTTATGGTTGTCCTACACAGGGCAGAGTTCTCATAAAAGAAAACTACGTGTCATAACGGCGAGAATAATGGAGTGATCCGCGCACCCGTCACCCCGACCCGCCCCGCACCCCGACCCGCCCCGTCACCCTGACCCGCACCCCGACCCGCCCCGCCCCCCGACCCGCCCCGTCAGCCTGACCCGCACCCCGACCCGCCCCGCCCCCCGACCTGCCCCCGCCCCGCACCCCGACCCGCCCCACACCCTGACCCGCCCCGCACCCTGACCCGCCCCGACCCGCCCCGCCACCCTGACCCGCCCCCCCGCCCCACCCCGACCCCCGCCCCACCCCGCACCCTGACCCGCACCCTGACCCGCACCCCTGACCCACCCTGCACCCTGACCCGCCCCGCACCCCGACCCACCCCGCGATCCGCTTTTGGAGAGTTTGGAGTTTCACAGCGATATTAGCGGGGGTGGGACCTAAACATGAAGTGAGTCCAGCTGCAGAGCACCCGGGCGCCATTTCGCAGGGGATGTCTGTTCTCAGTGCAACAGGAGATCCCCTCCTCCCTCCCCACCATGGACAACGGGACCCCTCCCCTCACCGGCAGCAACATGTGCCCCCACCCGCTCCCCGACACGGGTCACCGATGGGTCCCTCATCATGATCCACCCCTGCATGATCCCACCTGCATTGCCAGCCCCCTATCATAGGCCCACCCTCTCGGCACTACCTGGCACACTGGTGGTGTCTAACTGGCACCGTCGGTGTGTCCAGTGGCCATTGCCAGGGTGTTTGGTGGGCCTTGCCAGGTGGCACTGTCCAATAGAGCACTTGACTACCTGGAGCTACAAGTGCCTCCGAGGCCCCTGGATTGACCATGGTGCCAGCTCTCCGCTGCTGGAGGGCAGCGCTGATTATTGCGCCGCACCCGAAGGCCAGAACATTCCGTGTGCTGGGTGTTGAATGGGCCGTGAATATTTAAATGCTACATTAAATATGCTAATTGCCTCACACCCTTTCTGGGTCTGTACCATTAGAAAGAGGCCTGGAGAGTCGCAAACTGTTTGGTGCCGGGCACAAAACCGATCTTCAGGCCCGTGCGCTATTCTCCAGGATCGACGTGGAGAGGTGGGGGAATCGCCCCAATGAGTTACCACAATTTGCTGTGGTAGTTCCAATCAGAAACTCAGCCAATAACCACTAATCTCGTGAAAACCTTTTCTCACATAATTTTGAATCCATGTCCCTTCATCCTATAAACGCTGTGTTCTATTATTACAATATGGTGCAGGAACTACATTGTTATGTGCATGTATACATGTACGTCTGGGCTGCCACATTATTCATTAAGATGCTATAGTAAAGAAAGCTCACCAACGCCTCTCCTTTATCAGGCGTCGAAGGACAATTGGCCTGTCCGCTACAACTCTCACCAACTTCTCCAGATGCACCACAGAAAGCAGCCTTTCTGGTTGTATCACAGCTTGGAATGGTTTCCGCTCTGACCAAGACCGCAAGAAAGTGTTGTGAACGAACCCCAGGCCATCACCAGATCCGGCGCTCGGTCCGTCCCGGCACTCGGTCCGTCCCGGCACTCGGTCAGTCCCGGCACTCGGTCAGTCCCGGCACTCGGTCAGTCCCGGCACTCGGTCAGTCCCGGCACTCGGTCAGCTTGTGTACCTGTGTCTAAAAGTGTGATTATTTCAATCTGCTGGGAACCACACGACATCACACACAGTTTGTCACTCTGGGAGCTGGAAAGACTGCTCCATTTCCTGCCTCAATCGACTGAAAAACATGAAAATCTGAGAGCGCGATGGAGTTAAATTCAATTGTAGTTTTCAATAGAAAATCTAAAGCAGAGGAGAAACATTAGCAGGGCCTCGGGGAAAAGGCAATGAGTGGGACGAGATGAATCGCTCTTACAGGGGGTAGGCACGAACAGAATGGGCCAAGGGGCCTCCATCTGTGCCGTAGCCATTCTACACGTATAGAAAACAGGAGGATAGGCCATTCCACATCCACTGGTTCTCCCTGGTCAATTCTACTAGTTATATCTTCAAAGAATTCCGGTAGATTGGTCAAGCATGATTTCCCTGTTGTAAATCCATGCTGAGTTTGTTCTGATTATCCCTCTGTTTTCCAAATGCTGAGCTATGAAATCTTTGATAATGGACTCCAGCAATTTCCCTACTCCCGGCGTTAGGCTCACTGGTCTAAAGTTCCCTGTTTTCTCTCCACCTTCATTTTTGAAGAGCGGGTTTATATTCGCTACTCTCCAATCTATCGAAACCATTCCAGAGTCCAAAGAATTTTGGAAAATGACACCAATGGATCTACTATTTCCAGAGCCACTTCCTTAAGTACTCTGGGATGAAGATTATCAGACCCTGTAGATGTGTCCGCCTTCAATCCCATCAATTTCCCCAAAACCTCCCAGAAATGAATCTCCTGGTATTTACAAAGGGACGACTGGTAGGGGCTGGATCAGCCGGTGCAGCAGACAAGATGCCGAGAATCTTCAACTGTTCAACTGTGAATTCACCGAATTGTCACCAAATCCACTAATACCAACTTCCTTCAGCTCTTCATTCTATGATTCTACAAAACCATTTCCGCTGTACTGACTTCATCAGACTGTGTTTTCCCTTGACCTAGTCTTTGATTTGATTTGATTTTTATTGTCACATATATTATCACACAGTGAAAAGAATTGTTTCTTGCGCGCTATACAGACAAAACATACCGTTCATAGAGAAGGAAACGAGGGAGTGCAAAATGTAGTGTTACAGTCATAGCTAGGGTGCAGAGAAAGATCAACTTAATGCGAGGTAGGTCCATTCAAAAGTCTGACGGCAGCAGGGAAGAGGCTGTTCTTGAGTCGGTTGCTACGTGACCTCAGACTTTTGTATCTTTTTCCCAAAGGAAGAAGGTGGAAGAGAGAATGTCCGGGGTAGGTGGGGTCCTTAATTATGCTGGCTGCTTTGCCAAGGCAGCAGGAAATGTAGACAGAGTCAATGGATGGGATGCTGGTTTGCGTGATGGATTGGGCTACATTCACGACCTTTTGTAGATCCTTGCGGTCTTGGGCAAAGCAGGAGCCAAACAAGCTGTGTTACAACCAGAAAGAATGCTTTCTCTGGTGCATCTGTTAATGTTGGTGAGAGTTGTAGCTGACATGCCAAATTTCCTTAGTCTTCTGAGAAAGTAGAGGCGTTGGTGGGCTTTCTTAACTGTAGCATCGGCATGGGGGGACCAGGACAGGTTGTTGGTGATCTGGACACCTAAAAACTTGAAGCTCTCGACCCTTTCTACTTTGTCCCCGTTGATGTAGACAGGGACAGTCTTCTTTGCTCCCCAGCGATGCACATCATTGCCGTTGAAGGGGGCAGTGACCAGACCAGCTCTGGGAGGCCTCAGCCATTGCTCCAGCTTTGTACGCTCTGGTGTCTCCTGTAAATAGCACACCTAAGATTCGGGCCTGAGCCTCTCAGATGCTGAAACTGCATTAGTTTTATTGTCAATTAATATTTCAGTGCTTTTTGCCACCGGACTGACTTTACAACTTCACACATTTGTAATTTTCTTTTTGTTTCCTCCATTGTATACTTCCCCCAGACCAACAGGACACTCGAGACAAGGGGTATCATCTGACTGATCTCCTTGTTCCCCCTGCACCTCCATCTCCATTCTGCACATGTCAGCTGCGATCAGGAGCTCAGTGTCTCTGCATGCATCAAAGATCCTGAAAAAGCTGCCCCACAGCTAAGCCACCACACTGAAATACCACTTTGTGCTTTGCAAGTTTTAATATTTCACCTTAGCCTTTAGAAAAATAATAAAAATCAATAGGAGAGAAATGAATCTCCTGGTATTTACAAAGTGATGACTGGTCGGGGCTGGATCAGCCGGTGCAGCAGACAAGATGCCGAGAATCTTCAACACACTGCTCAGAACTGAAGGTTCTGTTCAACTGTGAATCCACCAAATTGTCACCAACCACTCTGATTTAGTAAGATCTTTAAGGAATTGCTTGAGCAAACCCACATGTGATATGCGGCATTTGTAAAAACATCTCTCCTTAAACACCATGTCACCAGCCCCGTTTCCTAGTGCACAGCAGAAAAGAGAAACCTTTACAAAATATGAGTCGCTAATTAAAAGAGCATTTTAATCCTGAGTCAGACTCCATTTGATAACGAGTTGCCCTTTTTATCACTGTATAAAGCTCATCTGTCTGCCTGTGGAATGATGTATGACATTTTCTAATGTGACTATGATCGCTTGGCAAAAATCTGGTCCTTTCAGGTGCATCTGGGCTGATGAATCAATGTTGGACATTTCCATTTCCATTAGTCCTAAAGGTTCAAATCTCTTCACAGGTGGGGGAAGGGGTGGTGGGGCCGGGAGGGGGGGGGGGGGGGGGGGTTGCCTACTGCTGTTCATTTAAAGGGACTCCCCCCCCCCTCACTTAATTTGCAAAGCCAGTGAAAGCATTCCGCAGTCCAGTCTGGATAAGACCATAAGACATAGGAGCGGAAGTAAGGCCATTCGGCCCATCGAGTCCACTCCACTATTCAATCATGGTTGATTTCAACTCCATTTACCCGCTCTCTCCCCATAGCCCTTAATGGATGCCAGGTTTATTCCCGCCAATACTGCTCAATGGGTTTGGAACATAGGTGCACAGTTCACGCACATACGACTGCTCTGAACTTTGCAAGGCTGGTCAGACATTCCTTGGAGAGCAGAACCGAAGAGCTGCCCAATGACTCGCACTGAAGGTGTTGACGAGTTACGACAGCTGTGCCACGGACTGAATTTACAGTCAGAATCTTATCGCCATTCACGCCGGCGGGATGTTCCCATCTTGCTGCAGTGAACGGAGATTTGGCTGAGTGCCAAATTCTCTGACCTCGCTTCAGCGGGAGTGTGGCATGAACGGCTGGTAAGATCGCACCCGATGTGTTTTCTTACGCCCTGATTTGATTTGATTTATTGTCACATGTATTAACATACAGTGAAAAGTATTGTTTCTTGCGCGCTATACAGACAGAACATACCGTTCATAGAGAAGGAAAGGAGAGAGTGCAGAATGTAGTGTTACAGTCATAGCTAGGGTGTAGAGAAAGATCAACTTAATCCAAGGTAGATCCATTCAAAAGTCTGACGGCAGCAGGGAAGAAGCTGTTCTCGAGTTGGTTGGTACGTGACCCCAGACTGCTGTACCTTTTTGCTGATGGAAGGAGCTGGAAGAGAGAATGTCCGGGGTGCGTGGGGTCCTTAATTATGCTGGCTGCTTTGCCGAGACAGCGGGAAGTGTAGACAGAGTCAATGGATGGGAGGCTGGTTTGCGTGATGGATTGGGCTACATTCACGACCTTTTGTAGTTCCTGTGGTCTTGGGCAGAGCAGGAGTCACACCAAGCTGTGATACAACCAGAAAGAATGCTTTCTATGGTGCGTTTGTAAAAGTTGGTGAGAGTTGTAGCTGACATGCTGAATTTCCTTAGTCTTCTGAGAAAAGTGGGCTTTCTTAACTATAGTGTTGGCATGGGGGGGGGACCAGGACAGGTTGTTTGTGAGTAATAAACAGTGATCAAAATGGTCTTGTGTGTGAGGTGGGTGTGTTTTCTTACCCTCAGAGTGATTGTCCCAATTTAAATAAATCCAGCAGCAAGCTTTTGTGTGAGTTTTAAAATAACGAAGGTTATTTACCATCCTCCACCTTTAAAAATGCAACATTGAACTCACTCGATTCACACACTCTGTCACACACACAAAGATTTGATACAGGTGAAAAAACCCAACATGATTACAGTGTATAATAGTCTCAGTCTCTCTTTCATGGCAGACCTGTTGTTCCTTAGCTGAGCTGATGTTTTTCGTTGAAGTGAAGGTCTTATAAGCAGAGGTTTCCCAGTAAGCTGTGACTCTTCTTGTCATTGAATCCCAGGTGGTTCGTTCTCAAGTGAACTTGAAATTGGAACAGGTTGGAGAAAGTCCTTCCACTTGCCCTTGCTGTTTATTACCATGGCTGTTTCACTGATGTGGAGATGCCGGCGTTGGACTGGGGTAAACACAGTAAGAAGTTTAACAACACCAGGTTAAAGTCTAACAGGTTTATTTGGTAGCAAAAGCCACACAAGCTTTCGGAGCGCTGCTCCTTCTTCAGGTGAGTGGGAATTCTGTTCACAAACAGGGCATATAAAGACACAAAGTCAATTTACAGAATAATGGTTGGAATGCGAATACCCGGTTGGAATGCCCGGTCACGGGTATTCGGCCTCTGATATTCGGGTAAGCGTTCTCCAAGGCGGCCTTCACGACACACGACAGCGCAGAGTCGCTGAGCAGAGACTGATAGCCAAGTTCCGCACACATGAGGACGGCCTCAACCGGGATCTTGGGTTCATGTCACACTATCTGTAACCCACACAGCTTGTCTGGACTTGCAGAATCTCACTGGCTGTCCTGTCTGGAGACAATACACAGCTCTTTAACCTGTCTTAATGCTCTCCCCACTCACATTGTTTGTACCTTTAAGACTTGATTAGCTGTAAGTATTCGCATTCCAACCATTATTCTGTAAATTGAGTTTGTGTCTTTATATGCCCTGTTTGTGAACAGAATTCCCACTCACGTGAAGAAGGAGCTTAAGGCTCCGAAAGCTTGTGCGGCTTTTGCTACCAAATAAACCTGTTGGACTTTAACCTGGTGTTGTTAAACTTCTTACTGTGTTTCACTGACTGCAGCCTGTTCAATGGTTTTCTGAGGGTCTCTCTAACTCTGCAGAGCTGATTCAAAACGCAGGCAACCAACATGGCGGCTAAACAATGTGACCTGTTCTGGAGTTCAAAATCCTTTTCCAAATCAGCCAGGTCGATAAACATCCTTTTGTGAGCCTTTTGACAATCTGGGGCTGGAGAAGCTACCATCATAAAACAGTGGGTGGTCGATGGGAACTCATTCACATTCATCAAACACACACTGAGTTTTGATGTGTCTACAGTGAAGCAGAAAGACCAATCAACTAGATTGCTGTAGCAATTTTCTCAATGTTCCACCTTTAAACAAAGGGATGTGTGAATTTCCCACGTGGCTGTGAATGTCCATATTTAATTAAATACTTGCTTAAATCTCAGGAATACCTGGAGTTGATTATATCAAAATTTCATGTGATTTGTAGCGGCTCTTTTAACATTCAGTTTTTGTTCAAAGTTGCATAGTATTGTCTGAAAGCGCATACACACTGGAGCATGACTCCTGTCAGTAATGTGTTATATTATGGAGTCAGGGAATCAAATAGGAAGCAAGATGCTGTTCTTCACCTACAAATGCATGTTTGCTATCTTGGTTCTGTGGGTGTGCTCCTGGTGCAGAATCATGAATAATAGATTCAAGCTCCAAGCCAGGATTTAAATATATAACATAAGAACTAGGAGCAGGAGCAGCCCTTCGAGCCTGCTCCGCCATTCAATATGATCATGGCTGATCTCAACTCAGCCTCAAGTCCACTTACCCGCCCGTTCACCATAACCCTTCAACCCATCACGAATGACAAATCTGTCCATCATGACTGACGTTCTGTGCAGCACCGAGAGAATGCTACACTTTAATACATCCTGTCATTTGGATAGAATATTAAACAGAGACGTCATCTACCTGTTCCTATAGATAACAAAAATCCCAAGGCTCTATCTCAAGAGCAACAGGATGACCTCCGCCTTCTGTCACAACTAGCAATACCCGAAACATTCCCTCAATTTCTCCCTTCCCCAGAATTTTGGCAGCATGTTCCGTTTTTGTGTCAGATTTCCAGCAGCTGCCTTACTTTATTTTCTTTTGCAGTTTTTCCAGTGTCCTGGCCAACATTCATATTGTGGAGATGCCGGCGTTGGACTGGGGTGAACACAGTAAGAAGTCTCACAACACCAGGTTAAAGTCCAACAGTTTTATTTGGTAGCAAATACCATAAGCTTTTGGAGCACTGCTCCTTCGTCAGATGGAGTGGAAATGTGCTCTCAAACAGTGCAAACAGACACAAAATCAAGTTACAGAATACTAATTAGAATGCGAATCCTACAGCCAGCCAGGTCTTAAAGGTACAGACAATGTGGGTGGAGGGAACATTAAACACAGGTTAAAGAGATGTGTATTGTCTCCAGACAGAACAGCTATTCTGTCTGTCTGTCTGTCTGGAGACAATACACATCTCTTTAACCTGTGTTTAATGTTCTCTCTACCCACATTGTCTGTACCTTTAAGATCTGGCTGGCTGTAGGATTCGCATTCTATTCAGTATTCTGCAACTTGATTTCTGTGTCTGTGCACTGTTTGAGAGCACATTTCCACTCCATCTGACGAAGGAGCAGTGCTCCGAAAGCTTATGGTGTTTGCTACCAAATAAACCTGTTGGACTTTAACCTGGTGTTGTGAGACTTCTTACAACATTCATCCCTCAGTGAACCTCACCTTAAACTGAAAAAGACAAGGTAAGGCACTATCCGTGGCGACAGAAGCAGAGTTAATGAATGGAACACTCCCAAGCACCCGCCGGCGAGTTTGGTAGCAGGCATTTTGGGAGAATATGGTGGGAGGGCGAGAAATTGGTGTCACGTTGGTATAAACTTACAGTAGGATCTTCCACTGGTGCCAGCCATGGCACGTCATTAGCACCCCATTAATGGGATCAACCACTGCTGCCACCTCCCCCCCCCCTCCCCCGTGCCAGATTCTCCACAATACTGGCGGGAAAGCACGCCAGCGTGAAACATGTCCATACAACATGGCGGGACTCACCTGAACAATGCCCGTGGCTGCCTCTGCAGTTGGCCATTGAGGCCACCCGCATCCCTGGACCACCTTAGCAGTGGGTCAGGAGAGCATCTGCAGATTCAGTGTCCTGGAGATGGTCCATCATCCAGCCTGAGGATGTTCCTGGAGATTTACCTTCATTCTCAGGAGGTCCATCTTCTGGTCTCAGAGTGCTCTCGGTGATCTATCTGAATTATCAGTCGGCCCACTGTCTTTCTTCAATAGCGGGCCAGCCTCCACAGCAGGAAACAGTCCACACTCTCACCCCTGCCCAGGCACTCGGTCTCACAATGGAAGAATTCCACCCTGTGTTTCAAGTCAATAACCTGTCACCAGAACTGGTTCACTGGTCATTTACCTCGTTGTTGATTTGTCTACAAAGCAGTGATGACACTTCCATTGGCTGTAAAGCAATTTGAGGTGTCCAATGGGGATGAAAGGGGTAATATAAATGCATGATTCTTCCTTTAAATGAACCTGTTTGCGTAACGTTCAGGATTAAACTATAAATTTAGTGTGAACATCTATTATGATGGCCACAAAAGCCTCAGGGGATCATTGATCGATTTCCGCCTGGGCTTCATGGAGTACGAGTTTCCTTATTGAGCGAGCGAAGGTTCGCCCAATAAGAACCGTCAATGGGGTTTTTAAACCTGCTGTTCAATCCAGACCGGAATTGTAGGTCCCGAGGTGTAGACTGTCTGGCTGTCAGCCGCAGGTTCAGCTCTTCTCTTTGGTACACAATGAAGGGGCCTTGGTGATGGGAAACTGCCATTTAGCTGAATTACTCCATTGGTGACAAGGAGAAGATTTTTTTCTCCATCTCTTCCTCCAGACAGCCTCCGTAAGGCAAGAATCCTCTCTGGGAAGAAAAGGCCATTATACCTCTTTCCGAGAAACCCTACGATACCAGTGGGGAAGGCTGGGCCCAATATGCAGAGCGCAGTGTGTTACTTATTTTGTCCTAACAACATTGAAGGAGATGAAAACGAAAGGTGATTTGTTGATGGCAATGCAGTGCTCTGACATTCAGGGCCCCATTTTGCCATCAAGTTGTGCCCGTATTCGGGCACGAAAACTTGGTAAAGTCGGGCGCGAGGCGAGTACCACAATCTGCGCCCACCTCCACGCCAGTTCCCCCTTTACCAAGGCCTGAAAATGGCTGCGATCGGGACCGCGCCCGAAACGGGAGCAAAGGCCATTTAAATGCATTTGTATGAATTTAAATTCACTTAATGGGCTGCGCACCCAAACGTACCGGCACTTCCCCCGTTACCACCGCTTTTGCCCGTCCAGAATCAGTGCAAAACAGACATGCTGCACAAAAGTCCAATTCGGGCGCTCCAGTTAGTGAGGAGGTGGGTGCCGAATGTTCGATGGCTCTCTGCTTGAGATCGGTGGTGGGGGGTGGGGCGGGGGGGCGGGGCAGGGGGGGGAGAAGGTGGGTCCAACGGCTCTCTGCTTGAGATCAATGGGAGATGCCGGCGTTGGACTGGGGTAAACACAGTAAGAAGTTTAACAACACCAGGTTAAAGTCCAACAGGTTTATTTGGTAGCAAAAGCCACACAGGCTTTCGGAGCTCTTAGCCCCTTCTTCAGGTGTGGGAATTCTGTTCACAAACAGAGCTTATAAAGACACAGACTCAATTTACATGAATAATGGTTGGAATGCGAATACTTACAACTAATCAAGTCTTTAAGAAACGAAACAATGTGAGTGGAGAGAGCATCAAGACAGGCTAAAAAGATGTGTATTGTCTCCAGACAAGACAGCCAGTGAAACTCTGCAGGTCCACGCAACTGTGGGAGTTACAAATAGTGTGACATGAACCCAATATCCCGGTTGAGGCTGTCCTCGTGTGTGCGGAACTTGGCTATCAGTTTCTGCTCAGCAACTGCGCTGTCGTGTGTCGCGAAGGCCGCCTTGGAGAACGCTTACTTTACAGTGACCATGACACCACACAACCCTGCCACAGCAACCTCTGCAAGACGTGCCGGATCATCGACACAGATGCCATCATCTCACGTGAGAACACCATCCACCAGGTACACAGTACATACTCTTGCAATTCGGCCAACGTTGTCTACCTGATACGCTGCAAGAAAGGATGTCCCGAGGCATGGTACATTGGGGAAACTATGCAGACGCTGCGACAACGGATGAATGAACACCGCTCAACAATCACCAGGCAAGACTGTTCTCTTCCTGTTGGGGAGCACTTCAGTGGTCACGGGCATTCGGCCTCTGATATTCGGGTAAGCGTTCTCCAAGGCGGCCTTCGCGACACACGACAGCGCAGAGTTGCTGAGCAGAAACTGATAGCCAAGTTCCGCACACACGAGGACGGCCTCAACCGGGATATTGGGTTCATGTCACACTATTTGTAACTCCCACAGTTGCGTGGACCTGCAGAGTTTCACTGGCTGTCTTGTCTGGAGACAATACACATCTTTTTAGCCTGTCTTGATGCTCTCTCCACTCACATTGTTTCGTTTCTTAAAGACTTGATTAGTTGTAAGTATTCACATTCCAACCATTATTCATGTAAATTGAGTCTGTGTCTTTATAAGCTCTGTTTGTGAACAGAATTCCCACTCACCTGAAGAAGGGGCTTAGAGCTCCGAAAGCTTGTGTGGCTTTTGCTACCAAATAAACCTGTTGGACTTTAGCCTGGTGTTGTTAAACTTCTTACTGTGAACACTGAAATGGCAGAGATGCTAAATCAATACTTTGCTTCAGTTTTCACAGTGGAGGACATTAGTACCATTCCTGTAGGAACGGGCAAGTCAGAGGTAATCAAAAGGGTAGAACTTAGAACAAACAACATCGATAGGGAAAAGGTACTCAGCAAACTATTGGGATTGAGGCCAGATAAGTGCCCGGAGCCTGATGGCCTACATCCTTGGGTATTACAGGAAATGGCGGCGAACAAAGAACAATACAGCACAGGAACAGGCCCTTCGGCCCTCCAAGCACGTGCCGCTCCCTGGTCCAAACTAGACCATTCTTTTGTATCCCTCCATTCCCACTCCATTCATATGGCTATCTAGATAAGTCTTAAACGTTCCCAGTGTGTCCGCCTCCACCACCTTGCCTGGCAGCACATTCCAGGCCCCCACCACCCTCTGTGTAAAATATGTCCTTCTGATATCTGTGTTAAACCTCCCCCCCTTCACCTTGAACCTATGACCCCTCGTGAACGTCACCACCGACCTGGGGAAAAGCTTCCCACCGTTCACCCTATCTATGCCTTTCATAATTTTATACACCTCTATTAAGTCTCCCCTCAACCTCCGTCCTTCCAGGGAGAACAACCCCAGTTTACCCAATCTCTCCTCATAACTAAGCCCCTCCATACCAGGCAACATCCTGGTAAACCTCCTCTGTACTCTCTCCAAAGCCTCCACGTCCTTCTGGTAGTGTGGCGACCAGAACTGGACGCAGTATTCCAAATGCGGCCGAACCAACGTTCTATACATCTGCAACATCAGACCCCAACTTTTATACCCTATGCCCCGTCCTATAAAGGCAAGCATGCCATATGCCTTCTTCACCACCTTCTCCACCTGTGACGTCACCTTCAAGGATCTGTGGACTTGCACACCCAGATCCCTCTGCGTATCTACACCCTTTATGGTTCTGCCATTTATTGTATAGCTCCTCCCTACATTATTTCTACCAAAATGCGTCACTTCGCATTTATCAGGATTGAACTCCATCTGCCATTTCTTTGCCCAAATTTCCAGCCTATCTATATCCTTCTGTAGCTTCTGACAATGCTCCTCACTATCTGCAAGTCCTGCCAATTGGTGGAGATACTGAATCCATTGGTTATAATATTTCAAAATTCCCTGGACACAGGAAAGGTTCCTATGGATTCGGAAAATGCTAATTATTCAAAGTGGGAGGGAGGCAAAATATGGAAATTACCGACCAGTTAGTTTAACATCTGTTGTTGGGAAAGTGTTAGAATCATTTATCAAGGAAGCAATATCAGGACATTTGGAAAGTCAAAACGCTATCCAGCAGAGTCAGCCTGGTTTTATGAAAGGCAAATCATGTTTGACTAATTTGCTGGAGTTCTTCGAGGAAGCAAAGTGGATAATAGGGATCCTGTAGATGTAGTATATCTGGACTTACGGAAGGCATTTGATAAGGTGCCGCACAAAAGGTTAATTTACAAGGTTAGATCACATGGGATTCGGGGTAATTTATTAGCTTGGGTAGGTGACTGGCCGATAGACAGAAGACAGAGAGTTGGCGTAAATGTTTTTTTAATGGATGGCAAGAAGTAACTAGTGGGCTGCCACCCCTTGGGCCTCAGCTATTTACAATCTATATTCACAACTTGGATTCAGGGATAGAAGGCCCTATAGCCAAATTTGCAGATGACAGAAAAATAAGCGGGACAGTAAGTTGCAATGAAGAAATAAGAACCTTGCAAATGAATATAGATAGGTTAGGAGAGTGGGCCAAAATGTGGCAGATGGAGGTTAATGTGGATAAGTGTGAGGTCATGCATTTCGGTTGGAAAAATGGGTAGGCGACTTATTACCTAAATGGGGAGAGACTTTGGGGTGCTCTGGTGCAGAAAGATCTGTCTTCATTCATGAGTCACAGAAAACTAGCATGCAGGTACAGCAGAAAATAAAGAAAGCAAATGGAATGTTGACTTTTATAACTACAGAAATAGAATATAAAGGTAAGGAAGTATTGTTGCAACTAAACAAGGCATTGGTGAGGCTGCTCCTGGAGTATTGTGCACAGTTTGGTCCCCTTATTTGAGGAAAGATGTAGTGACATTGGAGGCAGTTCAGAGGAGGTTCACTGGACTGATTCCAGAGATGAGGGGTTTGTCGTATGAAGAGAGATTGAACAGTTTCGGCCGATACTCTCTGGAATTTAGAAGAATGAGAGGAGATGAAATTGAGGTATTCAAGATGATAAAAGGTCTGGATAAAGTAGACGTGGAGCGGATGCTTCCTCTTGTGGGGCATTCTAGGACGAGAGGTCATAGTCTTAGGATAAGGGGCAGCAAATTTAAAATAGAATTGAGGAGAAACTACTTCTCCTAAAGGGTTGTGAATCTGTGGAATTCACTCCCCCAAAATGCGGTGGATGCTGGGACAGTGAGTAAATTTAAGGGGGAGTTAGACAGATTTTTAATTAAAAGCTTTTTAGCTTTTTTAAAATTAGTGTCACAAGTAGGTTTACATTAACACCGCAATGAAGATACTGTGAAAATCCCCTAGTTGCCGCACTCCAGCGCCTGTTCGGGTTACACTGAGGGAGAATTTAGCATGGCCACCTAACCAGTATGTCTTTGGGACTGTGGGAGGAAACCCACGCAGACACGGGGAGAAGGTGCAGACTCTGCACGGACAGTGACCAAGCCTGGAATTGAACCCGGGTCCCTGCAGCTGTGAGGCAGCAGTGCTAACCACTGTGCTAGCGTGCCGACCACAATTGATAATGGGTTGAAAGGTTATGGGGAGAAGGCATGAAAATGGGGATGAGGAGCATATCAGCCATGATTGAATGGTGGAGCAGTCTCAATGGGACGAATGACCTAATTCTGCTCCTATATCTTATGAACTTATGAACTTAGTAGGCTTGGTGAAAAACCACTACAACCTGAAGCCCTTTGCAATCCTCCAGAAATATCTCTTCAACATCGCTGGAAGAACTCCTGGGGACCAGTCAGTGAGATCTTGGCTAGGTTGTGGACATTGGCAGAATATTGCAAATTTGGAGCTCCTCTCAATGTAATGTTGCGAGACAGATTGGTATGCGGCATAAACGACCTAACCATCCAAAAGAAGCTGTTGGCAGAACCCAATCTGGACTTTAAAAATACCATTGAAATAGCCTCATCACTTGAGAACGCAGAAAGGGCTCAGGAACTACAAGGGGCATCAGGCAGCAATGCCCTCCAACTAGGGGGAGGGTCCTCATGGAATCAGTCCTCAATGACGAGTGCTTGTGTAAATCAGGTATTAAAGGGCCCCTTTTGATATGGGAACCCTAATGACACCACCAGACAGTCAAGGAAAGGCAGTGGCAACCCCAAGTGTATTAGAGAACATAGTCCAGAAAGGTGATGTTGCCAGATGACGGATAATTGCAAGCACTGTCAAAGGACATAGCGAAGGCCAAATTTCAGAAACAGGCAAAATACGTGCTGCCTTGTGAAAAAGCCAAGGCCAGTATCTGAGCGTACCACACAGGTATCCCCTCTCCCAGAGACATGGACAATACAATTCAATCGTATCATCACAACAAAGTTGCCCGTAATGGTATAATTACTGGTGAATGGCCATTCCTTGAGGATGGAGGTGGAGACAGGACTTTTATTCTGTTTTCGGAGAACAGACATGTAAGCGTCTCCAATCTGGCATCCAACTCCTGAGGTTGGAAGATACGAAGGCCAGACTAGCCACCTACATGGGGGAACCTTTACAAATAAAAGGCCCTAGTAACTTATAGGCAGCAACCAGCTCATCTCCCATTCATTGTTGTACTGGGGCAAGGACCAAGCCAATATCCGATAGCCAAGTTCCGCACACATGAGGACGGTCTAAACCGGGATGTTGGATTTATGTCACATCATCAGTAACCCCACAGCTTGCCTCCTGGACTTGCAGAATTTCACAAGCTGTACTGTCTGGAGACAATACACATCTCTTTAACCTGTGTTGAATGCTCCCTCCACCCACATTATCTGTACATTTAAGACCTGGCTGGCTGTAGAGATTTGCATTCTAATCAGTATTCTGTAATTTGATTTCTGTGTCTGTGCCCTGTTTGAGAACAGAGACCACTCCATCTGACGAAGGAGCATTGCTCCGAAAGCTTATGGTATTTGCTACCAAATAAACCTGTTGGACTTTAACCTGGTGTTGTGAGACTTCTTACTGTGCTTACCCCAGTCCAACGCCGGCATCTCCACATCAAAAATAAAAGGGGCCAGGGCCAAGAGTTACACTGACCCCAACACGACACCTAGGGTATTTCAGAGCCAAACCAGTTCCATACTCCATGCTGGAGAAGGTGGAGTCTTGAAAATTTAGATACAAGGCCCATGCAATTTGCAGAATGGACTGCACCTGTAGTCCTTGTTCTTAAGCCTGATAAATCTTTGTGGAGACTGTAAACTAACAATCAAGGATCTATGCCCGAGCAGGTATTACTACCAGTCGTGAAGGTGGACACTGCCAATGTCAGCACTCATCTCAAAGCTGACTCCACATTAACCCCTCCGGATAGTGAATATGCAGACTCAGAGATGGAGGCTGAAGAAGTGGGTCTCTGGGCTGTAACGGGACCCGAGGAGGACCCCGCATTGCTAACCCTGCGACGCTCCCTCTGGAAACAAAGGCCCCCTGTTCAGTTTCCCAGCCCAGCCTTCTACAGACCTCAGACCGACCGTTAAGCCGTGGAAAGGACCGTCTTGCAGTGGGGGTGCTGGGTGAGACACGGGTCTAAGGAGGGAAGGATGTTGCGATGGCCACGAGGGCCACGGGAATCATCGATAGAACTCCGTGTGGGCTTCATGGGGTACGAGCTTCCTTAATGAGCGAGCGGAGACTTGTCTAATGAGAAGTGGGGGTTTTTAAACCTGCTGAACCCAGATCAGGATTGTGTGCCCCAAGGTGTAGACCGTCTACCTGGACGCCACAGGCACAGCCTGTCTCCACGTTACACAGTGATGGTGTTTGGTGATGGGAAACTGGCGTTTGACGGAATTACTACAACATCTTTAATAGATGTCTGACAAATATTCTACGGAGGCAGAGCTTACAGCTCGAGGAAATCTGTCCAACATAATGCAAAAATGATTAATGTTCATACTGGATTTATGATTCTAAATTTATGTGAATACAGTCAGTTTGCTGGTGGAATATTAAGTGAGTATTATGGAAGGAATAGGCTGAATATGAGAGCAGTGTTAATAAAAGAGGGGTTACAGGGATTACATGTGAATATTAAAGCAAGGGAGATGGGAGAAAGTTGGGTACTATGTGGATATTAAAATCTGTTAATGGGTGAAGTGGGGGACAGTGTGAAGATTAAATTTCTGTGAATGGGACAAAGCGGGTACAGTGTGACGGCCAGCCCCGACGGCCCTCCCCCCATGGCCTGCCCCGATTGCCTAAATGCAGACTGGCAGGGGGGTTCCACCCACTCCCCCACCGATCATCCCCTCAAATAGGCCCTGCCCTCCCAGTATGCCCAGCCCTCTGTCCCCTCCCCCTTGGCACTGCCCAGTGCCCCGCCGGTGGTGCCAGGCTGGGCACCACCCAGGGGCATCCCCCCATAGCCCCCATCTTCCTGGGGGTGCCTCAACCTGAGGGTGAGGATGCCTGTTCCCCTGGGAGAAAGTGGGGTACAGTGTGAATATTAAATCACTGTTACTGGGAGAAAGTGGGGTACAGTGTGAATATTAAATCTCTGTTACTGGGAGAAAGTGGGGTACAGTGTGAATATTAAATCACTGTTAATGGGAGAAAGTGGGGTACAGTGTGAGTATTAAATCACTGTCAAAGGAAGAAAGTGGGGTACAGTGTGAATATTAAATCTCTGTTACTGGGAGAAAGTGGGGTACAGTGTGAATATTAAATCACTCAAAGGAAGAAAGTGGGGTACAGTGTGAATATTAAATCACTCAAAGGAAGAAAGTGGGGTACAGTGTGAATATTAAATCACTCAAAGGAAGAAAGTGGGGTACAGTGTGAATATTAAATCACTGTTACTGGGAGAAAGTGGGGTACAGTGTGAGTATTAAATCACTGTCAAAGGAAGAAAGTGGGGTACAGTGTGAATATTAAATCACTCAAAGGAAGAAAGTGGGGTACAGTGTGAATATTAAATCACTGTTACTGGGAGAAAGTGGGGTACAGTGTGAGTATTAAATCACTGTCAAAGGAAGAAAGTGGGGTACAGTGTGAATATTAAATCACTCAAAGGAAGAAAGTGGGGTACAGTGTGAATATTAAATCACTGTTACTGGGAGAAAGTGGGGTACAGTGTGAATATTAAATCACTGTTACTGGGAGAAAGTGGGGTACAGTGTGAGTATTAAATCACTGTCAAAGGAAGAAAGTGGGGTACAGTGTGAATATTAAATCACTCAAAGGAAGAAAGTGGGGTACAGTGTGAATATTAAATCACTGTTAATGGGAGAAAGTGGGGTACAGTGTGAATATTAAATCACTGTTAATGGGAGAAAGTGGGGTACAGTGTGAGTATTAAATCACAAAGGAAGAAAGTGGGGTACAGTGTGAATATTAAATCACTGTCAATGGGAGAAAGTGGGGTACAGTGTGAATATTAAATTACTGTTAGTGGGAGAAAGTGGGGTACAGTGTGAATATTAAATCACTGTCAATGGGAGAAAGTGGGGTACAGTGTGAGTATTAAATTACTGTTAGTGGGAGAAAGTGGGGTACAGTGTGAATATTAAATCACTTACTGAGAGAAAGTGGGGTACAGTGTGAATATTAAATCACTTACTGGGAGAAAGTGGGGTACAGTGTGAATATTAAATCACTTACTGGGAGAAAGTGGGGTACAGTGTGAATATTAAATCACTTACTGGGAGAAAGTGGGGTACAGTGTGAATATTAAATCACTCAATGGGGGAAAGTGGGTTACAGTGTGAATATTTAATTTCTGTTACTGGGAGAAAGTGGGGTACAGTGTGAATATTAAATCACTGTTACTGGGAGAATCTGGGGTACAGTGAATATTAAATCACTGATACTGGGAGAAAGTGGGGTACAGTGTGAATATTAAATCACTGTTACTGGGAGAAAGTGGGGTACAGTGTGAATATTAAATCACTGTTACTGGGAGAAAGTGGGGTACAGTGTGAATATTAAATCACTGTTACTGGGAGAAAGTGGGGTACAGTGTGAATATTAAATCACTGTCACTGGGAGAAAGTGGGGTACAGTGTGAATATTAAATCTCTGACTAGATAAAATGGGGTACAGTGTGAATGTTAAATCTCTGACTAGATAAAATGGGGTACAGTGTGAATGTTAAATCACTTACTGGGAGAAAGCGGGGTACAGTGTGAATATTAAATCTCTGTTACTGGGAGAAAGTGGGGTACAGTGTGAATATTAAATCACTGTTACTGGGAGAAAGTGGGGTACAGTGTGAATATTAAATCACTGTTACTGGGAGAAAGTGGGGTACAGTGTGAATATTAAATCACTGTCGATGGGGGAAAGTGGGGTACAGTGTGAATATTAAATCGCTGTAAGTGGGAGAAAGTGGGGTACAGTGTGAATATTAAATCACTGTTACTGGGAGAAAGTGGGGTACAGTGTGAATATTAAATCACTTACTGGGAGAAAGTGGGGTACAGCTTGAATATTAAGTCACTGTTACTGGGGGAAAGTGGTATACAGTGTGAATATTTAATTTCTGTTACTGGGAGAAAGTGGGGTACTGTGTGAATATTAAATCACTGTCAATGGGAGAAAGTGGGGTACAGTGTGAATATTTAATTTCTGTTACTGGGAGAAAGTGGGGTACAGTGTGAATATTAAATCTCTGTCAATGTGAGAAAGTGGGGTACAGTGTGAATATTAAATCACTGTTACTGGGAGAAAGTGGGGTACAGTGTGAATATTAAATCACTGTTACTGGGAGAAAGTGGGGTACAGTGTGAATATTAAATCACTGTTACTGGGAGAATGTGGGGTACAGTGTGAATATTAAATCACTGTTACTGGGAGAAAGTGGGGTACAGTGTGAATATTAAATCACTGTTACTGGGAGAAAGTGGGGTACAGTGTGAATATTAAATCACTGTTACTGGGAGAATGTGGGGTACAGTGTGAATATTAAATCACTGTTACTGGGAGAAAGTGGGGTACAGTGTGAATATTAAATCACTGTTACTGGGAGAAAGTGGGGTACAGTGTGAATATTAAATCACTGTTACTGGGAGAATGTGGGGTACAGTGTGAATATTAAATCACTGTTACTGGGAGAAAGTGGGGTACAGTGTGAATATTAAATCTCTGTTACTGGGAGAAAGTGGGGTACAGTGTGAATATTAAATCACTGTTACTGGGAGAAAGTGGGGTACAGTGTGAATATTAAATCACTGTTACTGGGAGAAAGTGGGGTACAGTGTGAATATTAAATCACTGTTACTGGGAGAATGTGGGGTACAGTGTGAATATTAAATCACTGTTACTGGGAGAAAGTGGGGTACAGTGTGAATATTAAATCTCTGTTACTGGGAGAAAGTGGGGTACAGTGTGAATATTAAATCACTGTTACCGAAAGAAAGTGGGGTACAGTGTGAATATTAAATCAATAGTTTTGGGTGATGGAGGTAGTAATTATTAGGCACGAAGGACGTTGTAAAGTTGCTCCAGTTACTCTGAATCTGAATGACCTTCCAGCATCTTCGCCCGAGCTTGATAATGGGAGGGAAATCTGATTCATCTTGCTGTATACGGCACAGTTTGTACTGAGCAACATGTTTCCCAATTCAGACAGCGGAGTTCCCCATCAAACACTGGGTCCAGGTGTTATGCACAACAAGGGAAGGCTTGGAGTTCAGAAATAGGGCTGCTGAATATTTTGGACAATTCATCAATTAATAATTAAGCCTGACCTATAAAGGCATGATAAGTAATGCGTCATGTGCAGCTTCCTGAAGTTGGCAGTTATTTATTACATGTTGAATGCAATGCGGAATTCTGATAGCAATGGATTAGTGTCCCTTCATCTGATTCAATGGGGATTCACTCAAAGCCTGGAGCAATGACACCCACAAACTCACTCCAACGCCAATCCAGCAAACACCGATAAAGAAAAATTATCATTCAGCTTATAAAATCCGCTGCCCACTCCTTGTTAGGGGTGGCACAGTGGTTAGCACTGCTGCCTCACAGCACCAGGGATCCAGGTTCGATTCCCGGCTTGCGTTACCGTCTGTGCGGAGTCTGCACGTTCTCCCCGTGTCTGCATGGGTTCCCTCCGGGCGCAGTCCAAAGACGTGCTGGTTAGGTTGATTGGCTATGCTGATTTCTCCCTCATTGTGACCAAACAGGTGCCGGAGTGTAGCAACTCGGGGATTTTCACAGTAATTTCATTGCAGTGTTAACGTAAGCCTACTTGTGACTAATAAATAAGCTTTAGTTGGTCAATCACTTTGCATAATTCAGTAAGTAGCGACAGTGCCTGAACATCTTGTCCAAGTCGCCATATTTGAGCAGTGTCTATGAGGTGCAGTGAGGTTTTTATTTATCACGGGGAGTTATAGTAAGTCTGATCCAGGGCCTCACCCAATTTTACACAACAAATCCCAGCCGGACTAACTAGAGAGCGATTAGGAGCAGGAATTTTATCTGGTGCACAATGGATTCAGGATAGAGGTTACCCACAATCAAGTTGTGGGGCAGAGCAAGCGGTGGGGCTGAATGGTCACTCCTCTTCGTAATGTTCATATGGATTCTCCTCTTACCAACCAGAGAAACAAACTAGCTGCAGCACCCCAACTATAACTTGAAAGACCCCAACTGAGCATAAGTCAAGTGCTTCACAGGCCACCTTACTCATCTGCCAGTCTCCAGTCTATCACATTCAGTAAAGTTCAAAGTTTATCTATTATTGTCACAAGTAGGCTGACATTAACACTGCAATGGAGTCCATTGCATTTTACCAGCTGCTGCATGTGGTATATTTATCCCGACAGGAATGTCTCTCCCTCCCTGAAGACTAATCTATCTTCCATAAAACAGAGCTTTCAGAATATTGATAGAGCAGTGCCGATATGTAGGAGTTGCTGTGGTTTTTTTATTCATTTGTGGGACTTGGGTGTTGCTGGATGGCCTGCATTTATTGTCCATCCCGAGTTGTCCTTGAGAAGGTGGTGGTGAGCTGCCTTCTTGAATCGCTGCAGTCCACGTGCTGTGGGTTGACCCACAATGCCGCTAGGGAGGGAATTCCAGGATTTTTACCCAATGACTGCGAAGGAACGGTGATATTTTTCTAAGTCAGGATGGTGAGTGGCTTGGAAGGGAACTTGTGAAAATCCCCTCGTCACCACAGTCCGGCGCCTGTTCAGGTTTATGAACCTAACCAGCATGTCTTTCAGACTGTGGAAGGAAATCGGAGCACCCGGAGGAAACCCACGCAGACACAGGGGGCACGTGCAAACTCCACACAGACAGTGACCCAAGCTGGGAATCGAACCCGGGTCCCTGGGGTTGTGAGGCAGCAGTGCTAACCATTGCGCCATTCTGCCACATGGCTGCTTGGTACAGTAGAGGAGTTGGAGCTGGTACAGGAGAGAAAAACCTAGGACGTGACACAGCAGAGAATGTGGACAGCTGGTAGGAAGAGAGCATATACAGGAGAGTGCGCGGGGAGCTGGCACAGGAGAGAGCGCGGGGAGCTGGCACAGGAGAGAGCGCGGGGAGCTGGCACAGGAGAGAGCGCGGGGAGCTGGCACAGGAGAGAGCGCGGGGAGCTGGCACAGGAGAGAGCGCGGGGAGCTGGCACAGGAGAGAGCGCGGGGAGCTGGTACAGGAGAGAGCGCGGGGAGCTGGTACAGGAGAGAGCGCGGGGAGCTGGCACAGGAGAGAGCGCGGGGAGCTGGCACAGGAGAGAGCGCGGGGAGCTGGCACAGGAGAGAGCGCGGGGAGCTGGTACAGGAGAGAGCACGGGGAGCTGGTACAGGAGAGAGCGCGGGGAGCTGGTACAGGAGAGAGCGCGGGGAGCTGGCACAGGAGAGAGCGCGGGGAGCTGGTACAGGAGAGAGCGCGGGGAGCTGGCACAGGAGAGAGCGCGGGGAGCTGGTACAGGAGAGAGCGCGGGGAGCTGGTACAGGAGAGAGCGCGGGGAGCTGGTACAGGAGAGAGCGCGGGGAGCTGGTACAGGAGAGAGCATGGGGAGCAGAGAGCGCGGGGAGCTGGCACAGGAGAGAGCATGGGGAGCAGAGAGCGCGGGGAGCTGGTACAGGAGAGAGCGCGGGGAGCTGGCACAGGAGAGAGCGCGGGGAGCTGGCACAGGAGAGAGCGCGGGGAGCAGAGAGCGCGGGGAGCTGGCACAGGAGAGAGCGCGGGGAGCTGGCACAGGAGAGAGCGCGGGGAGCTGGCACAGGAGAGAGCGCGGGGAGCTGGTACAGGAGAGAGCGCGGGGAGCTGGTACAGGAGAGAGCGCGGGGAGCTGGTACAGGAGAGAGCGCGGGGAGCTGGTACAGGAGAGAGCGCGGGGAGCTGGTACAGGAGAGAGCGCGGGGAGCTGGTACAGGAGAGAGCATGGGGAGCAGAGAGCGCGGGGAGCTGGCACAGGAGAGAGCATGGGGAGCTGGTACAGGAGAGAGCACGAGGAGCAGAGAGCGCGGGGAGCTGGTACAGGAGAGAGCATGGGGAGCTGGTACAGGAGAGAGCACGAGGAGCAGAGAGCGCGGGGAGCTGGCACAGGAGAGAGCATGGGGAGCTGGTACAGGAGAGAGCACGGGGAGCAGAGAGCGCGGGGAGCTGGCGCAGGAGGGAGCGTGGGGAGCTGGTACAGGAGAGAGCATGGGGAGCAGAGAGCGCGGGGAGCTGGCGCAGGAGGGAGCGTGGGGAGCTGGTACAGGAGAGAGCACGAGGAGCAGAGAGCGCGGGGAGCTGGCGCAGGAGGGAGCATGGGGAGCTGCCATTTCTCCTTGGTGTTGGAAGTATAATCTGCGCAGTCATTCGCTGACCTAGCTTGCCCACTTTCCTGCTGTGTCTTTTGTTGATATACAGTTACCTGTCTCAGTGTTTAAGTTGCTAGTATATTGTGTGTCAAACACAAAGAGATCACACCCAGTCTCTGTTGCATTCCCTAAATCTGAAGTCAATTCCTCCAGTTGGTTGAGTGAAGATTTTCCTTGGGTTGTCAGGGGTAAACTATTAGTGAGAAGATTCTGTTCCCTGTCCCTTCAAAAAGACTGATTCGCTTCGGTATAATGAGTGGAAAGTATTGGATCTAACGCTGCAACTGAGATGCAGTAAATTATTGAAAATATTTTCAATGAGGTGCTGGCAGAGTGTCTGCTTTATTTGATAGAACTTTAATCCTTTAAGCATCTTTCCCGATTATCCTCAGTGTTTTCTTTTTCAGTGACTTTACTGATTATTCTGCCTTTATAATTCCATGGTGCAGTGATTAATTGGCAGAATCCCAAACTGCACTGTCGATGGTTTCTATAATGTTCAGTAATGTCCTTTCAGAAGGAATTTGGTTCGCCTGACCTGCTGCTGTCTACAAGTGATTCCAGACCCCCCACAATGTGGTGGACTCTGAACCGAAATGGCTGAGTTGGCTGCTTAGTTGAGGCAAACGGCTACCAAAAGGCGTATGAAGAATACAAGCAGACTGGTTGGATCACCCCACTTTGACCTTAGCCTCACTTTCAGACATGTCAAAGGCGCATCCAGCAGAGTCAACACTGTGGAGGCTTCCTCACGAACAGCTGGAGACGTGTCAAAATTGGGAGCGTTTTCTCACAGAAGATTCGAGCAGTAGCCTGGCAGAACTGTACCTTTCAGTCAATGTCCCAGACTGCTCTATCATGAGGCAGACCCTCCAGTGGAAAACAGTCGGTAGGCTGTGGCTCTGGGAGACCTCAACATTCACTCCGGATCCCATGAAGTCTCATGGCATCAGGTCACCACACATGGGCAAAAAAACTCTCTTGCTGATGATCACCTGCCACTCTCCCTCAGCTGATGAATCAGTATTCATCCATCGAGTCATAGATAGAGTCATAAAGGTTTACAGCAGGGAAACAGCCCTTCGGCCTAACTTGTCCATGCCGCCCTTTTTTTTTAAACCCCTAAGCTAATCTCAATTGCCCGCATTTGGCCCATATCCCTCTGTACCCATCTTATCCATGTAACTATCTAAATGCTTTTTAAAAGACAAAACTGTACCCGCCTCTATTATGACTTCTGGCAGCTTGTTCCAGACACTCACCACCTTCTGTGTGAAAAAATTGCCCCTCTGGACACTTTTGTACCTCTCCCCTCTCACCTTAAACCTATGCCCTCTAGTTTTAGACTCCCCTACTTTTGGGAAAAGATATTGACTATCTAGCTGATCTGTGCCCCTCATTATTTTATAGACCTCTATAAGATCACCCCTCAGCCTCCTACATTCCAGAGGAAAGTAGGCCCAGTCTATCCAGCCTCTCCTTATAACCCAAACCATCAAGTCCCGATAGCATCCTAGTAAATTACCAAGACATTGGTAAGGCCACACTTGGAATACTGTGTGCAATTCTGGTCACCCTATTATAGAAAGGATATTATTAAACTAGAAAGAGTGCAGAAAAGATTTACTAGGATGCTACAGCGACTTGATAGTTTGAGTAATAAGGAGAGGCTGGATAGACTGGGACTTTTTTCTCTGGAGCATAGTAGGCTGAAGGGTGACCTCATAGAGGTCTATAAAATAATGAGGGGCATAGACAAGGTAGATAGTAAATATCTTTTCCCAAAGGTAGGGGAGTCTAAAACTAGAGGGCATAGGTTTAAGGTGAGAGAAGAGAGGTACAAAAGTGTCCAGAGGGGCAATTTTTTCACACAGCGGGTGGTGAGTGTCTGGAACAAGCTGCCAGAGGTAGTAGTAGTGGCGGGTACAATTTTATCTTTTAAAAAGCATTTAGATAGTTATATGGGTACAATGGGTATAGAGCGATATGGGCCAAATGCGGGCAATTGGGATTAGCTTAGGGGTTTTTTTAAAAAAGGCATCGTGGACAAGTTGGGCCGAAGGGCCTGTTTCCATGCTGTAAACCTCTATGACTCTATAACATTGTGGGAATTCCTTGAACAAACACTGCAGCAATTTGTCACCATTTTCTCAAGGGCAATAATGGATGGGCAATAAACACAGGTGCTGTTGATGAATCCCATATCCACTGAAGAAATATATAAAGCAGTCCTCCAGCAGTGCGGGTTTCTCCTGTTTCTTATGTAAATTATTTTATCAGACAAGAGGACTCTTTCCATATTTTGCACCAATTTCAGTATGAGCCACACAGTCAGTATTTGGAGAATTCTATTATGATGGTCAGTGAGTCTAAATTGGTCCCCCTCAGATCCATGGCCTGAATTTCTCGGATGGTGGGGTCTTGACCCCATCCGGAGTTATGTTCCAATGAGCGTTGATTAGCAGCAGGCAGGATTTCCATCCACGCTGAGTAGGATGTCCGGCCTTGGAGAGCTGCCAGAAAATCAAATTGGCCAACTGCTGTCGAGCCCATCCCAGGACAGCACTGCAATGGTCAGAAGAGATCAGCAGAGCCATGTCTAGGACTAAATGCGGGGAGTCAGTGTGAAGGTAACGAGCAGGGGTCCCTGGATGGGGAGGGTAGGGGATGCCTGCAGGGGGAAATCGCAAGGCAGCAGTGGGAGGTGGATGGATTACCAGTGGATGGGCGAGCGGGGGGAGGGAGGTCCGCAGGTAGGATGCCCTCCCCTGTCAGAAGGGGGCTCCTGATGGAGGTTCCAACTCCCCTTCCCCGCTTTCCCACCTGAGATCGAGGATGTGAACCTTTTCTGTTTCCCACCCCGAGTTATTTGGCGCCTGCCAGCCTGACAATTGAGGCTGGGCGGGGGAAGGCCATTAAGTGGCCACTTAAGAGCATTAACTGGGGCAAGGGTGAGCTTCCTGTGTGAAGCCCTGTCCATCCCACTGTAGAAATCGCATCTGGATCGGGGTGTGCTGGATCCCAGAGGGAATCCCGTGCACGCAATTTCAAGCTCCCCCCACCCAGTCTGCCGGGGGGGGGAGGGCGCAGGGAATAAGATTGTCTTGCACACTCTTAAACCTTCTTGTGTTGGATCAATATTTGGTTTCCTTTAACCTACTCTTTCCCAGAACATCCAATTTGTGGAACTCCTGACCTCCATCATCCATCCCTCACCCTTACAATAGACACATTTTTAATATCCAAGTCTGTAATTCCCTCATCACTTCCTCTTCATTTGCCTTCCCTTGTATTTTTGTTTGAATTCCTTCATGGGATTTGGGCATTTCTGAAAAGGTCAACATATGCTTCCCCCATCCCCAAGTGCCCACCGAGAAGGTGTGGATGAGCTATGGTTGTCCACGACTTTATTGTTATTATAGCTTTCTGCAGCAGTTTGCTGAAGTTGAGTGGCTTGCTAGGCCATGCAGAAGGCAGTTAAGAGGCAACAACATTGCTGTAGAATCACATATATTCCAGAGTGTGTAAAAGGACATTTGTGAACCAGATGGGCTTTTATGATAATCCAACAGTTTCATGGTTGCCATTACCGCTAACTAGCTTTTAATTTCAAATTTATCTCATTAGCCGAATTGAAATTCCCTGGCCCCTGCGGCGTACATTGAACACGTCTCCAGATCATTTGCCCAGGCTTCAGGATTAGGACAAAATAAAAATACTGCAGATGCTGGAAATTTGAAAGGGGTACAGAAAATGCTGGAAACACTCAGCTTGTCAGGCGGCATCTATCAAGCAAGAAAGAGTTAACAAAACAGAAAATGCTGGAAAATCTCAGCAGATCTGAGAGCATCTGTGGAGAGAGAATAGAGCCAACCTTTCGAGTCTGGATGACCCTTCATCAGAGCTAAAGACGAAGAAAATAGGACAAGATTTATACTATGTATTTCTCAGGTTGTCCTCTGACTACCTGCGCCTTTGTTCTGCCATTCACACATTCCGATCTCTCGATGGGGCGGCAGGGTGGCACAGTGGTTAGCACTGCTGCCTCACAGCACCAGGGTCCCAGGTTCAATTCCAGCCTCAGGTCACTGTCTGTGTGGAGTTTGTACATTCTCCCCTGTGTCTGCGTGGGTTTCCTCCGGGTGCTCCGGTTTCCTCCCACAGCGCAAAGATGTGCGGGTTAGGCGGATTGGCCATGATAAATTAACCCGAGTGTTGTCAGGAGGATTAGCAGGGTAAATGCATGGGGTTACGGGAATAGGGCCTGGGTAGGATTGTAGTCAGTACAGACTCAATGGCCTCCTCCTGTACTGTAAGGATTCTATGAATGGATGCTCTTAGCACCTTTCTCAGCCTTTATCAGTGCCATTCACATTCCCAAATTCCAGCATTTTCTCCTTTTGTTTCGGATTCCAGTCTGCAGTATTTTACCTTCAACAGAGTTAACAGTTCAGTTAAAAGCCCCTTCATTAGAACTGGATTACACGTGCATTAACATAACCTTACGTGCTACTTCCTTTGGGTGGAACCCTGTACTACAGGACTTGGCCTTTCATTTAGGCTCTTTATTGCAGAATCCAAACACTTATTCAGTACTTTGCAAAAGACAATTTGCACTTTGAAATCCTACCGTGGTATCTCTTCACATGCATCGTTTAAAGTATAATTGACCACGATTTCCACATCCTTATTTCGGTGTCAGAAAGGGAATGCGCTAGACAATAAAAGTAAGTGTTTATTGGCGACAATATCTGGAAGGATCATGTCGCATGTCCGCAGTGAGATCCCATGCAAAACATTGTTAAAGTATAACATTTTAGTAACCCAACATTGCGTTTCAGAGAAACCAGAAAAACTGCCAGAAAAAAAAAGAGTACGGATTAATCTTCTCTTTTGGTTTAAGATTCCTTGGCCCTCACTACAAAAAACCTGCTTGCTAAACAGATAGAATCGATATCCAGCGTAAAAAAGCTACTCTCCTCTCAGACATACTTCGATTTATTTATACCTCCGGTAGTTGAAAGGAGCAAATTTATTTAGTATAAGTGTCAATTTTTTTGAAGGATTGTACCATTATTCTGGTTTGCAGCATCTTGCTTGGAGCGGGTAAGGAAAACGACCTCATTTATTTTCCAGGCATCGTTCAAAAAACACTTACTTCTCTGTGCCCGAACAGATGTCTTCCTAATTTCAATGATGACGTGCGTCCCTCCCCTACCCTCAAAGGTAAAGTAATTAGGCACGTTCCACAAGGCACCAGGTGGTTACGTAGCTCGAGGGGGGGGATCACCATGGGTGACCGACCTCCATGAATTACCACAGCCGGCACCGGGACAGAACCCACGCCGCTGGTGTCATTCTGCACCACATTCTAGCCACTTAGACAATTGGAATAACCAATCCCCATCACAACTCCCAAAATTCCTCTGTACCAGCACGTCCTGTGATCCCACTCCAAATGAGACAGGGTAAAGGAGATCTGATGCCCAAAGGACATTTAAGTGCCAATAATACAGTCCTGACCATGCATCTCCACATGAATTGTTATCACCCCATAATGTGGAGTTAGCTGATATCCAGGCCTTGATGATGCTGCTGGTACAGATTACGTGACCCAAAGGGAGTTCTGCATGGGGTCAGCGGCCAAAGTGCTCAGTTAGTGCACCATCTTCCAGCTGAGTGGCATCCACCCCTCAGAGAAAGAGTGGGCCTCAGGCCTCTACTCAGTTGCTTCACCAGCAATTAATTGCACATTGACCTCAGGTTCCCTGTATATCCAGGCTACTCTAATCAATTATTACAATGTGAGTACTATCCCAGAGAATAAATGGGCAGAGTGTTCATATTGCAGGGGTTAACCTGCCAGCGTATAAAGGAAAATCTAACACTTATGATTCCTATTCTTGATTTTTTTTGTTCTTTCTTGCGGGTGACTCATGAACGGTAAGAAGCCAAAGATTTTCAGGGATTTTCTTTCCTCCCCTCTGGAAATAGCAGATAATCCAATTTACTCACCAGAGATTTCATATACTCAACAAGTTTCATCTCGTTCCCACCTCAAAGATGCACAGTCTCTCTCTCTCTCTTTCTCTCACTCACTTACTCTAGCCCCACTCTGCTTCTCTCCATCTCTAAATCAATGCCAATGATAATTACATTCCAGGTCCGTCCTAACTCCAAATAATACAAAAGGGTTGTCTTATGAGGAAAGATTGAGCTTATCATAGAGTCCTACAGTGCAGAAGGAGGCCATTCGGCCCATCAAGTCTGGACTGACCACAAACCCACCCAGGCCCTAACCCCATTTACCCTGCTAGACCCCCTGACACTAAGGGGCAATTT
The DNA here is from genome assembly GCF_964213995.1 of Mustelus asterias. Classification (NCBI taxonomy): domain Eukaryota; kingdom Metazoa; phylum Chordata; class Chondrichthyes; order Carcharhiniformes; family Triakidae; genus Mustelus; species Mustelus asterias. The sequence continues at coordinate 95,485,574 of NC_135813.1, read as the reverse complement.
AGCATGGCCAATCCACCTCACCGGGACATCTTTGGAGTGTGGGAGGAAAGCGGAGCACCCATGCAAACGCCACACAGACAGTGACCCAAGCCGAGAATTGAACCCGGGTCCCTGGTGCTGTGAGGCAGCAGTGCTAACCACTGTGCCACCGTGCCGCCCATATTCAGCTTACACTGAGTTTAGAAGAATGAGAGGTGATATTAAAATATATTGGATTCTGAAGGGATTTGATGTTGAGAGGGTGTTTCCTCTCGTGGTAGAATCTAGAAGATGGAAGTATGGTGTAAAGATAAGGGTCTCTCATTTAAGATGGAGATGAAGGGGAACTTTTCTCTCAGACGGTTGTTAGTTTTTGGAATTCTCTTCCACAGAGAGCAGTGGAGGCTGGGCCATTCAATATAGCCAAGGCTGATTTTTCATTAGGGAGTCTAAGGGATATGGGGAACAAGCAAGAAATTATGTTGTGTTAAGGCCACAATTGTACCAGCTATAATCCTATTGAATGGCAGAGAGTGGCCGATGGGCTGAATGGCCGATGGGCTGAATGGCCGATGGGCTGAATGGCCTACTCCTGACCTGATTCTGATCATCTTATGATTTTAAACTTCAGCTTTTTTAAAAGAAAAATAAGCCCAGAATGATCAAACCTGGCTGCCGATTTGGATTCCACACAGACAGACCCACTGTGTAAATATATTCTCCCAGTGTCAGACTGGAACATGCAGCGTCCCGTTTCATTCTGTCACCAGTTCCTTGTGGTGTTTATCACAAGGGGGAGACTGAATTTCATTACCTTGCATCATTCCCTCTGCCTCTCTCCCAACTCAATGGTTGGCCGACCATTCTAATTCCCTCAAGTCATGAGCGCAAGAGTCCATTTCATTCAAATCATCACAGCAAAGGAGCCATTAACCCTTTGCAGGACACTGCTTATTTACTGTATCACTGTGTTTCCGGACAGGCTAAGAATCATTTTATTTCAGCCCGTATGTTGAGAAACTGATGGGGATCGGAGTCAACACTGATCTAACCACCACTCCCCCCCCCTCCAACCCCTGATGACGCTAATGAAGAATAATGTTTGTTGGATCATAAACCTGTGTATTACTGCCTGCCCCCGTGGCCTTGTTAGCTGACCTAGCAAGCCACTCAGTAACAAACCACTATGAGGTCTAAAAGGAATGAAACCAGACAAGCCACCCAACATCGATCTTGACAGTGGGCATTCCTACAACACATGGACTGCAGCAGTTCAAGAAGGCAGCTCACCATCCTCTAGGGGCTATTAGGGATGGGCCATGAATGCTGGCCTAGCCAGCGCCACCCACATCTCGTGAACGAATTAAAAAAAAACCTTGCCACCCAGCGAATTAGGTTATAGAATCCCAACAGTGCAGAAGGAGGCCATTCAGCCCATCAAGTCTGCACTGACCACAATCCCACCCAGCTCCTATCCCCGTAGCCCCACGTATTTACCCTAGCTAGTCCCCCTGACAGTAAGTGGCAATTTAGCGTGGCCAATCAACCTGACCTGCACATCTTTGGACTGTGGGAGGAAACCGGAGCACCCGGAGGAAACCCACGCAGACATGGGGAGAACATGCGCACTCCACACAGACAGTGACCCAAGCCAGGAATCGAACCCGGGTCCCTGGCGCTGTGAGGCAGCACTGCTAACCACTGTGCCACCGGTGGTTAAATTTCTGAAACGGCCAGATGAGCTGACGCTGCAAACCTCAGTTCCAGTACCTGCCTGCTGCATAAATTCACACTGCAGCGCATTCTCCCAGAACAGACATTTGCCATTGTTGTTTTAAATGCTTCTGCTGATCCCAATTTGCTGAAAGCACCTTGGCTTTGGTTCTGCAGTGTCAGCTGGTGTCTCTGGTGGCTGGGCTTCAGGTTCTGAAGTCCAAACTGACATCCTCATTTACCAGAAGGACTCACTGCATGCACCATGAGCCATGGCTTATATTCTCCATGGCTGCATAAAGCTTCCCAGTGAAAGCTGTTGAATCAGCCACTATTTGAGCTTAAAAGTTGATCAAACCTGAGGTTCATCATTGCTCAATCAGAAAAGCTCACGTATGAATGTTTAACATTCTGCATTTATCCAGGCACTATGTTAGAGCAGCTGTTAGTATATTTATTCCAAACAGGTTAATATTTGCTTAAATACAGCACTAAAATAACGCAGGACGAACATGAAAATTAACTCTTAGAGTCATCGAGATATACAGCACGGAAACAGACCCTCCGGCCCAACTCGTCCATGCTGACCAGGTTTCCTAAACTGAACTAGTCCCATTTGCCTGCGTTTGGCCCGTATCCCTCTAAACCTTTCCCATCCACGTACCTGTCCAAGTGTTGTAATTGTACCCACCTCCCCTGGCAGCTCATTCCATATCCGCTCTCCGGTGTTTAACAACTTCCTGCCTCCATCTGAAATGAAAATATTTCTCCCCCTCCAGAGAATGGCAATTGTGACTGCTGCCAGTTTGAAAACCAGCTCCCAAAAGTTTGCAGGACCAATAATGCGAATGACCATTTGTATGGCTTCTCCCCCACACTATAACATGCACCAATTACTCAATCAGATTCCCCTCTGAGTTGGCTCACACTAACCTGCTCTCCTGTCCTCAATTCAGCAGAACCTGTTTAAAACAGCAAACTGTTTTTCTTCCCTTTCTCCAGTCTGTCTGCTCTGGTTACAGAGATTGACTCAGAAACAATTTGCTGGTGCGCATTTTGTCTATTGAGAATTTAGAAAACTGATTGGGTTGCCCCCTGCACTTTTATTTCCTTCTGAAACCATTCCCAGCCTCCTGAATCTCGCCTCCTCAACCAAGTGCTTCATTCCCAATATCAGTTTGATGTCTCATCATTGTACCCAGTACAATGCAATGACTAAAACTGTACACAATACTCTATTAAAGGCTCACCACTGCACATATACAGACCCGGAAAGCTCCACACAGAAACCTCTAGTCTGTGTTAAGTTGGTTGATGTCAGTGTGGTAAAAGAATTACCATTAGTCTTGGCACTCCTGGTCTGAGAAGCTGAGTATGTTTCAGTCAGTATCATTGCTGCTGATCTTAGAATCATGGAACGTACAGTGCAGAAGGAGGCCATTTGGCCCATCGAGCCTGCACTGACAAGAATCCCACATCCTATCCCCATAACCCCATATATTTACCCCCCCTAATCCCCCTGACACTAAGGGACAATTTTGCATGGCCAGTCCACCTAACCCGCACATCTTTGGACTGTGGGAGGAAACCGGAGCACCCGGAGAAAACCCACGCAGACACGGGGAAAATGTGCAAACTCCACACAGACCCGAGGCTGGAATTGAACCTGGGTCCCTGGCGCTGTGAGGCAGCAGTGCTAACCACTGTGCCACCGTACCATCCCATGACTCCTGCAGAGGTGAAACACTCCGACTCTCTCTCTTTCCCCTCCTCCCATGAGGGCATTAGTGCTTCGTAAAAAATATATTTCCATTGAAGGTTTTTCCCATTTTTACAAACACGCAACAAATCCTCAAGGATTGTTCGAGTACAGCATCATCATTGTTCCACATTATACATAAAGAAAGAGCACCAACACAGTTGGTTCGGATCCTTCATTACGAACGGTGCCTCCAAAGATACAAACACTGAAAGGGTATTTCAGCAGTTGAAGGAAAACAGGATAACAAGATAAAGTCATGAGTAAATGGCATAATGGTGCACGCCCACGCTTGCCCCCGCTGGGCGGCACGGTGGCATAATGGTTAGCACTGCTGCCTCACAGCGCCAGGGACCTGGGTTCGATTCCCGGCTTGGGTCTCTGTTTGTGTGGAGTTTGTACGTTCTCCAAGTGGGTTTCCTCCGGGTGCTCCAGTTTCCTCCCACAATCTGAAAGACGTGCATTGACCCAAACAGGAGTCAGAGTGTGGCCACTAGGGGAATTTCGCAGTAACTTCATTGCAGTGTTAATGCAAGCCTTGCTTGTGACTAATAAATAAACTGTACTTTACTTTGTTTACCGGATGTTAGAGACAGAGCCACGTAACTTACATTCCAGGACTTTCAAAGTAGCTCTTGCGATTGTATATTCAGCCAAGGAGAATATAGGATATTGACACAGGTATAGAAAAGGCTGATCAGCCAAAGATTCTCGCACCACTCCCAGGCATGGACCAAAGCAGACTTTCCCCATCTCCAGCTATATCTGGGGTGCCATTAGAGTCAAAGGGATATACAGCATGGAAACAGGCCCTTCAGCCCAACTTGTCCATGCCGACCAGGTTTCCTAAGTCATTGATACAAAACAGTGTCTTTTCCCAGGATATGTGCTCAGTCTGGAAGGTCTCTCCACCAGCCAATGGCAAGCTGCCTCTGCCGCTGGACAACACGTCACGAGAGGACCATAAAATCCCATCCATTGTGTCCGTCCCATCATCCCATTCTCCAAATGTGACATCTCATTGATTGGGGTGGCACATGCTCTACCCAGTGTGGAGAAGACACATTTTCTGCAGAGAGTTGTTGTCTTCCTTGAAAATGGCGCTGGTAAGCGTTCTGCTCACCCAAAATCCTACGTTAAAGAAATTCTGTTGCAATAAAGATACTAAATTCACCACAAATATTCTCTGCTAGTACAAATGAATAAGGACCTAAATTCAAAGTTCTAGCATGTGTTAAAGTTAAAATTTATTTATTAGTCACAAGTAGTTACTGTGAAAATCCCCAGTCGCCACACTGTTCGGGTAACACTGAGGGAAAATTTACAACGGCCAATGCATCTAACTCGCACATATTTCGGACTGTGGGAGGAAACCGGAGCACCCGGAGGAAACCCACATAGTCACGGGAAGAACGTGCAGACTCTGCACAGACAGCGACCCAAACCGGGAATCGAACCCGGGTCCCTGGCGCTGTGAGGCAGCACTGCTAACCACTGTGCCACCGTGTTGAGTTAGCTAATCATGGCTAGGGCATTGATTAGGTCATTAAATTTGACTCTAGCATCCCTGAGCTGGAGAGGGGGGGACAAAGTCCACGACACTCCTGTCACTATCCAGACATCCTAGCAGGAAAAACATGCGGGGATCAGACGATGCCCCCGGTCAGTGAATCCATCGGCAGCTATTACAGTCTAAAAGCACAGTGGTTAGCACTGCTGCTTCACAGCTCCAGGGACCTGGGTTCGATTCCCGGCTTGGGTCACTGTCTGTGTGGAGTTTGCACATTCTCCTCGTGTCTGCGTGGGTTTCCTCCGGGTGCTCCGGTTTCCTCCCACAGTCCAAAGATGCGCGGGTTAGGTTGATTGGCCATGCTAAAAATTGCCCTTAGTGTCCTGAGATGTGTAGGTTAGAGGGATTAGCGGGTAAAATATGTAGGGATATGGGGGTGGGGCCTGGGTGGAATTGTGGTCGGTGCAGACTCGATGGGCCGAATGGCCTCTTTCTGTGCTGCAGGGTTTCTATGATTCTATGAAAAGGTGATCAGGTGGGTGAGGGAATGGCACGGCCTGTCAGGATCCTGCCCCAGCCTGGAGGAACGGGAGGATGGGCAATCCAAAACCCTCCAACAAGAGGCTTCAGCTTTCAACACCCCAGTCACCAGCAGAAACTACAGGTCACAGAAAATGACTGGGCAGAAATTAATCGACAGATCATTTCCCAATTAGAATTCAAAGTACCAGGCACAGCATCAAATAACTGGCAGCCGTATCAAACCGAGCGGCTGCTTTTCAATTTCTAACACAGAAATACATCAAGATTCACTCCCAATAATCCCCATAGCTTTGAAAGTCAAAGTACTTTCTATTAATTGTATATTTAACTGCCCTCTGTGTCTATCTGATTGTGTATCAGGTGAACTATTTCCCTGCATTTTCCATTGATCTGTGGTTTAAGCACTCACAAACATTTCAGTGATTTGTCAATTGTGTGAAATTTATACCCTTTGTGTTGTTGAGTAAATTAATTCCCCGCCACAAAAATTGCAATCGTTTGAAAAAGGTAGAAGGTGCAATCTCCTCCTGGCCTGAACACTGTCTGCTACTGCAGCAGTGGCAGGGAGGGGCTGCACAGGGTCAGTGCTCACCAGCAGTGGCTGCTCCTGGCTCCAGGAGGATTGCTTCAGTAAAGAGACTGCAGCACTCGCCAGCAACAGCATTGCTACAATTAATGCTCCATCAATCACCGAGCCCCGCCAGCTTGAATTACCACACGAACAACACAGGGGGAGGCACGTGGTGTGGGAGGGGGGAGGAGGCACATGACACGAGAAGGAGGCACGGGGCGCTGGGGGTAGGTACGCGACATGAGGGGGGGAGGCACACAGCACTAAGGGGAAGCGCGCGATGCGGGGCAGGCACGAGGTGTGGGAGGGGGAAGATGCACATGAGGGGGGGGCGCGCGACGCGAGGGGGGGCGCGCGACGCGAGGGGGGCCGCGCGGCGGGAGGGGGGCCGCGCGGCGGGAGGGGGGGCCGCGCGGCGGGAGGGGGGGCCGCGCGGCGGGAGGGGGGGCCGCGCGGCGCCAGGGGGGGCGCGCGACGCCAGGGGGGGCGCGCGACGCCAGGGGGGGCGCGCGACGCCAGGGGGGGCGCGCGACGCCAGGGGGGGCGCGCGACGCCAGGGGGGGCGCGCGACGCCAGGGGGGGCAGGCGACGCCAGGGGGGGGCAGGCGACGCCAGGGGGGGGCAGGCGACGCCAGGGGGGGGCAGGCGACGCCAGGGGGGGCACGCGACGCCAGGGGGGGGGCAGGCGACGCCAGGGGGGGCAGGCGACACCAGGGGGGGGGCAGGCGACGCCGGGGGGGGGCAGGCGACGCCGGGGGGGGCAGGCGACGCCGGGGGGGGGGCAGGCGACGCCGGGGGGGCACGCGACGCCAGGGGGGGGCACGCGACGCGAGGACTGGCACGCGACGCGAGGACGGGCACGCGACGCGAGGACGGGCACGCGACGCGAGGACTGGCACGCGACGCGAGGACTGGCACGCGACGCGAGGACGGGCACGCGACGCGAGGACGGGCACGCGACGCGAGGGGGGCACGCGACGCGTGGGGGCACGCGACGCGAGGGGGCAGATGACGCGAGGAGGGGGCACGCGACGCAAGGGAGGCACAGGACGTGGGAGGGGCACGTGACGCGGGAGGGGCACACGATGCATGGGAGACACGTGATGTGGGGGACACGTGACGCGAGGCACGCGACGTGAGGGCAGCATGCAACGCAAGGGGGGGCACGCATTGCGAGGGGGGCACGTGACCGGGACGCGATGCGACGGGGGCATGCGCGTGAGGGGGGGGAACACGATGTGAGGGGGCACGCAACACAAGAGGGGGCACATGACGCAAGGTGGGCCATGCGCGCGAGGGGGGCACGTGACATGAGGCTGGGCACGCGACGCGAGTGGGGCATGTGATGCGGGGGGGCATGTGACATGGGGGGGGCACAATGCAGGGGGAGACAAGTGATGTTAGGGAGAGGCAAACAGCACAGGGTGTCAAGCCCGGGAACCCACCCTGGTTCAATGAGGAGAATACGGTGGGAGCAGCACCTGGCAAAACTAAAAATAACGTGCTAACCCGGCAAAGCTTCAATACAGGAATGGTAAATAATGGAAGCATATTAGTTCAGAAAGAGTTAAACGATTCCACAACCAATGGGTCAGGTCTAAGCTCTCGAGCCCTGTGGCATCCAGTCCTCAATAATGGTGGACAATTAAAAAACTAACAGGAGGAGGAAGCTCCACAAATATGGCCGCCCTCGTTATGGGGTGCCTAGCAACCGAGTGCAAAAGACAAAGCTGAAGCACTTGCAACCACCTTCACCAGAAATGCCGAGTGGATGATCCATTCCGCCCTCCGCCCAAGGTTCCCAGAATCAGAGATGCCAGTCTGCAGCTTATTAAATCGAGTGCGCTGGAAACAGCAAAGGCAATAGGACCTGACAACATTCCAGCAATAGTACAGAATAATTGTGCTCTCGAACTTGCCGTGCCCCTAGTCAAGGCTTCCATTATAACTGCAGCACTGGCATCTCGCCAACAGTGTGGAAAAATGTCCTGTCCACAAAAAACAGGTCAAATGAAAATTGACCAATTACCACCCGGTCAGTCTACTCTCAATCATCAGCAAAGTGGTGGTAGGTATTGTCAAGTTAACGCAGCGATAACATCTCACTGACACTCAGTTTCGCTTGCACTAGGGACACTCCGATATGCTGACCTTATTACAACCTCAGTCCAAACATGGACAAAAGAGCTGAACTCCAGAGGTGAGGTGAGAGTGACGGCCCTTGACATCAAGGCAGCATTCGACCAAGTGTTTCACTGAGGAGCAAAATGGGAGTCAGTGGAAACTGGAGAAATGCTCTCCACTGGTCGGAGCACAAAGGAAGATGGCAGTGGTTGTTGAAGGTTGGTCACCTCAATCCCAGGGCATCGGTGCAGGAGTTCCTCAGGGTAATGTCCGAGGCCCAACACCATTAGCTGCTTCATCAGTGACCTTCTCTCCATCATAAAGTGTGACATGGGGATATTTGCTGATGATTGCACGGCACTCTGTTCCATTCTCAGCTCCTCAGATAACCACACAGCAAGAGCTGGACACCAAACTGAAACTGATTAGTGACATTCGCATCACACAAGTACCGGGTAATAACCATTTCCAACAAGAGCAAGTCCAACCACCTCCCCTGACATTCAATCGCATCCCTGGGTCCACCACCACCAACATCCTGGGGCTTACAATGGACCAGAAACAGGACCAGACAAATAAATACTGTGGCTACAAGAGCAGTCATGATGTGAAGGCCGGCGTTGGACTGGGGGTAAGCACAGTAAGAAGTCTCGCAACACCAGGTTAAAGTCCAACAGGTTTATTTGGTAGCAAATACCATAAGCTTTCGGAGCAGAGCTCCTTCGTCAGATGGAGTGGATATCTGTTCTCAAACAGGGCACAGACACAGAAATCAAATTACAGAATACTGATTAGAATGCAAATCTCTACAGCCAGCCAGGTCTTAAATGTACAGACATTGTGGGTGGAGGGAGCATTCAACACAGGTTAAAGAGATGTGTATTGTCTCCAGATAGAACAGCTTGTGAAATTCTGCAAGTCCAGGAGGCAAGCTGTGGGGGTTACTGATAATGTGACATAAATCCAACATCCCGGTTTAGGCTGTCCTCATGTGTGCGGAACTTGGCTATCAGTTTCTGCTCAGCGACTCTGCGCTGTCGTGTGTCGTGAAGGCCGCCTTGGAGAACGCTTACCTGAAGATCCAAGGCTGAATGGCCGTGACTGCTGAAGTGCTCCCCCACAGGAAGAGAACAGTCTTGCCTGGCGATTGTCGAGCGGTGTTCATTCATCCATTGTCGTAGCGTCTGCATGGTTTCCCCAATGTACCATGCCTCAGGACATCCTTTCTTGCAGCGTAGCAGGTAGACAACGTTGGCCGAGTTGCAAGAGTAGGTACCGTGTACCTGGTAGATGGTGTTCTCACGTGAGATGATGGCATCCGTGTCGATGATCAGGAGAACAGTGACGACGACACCACACAACCCTGCCACAGCAACCTCTGCAAGACGTGCCGGATCATCGACACGGATGCCATCATCTCACGTGAGAACACCATCTACCAGGTACACGGTACCTACTCTTGCAACTCGGCCAACGTTGTCTACCTGCTACGCTGCAAGAAAGGATGTCCCGAGGCATGGTACATTGGGGAAACCATGCAGACGCTACGACAACGGATGAATGAACACCGCTCGACAATCACCAGGCAAGACTGTTCTCTTCCTGTGGGGGAGCACTTCAGCAGTCACGGCCATTCAGCCTTGGATCTTCAGGTAAGCGTTTGCCAAGGCGGCCTTCACGACACACGACAGCGCAGAGTCGCTGAGCAGAAACTGATAGCCAAGTTCCGCACACATGAGGACAGCCTAAACCGGGATGTTGGATTTATGTCACATTATCAGTAACCCCCACAGCTTGCCTCCTGGACTTGCAGAATTTCACAAGCTGTTCTGTCTGGAGACAATACACATCTCTTTAACCTGTGTTGAATGCTCCCTCCACCCACATTGTCTGTACATTTAAGACCTGGCTGGCTGTAGAGATTTGCATTCTAATCAGTATTCTGTAATTTGATTTCTGTGTCTGTGCCCTGTTTGAGAACAGATATCCACTCCATCGGACGAAGGAGCTCTGCTCCGAAAGCTTATGGTATTTGCTACCAAATAAACCTGTTGGACTTTAACCTGGTGTTGCGAGACTTCTTACTGTACAAGAGCAGGTCAGAGGCTGAGAATTCTGTGGTGAGTAATTTGGCTCCTGACTCCCCAAAGCTTTTCCATCATTTAGAACACAGGTCAGGAATGTAATGAAACATTCTCCTCTTGCCAACCATCAAGGAGCTCAACACCATTCAGGAAAAAGCAGCCTGCTTGACTGGCACCCAATCCACCACCTTGAACATTCAAGCCCTCCATCATTGGCACACTGCAGCATGTGCCACCTACAAGATGCACCGAAGCAAGTGGCAAGCAATTTTCTCAACAGCGCATTCCAAACTCATGATTTATTTTACCTAGAAGGATAGCAGGTTTTTGGGAATAGCAACACCTACAAGTTCACCTCAAAGATCACACACTTGGAACTATACCACCAATTCTTCACGCTTGCTGGGTAAAAGCCTGTAACTCTCTTCCTACAGCAGTGGGTGGTTCTACACCAAAGGCAATTATGGATGGACCATAGATGATGGTTTTGCGAGTGTCATCCACATCCTGTGAATGAATAGAAAATAAGAGAGCTCAAGATGAATTACAGAATGCACTCAGAATTCAGAGGTACACAGCACAGCTCTCAAGGTACACAGCACTCAAGTGGAGGAAAGGGTTCCAGAATGACAGCATCTGACATCTGTGGCTGGCTTCCTCCAACCCCTCAGAAGGAAAAGAAGCAAATGTGATGTGAGAAAAAATATTTTCAGACGAGTGGTTTGGGTCTGGGACACACTGCCTGGAAATATGGTGGAGGCAAGTTCAATCGAGGCATCCAAGGAGACAGTAGATAATTACTTGAATAGAAACAATGTGCAGGGAAAGGGGGAAAAGGCAGGGGAAGGCACGAAGCCACAATGCTCATTTGGAGAGCTGGTGCAGACATGATGGGCCTAATGACCTCCTTCTGCACCTTAACAATTCTGTGATCTTCATATTCCCACACAGCATCAAAACAAATTGCAAAAATATAGAGGAAAAAATCACAAATGCTCAGCAAGCTAAATAAAATTAGAAAATATTTAAAACGTACATTAAGTCACACCAGATTTATCAGAATCTGAAACAATCAAAACAGCTTCAGGAGGAACATCATTCCTTCATCCAGGCTGAGATTCAGTGTGAACAATAAATTTAATTTTCCCACATTTCTGACAGGGAATTCCTGATAGGTCTCTTCAGTTCTACCATTTTAGAGCAAAGGCTATTTTGTCTTTCCTGTCTCTATCTTTCAAGATATAACCTTCAGGTAGTGTACTTTGTGTGATATAACCTTCAGGTAGTATACTTTGTGTGATATAACCTTCAGGTAGTATACTTTGTTCCAACATTCCTACATTTTCAATCTAATAACTGAGTCATTGGAGAAATAATTACATAGACATAGAACAGTACAGCACAGAACAGGCCCTTCGGCCCACGATGTTGTGCCGAGCTTTATCTGAAACCAAGATCAAGCTATCCCACTCCCTATCATCCTGGTGTGCTCCATGTGCCTATCCAATAACCGCTTAAATGTTTCTAAAGTGTCTGACTCCACTATCACTGCAGGCAGTCCATTCCACACCCCAACCACTCTCTGCGTAAAGAACCTACCTCTGATATCCGTCCTGTATCTCCCACCACGAACCCTATAGTTATGCCCCCTTGTAATAGCTCCATCCACCTGAGGAAATAGTCTTTGAACGTTCACTCTATCTATCCCCTTCATCATTTTATACACCTCTATTAAGTCTCCCCTCAGCCTCCTCCGCTCCAGAGAGAATAGCCCTAGCTCCCTCAACCTTTCCTCATATGACCTACCCTCCAAACCAGGCAGCATCCTGGTAAATCTCCTCTGCACTCCTTCCAGCGCTTCCACATCCTTCCTATAGTGAGGTGACCAGAACTGCACACAATATTCCAAATGTGGTCTCACCAAGGTCCTGTACAGTTGCAGCATAACCCCACGGCTCTTAAACTCCAACCCCCTGTTAATAAAAGCTAACACACTACAGGCCTTCTTCACAGCTCTATCCACTTGAGTGGCAACCTTCAGAGATCTGTGGATATGGACCCCAAGATCTCTCTGTTCCTCCACAGTCTTCAGAACCCTACCTTTGACCCTGTAATCCACATTTAAATTTGTCCTACCAAAATGAATCACCTCACATTTATCAGGGTTAAACTCCATTTGCCATTTTTCAGCCCAGCTTTGCATCCTATCTATGTCTCTTTGCAGCCTACAACAGCCCTCCACCTCATCCACTACTCCACCAATCTTGGTGTCATCAGCAAATTTACTGATCCACCCTTCAGCCCCCTCCTCTAAGTCATTAATAAAAATCACAAAGAGCAGAGGACCAAGCACTGATCCCTGCGGCACACCGCTAGCAACCTGCCTCCAATCCGAAAATTTTCCATCGACCACCACCATTAGTAGATATGTTTAAGCCTTGTGATCTTTGATTCTTTTGGTTTTGTTTGGCCTTATCTTTACTTGACGTTGTCAATCGGAAGAACCTTCTCCAGCCACATTTGAAATCTGAAGCTGCCCTTTCTCCTTCAGTCTATTCCACCGCCCCCCAACATCCCCCCCGCCCCAAAAAAATACACTTTGTTCATAAAATTGCATGGAAGTGTGAGATGTGACCATTCAAATTTGACATCACATAAGGTGCGAACTAAATCAGATTCTTCCAATACTGTATGTTACTCACTCCATTCATAAATACCGCCAATATTTGCCAGATACATTGCATTGTCAGACATACAGCTCACGACAGACCTGTTGTGCACTGGGAACATTTCCTAGCGCTGTTTAAACAGTTCAGACGGCCAGGTATTTCTCTTACCGTCTCCGCTTGACCCGATCCATGTGTAATGTGGCGCTGGGGATGGGGAGCAGAGTCCTAGAATTTATCACAAATCTTTTTATCCGTTTCAGTAAATGCAGCAAAACTCAGCAAAGGTTTTACCCATTCATTTACTCCGTGTTAACATATGCTCAATTATGCTTAATTTACGTGGAAATTGGCTATAAAATAGTCTCGCTGGCATAACGCAAAAATCTAACTTATCTTCCTGCGAATAGTTAATTCCGTTCGGGAAAATGTACCACTAAATTATGCTAATTCGACCTAATTTATGGATGCAAATTAGGCAAGTTCTAACACAAGTTTTTTTTTCCCCCTTAATGCTTACCAAATAGCTTTATGAAGTCAACTTGAAAAGCCAGCATTCTTCTCGGGATAATAAATTATTGAATTATGTTAATTTAGTCTAATTTATTTATGCAAATGCAGCAGAAAAGAGTTTTTTTTCCGCTCTAAACCTGAAAGGAATCACTGAAGTTTAGGAGATTATAATTGGGACTAGGGGAGGAGGAAGATACAGATTGATGTTTTATGCTAATCAGACCTAGTTCGCCAATGTAAATTAACTCTACCACAACGCAGTGTTACGGTTGCAGGGTGCTGGGAAGTTATTACATGTAGCAACGGAGCGCCGGTGATAAATAAATTCAAGCCTTTGCAAACCCCACTTTGTTATATTCGATATATACATTTCACACGTCGCTGTACTCAAAAGGGATTTTCCCGAAGCAGCCCGGCATGATGGAAGCTAAAAGGAAACCACAAATGCAGCAAATTAAACAGGAATTGCACGGTGGGTCAGCCTCTTCTCAGCCTTTCAAGCGTAGGATGAGACCAGGTTGGTAATGCCTTCTCTTGTCAGCTTGGATCTGAGACCGCGAGTAACTACAAAGGGTCGTGAACATACCCCAGTCCATCACGCAGACCAGCCTCCCATCCATTGACTCTGTCTACACTTCCCGCTGCCTTGGAAAAGCAGCCAGCATAATCAAGGATCCCACCCATCTCGGACATTCTCTCTTCCACCTTCTCCCGTCAGGAAAAATATACAAACGCCTGCCGTCGCGTCCCAACCTACACAAGAACAGCCATCAACCTTTTGAATGGAGCTACCTTATATTAAGTTGATCTTTCTCTAGCTACGACTGTGGTATTATATTCTGCACCCTCGCCTTTCCTTCTCTATGAATAGTATGCTTTGTCTGTATAATGCGCAAGAAACAATACTGTTCATTGTACGCTAACACATGTGACAATAATAAATCAAATCAAATCAAAAAATGTCGTTCTTGTGGGGACCATGAATTGAATTCAGCCTGAATTTGATTTTTTTTTTGGAGCAAGCAAGGAGATGGATGCGAGGCTTTGCTCCGTCCACTCTGTACACTGGCTCAGTAATTCGGAGAAAGAAATAACATTTTTAATAAAAGTGGGTCAGCCAGTTTCCTGGTGAGGGTGAAGTTTTGGACGGGATAGAAAGCCAAATATTTCTGGCATTTTGTCTTTCTACTTTGGTGGATGTATTTGAGGACAGGAATACTTCACTGTTCTTCCCATCCAGCATTAAGTAGTAATTGAATATCATAACGATTTGATATGATTTAACCATAGAATGATAAAGTGCAGAGGAGGCCACTCAGCCCACAGTGACTGTGCTAGCTCTTTCAAAGGGCTATCCAAGGGCTATTCCCCTGCTCTTTACATTAGCTTCCTAATCTACTGCTGGACATGAGTTGAGAAACCTACTGTATTTCTGACCCTGTGCAAAGGAAGATATGTGAGATATTACATTTAGTTCCCTCATCTAAATCATTAATATATGTCGTGAATAGCTGGGTTCCCAGCACTGATTGTCTTCCACAAACTGTCTTTCTGAACCTGTGTATATTTGTATTAACCAAATGTATTAATTAAAGATTACTGTCTTAATTAACTATCAGTCAGCAACAGATGGTGGCACAGTGGTTAGCACTGCCTCACAGCGCCAGGGACCGTCCAGCTTGGGTCACTGTCTGTGTGGAGTTTACACATTCTCCCCGTGTCTGCGTGGATTTCCTCCGGGTGCTCCAGTTTCCTCCCACAGTCT
The DNA here is from genome assembly GCF_964213995.1 of Mustelus asterias. Lineage (NCBI taxonomy): Eukaryota > Metazoa > Chordata > Chondrichthyes > Carcharhiniformes > Triakidae > Mustelus > Mustelus asterias. The sequence goes on along the minus strand of NC_135813.1, from coordinate 95,470,347 downwards.
AAAGAGTTTAAAGTTTAAAGTTTTAAAGTTTAAAGTTCATTTATTAGTGTCGTAAGTAGGCTTACATTAACACCACAATGAAGTGACTGTGAAAATCCCCGAGTCACCACACTCCAGTGCCTGTTCAGGTACACTGAGGGAGAATTTAGCATGGCCAATGCACCCAACCAGCATGTCTGATGTGCAGGTTAGCTTGATTGGCCATGCTAACTTGCCCCTTAGCATCAGGGGAATGAGCAAGGTCAATGAGTGGGATTACAGGGATAAGGGCCTGGGTGGGATTGTTGGCAGTGCAGTCTTGATGGGCCAAATGGCCTCTTTCTACACTGTAGGATTCTATGTGGGTTAGACATGCTTTTCATTACTAGGACTGAACGGCGTGTGGGAAGGATGGAACTCAGTGACGTGTGGATTCATCTCTGTGGCTGGATGATGCACGGGTTAGACACCAGCCTTCACATATGAGACTGAGTGATACATACATTGGATATTGTCTCTTTCTAGAACTGGGTGATACATTAGACATCCTTTCACTTATGGATCTGGATGTCTTTTCTCCTTTGGTTGGTTCCTGGGTTGAATATTGTCCTATCATCTCTGGGATTGAATCCACAAAAAAATCTCCCCTCTTGTGCTACCCATATCTGGGGCTGAAATGAAATTAATTCAAGGGAGATTCACTCGCCCGTTTATCTGCAAGGAGATTTTAAAACTGCTCTCAAAAATCAAAATATTCAAGGATTTACTTCGGTGCAAGAAAAGAAAAAGTGGGGAAATTATCTTCTTTGGAATTGGTAACTTGATTGTTACTTTGAATTTCAAAACAATTTAAGAATCTAACAATCTCTTGCAAACACCAGCCCTGATTCTGACCAGGATGAGATTGAGGTGGGCAAGTGGGTTTGGGATTTCAAGAATCTCTTTGAAACTCATGGACCAAAGCTTGCAAATTCTGTTTCAACAACCTTAACCCGTTGCCAGTTCCAAGTGGGAATGAGCTGGTATCCAGTCCTATAACTCATACTAATTGACACAGCATTGGCACGGTCACACAGAACACCTTAACAAAGGTGGCCGATGTTTAATGGAACGGGCACTCAGGTAGAGCAAGTGCTCATTTTCCTACTTCCTCTTTCTGCATTTTTTTGGAGCTCTTTTCCACTCTCCCTGTAGCACAGAATGCTGTGGGTGTTAATCTGAAACTAGCTGATTGGAGACAGAGAAACCAGTCTCAAAAAGGAGCTGAGATTACAAGGACCACATTAAATATGGGTGGCATGGTGGCACAGTGGTTAACACTGCTGCCTCACAGCTCCCGGGACCCAGGTTCAATTCCGGCCTTGGATAACTGTCTTTGTGGAGTTTGCACGTTCTCCCCGTGTCCGCGAGGGTTCCCTCCGGGCGCTCCAATTTCCTTCCACAGTCCGGACATGTGTGGGTTAGTTGATTGGCCATGTTAAATTGCCCCTAGTGTCAAAGGGACTAGCTGCGTAAATATGTGGGGTTACGGGGATAGGGCCTGGGTGGGATTGTTATTGGTACAGATTCGATGGGCCGATTGGCCTCCTTCTGCACTGTAGGATTCTATGATTCTATGAAATACCTGCCACCCCATTATTCCAGGGGATCGTAGCCACAGTCATGGGCTTTAGGTTAAAATCCCAGCTGCAGTCAGGTGTAAGGTCAAGGTGCCAGGATTAGGATTGGCACCTCAGGTTAGGGGTCTCAGCTGATATCAGGCTTTGGGTTAAAATACCAACTGGAGTTGAGCTTGGGGTTGGGTTCATGTTAGGGCCTCAATTGGTAATGATCTTAGGATTGTAATGGTGATCTAATGTTGGGCATGGGGTTGGGTTCATGTTAGGATCTGAGCTGTATTCAGGCTTTAAGTTGCAATGTTAGCTCGAGTCAGGTCTTAAGGTTCGGATGTCAACAAAAGTCAGGGCTTCTGTGTAGAAGCCCAGCTAGAGTAGAGGTTTCAGGTGAACTCCCAGTGGAAATCAGGGCTGCCAGTTTCAATTGAAAACAATGTCAATTTAATAAATGAGAAGCTATTTTAAAAGATTTGGAGACTCCGGATTACTCACTGAAAAGGCAACAAACTCTGGGGGCTAATTGAGGTTCAGAAGAATAGGAATGATTGTCCTTATTCTGGATAGGAGAGGACAGAGTGCATCACTTGGACCATAAGAGGAGCAACAAGCAGAAATCTCTAGAGCAATTCTAGAGGCCCTAAAGAATTTTCCGTAAACAAGGCAACTCCCACAGGGAGCGACACAAGTTTAAATCCATGGAGGCCTGAACTTGTTTTTAATACATAAAGAATATAAGAAATAGGAGTGGGATTAGGTCATTCAGTACAATCATGACTGGTTTTCTACATCAACTCCATTTTTCCAGTCCTATTGCCATATCACTTGATTCCCTTAAAGAGCAAAAAAAAAATCAATGTCTGTTTTGAATATATTCAAATGCACCCACAGTCCTCTGGGGTTGAGAATTCTGAAAATAAAGTTTTTAATGTTTATTTATTAGTGCCACAAGTAGGCTTACATTAACACTGCAATGAAGTTACTGTGAAAATCCCCTAGTCGCCACACTCCGGCGCCTGTTCAGGCGCACTGAGGGAGAATTTAGCAAGGCCAATACACCTAACCAGCACGTCTTTCGGACTGCGGGAGGAAACCGGAGCACCCGGAAGAAACCCACACAGATACGGGGAGAATGTGCAGACTCCGCACGCACAGTGACCAAGCTGGGAATTGAAACCGGGTCCTTGGTGCTGTGAGGCGGCAGTGCTAACCATTTCTCACCATGCAATCATAACACAAATTGTCCTTTCAAATTAATCATGTAAATATTTGAATTAGTGGGTTATGAAAAGATGAATTGAAATGCTTCCAGAAACAATGAACTGAACCTCTGATTCATTTCCCCATGAATCCAGAGATTATATTTATTACTCTTGTTCCATATTTCATCAGCCAAGTGCCAGTTATGCTATTTACAACAAAAGATTTGTTTAAATCTTGTTCTTCTTCCCATAACGTTTATTTCCCTCTCCTGAGAGCTCAGGTTCTTGTTGCAGTACAGCTGCAAGGTATCAACAGCCCTCTGGTAACTCTCCCATATGTTTGTTCTTTATGGGTGAGTCTAGGCAGTGAATACTGATTATCTAACTGTGATTGTAGTCACTGACGAGGCCAATTCTAACCATTTAAATGCATCCCTCACTACCCACATCTCCCAATATTATCCAACCCCATTTCCTTCAGCAACCCCACTCCCCGGGGAAAAGAAATCTCCCCTCCAAACCGCTCACAGTCACATTCTCAAGCTGTCAGTTCCCTTGCCTTTTTTTCTTTCCTGTATTAAAGGTCGAGAGAACCCAGATGTTCTTTGTAATGGACAAGTTACCCAGGGTGAAATGACAGGAAAGGTGGTGAAATTTAACTCCCATCTGGTGATGAGTAGCATGTTGCACCACAACCAGGATGGGGAGTTTATATAATGTTGATCAATCCCTTATCCTGAGACTATGCCCCAAGTTGTAGTTTCCCTATCCAAGGGACTTACCCATGAAAGTCCCTTCGTAATCTTGTGTGCTTCTACAAGGTCATGCCTCTTTTTTCTAAACTCCAGAGAGTATTAGGCTCATTTTACTCAACTTCCCATCAAGAGAGGACAACCCTCTCATCTCTGGGACTATCTAGTGAACCTTCTCTGCACTATTTCTAATGCCAGCAAATCCTTCGGCAATCCAGATCATAGGGTACTCCAGCTGCCTCCAACCTCTGCACTCCTGCACTTGCTAGCAATGTAAGAAGTTTAACAACACCAGGTTAAAGTCCAACAGGTTTATTTGGTAGCAAAAGCCACAAGCTTTCGGAGCCTTAAGGCTCCGAAAGCTTGTGGCTTTTGCTGCCAAATAAACCTGTTGGACTTTAACCTGGTGTTGTTAAACTTCTTACTGTGTTTACCCCAGTCCAACGCCGGCATCTCCACACCTTGCTAGCAATGGTCAAGGGATGTCGATCAAGAGCAGGAACAACCCCTGTGTGACTGCCCCTCGCCAGTGTACAGATTTAATCTCCTTACTTAAGGTGAGAAATAATTGCACTGGGGACAGTTCAGAGAAGGCTCACTAGGCTTGATTCCAGGGATGAAGGGTTGTCCTAGGAGGAAAGGTTGAGCAGGTTGGACCCATACTCAGTGAATATTAGAAGAATAAGATATTGGCCAGAATTGTATTGCCCCACCTGCCACGGGAATCGGAGCGGGCGAGGGGCGGAGCATGGGAAGGTCCGTTGACCTTGGGCAGGATTTTACGGTTTCGGGACGAGCAAGGCCATAAAATCTTGCCCATTATCTTTTTCGATACACAAGATTCTGAGGAGGCTTGACAAAGTAAAATCTGAGAGGCTGTTTCCCAGGGAATCCAGGACTCGGGGGTACTGTTTGAAAATAAGGGGTCTCCCATTTAAGAAAGAGATGAGCAATGGGCTCAGCTCAGCAAGATGGACTGAGATGAGTCAGCAATGGGCGTTGCGTCATTGAATATACTCAAGGCCGAGTTGGAAGAGTTTTGATGGACAATCTTGCCCTTAAAGGGCACAATGAGGGAGTCAAGGGTAATGGGGGAGGCAGGGAAGTGGAGTTAAGGCCACAAGCAGATCAGCCATGATTTTATTGGCTATTGGCTACTCCAGAGAGTATTGGCTCATTTTACTCAACTTCCCATCAAGAGAGGACAACCCTCTCATCTCAGGGACTATCTAGTGAACCTTCTCTGCACTATTTCTAATGCCAGTAAATCCTTGGGCAATCCAGATCATAGGGTACTCCAGCTGCCTCCAACCTCTGCACTCCTGCACTTGCTAGCAATGTAAGAAGTTTAACAACACCAGGGTAAAGTCCAACAGGTTTATTTGGTAGCAAATACCATAAGCTTTCGGAGCACCGCTCCTTCGTCAGATGGAGACACTATGGAGACACTGGAGGAGGAGGAGACAGGCGACCATCTTGTCTGGGAACATGTGCCATAAAGGAACAGGATTTGACTGGCTTCCTGACAAGAGAGACCACTGACTGGAATTGTGAAAAGTGGATCCGAGAGAGAGGGAAAAAATCACAACGTTTAATGAAAATGCAGCCACACAAAGTGTGTATTTGCAGGTAGCTGTCATTCAGTAAAATGGAAATGTCTGAACCAATAACACAACTTCCAAATGTAGATAACTGTAGTCTCTTGTCACCACTGACTTCCCCCTCAGGGTGGAGGGCGCCGGGGGTGGGAGAGGGGGGGGGGGGGGGGGTGGTGGAGATGGCGGGGTGGGGGGGGGGGGCGGTAGGGGGTTGCTAAGTCATGAATCTTCCGGAAACGCCACCACTCTGACATTCATACTTTGTGCTGTCACTTTTTTCAGCCTGACAGACTGAAAACCCCGATGAGAGAGACGGTGTTGAGACTCTCGCTTCAACCTCCCTCTTGGGAGTCTAGGTTCTTCAGCAGCAAATGATAAACACACAGCTTTCAGATACTGATTCAAGTTGTGCAGCACCACTCCCCAGCTCCGAATGCAGAATAAAATCAAACTTCCATCTATTATTAATACTCACTCCTCCAGCCTTGAGCTGCAAAGCTCTGGAGCTGACCAGCATGGGGACAAATGGATGCTGCTCCCAGTTATCACTGACTTGAAGCCTGTAGTTACCAGCTCACCAAATTAACTAATAATTAACCAGCACAATCACGTCTAACATTTTGCTGCTGCTGAACATTGCTGCGTCAAATTGCAATGACAAGTATTCTTCACTTCCCTTTAATGTTTGTGAGGTAAAGTACCTTTTGAGCAAAGTTGCCCTGATAATGAGCCAAGAGTTTATCAGCATTTTGCAGCAAATGACACCGTTTTTAGTCCTGATGCTCTTACCTTGCCCACACAGGATGGTCCAGTATCAAGTCTCTGCCCAGAGCCTCCTCTGTCCCCAGATCTCTGCCTCCACAGCTGATTCCCTCTTCCAAGAGTTCTTATATTGTGAGAATGCACACAGCTGTGAGCATGCTCACTGACTGACAGATCCCTGCTGATCACCACCGGAAACCCTGTGCCTCACTTAGCCAGTGCTCCAGCTTGTTTGGAAAATTGTTAGGAATTCTTGCAGATGGAAAGGGAGCAAGTAGTTTTGCTTTCTGTAACACTGAAGATTCAAACAGTCTGGACATCAGATTAGGAAAAAAATTAATTGAAGCGAAAGGATTACAGCTAACGCTGTGTGTGTGTGTGTGTCATTTTATTAATTCTTGGAATGTGGCTTGTTGGCTAGGCCAGCATTTATTGCCCTATTCCCAATTGCCCTCGAGAAGGGGGTGGTGAGCAGCCTTCCCAAACGGCTGCAGCCCATCTGCTGTAGGTATCACCCAAAGTGCTGATGGAAAGAGAGCTCCAGTTTCTTGACGAAGCAACAGTGAAGGAACAGTGGTTATTGCTCCGAGTCAGAATCAACTTGCAGGTGGTAGTGTTCCCATGTGTCTGCTGTCCTTGTCCTTCTAGATGGTCAAGGTTGTGGATTTGTGTTGGGGTAGAGAAGGGTTTACGTAGCTTAGAATGGCATAAGACAAAGTCCGCAGTTAGGGAGCCACTTTATAAGAAAATCTTGTACTTCATGCATATTAAAGGGGTCATCCTACCCATTCCCCCACAATGCATGAGATACAAGTACAGAGAAATGAAAATATCTAGTTGCTGTGGGAAGAGGATTTATTGGCTCGTGTCCCTGGGGACTGCAGTTGACCCTTTGTTTTTTTTATCCCCTTGAACATGCAATGTGGAGACACTTTAGATACAGACACTCTAAAGCCCTGTACAGTTTTAGGTTTTTTCTTTAAGTTTTATTTGTATATGTCACAAGTAGGCTTACATTAACACTGCAATGAAGTTACTGTGAAAATCCCCGAGTCGCCACACTCCGGTGCCTGTTCGGGTACACTGAGGGAGAATTTAGCATGGCCAATGCACCTAACCAGCGGGTCTATCGGACTGTGGGAGGAAACCGGAGCACCCGGAGGAAACTGACGCAGACACAGGGAGAACGTGCAGACTCCACACAGACAGTGAGCCAAACCGGGAATCAAAAGATACGGGGAGCGGCTCCCCCATCCCGTTGCGCGAAGGAATCAGCACAGTGGGCTGGGAAATTTAAGCGATGCTTGATCCGCGGGATCCACGCTGGACATCCTGCCCCGAGCGCATCTCCCAGCACCGGATTTCCGGCACTCTCAGCTCCACACTGGAAACAGGCACGGAGCTGCATTATACATGCAGGGGGCAATTTAAATATATTTTGAATATCATTAGCGGATCCGGGACTGAAGTCTCCGTGCCCACTAGCCTCTCCCCCACCCCCCCTCACACCCCGCCAGGAGTGTTTCACTCCAGCGGGGTTTACAGTAGCTCCCCACTTGTGGGGGGTGCCCCAAGCATTGGCAGCGCCAGCCTGGGTCCCTGACACTGTCCAAGGGGCAAAGTGCCAATGCCCAGGGGCATCTTGGCACTGCCTGCCAGGCATAGGGCACTGCCAAGGAGACAGGGCCTGATGGGGCAATCGGTGGGGTTGGGGGGTTCCGCTGCTTCTCTGCAGGCAGGTGGGGGAGGGAGGGAGACCAGCAATCAGGGATGGCCATGCGGTGGCGGGGGGGGGGGCAGTTGGCACTATGAGTGGGAGGGTGCTGGAGATTGGGGCGGACATGTTTGGGAGGGGGGGGGCTGCGATCGTGGGGAGCTGAGAGAGCTGGTGTTGCAGGGATCGCAGGGCTGGTTGGTGTTCAAACTGGCCTCCAATCGGAAGGCCAGCAGACAGGGGCCACTGTGCATGCACAGATCTCAGTGCGGACAGACCGGCGCGTGCTCAGCGCCCCGCTCAGCGCTATGCTGCCGGCCTCTCCAGCGGGAATAGGCCCACTGATTTTTTATGTGATTCACACTGAGGCACTCTGCAGTGCACAGAGTGTTGGAGCTTCTTCTCTGAACTCCCACTGAAAAAAACCAGTGTGATGTATCCCAGTTTTCACGCAAATCCGACACTCAGAATTTATTTGGGAGAATCCTGGCCTTGGACTGGCATTTTGTTCCAATCTTGCCCAATTTCTGCTTATTTGGGCTGCTTCATAAAGGGATGGCTTATAAAAAGCTCAGAAAAAGGAGGTTCAAAATGACAGGTAGAAGAACAAAGGAGTACAGTTATGGACCATTGAAGAAATGCATGGTAATGTGAAGACAGTATAAAAATGCAGAGTAACCAAGGAACAAAGTTGCGAGAATGTGAAACAACAATAGAACTAATTATATTCGGGAATGACTATGTGGAGCTGTGGAAAAGCTGATAAGTCTGAGGGAAGGTAGCAAAGGACAACAACCAAAGAACATGGGAGGAAAACCTGTCTACGTATTCATTGCAGTATATATGTGCTAGATAAACAAATCAAGTCGATTGAAGGCACATTTAAGTTAGGCATTAACTCCAGATATGCTATCATCATAGAGGAACAAGCACTTCATAGGAACAGGAAAAAGGCAATTAGTCTTTTCTGCTTTTTCCATCATTCAATAAGATCGTGGCTGAACCATGTCCTAATTCTACATCCTTACCTTCTCACACTACCAGAAGGATGTGGATGCTTTGAAGAGGGTACAAAATTTACCAGGATGTTGCCTGGTCTGGAGGGTATTAGCTATGAGGAGAGGTTGGATAAACTCAGTTTGTTCTCATTGGAACGTCAGAGGTTGAAGGGTGACCAGATTGAGGTCTACAAGATTATGAGTGGCATGGACAGAGTGGATAGTCAGGTGTTCTTTCCTAGGATAAAAAAGTCAAGTACTCGGGGACATAGGTTTAAGGTGCATGGGGAAAAGTTTAGAGATGTGCGAGGCAAGTTTTTTTACACAGAGGTTGGTGAATGTCTGGAACGCGCTGCTGGGGAGGTGGTGGGAGCAGGTACAATACTGGCATTTAAGGGGCAACTAGACGAATACATGAATACGATGGGAATGGAAGGTTTACGGACTCTAAGTGCATACGGTTTTAGTTTAGGCAGGTATCATGATCAGCGTAGCTTGGAGGGCCAAAGGGCCTATTACTGTGCTATACTTTTCTTTGTTCTTATCCCTTCAAACCTTTGGATATCAAAAATTTTTCAACTTCAGATGCGTTGTGTTTTTGAATGTTCCTCCTGAAAGGCCTGTCACTATTCACTCATTATCTCATCTCAGGTCCGATGCGAAGCATAATCATACTTCGGAGTGCTTAAGTTAGTCTATCAGTGGAACAATTCTATATTTTCAGGCACAGCTCTCTCTCCAAAGTACTTGATTCCCATTAAAAAATATTTTGTAAGGCTATTAAAATTACCTATTCAAAGATAGTGTCCCCAAGTGAGTCAGAACCCTTGCATAGCAACAATAGTATCCATGCATACGACATTTATTATTTGGGTGCTGTGATGAAGTCTGCAAATGATACGCATATAGTCTTTATTTTATGTTTCAGGAGAATATTTTAAAATTAAGCTTTTTCCTACAGGTAGTCAGTATGTTTGGAAGGAATACAGCTCAGATGCTGGGAGAATAGGAAAGTTACTTATTTCAACCTTGCAAGCGGTTATGTTAAGTAGTTAATGGGCTTTTGTTTATTTAGGTTCCTCTGGGATTTCAGATTAGAGTGATTGACAGGGTCATGTGATGTTGTGTTTATGTACAGTCCTGGATCTGTAGCAGCAAAAACAGGTTTTTGCAGAAAGGAATTGGCTGTTCTGATCAAAGTTGGGAGTTTTACAGGCTTCTGAAAGCTCTATATATCTCTGAAAACTCCAAGTTGATCTACGCTCATGAAAGCAAATATATTTGTGATTACTAACTATATTCAAAGTGGGTTTTAAGTCTGAAAGAAGAATGTTGCTTATTTGGAACTGAAGTAGTTATAAGTTAGAAATTAGAGTTGTTTCTTTTCATGCTTAAAGATTGTTAAACTTTTAAGAGTTAAGCTGCTTCACAAGAGTTATACTTAAACTGTGTTATGAATAAAGCTTGATTTGAAAAAATGATCCCTAATTTGTCAGTGGAATTACTCCTGGAGTGAAGCATCTCTTCCTCGCATTTATACCAAAATAGAAAAATTGTTGGGGTCTAGCCTGGCTTCATAATATACCTTGGGGTTCTGGTCCAGGAGCCTAATATACAGAGACATGTTTAGCACATTCTCTTAAACTTCCTACATAGGCAACCTCAAATGGTCTAATATTTGTAGAGACTCCCTGAGTTATAATAAACAATCCGAATTTGTCAAAAGCTTCCTTGTTGACATTCAAGAGGCTTTTTTTCCTACATTTTATAGTGGAAATTTGGAATGTTGTTCCTCTAAAGGCTGTAGACACTGGAACAGATTGCTGTTAGTAAGGGCTTCAAGGGAAATGGATCAAAGAGAGTCAAATTGAGCTGACTGAATGAGTTTGAAGGGCTAAATGTTCCACTAATATATGCAAATGATTTACTTTCCAGGGCATTATCAGGGGAGAAAGCTACTTTCAAACAGAGCAACTGATCGTATTGGAATTGAGTTAGGCGTTGGGGAGAGTAAGTTTACTGTCATGTAAGACATGGAGGATTTAAAAATGTACAACAAATTATTTAGAAAGCAGTGACTCCTGGGTGGTAGAAAATGAGTGAAGACAGCTGCTGGCGCCTGTGGTGTAATGAGGTAGAAATTAGATTGATTATATTCATTTCTCTCCTCTCCTGAAGACATCAAGTTGTATCGCAGCAATGAGTCAATGAGTACCAGCAGGTACATTGATGAATGTTGGCAGTGTGCTTAGCTATGGAGCCCCAATTCTGTGCTGTGCACAGTTCACATTCACACTCTCAGCAAACAGCACTAGATGGCAATCAGGTGCAGAGATTTTCTCTACCACGGATGCGTGTGTGGATCAGGTCTTGCATGTCTGTATGAATCAGTTCCATACCGCATATTTATTCATTAATCTCAGAAAATGATTTCTAAAAACTTATTTATCAGAACCTTGAAAATGTTTGTCACTGTCCCTGTGGAACTTCAGAATCCCTACAGTGCAGGAGGAGGCCATTTGGCCCATCGAGCCTGCACTGACAACAATCCCACCCAGGCCCTATCCCTGTAATCCTACCTATTTACCCTGCTAATCCCCCTGACACTAAGGGGCAGTTTAGCACGTCCAATCAACCTAACCCGAAATCTTTGGACATCTTTTAAAAACCTGATGCAGAAATACAGCGGAGTGACGGATAAGTCAGTGCACGTCTCGATTTACCTAGAATTGAAAGGAAATTTATTTTCCCCTCAACTGAGTCCAGGAAATTATTTACTTGATGACATTCCTCGGACAGATCTCAAGAACCCAACATATTCTCAGGCCTAGGACTGTCAAAGGATTCCCCTCACATGCATCATCATTGTATTTATCCCGAGAAGATCCTTCAGTTGAGGAATGTAAAACCAGTGGTTAGGGAATGCTAAATTTTGCTTTCCAAAGCTGAGGAGGAGGATTAATCGAGTAGGTAAGCAGTTTTACGCTAGGCTCTGGGAGAGAACGAGGAAGAGCCTGGAATATAACAATGAGTAGAAGGAAGATGTTATTCCTTTGAAGGAACAATGCAGATTGAAATGTTTCAGCAGCTGGAGGGGCATTCCCTGTGTGCTGGAAGCAAACGGCAATTTCATGCCAACCCAAACTCAAACTTGTGACTATTCATGAGAGTTTTACAGGATAACTCGATGTGCACATGTATCACAGTATCAGCCCCCGCTTCCTGGACAGCAACTCCAGGAGCAACAAGGGAGAGAACAAATGAAAAACTGATACGCAGCTTATATAAAATGACTTTATTTCTAATTTCGATCTGATACATTACAAATACATTTATACTCTGATATCAGCTTATGGAGCTTTACAATCACAGCATGACTAGCAAAAAAAAAAAGAGATTGACTACCACCCATATATACTTTTATAAATATAGGAAAATCATTTACGGTGTCTGTACATAAACTAGACATCTGAATGGTGTGTACTTTGACAAAATGTGAAATTATTGGATGGATAATAAAAAGCAGATGTCACTTATAGTCATTGCACCCTTATTCTGATCGTCTACAATGGGTTATTCAATTTGTGATTCTGCAGGTGAACAATCAGCCCATGTAATAATCTGAAGCATTAGAGCGATTCAATTCACATTAAAAGGCCAACATCCAGAACTTTCTAAAATTAATCCCCCCTCCACCCCCCTCCCCCCAAGCTTCTTTTTATATTATCTATTGAGTTTAAGTGTTGTGAAGTTGAAAGCTCATTAAGAAAATCAGCTCCAGATAAACACATTCATGAACCATGTGCAGAACTCCAAATTAATGAAGACTCCCTAATTAATGCTCAGCTATAAAACATGAAGTCGCTATGTAATGGTGGCATGCGTTAGAGCGCCAACATGGAGCAGCCGGGCAATGTGGGTTCATTCCCAGGCCAGGACTTCCTCATGTCTGGCATGTTAGCACAAGGAGAACCGAGCAGAGGCCAGAATCCTCCACATAGCTGGAGGTGAGGAAGCAACAGGCATACCGAGGAAAGATACTCATTGCTGGGGTGCTCTCACATGGCTTCTCGCAGCTTGGCTAATGGTAGAGGCCTGGGAGCGGGTCACAAAGCCCCCCACCCCCTCAGGCTATTCAGTCACAGGTGGTGAGGAACTTGGAAGGGCAGGAGGAAATAAAGGATCGATAATGACACAAAAATCACAAAGTCCTGATTCAAGCATAAAACCCTCCAAACAACTCCAGTCAATAGAATACAGCGTCACATTTTAGACATCCAAATAGTTTCACATAAACCGTTTTAGGGAAAATTGACTCCGTCGAGTTTACTGCAAATGCTAATATTTTAGATTCCTATTTCAAAACTCTTTTGATATCCTCAGCGTATTTAGTTGCAGACTGATACAGCAGCCTCACAGGATGATGATCCGGGTCACAGGCGTCACTGCGGGGGGCAAGCTACCTGCAGAATGCGGCCAGCAGAGGGCAGGATGGGTGGGACAGAGCTCATGTATCCTGTCAATTTAACAATAGATTTGGCACGTAGACTAAAATACTAGTACTATGGTTCAAAAGTATCGTTTGCACGTTGGAAAATTCTGCTTGCACACCACTCTCTGGAGACACTACTCAGTCATGTGTTTGAGCCTGTTCCTGGTGTGTTTTTTTAGCCCAGGCCAAACAATGGTTCCTGTAGCGGTTTATAGACAGTTAGACTCCTGGCACTATTATAGTGGACATAGCAGTTTTCTCATTTCCCATTTAATCCTTTCCCGCATAGAAGTCCAAATGCAAGAAATTTCAAGGAATCACCTGCTCCCTTAAGGTTACTTGAGCTATGTCAGATTTAACACGGTGGTCTAATCAAGTAGCTTACCCTCTTCCATTTTTCCCCATTCACCCCCAAAACCTTAAATCTGCTTCAGCAGCTTGTGCAGAGTCACACTAGACTCCGAACATTAACTGTTTCTCTCTCCACACATATTGTGCTTGGGATTTGGCTTATTGGCAGACTGTCCTACACATGTATATGGTTCTAGAACAAAATTCTATTTAGGAGGGAGCAGCAGAGAAAGAGGGGAAGGTAGCATCATCTGTGCCCAAACATGGTTACAGGAGACCCAGGAGAGTTTTGGTCAGGAATGCACAGGCTTGCTTATTCGTAACTTTTGATAGAGGTCGGTGTTGCCAGGAATAGACGTGCAGAGGTTGAGGGTTTTGGTCCACTCCTCTCTATTGATTTCAACTGCATTTGGCTCGAAAAGGTCCTTCTTGCCCTGGTTTCCATCCCTCACCTCTCCTTAAATGGGACAAAAGGATTTTTTTTCTCTTGTAACTGAACTGCACCTTGAGCTCTGGTGGGTGTTTTAAACGACTCCAGTGCCATAAGCTACCAGAGTGTGGCAACCTTGCCTTTCCCAAACCCTAAGAGAAAATGCTGGAAAATCTCAGCAGGTCTGGCAGCATCGGTAAGGAGAGGAAAGAGCTGACGTTTTGAGTCCAGATGACCCTTTGTCAAAGCTGCCTTTCCCAAGTTTCAAGAAACTACCAAGCAAAGTTGTGCTGTGCTCAGGGAATTTAGTTTCCAAAGTATCTTTATCCTTAATCCATTATCTCCTTGAACATTAGAAATTCAACATTCTGTTGAACATGTTAATTTGTGCCCCACGGAGGGTTTAAAAGTAGAGTTTCATATAAAAGTGCACAGAACATAACATCTAAATTTACATACAACATGTTTAAACCAAAATAGTACACAAGTCTTTTCATGACTCAACTATCTTATGTGGAACGTGCACATGTTGTTACCCATATCAAATGGAGAGAAAGTCAGGTTAACAGAGATGTGTGTGGATGGGGCAGGGCGGCAGGTTTGGCGGTGGGAACATCTAGGCAGGCATCGAATTTTACAGGCATGGCAGAGGAAGATCACTTGTTTCTGGCTCAAAATCTTTTACAGGAGATTGGCACACCCTTGACTATCCCAGACCTACAACTCGTCTTACTCTGAATACTGAAAGAGCGAACTGTTACAGACCAAAGACAGTCAAATTGGTCATCTATAGCTGTTGCTTTGAGGGATATAAATGGAACCGTAAACGCTCTATCTGAATGTCCAGTTGCCTAGTGAGCAGGTCCTACATTCAGAGCTCAACTGGACTGAGACTGCTGAATTCTCTCATTATTACCCGGGAGAACAATCTTGTTGGCACAGAATAAAAATGAATTTAAAAATGCCTGATGTGAAACAACAAACACTGTGTGGGATAGCACACATCTAATCTCCAACACAGTATCAACCTAACAGCGAGGCTATGGCCAGTGAATCTTTTTCTTACAAAGACACGGGTTTAAAGTTTTTAAAAAGCCTCAATACTTTCAGCAACTTAACAGGGAGGAGGAGGAAAGAGAGGGGAAAATCCCGTGTGCAAATTCCAACAGTCCCTTTTTTTTTTAAGCTGTTAATAAAAAACAAGGAAAGGCAAATGTACAACACATAACACTCTCATGGTCTACGTCAATGTTACGGGACTTGTTGCTAAAAGCAAACTATTCTTTCAAGATCCACATTAATGTATGATTTTCTACTCAACCTCACTGGGGTTTTTTTTTTAAAACTATTCTGCATTTAAACAAAGAGAATTAAAATGAGTTCAAGTATGTGAAGTAAAATTGACTGCGGAGAGGCTGTGACTGTAAAAGAAGGCACTTGGGTTTCACGTCAGTAAAACACTGAAAAGCAAATGATATAAGGTGTGGGTGATGCTTCATTTTCTAACAGAGGATGTTGTTTGCCGACTAATGACGATGGTTACCGTTCACTTTTAGTGTTTAGATTGGGGAGGGGTGGGAAAGAGGAAAAGAAGTTCCACAATACTCTGGACTAAGCCTTCGACGGTCATTTTACATCCCACTCACACCTGACGTGTTTTCATTTTGCCTCGGATTTTCACAGCCACCTCACTTGTTCCTGAAGGAGGAATAAAAAAAATCAATTAAAAATAATTTTTAAACAAAGCTCTGCATGTGTTAGAAGCATGGGGAGCCAATTTCACTTAAGCATTTACCCGATAACGGAATACAATTGAAGAGAGAGAAAAGTTGTGTTTCAATTTGTGGCCATTGTATTCAAACAACAGATTCTGGTTAATCGACATTGCAGCAGATGACTGAATCAATACTGACTCGTGATACTTGGATTCATCGAAAAAGTGCTTATTATGCATTTAACAAAAGAAAGGTGGATTCTTTGAGAACAAACTTTGTGTTTATTCATTCCTGGGTTGTGTGCATCACCAGCCATCCAGCATTAATTGACCATCTTGGATTGCCCTCAAGAAAGTGATGGTGAGTCATGTCCTTGAAACATGGGAGTGTCTTGTCAGAGGATAGTTAAAAGTCAACCACATTGCTGTGGGCCTGGAGACACATATAGACCATACAATGATGTTAGATTTCCTTCCCTAAAGGACGTTAGCGAACCAGCTAAGTCATTCCATATTCACTATTATTGATCCTTGTTGCAGATTTTATTGAAATACTGAAATGAAATTTACGGTAAAAAGTAAAAGTTTATTTATTAGTCACAAATAAGGCTTACATTAACACTGCAGTGAAGTTACTGTGAAATTCGCCGCATTCCGGCACCTGTTCGGATCAATGCACCCAAACCAGCACATCTTTCAGTTTGTGGGAGGAAACCGGAGCACCCAGAGGAAACCCACGCGGACATGGGGAGAACGTGCAAACTCCACACAGACCCAAGCTGGGAATCGAACCCAGGTCCCTAGCGCTGAGAGGCAGCAGTGCTAACCACTGTGCCACCCACCGTGGTGGAAAATGAACATGTCTCAGGATCATTAGAGCAGCGCTCCGAAAGCTAGTGGCGTTTGCTACCAAATAAACCTGTTGGACTTTAACCTGGTGTTGTTAGACTCCTTACTCAGGATCATTAGTCCAGGCCTCTGGATTACTAAACCAGTAACGTAACCTCGATTTTAAACACACTCCTATAGTGTTGTCAGGGTCAGTTTTTGGGATCTGGGGTTCTAATTGTCTAACCCACACTGTCGTTAGCATCTTTAGAAAACAAAATCATAACTTGTGAAATTGCTGAGAAGAGTCATCCCTGTGGCTGGAAAATACGGAGAGATTGTAATGAGGCACTGCACCAAAGTTGGACCAGAGCTCTGCTTCGTTCCTACAAATTGCCCTTCTTCGCTGGTTACTGGAGAGACACAAGAGCAGCCAAGCTCGATCACCCTAAACCAACAGCTGTGATCATAAGCATAAGAGGAAATTCCAACTTCCAAGCTTCAAAACATACCAGTAACAATGTAAACTTCACTGTGCTAGTATACAGATAAAATAAACCATGATTTACAAATCATGTGTGATTCTCTGCTGGTTATATAAGTGGCCTGATACTCAACCCTATAGAACAGAAGGACAACCAGGTTTAGTTTTTAACCATGTTAAGGATACAATATTTTATACGGTGATGTCGTCTTGGGGCAGTCTCTTTAATGCAAGGTTAAACAGGTGAATGAAGGTGGCGATGAGGTCGGCTTTAGATTCTGTCCAACAAGAAGCCTGGGTAGTTTGGTTACCGTGAGGACAGAGGGGTTCAGGTTGAGACTTACTGGGAGCAAAGTGTAAAAAGACTTCCAGTCTGGAAGGTTTTAGACCTTAGGAAAGGAGAGATGGAGAAAGGTCTCACAGAAAGAGACTAGAATGCTGATGTGGTCAGCAGAGAGAAGCTGCTGAGAATTCTCACCAGTTACCTGGGTAGAATGTGGGAAGAAGGACGGATCTCTGGTTGAAGACACATCCTGTAGCAATCCAAAAATGTCTGGGAGAATTGCTCTGCCAAGGCCGAGGGGAAATAAAATCTCCAGGGTAAATCTTATCCCGGTAATCAGTTTGGAAATAGAGGGAACCGCTTTGTGACGGTCACTCAACTTTACGACTTGGTAAATGGGGAGACATTGGAAGCTGGGAGTGGCTTTGGATTGTTTACTATAAATACTGTAACGCTGTGGTGGGCATGTTTGTTATAATATATATGTATGCAGCAAAGGTTATCAGCTGCATTAAAACATTAATAAAGATCAACTTTGTGTGGTTTAGAGTATTAGTTACTCACTAGATGTTTAGTTGATGGATACAGTAAAAGTCTTAAAACTTGAAAATCTTTGTATAATCCATTTAAATTAGTCACTGGGAATTGAATTCTATTTTTTTTAAAGCTATCAGTTTCGACGGGGTTTGTAACTGTCAAATGAGCTGCTCTCAGCTACACAGCGAATACAGCTGTATAACTGATCCACGGCTCAGACAGGGAGTAAACAGACAAGGCTCCTGCTCCATATCAGTTTTCAATTACATTTTTTAAGCAAATGCTCACATGTTCGGAAGAGCACAGGATTAGGGTTAGGTTTGATGTCCCACACGATGGGAGGTGATTAGTGGCTCTTGCTGCCTGAGGATCTGTAGCCCAGTCAGGAGTCAGTATCTTCTGAAGAAAGGAAGCATTTTTACATTGCAAAAGTCGAAGGTTTCATACGCTGTTGTATCCTCTATCCCACCTTAGGGACACCTGCTCAGGAGGTTTGAAAGGCAAGTGAATAAGCATCATTTTATTCAACAGGGGAGATAAGAAGTATAAATCTTACCTTTTGTATTCTGTTTGAAACCCTGGCATCATCTCATCTATGGCCCTTTTGCGCCTGCATCAAGCCAACGTTTTCATAGATACGGCCACCCTCGTCTTTCATCCTGCACCAGAAGACAGTGTTGAGTAAAATGTGTTCACCACTGAGTGTGTACACATCACTATCATAACTAGTCCCTGGGTCTTCGTTGATCCATCTTACCATCCATCTCCCTCTAAACACATGATTCTTTGTACCCCAACTGTTTTTCTCTCAAACTCCATACCCCAACACTAAACTAATAATTTGTCTCACCTCCAGTTCTGTCTGGGTTTGTAGCAACAGATTGGTTTTTACTTGTGGCTGGTACCTGCACCTGATCCCAGAGAAAATAGCTACATAAACACTAGTAACACAGCATTGCACAGTCGTTATATACAGCAGATATCATCGATAATGTGTGACACCCTTTGGAGCTCATGTGGGGGTGGGGGGAGAGATTTAGTACAGAAAACCATCACAAAAGCAACTAACATTTCACTGCACCACACATTCGGGAATTCTTCATTCAAAATCAGCATGTGGTTATGAACTACAAAGCTAACTCATTACCACCATACCATAAGGCAATCCATTAATGCATTCCTGACCACTGGTATGATAAATATTCATCCGCTACTCCTGTGGTATTAAATGCAATGTCATTTTGCACAGTAATATTGCTAAGTACCATCTTAACAACATTGTGGCACTAAATTATCACAACAATAACACCTGACTTTGTGCAGGTGTTATTAACACAGTTCTCATCACAATAACATTGTTTTAATTCATATATTTTACCAATGCTATAGTTCGGGATTGGTTTTTATTTCTTAACTGCAGCATGTTGCTAAGAAGAGAACACAACCAGGCATCATTTTCAATAATTCCAAGACAAACAGTATTGCAGGATGTTAACAAAATTAAATTATGATCCCAAACATTTCCAGTAAAAAAGCATTCCAATTTCACTCCCAATATTTTCCCTAAATTGATCGTTGAGAGATTAATTCAGCGAATGCCTTTGACACCATAATTCGATACTTTTCCCCAGCTCACCTCACTGAGAGTCTAATCAGCAGGAGAGCGCTGTTCCTATGATGGGAATTTTTCAACTCATGAGAACTCCCATTACGAGCAATGGAATTAGTGCGCTCCCTGTGGAATCACAGGACCATTTACATGTTTGAACCAAATACAAATAATCACCCTTCACCCACACACTACAGAAAATCAACCTAAGTAAGGCATTTAAAACCAAGTACAGATAGGAGTCCTAGAGTAATCAGATAAAAGCTGTCTCACCCAAGTGATACAGTACTCTAGTGATATTTATTTAAGAGTCCCAATAAATTACATGCACTGTAGCATCATTACTCACCCCCAACGCCAAGTCTCCTTTCAGCGCAGGTAAAGATTTTAAAGCTTAAACAAACCTAAAATCAATGACTGTTTTGACACTCCAAGGATATAAAAGGGTCAAAATTTGCTGTTAACAGGGCATCTGGTGGCATCTGCCATTCGTGAGAGTTGCCCCAGCACCTTTCAGCTCTGAATAGTTTTGCCCAGAAGGTTGCTGGAAATATGAGCTGACAACGGCGCAGCAAAAGAAACAGGGAATCTGGAACTTCAATCAACAGGGTATCTCCTTAACCACGAATTGAGAAGTAAACACAAAAGGAACTGAGGAGGAGGATGAATTAAAGGGGGTGAATTCAACAGTTACAGAAAGAGAAAAATGGAGAGAAAGTAAGATTGGATTGAAAGAAAAACAATAAAGGGGAAAAAAAGACATTTTTATAATCTTCCCCAAAAATTAAAAACCTGATAGAATGATACTCCACACTTGCAATAGTTTATTTTTAGCACTGGCAGCCAATAACACTTATCACATCATTAAAAAGGATAATTACACTTAATTAGACTTAACTTTCTGCTGCAAGTTTAATGGGCAAATAAAACAAGTTGTCGATAAAATTGACAAGGTTGAGAACACGAAGCTGCTTTTGCAAAGCTAACAGTCATGTGGTACAACTCTGCAGCAACTTTTAGATATTTACATTTGATCCTGTGTCTGCCTGAAATTGCTATACATTTGCCCATATATAACAGTGAGAGGCCATTACTCTTGCTGTTATTTCAACAGAAAACTCTGGATCAATATATTTCATTGTGATTTGATTGGGCATGCGTGTTAGAATCAACAGATCCCCAGTGTTTAATCCCCATTAAATCATGACTGTTACAGTCGGCGATAACCCTGGCTAGGTTCAGGGAAGCATACACACTTCCAGTTTCGAGAAAGGCCAGATACAGATACCAGTACTACGTAGTCTAATGGTGGTGACAATCGTACATTAATAAAGGCAAAATACTGTGGATACTGGAATCTGAAATAACCGAAAATGCTGGAAAATCTCAGCAGGTCTGATGGTAGGAAGCAGAGGGCGATGGTTGAAGGTTGTTTCTCGGACTGGGGACCTGTGACTAGTGGTGTGTTTCAGGGATCTGTGTTGGGTCCGTGGTTATGTTATCATTGTAAATGATTTGGATGTGAATGTACAAGGCATGGTTAGTAAGTTTGCGGATGATACTAAATTAGGAGGTATCGTTGACAGCGAAGAAGGTTATCAAAAATTACAGGGGGGATCTTGATCAGTTAGGGAAGTGGGCCGAGGATTGGCAAATGGATTTCAATACAGATAAGTGTGAGGTGCTGCACTTTGGCAAGTCAAATCAGGGTAGGACTTGTACAGTGGAAGGGAGGGCCCTGAGGAGTGTTGAGGAACAGAGAGATCTAGGAGTACAAATACATACTTCATTGAACGCAGGTGGACAGAGTGGTGAAGAAGGCATTTAGCACACTGGCCTTCAGTTAGGGCATTGAGTATAGGAGTTGGGATATTATGTTGCAATTGTATAAGTCATTGATGAGACTGGACTTGGAGTATTGTATACAGTTTTGATCACCCTGTTATAGGAAAGACATTGATAAACTGGAAAGATGATTTACAAGGATGTTGCCAAGACTAGTGGGCCTGAGTAAGAGGGAGCGGTTGGCCAGGGTAGGGCTTTATTCTTTAGAATGTAGGAGAATGAGGGATGACCTTATTTAGGTGTATAAAATCATGAGGGACATAGATAGGGTGAACACACAGTCTTTTTCCAGGGTAGGGAAATTGAAAATTAGAGGCCATAGGTTTAAGTGAGAGGGGAAAGATTTAAAGGAGACCTGAGGGGCAACTTCTTCATGGAGAGTAGAGCATGTATGGAATGAGCTGCCAGAGAAAGTGGTTGAGACAGGCTCAATAGCAACCTTTAAAAAGCATTTAGATAAGCGCATGGATTGGTAA
This sequence comes from Mustelus asterias, assembly GCF_964213995.1. Taxonomy (NCBI): domain Eukaryota; kingdom Metazoa; phylum Chordata; class Chondrichthyes; order Carcharhiniformes; family Triakidae; genus Mustelus; species Mustelus asterias. Next base: position 95,448,680 of record NC_135813.1, on the reverse strand, counting down.
GGATTAGAGGGATATGGGCCAAATGCGGGCAATTGGGACTAGTTGGAAAGGCATCATGGTCAGCATGGACCAATTGGGCCGAAGTGCTGTATTGCTCTATGACTCTAATAGAGCCAACGTTTCGAGTCTGGATGACCCAAAGCCTAAAAATCCTGTCTATGAAGTAAAGCTCCTTCTGTTTTGCCTCAACTTCAGAAGGGGACCTCAATGCACCGCATGATATTACATTTCTCCAACCTTCATTACGGTTTGCGACGTCAAACTCATTTCCCTTTGAACCCCTGCAGCCAGTACAAAAGAGACATTTCCCTCTCATTAGTCTGTGCTGCATTCAAGCAGAGTTAAAATAAACCATCCACTTCAACCACGAGTCAATCTTATATAACCAGTGGGAGCAAAGAGTTAAGACATGCATGAATTACACCCTTACAGCAGGAGTGAGGATATTGTAAAATCATGCAGAATGGATGTACTTACTCTGTACATGCTGGGTTAGGTGTGCAGGGTGGGAAAGGACTTTGATCTCCTCCACACGTCAGGTCCGATAAGGAATATTTGATGTTTGTGTATTCACGGCCTTTTATCTTGCTTTTCTGGAAAAGTCAGGGACCTCATGAGATACGTCTGACGCAAGAATTTGTTCAATACAGGCAGAGTTATTTTGGGAAAGAATTATATCATCATTCTAATCTTTTGCCTTTAATAAAAACAGAACAGGTTTCTCCTCCCCTTACCCACAGATCCAGAGTGTACTCTTTGCTGCACAAATATGTAATGGAGTCCCTCAAATATTCTATATCCGCCTTTGGAACAGCCATTTAGTTTAGCCCCTGTTCCACAATTCAATCAAATCGTGGCTGAGCTGTGATTGAGTCCATATAAACATTCTTAAGACCTTTGGTTAACAAAAGTCTATCCATCTCTGATTGAGAATTAACAATTGGTCCAGCATCAATTGCTGTTTGCGGGAGACAGTTCCAAACCGCGACCACCCCGTGTGTGTTTCCTGGCTTCACTCCTGAATGGTCAGTCTCTAATTTTTAGACCATGCCCCCCATCAGTTCCAGTCTCCCCGACCAGTGGAGATAGTTTTTCTTTATCGTTCTGTTCTTTGTTATATATTGGAAACCAAACTAATCGCCCCTTAACCTTCAAATTCCAGAGAATACTACCTTATTTTATGTAAAATTGTGTAAAAATTGACTAGCGCCAAGGTGGCGCCAGAGCGAGGCGACTTTGTGCGAGCTGTGTCCAACATACCTTCTAATTCTATCTTTTGCACTCGTTCTATGCTTCTAAAACTTCATTCTAACTCTTTTAAACTCGCTAACAATGCTTTTATTCAGACGTTTGAATGGACCTACCTCACTTAAGCTGATCTTTCTCTACACCCTAGCTATGACACTACATTCTGCACTCTGTCCTTTCCTTCTCTATGAACGGTATGCTTGGTCTGTACAGCGCCGCAAGAAACAATACTTTTTACTGTATCCCAATTCATGTGACAATAATAAATCAAATTAAATAACCTCGCCTTGTAATTTAACCCTCCCTTGAAATCCAAATATCAATCTGACAAATCTAGGCCGCATAGTCCCTAAGGCTAATACATACTTCTCTAAGTATGATGCCCAGCACTGCTCACAGCACTCCACGTGTGGCTTAAGACTTTGTATAGCTGTAGCACAACTTCTGCCCCTTATATTCCAGCCCTCTAGCTCTAAAGGCCAGCAGCAATCTGCTGGTCTTCTAAATTATTTTCTGGACCCGTTCATGACCAATATTCTACGTACCTGGACCCACAAATTGCTTTGAATCTACACTGTTTCCAGCTGTCCATTTAGAAATTATCCTGTTCCATCCGTATAGGTCTCAAGTGGATGACTCATTTGCCTCAAATTTCCAGTTTTATCCGTTCATATGATCTATTAATATCTCTTTGCAATGTTACTACTATGCTTCCACCTCTAGTGCTCACAATGCCACCCAGCTTTGTGTCATCACCAAACTTTACTACGTATCCCATTAACCAAACTAGTATCCCTACAGTGCAGGAGGCAACCATTTGGCTCATCAAGCCTGCACCGACCACAATCCCACCCAGTCCCTATCCCCGTAACCCCACAGATTTACCCTACTAATCCCCTTGACACTAAGGGGCAATTTAGCATGGCCAATCCACCTAACCTGCATATCTTTGGACTGAGAGAGGAATCCAGGTCAATGCAGCTCTGGAGTCTTGTCTCTGAAGAGCATTTCTGTGCAGGTACACACTCTACCAGCCTAATACCAGAGCACACTGGATTCACTAAAAAAAAGGCAAACCTTATGGTTTATACCCATTAAAGTTTAGAGAGAACTTCTCTTCTCTGCAGTGGGCCGGATACTATTTTTTCCCCCACTGAAATCTACAGACGGGAAATGGAAAATAAACCCAGCTATTTCCTGTGTGTTGGATATTAGAGATGCATCTTCCTTCTCACGACCTGGATCTCAGTTTAACACAGCCCTCTGTGATGTAGCTATGCCTAACTGAGCCCATTAGTTTGTTTACACCTAAAACAGTAATATATATATATATATATCTCTGAGAATCATAGAATCCCTACCGTTGCTGAAGGGGGCCATTCAGCCCATCGAACCTGCACCGACAACAATTCCACCCAGGCCATATCCCCATAACCTCACGTATCTACCCTGCTAATCCCCCTGACACTAAAGGGGCAATTTAGCATAGCCAATCAACCTAACCCGCACATCTTTGGACTGGGGGAGGAAACCGCAGCACCCGGAGGAAACCCATGCAGACATGGGGGAGAACATGCAGATTCTGCACAGACAGTGACCCAGGCCGGGAATCGAACCCGAGTCCCTGGTGCTTTGAGGCAGCAGTGCTAACCACTGTGCCAATATTAACTGAAGAATGACAGCAAATGTTTCTCAGCTACCCGTAACAGTCAGGATCTCCCTATGAGGACGTATCTAATTTATTTACACATTCTATATGATCAAAACACCTTACCCACTCAATCTCCTTCTCCAAGCACTAGCTGGTAGAAGGGCTCTGCCCCATCGGTGGAAGTCAATTACCTGTCTAAATCTACACAAATTGTAGTCGCAATGAACAACTAGCTATAAACAGGGCAGTGGAAAGACAATTGCTTGTGGAAAAGAACATATTAAATAGTACAAGTGTTAACATTTCTGCTCACTGAATGTGTTGTACCTGCTCCTCCTCGATCCGACGCTGCAGTGTTTCGATATAGTGCTGAACAGCCATGTAAATGAATCTGTACTGAGCCTCTGTCTGAACCATCCCAGAACGCTGCGACCGCACCATCTGGATACTCTTTGGGACATCGATGTCACAATCTACACCTACAGTGCAAAATCCCACATTACACATCATATCCCCACTGAAGGATCTGCGTATCAAGCCACTCCCAAAACCCTAACTCACAAAGTATAATTCAACAGAGCCCAGCACAATACTGACATGAACAAACGTTTCAGATCAGGTCAGAGAGACATGCAGCACGGAAACAGGCCCAACTCGTAGCTGCTGGCCAGGTTTCCTAAACCAAACTGAGAGATACAAAAGGGTCCAGAGGGGCAACTTTTTCCACACAGAGGGTGGTGAGTGTCTGGAACAAGCTGCCAGAGGTAGTAGTGGAGGCGGGTACAATTTTGTCTTTTAAAAAGCATTTAGACAGTTACATAGGTAAGATGGGTATAGAGGGATATGGGCCAAAAGCGGGCAATTGGGACCAGCTTTGGGGTTTAAAAAAAAAGGACAGCATGGACAAGTTGGGCCGAAGGGCCTATTTCCATGCTGTAAACCTCTAATGACTCTATGAACATGCTTAAGAGTTGTGTCACAAACTGCTCCAAATGCTTATACACCAAAGCGTGTTATTTCCCACCACTCACACAGGACAAGAGAAATTTAGAACTGTTTGATTTAAAAGCTGTGGCAGACTGGCCCTGCCTTTGCACTGATGAGGCAGACTACACACAGGAACAGAAAATCAGACTGTGTGTTCAGTCGCTGAAGCTCTTGTCAACTTGGATATCAATTTCATTTCTTACAATTCAAAATGATTGAGTTTCTACAATAGTTGGAAGAGAATCGCTTCTTTTGTGGAAAGATAATTGGCAGAAGGCCGCTGTGAATGGACACCGGGTTTCACACCTACCTTTCTCTCTAATGATATCGATGAGGATGTCGATCACAATAAAAGTCCCCGTGCGCCCAATCCCTGCACTGTTGGTAAAAAGAGATTGGATTTTCAAGATTATAACCCAAGGATTAGTTCCCAAAGTAATGAAGTTACGACTTCAATCAGAGATTAAAATTGACAATTAAATGCGCATTGACAGGGATTATTCTGCAGTCAGGGCTAAAGCGCATCCTAGAATCCCTACAGTGCAGAATAGGCCATTCAGCCCATCGAGTCTGCACCAACAACAATCCCACCCAGGCCCTATCCCTATAACCCCACGTCTTTACCCTACTAATCCTCCTAACACCAAGGGACAATTCAGCATGGCCAATCCACCCAACCAGCACGTCTTTGGACTGTGGGAGGAAACCCACGCAGACATGGGGAGAACATGCAAACTTCTCACAGGCGGTCACCCAAGGTCAGAATCGAACCTGCGTACCCTGGCGCTGTGAGGCAGCAGCGCTAACCACTGTGCCACCGTGCATCACAGGAAGTGTTTCATTCTCATGTCTGAGATAGGAGTGTTTGATGCTGACAATGAATTCATAAAGTAGGAACTCTATAAACCTTCTATGTTTAATGAGCAGAGGGAGATTTACCATTTAGGAGGGAAACAGTGAGTAGGGAAGGGTGGAGCGAATGGAGGCGAGGGCGAGAGAGATAGAATAAGAAAATGAGTGTGTTCCCATTGTTAATTCTGTTGGAAAGAGTGTGAATGAGCAAGGACAGGTCTGGATTCTGATTTGATGTCCACTCGGTTATATATAACCCGCTGATACAGCTTTTTAAAAATTGCACACTTCAGGTATCGTGGGCCAATGGCTTCAGTTCCCCAGTGAGTCAGCAGGAGTCAGAGGAGAAAATTTGCAAGAAAACAAAAAGGGTTTAAAAAGTAAATTCAATCATTCATCCTTTTGCTCTGCAGGATGCTGCTTCAACAGTATTATTCTGGAGGATTTGCAAATCCACAGTTAAGATGTGCACTGATTATTTTTTGCCTGCTTTCCCTTCCAATGGGGGGAGTGAGTGTAAATATTAAAATGCACCATCAACTCTCTCAATGTTTCAGTTGACTTGAAGATTAAAGCAGTTTTCACCATGCCAAAAGATTACTGTCAGTATTTAAGTAGCTGTTTGTATCTATAAACCCTGTACCACACCAGACCAGCATGGTCCAGTGACCAGCTTTTGGCAGAAGATGAAACCTCACTTCAACTGCCACCAGCTCTGCATTGGAATCTCAAATTCATAGAATCTTTAAATCATAGAATCCCTACAGTGCAAGAGGCCATTCGACCCATCGAGACTGCACCGACCACAATCCCACCCACCTATATTTCTGTAACCCCACTTATTTACCGTTAATCCCCTGACACTAGGGTCAATTTAGCATGGCCAATCAACCTAACCCGCACATCTTTGGGCTGTGGGAGGAAACTGGTGCACCCGGAGGAAACCCACGCAGAAGGGGGAGAACATGCAGACTCCACACAGACAGTGACCGGAGGCCAGAATTGAACCCAAGTTCTCTGGCGCTGTGAGGTAGCAGTGCCACCCTGTGCCGTCCTTAAAGTCACGTAGACCAGGATGTTACCAGATTCCATCCTTAGCCTGTGTTGGATTCACTCATCTCTGCATGGGTGACAGTAGGGAAGCTACGCTAGTCTCAAGTGTTGGCAAATTCTAGAGGCTCCCCGAACTGGCAATATAAATGGATACTGGCTGACGATAGGATCGGGTTGAGATTGTTTCAGGTCAAACAGCACATTAAAAAAAATTGACAATCCTTAAGACGTGCTGGTTGGGTGCATCGGCCGTGCTAAATTCTCCCGCCGTGTATCCGAACAGGCGCCAGAGTGTGGCAACTAGGGGATTTTCACAGTAACTTCATTGCAGTGTTAATGTAAGCCTACCTGTGACACTAATGAACTATAAATTTAAAAACTCGGGTGATCTACTGGATTCCCCAGCTTTAGGACAGGGTTGCTGAGGGGTGATATTAAAAAAAAAATCACATCAGTAAAGTGTCACTTTGCACGCTCTAAAACAGATCCCAAATATTTGTGAATTAAAAGAAACATTTAATATAAACATTCAAGTTAAGACAAAAGGGACTTGCTCCCAGCTCTGTGTGATACGTTGTACAGTAAGAAGTCTCACAACACCAGGTTAAAGTCCAACAGGTTTATTTGGTAGCAAATACCATAAGCTTTCGGAGCAATGCTCCTTCGTCAGATGGAGTGGTCCCCATCTGACGAAGGAGCATTGCTCCGAAAGCTTATGGTATTTGCTACCAAATAAACCTGTTGGACTTTAACCTGGTGTTGTGAGACTTCTTACTGTGCTTACCCCAGTCCAACGCCGGCATCTCCACATCATGATACATCGTAAGCAGGTTACTATAAGTGCATCTTAGTGACTGGGGAATATGTGAAGGGTGTGGACAGATATATCATGCCCTGCTGCTGTCTCAGAGAAAGCTTACGATTCATAGAATCCTACAGTGCAGAAAGAGGCCATTCGGCCCATCGAGTCTGCACCAACCACAATACCACCCAGGCCCTATCCCCATATCCCTACATATTTACCCACTAATCCCTCTAAACCTATGCATCCCGGGACACTAAGGGGCAATTTAGAATGGCCAATCAACCTAGCCCGCACATCTTTGGACTGTGGGAGGAAACCGGAGCACCCGGAGGAAACCCACGCAGGGCTAAGTTCTGTACCCTTCTGACAACTGGCATTAAGTTGATCTTTCTCAACACCCTAGCTATGACCGTAACACTATATTCTGCACCCTCTCCTTTCCTTCTCTATGAACGGTATGCTTTGTCTGTATAGTGCGCAAGAAACTACACTTTTCACTGTATACTAATATGTGACAATAATAAATCAAATCATAGATGATATTATTTTAAACCTATTAACAGGTGACAAGGCTTTTGGAAATCACTTTGCAGGATATTTAAACTTAAGTTTCGCCAATTAGGCAGCAGAGGAACAGCTACTGGAATGTTCCGTGCCATAAAGCAGCCATCTGCTTCCCATTGGGACCATTCAAGTTACAGTGTAGCCAATTCTACAATCACCGCTCTGCTACTTTCTGTAATAGCAGCTTGATACAAAGACCTTTCCTCGGATTGCCACCTTGCCGTGCTGGAGAGGCTTGAACGCTCCGTTGATCCCGAGAGAGATGCTTGTCGGGAGTCTGAACCTCCCAGCTAGGTCACCCATGATAATGTCGGAGGTGAGAAACCAGACAAAGCACAATCCAAAACAAGCCTTCAACGGTGGATCAGGCTGAAGATACTCATATGGTATCAACGGCTGTGATGGCGGGTGAAGGCTGCAGCGGGAGGGAGAACCCCCGTCATCGAGGTCCCCTTGTTACTGGAACTGGACCCACCCTCTGTCAAGGACTGTGCAATGGCATACCCATGTTAAAAGATGTCCCAGGCGTCTACCTGGAGGAAACCAGCACATCCCACACAGACGGGTCCTGCAACAATCGGCGAGAGGTGACGGGAACTGGACCGCGAGATCTGGAAGCCTCTAGCTTTGGATTGGTACATAGGCGGTGGACAGGAAAAGATGCCCCAAAAATAATCTGTCCTGTCCACAACCTAGCTCATCTATCTGCAGCCAGAAAATCAACAATTAAAACACAGTTTTGGAACTTGGAATATACAAATCCTCATGGATAATGAGCAAAAGAATCGACCGGAACAGAGATCTGCCCGTGAACTCAGGCACTTTAACATTGATGTCACTGTTCTGCAAGAGTCCCGAAGGGCAGCTGTGGGAAGATGGCCGTGGTTACACCTTCTTTTGGAGAGGAAAACCCGAGGATCAGCCCAGGATGCACGGAATTGGATTCACGATCAAGAACAAATTTGTCAACTGACTCTCGGCGCTCCCAGTCAGCGTCAACAAAAGCCTCATGTCCCTCAGACTACAACTTGCCAAGAACCAGCTGGCAACAGTCATGACTGCCCACACCCCCTTGATGCCATTGATGTATCCAAAGGAGGCATACTCTCCAACATTCCCAAGGAAGATAAGGTCATCCTCTTGGAGGTCTTCAACGACAGGGCTGGAAAGGATTCCCAACTCTGGAAAGGAACGATTTGGGAATTGCGACTGCAATGGGGTTCTCCTGCCCACCAAATGCACGGAACACCAGCTTGTCACACACTCTTCGGCCAAAAAGACAAGTTCAAGACTTCCTGGACACATCCACAATCAAAGCACCGGCACATGATCAACTTAGACATCGTCCGATCCAGAGACCAAAAGGATGCCCTCATCACCAAGGCAATGCCGATGACAGCTGGACAGACCATCGACTCATCCACACCTCCATGTTCATCAATCTCCACCAGAAGCAGCACAGGATGAAGAAACAGCTCAGAGAAAAGATCAAAGTTAAGTGGCTTCAACAGCCAAGCATGCAAGTGAAATTCCAACAATGTTTTCTCCAAGATCTCCAGAGTGTTTATTTTAATGGAGTGGAGAAAAAGTGGAAGAAACCCTTTGGCTACAAGACCTGGAAACAGCAAGACTGGTTCAGCAAGAACGACCACACCATTCAAGACCTCATCAACAAGACAAGGAAAAGCTTGCTGCGCCTGGGAAAACCATACAACCAGCAAAGAGGAGAGTTCACCTATCAGCAAAGGCAGAGGTATAAAGAACTAGAGATATCAAGAACCAATGGTGGACTCCTCGCCAACAAGCACGGCACCTGGGGGGTTCTTCAGTGCCACCAAGGCAATATATGGACCCAACACCCTAAGCCTCAAACTGGTGTGGAGTATGGACAGAATTTGAGACAGAGAAAACATCAGCCTTCGATGGTGAGAACAAGAACTCCTGAACTGTGATACAATTATACACGAGAATGTGTTTGAGGAAATCCCCATAGACTCCCACCAAGCACAGACAAAGTCGAAGATGCCGTTAAACACAGGAAGAATGGAAAGGCCGCAGGAATGGATGGGATTCCAGTAGAGATTTTCAAATTTGGAGGAGAGATCACCTGTCATCTCCATCAGCTGTTGCTGAAAATCTGGGAGAAGTCATTCCTGTCAATCTCAGGAATGCTGTCATCACCACCATCTTCAAGGAGGGAGATAAAGCAGACAACTGAGGAATATCCCTACTTGCCATCGTCAGGAAAATCATTGCCCAAATCCATGCTGAAGGAATCCTTCCGTGCGGCATGGTGGCACAGTGGTTAGCACTGCTGTTTCACAGCACCAGGGGCCTGGGTTCGATTCCCGGCTTGGGTAACTGTGTGTGGTGTCGGCACGTTCTCCCCGTGTCTGCGTGGGTTTCCTCCGGGTGCTCCGGTTTCCTCCCACAATCCAAAGATGCATGGGTTAGGTTGATTGGCCATGCTAAATTGTTCCTAGTAGGTCTTATAGGTTACGGGGAGAAGGCAGGAGAATGGGGTTGAGAAACATATCAACATGATCGAATGGCGGAGCAGACTCGATGGGTCAAATGACCTAATTCTGCTCCATATCTTATGGTCCTATGGTCAATGGGAACTTATTTTCTTCCCTCACAGTATCTTGTCTCAAGAGTGATTCCAGAGTTTCTGTCCCAACTATTCTCCCCAGGGTATCACTGAGTGAAGAAGTTGTTTCCTGCCATCCATTCTGAATTTGCCTTATCAAATCCGTTGCAGTTGTGCAAGCTAAAATTGTACTCTAGATTAACCAATTAATTCCAATTAGTATCTTATAAACAAATAAAAGGGCCTTTCTTAAACCAAGAGAGAAAATGCTGGAAAATCTCAGCAGGTCTGGCAGCATCTGTCAAGAGAGAAAAGAGCTGACGTTTCGAGTCCAGATGACCCTTTGTCAAAGCAGTCCTTCTTAAACGCCTCACAAAGTTTGAGTCCAAATTTTCCTAACCTATTCTAATTCCTTTGGTCCAACAACAGAAGTTAATTTATTAATCATAAGAAGGCTTACATTAACACTGCAACAAAGTTACTGTGAAATTCCCCTAGTCGCGACAGTCTGGCACCTGTTCGGGTCAATGCACCTAACCAGCACGTCTTTCAGAATGTGGGAGGAAACCGGAGCACCCGGAGGAAACCCACGCAGACACGGAGAGAACGTGCAAACTCCACCCAGACAGTGACCCAAGCTGGGAATCGAACCCGGGTCCCTGGCGCTGAGAGGCAGCAATGCTAACCACTGTGCCACCGTGCTGCCCCCACGGTCTTTACTGTAATACTCTCAGGGCTTGAATATTTTTATTTTGCTTTACTGCTCAAAAGGGAAATAAATGTGAGACTTGTGCAAGCTCTAAAGAGCTTCAGCGTGACAGTGTCAGATTTACACTCTGATTTCCAATTCAGCTCAGCAATGTTTGCTTTGTTGATTGCTGCTTTGTAATAACTGGACATGGTAAGTATTAAATTTATTATCGCTCTCAGATCTCCCCTCAATCTCTTTCCTGGCTAGTCCAACACCATTCAGCTTAAATAATGAGCAATGGCAGTGGAATCTACAGCAAGGGTCCAATTGAACTGTTGTAAGATCATCACAAAATTACCTCCAGTTTATATTCACTGGAACTTATCCATTTACATAGAAATACTTTTAGGTAAAAGGCAAGGTAAAATCGCCATAGTCCCAGATGACCATAGGCTGGTGGTGATTTGACCCGAGGATCACCACATCTCAGGCAAGAGGTAAGGTTAAGAAGGGGGGTTTTCATGAATAGCCACAGCCGCTACGGGAATTGAACCTGTGCTGTTGGCATCACTCTGCAGCATGAACCAGCCGTCCAGCCAACTGAGCTAACCGACTCCTGAAATATCTTAACTAGTGACATGATGTGGAAGCTTTACAACATTAAAACAATTTTTCAAAAATAAAAGTACTGTTCTGGACTTTGAGAGCAAGGTTACGAGATAATTGAATTCCTGGGCTGGAACAGCACTTTAAAATAAAATCTAACTTTACAATGCCTGCTACATTTACAGTAATGGCACGTAATCCTCCATACCTCTTTTCTCACTGTGGATAAATAATAATACAGTACAGTCTTACTGCAGACCAGAACCAAACCCGCAGGACAAAACCAGGAAGGTCTGACTTCTGATTTGTGCTGAATTAGCTGGAGTGACAGTAGGATTGCTGCACGTGGCTTCAGCAATCCCAGATAGTGGGCAAGCCCCGTGTGTGCGTGAGGCAGGGGTGTTGGAAGATGGGCATACAGAATTCGTGAGAATAGGGTTGGACTCAGCACTGATGAAGCAGCAAAATAATGTCGCTTTGGTGTTAAAGCTCCCACATGAAAAGCAGCCACTTGTCGAGATAGAGGATGCAACTTGTACCTTGGGGTTTGTATCTAATGAGCACTTAACATCTTAAGATGGAGTTTGTCGGGGCAGTTGGCGGTGGACAAAGAATAAAAGCCACATTTAGGTAAGCAATCTCAGCGTGGAAAGCTTTCTAATTGCAGAACCTTTCACCTTACGGAGTGGATGACAAATATTTCTGAAGCTCTAACAGGCCAGGACTTCCACTAGTCCACCAATCAATTTGCCAATCCTCAAGATCTGTTCAATGGCAAGAGGTGATGCACACCTCACCATAGAGGTGGCACAGTGGCTAGCACCACTGCCTCAGCGCCAGGGACCTGGGTTCAATTCCGGCCTCGGGTGACTGTGTGTGGAGTTTGCACGTTCTCCCCGTGTCTGCGTGGGTTTCCTCCGGGTGCTCCGGTTTCCTCCCACACTCCAAAGATGCACGGGTTAGGTTGGCCATGTTAAATTGCCCCAGTATTAGGGGGATTAGCAGGGTAAATAAGTGGGGTTACAGGATATGGCCTGGATAGGATTGTGGTCAGTGCTGGCTCGATGGGCCGAATGGCCTCCTTCTGCACTATAGGGATTCTATGATTCGATGACCATTTTCTGAAATCAGTCACCCTGGTGCGGCTTCTACAGCAGAAACTGCCAATTTAATGCGAGATGGGGACAGTGGATTCACACACACTAGAAATGGAATTGCACCATCGCTATTTCATGTCAAAGCTTACACTTAACAGGAAAAAGGGGCATTTCATCCCAACCACAGGTGAAACGGGTGCCGTAACCAGAGGAAGGCAATGCCTGACATTTGGTGCACCTCACAGATGACCATCAATAACAATTATACCAATTCCTTTTCAAACAAAGTAACAGTTAGATTATTGGCTGTTTCAGACAAGACTCTTGTCAAAAACTATCAAAGGTTGACTGATTATTGAAGTTAAATCCACTCCTCCAAATCCAATCTATTCTTGTACCTGCAGTGAACGACGATAGGCCCCGTTTCTGGGATGTTCTCCTGTTTGATATTTACTTCTTCCAGAAAATCCAGGACGCCGCCCGGATCGCTGGGGACGCCATGATCTGGCCACGTTTTGAAATGATATTGCCACACAGTCCTTTCAGTGCTCCCCTAAAACAGAGATTTACGTTCATATCAGAAACTGGGAGATACTCTCGCCCCTCCAGTAATAACGCGCACACACACACGGACACACACACCCCCTCCTCCACTTGTGGCCATTCTTACACCCACTCTTACCTGTCCTACTTTAGAGAGTTTGAGCTCCCTCAAGATATAATCGTGGGCTGGGCTCTCGCGAACATTCCTGACACGCATACCACCGTATTCCTTCAAGGACATCTCGTCTGGCCAGTATTTCACACATTTGCTCTGAAATAGATGCATTCGTGTAAAAAAGTTTACTTTAAACATGGGGATGTACATTATGTGCAGATATAAGACATAGCAGAATTAGGCCACTCGGCCCATCGAGTCTGCTCCGCCATTCAATCATGGCTGATTTTTTTTCTCATCCCCATTCTCCTGCCTTTTCCCCATAATCCCCGATCCCCTTATTAATCAAGAACCTATCTATCTCTGTCTTAAAGACACTCAATGACCTGGCCTCCACAGCCTCCTGCGGCAAAGAGTTCCACAGATTCACCGCTCGCTGGCTGAAGAAATTCCTCCTCATTGAGAAGAATATATAAAAGAGTTGTGCTGTCAGGCAGAGCATTCAGCCAACTTCACTCTCAAGTTCAGATTTAGATTCAAGGCTCAGCCCTGTTCTCATGTCCTGTGGTACACTTACATTTTTACTGCAATTTCCCCCTTTAAATATTTATCTAATTTTTCCTTAAAAGCAGCGGTCTCTGCGTCAACCACTCCCTGGTGCAAAGGATTCCATGCTCCAACAAACCTCTGTGCACAAAGGCATTTCTCCCAATTTCTCCTCCTACTCCGAGTGGTGCATTTAAATGAACAATTCTTCATCACTGACTTTGCAGAGAAGAGAGTCTTTTCCTTTTCACTGTCCAAATTCTTTTGATAAACGTTTTTAATTCTTTGTCTCCTCTGGTTCCAGTGGATACAACATGCACTTCTAACGCGTTTAATTTATAAAACATCAAGGTGCTCACTGAGGCATAATAAAGCAAAAGGTTGGTGAAGAAAATAGCCCCACATTTAATGACAGGAGTTTGTCATGTAGCCGGTCATGCTGGTGTCAGAGCAATCCAAATCAAAATGTCCATAAAGTTAGCCTTCAGTGTAAAGTCGTACATTTAGTTGGAGGTTTCTTCTGTTAAATTAACAAAGCTTACATAATGATCATCTGATAGTTCTGACCTATTACTGACTTTCCATTCCCCCCCGCCCACCCCACTGCCCATTCTAGTATATAATTCATTACATTTCTACCCCTCTTCAGTTCTGTAGAAGGGTCATACAGACTGGAAACATTGGGGGGGGTGATTCTTCAACCTCACCACGCCTGGTGCAGATCGCGCCGGTTCTGAAGAATAGCTTGCGGGCCTAAAATTTAGTTTCGCACCCAGTGCCAAATAGTTTGCAAGTCTCCCGACCCCTGTCTAAAGGTGCGAACCCGGATTGTGCCCAGAAAGGGCGCGAGGCCAATTAGCATATTTAAAGCAGCACTTAAATATGTACAGCCCGTTCCAACTCCCAGCGCACGGAAGTCTCCAACCTTTGGGCGTGGCGCTATAATGGTGAGAATTACTACTGGTCTCCACTAGGGGAGACAGGGCGCGATGGCCACACTTGGGGGGGGGGGGGGGGGCTCGGCGGCTATTGAGGCCTGAGGGCGGTCGAAGCCTGGCCAGGCGGCATTGATTGGGCAGTGCCCACCTGGCAGGGCCATGTCGGGGAGCATGATGGGAGGGAGAGAGGGTGGGGGGGCATGTTGAGGGTCAGGCGGGGGATCCATTAGGAAGACTTGGTACCTGCGAACCATGTTGGGGAGGGGAAATGGGGGTCTGATATCCGTGAGGGAGGAGGAAGGGGGTCTCCCATTATACTGAGATCGGGGGCCCCCCTTGCGCAACGGTGCCCAAGTGCTCTGAAGCCGGGCTCACCAGCGTGTTTAGGCACCAAACACTCTGAAAGAGTCTGGGAGGATTCCGTGTGGGGCACGCCTGACAGACCAGAATCTCTCCATTATTCTCGCTTTTATGGCACTTGGTTTTTTTTCTTGGGAGAATTCTGCCCATTAACTGTTTCTCTCTCCACAGATGCTGCCAGACCTACTGAGATCATCCAGCATTTTCTGTTTTTATTTCAGATTTCCAGAATCTGCAGCATTTTGCTTTTATCATCCGATGGTTAAAGTTTTGGGTCGGGCCCGATAAGGTGGACCATCTGAAAGATGATCTATTTGTCTCGGAGATATTGGCTGAGCTGCTGCACATACACAGCATTCACACAATGGATATTCGGAGCTTGGGAGTAGATGTAACTTTTAAGGTGGTTTTGCCAAATCTGGGATTGGGCACAAGGAAAAAAAGAGGTCATGAAGTAATAAGCAGCAGAGAGGAAGAGGACTTGGAGCAGAGTGGAGGTGGGGAGGGGACAGGAGGGTTAAGAACTCAGGAAGTATAAGGTAAAGTCATCATATGATCACAGGCTGTGACTGGTGGTGATTTAACCTGAGGATCACCAAACCTCAGGCGAGGGGCAAGGTTGAGAAGGCAGGCATTCATGAATAACCACAGCCGGTATGGGAACTGGACCTGTTCCGTTGGCGTTGTTCTGAAATCACTAACCAGGTGATGGCCTCGTGGTATTATCGCTAGACTATTAATCCAGAAACTCAGCTAATGTTCTGGGGACCCGGGTTCGAATCCCACCACGGCAGATGGTGGAATTTGAATTCAATAACAAATATCTGGAATTACGAATATCCTGATGACCATGAAACCATTGTCGATTGTTGGAAAAACCCATCTCGTTCACTAATGTCCTTTAGGGAAAGAAATGTGCCTTTCTTACCCGGTCTGGCCTACATGTGGCTCCAGAGCCACAGCAATGTGGTTGACACTCAACTGCCCTCCAAGGGCAACTAGTGATGGGCAATAAATGCTGGCCCAGCCAGCGATGCCCATGTCCCAGGAATGAATTTTTAAAAAGCTGTCCAGACAACTGCGCTAAACTGACACCTAGCCCATCCAAATTGCTTTGATTGGAAATTCTGCACCATTGCCTTGATGAGTGATTCATCCGTGTCACTCTCATTGTGTGATGTCAGCACCACCGGAAAGTGAATAATCCAGTATCGATTTTCAGCCTCCTAACCTCAGTGAAGGAACATCTTACTGGACTTTGGAATCCGCATGAAACAAATTGAGTTTCTCTGTGGTTTCTTCATTGCAAATCTCTCTCATCCTATCCCTCTTTTACTGTAAGAATCAAAAGCGGCAATGTTGCAAATTCCCTACCATGTTGTCAGTGCGTAAAATAAACCAACCCTCTGCATTCATTCTATCTCGAGTTTGCTATGAAGTTAATAGAAAAATGGATCACACCAAAGTGTTGGGAAATAAGTCACTGCTTGAAAAAAAGGGGGAAGCGAATCAAAGTTCCTTTCTGCTTATGGATGGGTGGGGATAGGAGAAATTAATGCTGTCTAAATTTCCTCCCCCGCTCCATCCGTAACAACGTACACTGAGGTGCAACGCATTACTTAGCTGCAAAACCAAATGGCAACGCTGTGTGAGCAAAGGAACTCTGAAACATGTTTTAAGAAAAGAACACGCTACATTTCTGAGACACAAAAGTTATAAATTAAAGAGGAGAGTCTACATTTAACCTGCCTTTGCCAACCAAAAGGAGTTGAATTCAATGAATTTTGCAAGAAGCAAACTGTGCCCTTACTCCACTACTGCCAACAATTCAGCCATACAGGAGGCACCGACGCCAGCTGGATATATCTTAGCAAAAAGCTTGGGTGATATAAGCAAACATTTTGGGTCGCTTTTCAATTTTGTTTGCACAAATTTGAATTCTCAGTATCAAACCCATTTCATTCTGCGCCTGGTGATATTTATAAAAGCAACACTGAGCCAGGCAATAAATCTCAAGAGAAGAGAAAAATTTTACATCAATTGATTTTTCTCTGGCAGCCGCACTGTCAATTAATCACCGTCACTTGCTGCCAATAAGGAGACACCTTTGCCACGCAAGAAGATATTACAATTTATTGATAGGTGCTTTGAGTTCACAAATTTCCTATTAAAAAGTGAGCAGCACTCTGCTTTGCAAGGACAAGAAGCTTTTATCTGAACTAATATACAGGCTTTAAGGTATTTTGACCCATCACATCTTCCTAGCCCAAGTTGTAAGTGCCATGTCTTTTTTTTAATTTCTCCCAATTAAACAAACTACAGGTTTCAGTCTCTAGTTGAGTTACTACGCTTGTGGTGCTTCAGGGACAGAGATATTGCAGAGAAAGGGTAGACTAACCCTGGGGCCCCAGCCTCCTTGACTACCCCCCCACTCACGCCAAATGACAAACACACAAGTACCGTTAAACCCACAGAAATGATGCATATTCCTGTAAATACAATGCAAAAAGTCATCAATGTGTCAAGCACTTGATTTTTCTATCGATTTGCCAATTGTTATTTTGCCATCTGCAGTTTGCCCACCCCCAGGTGATATAATACAATGACCCCAGTACTAAACTCTTCAGGAAAAATAGTTAGGCACCATCCCTTCCCGCCCAACCCTTCAAATCATTCATTATTCCATGGCCCAAAGTGCCCTCAAAACCAACATTTATCCATAAATTAATCAAGATTTTTGCTGATCTTAAGTGAGGTCGATTGGGACTGGATGGCAGGGGTAGCCAGAATATCACATGCTCTGGGGTCTGTCTACTGGTGAATAATTTGCCACGTTATCAAAGCAGAGGCAAAAGTATTAGGGACTTGCAAAACACAGCTTCATTGCACATCAGAAAGGGATCCTTTGGCCTTTTTGAGGTGCTATTTCTTCGCTCTAATGTACCAGGTTAGGAATCTGAGGCGAGCTGGGAAATGTAACAAATGCATACCTGACTCCGATATGCAGTTCCACATTGGTGAACCAGGGATATAATTCCATAAGATCATAAGACATAGGAGCAGAATTAGGCCACTCAGCCCATCAAGTCTGCTCCGCCATTCAATCACGGCTGACATTTTTCTCATCCCCATAACCCCTGATCCCCTTATCAATCAAGAACCTATCTTTCTCTGTCTTAAAGACACTCAATGACCTGGCCTCCACAGCCTTCTGCGGCAAAGAGTTGCACAGATTCACCACTCTGGCTGAAGAAATTCCTCCTCATCTCTGTTTTAAAGGATCGTCCCTTTAGCCTGAGGTTGTGCCCTCTGGATCTAGTTTTTCCTACTAGTGGAAACATCCTCTCCACGTCCATTCTATCCAGGCCTCACAGTATCTTGTAAGTTTTAATAAGATCCCCCCTCATCCTTCTAAACTCCAACGAGTACAGACCCAGAGTTCTCAACCGTTCCTCATATGACAATTCCCCCACAGGAGGCTGAGAAGGATAGAAGCTTTAGCACCAGATGTTTTAAATCTTCATTATCAAATTCCTTTGCAGATACGTGATGCAGAGCAGACACATGAGGATATATTTGGACCGTTAATTTCACACAATGGGTTTTGCAAAAGAAAATGAAGTGTGAGCATTCCTGCTTCAAGTCGTTCCGATTATTATCTCTTGTTCTACAAAACGATTTTGTGCTGAGGGATTATGCTGCGAGGTGAGGGGAAAATGGGTGGGTGGAACAAAGAGGCATGGAGCTCAAAGTCCCTACACATTGGCTACACACAACCAGCCAGTAATTGATCACATACCCAACTTCATTCCAGGGATGGCAGGATTGTTGTTTGAGGAGAGATTGGGTTGACCGGACATGTATTCACTGGAATTCAGAAGAATGAGGGAATATCTAATTAAAGTGTATAAAATTCTGACAGAGCTGGACAGACTGGATGCAGCGATGTTGTTTCCTCTGGATTGGGGTGTCTGGAACAAAGGGTCACAGTCTTAGGATCCGGGGTAGGCCATTTAGGACTGAGATGAAGGGAAATTTCTTCAATCAGAGGGTGGTGAACCTGTGTAATTCCCTACCACGAAAGATTGTGGAGGCAAAGTCACTAAATATAATTAAGAAGCAAATAGATTTCCAGACTCTAAAGGCATCAGGGGATATGGGGAGAGAGTGGGACTATGGTGTTGAGATAGAGGGTCAGTCCTGAGCAGGCTCCAAGGGCCAAGTGGCCGACTCTTGTTTCCTATTTTCTATGTTTCAGTGCTTCATTCACAGCGAAGTAGAGTTGCCATCTTGGATTCCACTGCAAAGAAACTAAGTTCCAGTGGAAAAATAGGTCAACAAATTATCTTACAATATCATGAACAAGCAATAGGTGTAAGGAATCCATTGTGCTTCTTATGGATTAATTAAAGAAACTTGATGGGAGTCTTCAAGCAGATACACTTGCAACAACATTTATTTTTATTCGTTCATGGGATGTGGGCGTCGCTGGCTGGACCAGCATTTATTGCTCATCCCAGAGGGCATTTAAGAGTCAACCACATTGTTGGAGTTGCATTGAGGCCACACCAGGTAAGGACGGCAGGTTTCCTTCCCAAAAGGACATTAGCGAATCAGTTGGGTTTTTACGACAATCGACAATGGTTTCATGGTCATCATTAGATTCTTAATTCCAGATTTTTATTGAATACAAATTTCAACATGATGGGATGGGATTCGAACCCCGGTCCCCAGAGCATTACCCTGGGTCTCTGGATTATTAGTCCAGCGACAATACCACCACACCACTATCTCCCTACTGTAAACTCGCGCTGTAAACTACTTTAACTTGACCAGCTGGGTTTATGTGGTACATCTTGCTTGAAATTAATATGTAAAGACTGATTAAGTTCAAAGTTGGCTGCAATTTTTTAACATTTTACCTGCAATTACCCTCACAGCTTGCCATGTCCCAAGTTGTTAATATTCACTGAAGTATCACAGGATGACTGATACCCCTTATTTAGCGAGCTGAGTCAATGCGTTCAGGAGAGAAAAATGGTAAGAGAATCAATACAATAGATGTGAAAAATGCAGCAGCTAATGCAGAGACAGTTCAAGTGGCACCTGATACAGAGTATCTGTCCCGCCAGGAAAGTATATACATCAAATGGTGAACATTATGTCTCCAAATCCTCATTCATTAATCTGGTGTCGTAAATCTACAAGTTAACTAACATCAATCTGAACAATTCAAAAACAAACATTCCTAGGATCAGTAAGACTCACTTTTCCTCGTTCCACTTCTTTTGTAGTCATGACAATGACACTCGAGTTTTCTTGAAAGACCATCCTCCAGAAGTCATTCACTGTGTTCTGCAGACAGCCCTGTGTAGCAATGTAACTCTTCTTTGGCTTGGAGGTGCTTCGGTTGCTTTCAATGTCATGCTGAGTTAAACAGATGAACACGATGTATTAACGAGTCAGTCCTGATTTACAGCTCTGTTTGGTTAAAGAGCAAGAGTCACCAGCAAGATTCGATTAGTCTTGAAGATCAGTTACAAAATTAAGATTTTGTTGATTGGGTTTCTGTTCTATATTGGGCACCTCCACCTGAGAAGGCAGCAACCTTGCTTCAAAGGCTTTCGGACAATGCGGATCTATGCCCAACTAAAGCAAGAGGGGAGTGAGAAATCACTTTCATTCCATTAGTCTGATAACTAATAACTACATTTAATATTTCACCTGTGTAAGATGCAACTACAGTTGTCATCATTGTCATGTAGGCATAGAAGAGGATTAAAAGAATTCACATTTACATACTGTAGTTTCTTCTTCCCATTGGATGTTCCAAAATGCTTCCCGTCAGTGAGTTACTTTAGAAGTTAATTAAACAAATGTGAATTTTCATACAACAAACAGCCAATGAGATATAGTGAATCTGTTGCCGGATGTAGGTTCAGGGAACCATCTGGCTGGGGCATGAGTGCCATGGGATCTTCCTCCCCACATGCCACCTCCCTGAAAACACTCACTTTACCAGCGACATAGCATTCCAGAGTGTGGGGTCTTTCCATAAATGCCACATCTGTGTGTAAAATTCAGCTCCTGACCAAACTTCTGCCCACCCCCCCGTCTTTCCTGCAATTGCTTAGCAACCTGTTAAGTATTTTGGGGCATTTTCTACATTAGCGGAGCTAGAATTTAAGTTTGCTGTTGTACAAGGAAAGCTAAAGTGGGCCCTTGGGGTATATAATTTCTTCATTGTAAATAGGCATAAATTTGAACTCTTACCTCACAATTGATAATTACTCTCTCTATGCTACTATATTCCTTAAACCCCAAATATCTGACTTTTTTTCTAACAAACTTCCTGGGACATTAACAAATTGTTCATGACATTAAGGCAGCATTTGACCAAGTATGGTATCAAGGATCCTTAATAAAATTGAAGTCAATAGGAATTGGGTGGTGGGATGCAGGATAAACTCTTAACTGGCTGGAATCATATCCAACACAAAGAAAGATAGTTGTGGTTGTTAGAAGCTGATATCTCGGCCTCAAACCTGGCAGGGGTGAAATCATGATCAGGCTGGTGACGAGACTAGCCCACTGCACTGGGGGTGGGCTGATCCCTGCGATGGTGGTTTGTCCAGGCTAGGGTAGAGTAAAGGATCAGGGTAGCCAATGAGGTTAAACCAAGACTTTAGCTGATGCAATTTCTCAAAGCCATCTTGGCCTTTTGGCTAAGAGAAAGCATTAGTTCAAGCCCAGAAGGAGGTGCAATGCCTCATCCTGTCAGCTTGGATCTTGTTCGTCCCTCATGAGGGTACAATGAATGGGATTCAATTTGGTTTCTGGATGGAAAAACAAATTTGGAAAAGGTTGATCTTTGCAGGAGTTCCTCAGGGTAGTGTCGTAGGCCCAACCATCCTTAGCTGCTTCATCAATTGCCTTCCCTCCATCATAAGGTCAGAAATGGGAATATTTGCTGTTTATTGCACAATGCTCAGCATCATTCACAATTTCTCAGACAATGAAGTAGTCTGTGTCCACAAGACCTAGTGAACATACCAGGCAATGGCCATCTCAACCTCCCCTTGACATACATTGGCATTATCATTGACAAATCCCTCGTCTTTAACATCCTGGGGATCACTATTGACCAGAAACTTAACTGGATCATCCACATAAATGCTGTAACTAGAGGAACAGGTCAGAGATTCAGTATTCTCATATCATAGAACCCATACTGTTCAGTAGGAGGCCATTTAGCCCTTTGAGCCTGCAACAACAACAATTCCATCCAGGCCCTATCCCTGTAATCCTGCGAATGTACCCTGCTAATCTCCTGACACTAAGGGACAATTTAGCATGGCCAATCCACCTAACCTGCACATTTTTGGACTGTGGAAAAGGAAACCCACACAGACATGGGGAGAATGTGCAAACTCCACACTGACAGTGACCCGAGGCCGGGATTGAACCCGGGTCCTGGCACTGTGAGGCAGCAGTGTTAACCACTGTGCCACCATGTGGCGAGGGACTTACCTCCTGACTCTCCGAAGATTTTCTACCACTTAAAAGGGGTATGGTGTGTGATGTGAAACTTGCCTGGATGACTGCAGCTTCAATAACACAGGTTTAACATCAGCCAGGACAAAGCAAACTGCTTCCCATCCACCACCTTAAACATTCACCCCGTCAACCACTGGTGCACTGTAGCTGCAGTGTCTACCATCAACAAAATGCACTAGAAAAACTTGCCAAGGTTTTTTTGATAGCGCCTCCCAAATCTGCAACCTTCAACCCCTTGAAGGACAAGGCAGCAGGCACATGGACACATCACAGCCTGCAAATTCTCCTCCAAGCCACACACCATGCGGACTTGGAAATATATCACCATTCCTTCATTTCTCAGTAAAATCCTGGAATTACCTACCTAACAGTACTTTAAGAGTACCTTCACCACATCGACTGCAGTGTGTCAAACTCACCACCACCTTCTCAAGGCCAATTAGGATAGCCAATAAACACTGACCTTCACAATGACACCCATATCCATCAAATGAACAAAGAAAAAATTATATCGAACGCTTTTTGAAAGTACATCTATAATCAGGACCCAGTGACTTATCTGCTGACTTCTACAATCTTTTCAAACCAAATCTTTTTTTTCCCCCCAGTGAACTATATACCGCACTGAATAGTTACCGTAATGAAGTTGGCATTGATGTAATCAGAACCAGATTCATTCACATCTCCATCATGTAGGACTACTCGAGTGTGATCAACTAGAAGGAAGAAATAATTGATATTAGGTGTCAAACTACTTAAGAAGAGGAATGCTGTAAATGCTTATGAGGCAATTTCCTCTTCTGAGAGAATTAAAAATGAATCCATATTCTTCTAGACATGGCATACTCAGAATGCAGGTAATGTCCCTTCACTCAGCTGCTGTTTCCTGAAATGTCTAATGTGTGAACAGTTAGCTGCCAAGACAACTAACAAGGAAGACTTTCCAGAAAGGCAGTTTACTGCTGAAAGACAGCTGGTTTGGAACTGGTAACTAGTTTATGGTACACAAAGTCAGTAGTCACAAGATAAGTCACGACTGCAACTAGCGCAAGTGGGGGTGAAGAAGGTGCTACATGATAATTAAGTCAGTCAGGACTTGGGAGTCCTTGTTCAAGATTCTCTTAAGGTCAACGTGCAGGTTCAGTCGGCAGTTAGGAAGGCAAATGCAATGTTAGCATTTATGTCGAGAGGGCTAGAATACAAGAGCAGGGACGTACTTCTGAGACTGTATAAGGCTCTGGTCAGACCCCATTTGGAGTATTTTGAGCAGTTTTGGGCTCCGTATCTAAGGAAGGATGTGCTGGCCTTGGAAAGGGTCCAGAGGAGGTTCACAAGAATGATCCCCGGTTGAGGATTTTGGGTCTGTACTCATTGGAGGATGAGGGGGGATCTTATTGAAGCTTACAGGATACTGCGAGGCCTGGATAAAGTGGACATGGGGAGGGTGTTTCCACCAACAGGAAAAACTAGAACCAGAGGGCACAACCTCGGGCTAAAGGGACGATCCTTTAAAACAGAGATGAGGAGGAATTTCTTCAGCCAGAGAGTGGTGAATGTGTGGAACCCTTTGCGAAAGAAGGCTGTAGAGGCCGGGTCATTGAGTGTCTTTAAGACAGAGATAGATAGGTTCTTGATTAATAAGGGCATCAGGGGTTATGGGGAAAAGGCAGAAGAATGGGGATGAGAAAAACATCAGCCATGATTGAATGGCAGAGTGGACTCGATGGGCTGAGTGGCCTAATTCTGTTCCAAGTCTTATGATCTTATTGTTAGGAAACAAAGGTAATTTTGAGGGATTTACACTTTTGGTAAACGTTAGAAATAAGGTATAATTTTAAGTGGGTTTAATTTAATGTTTGTGTGCCTGAAAGAATAAAACTATATAGTTAGGTTCATGCCGGACAAATACCATTGTATGTGTGGAGGTTGGTCTCATTAGCGTCACAGAGCAATACAGCACGGAAACAGGCCCGTCGGCCCAACCGGTCTATGCTGACCATGATGCCCAGCTAGCCTCAATTGCCCGCGTTTGGCCCATATCCCCCTAATCCTTTCCCATCCATGCACTTATCCAAATGTTTTCTAAATGTTGCTATTGAATCTGCTTCAACCACTTTCTCTGGCAGCTCATTCCATACACGCACCTCCCTCTGCGTGAAGAAGTTGCCCCTCAGGTCCCTTTTAAATCTTCCCCTCTCGCCTTAAACCTACGCCTTCTAGTTTTCAATTCCCCTCCCCGGAAAAAAGACTGTGTGGTCATCCTATCTGTGCCTCTCATGATTTTATACACCTCAATAAGGTCAAATCTCATTCTCCTCCATTCCAAGGAATAAAGTCCTAACCTGGCCAACTGCTCCCTATAACTACAGGGTGACCAAAACTGCACACAAAACTTCAAGTGCGGCCTCATCGATGACTTATACAACTGCAACATAATGTCCCAACTCCTAAACCCAATCCTCTGACCAATGAAGCCAGTGCGCTAAACACCTTCTTCGCCACTTTGTCTACCTGTGATGCCGATTTCAATGAACTATTTGTACTCCTCGGTCTCTCTGTTCTTCAACACTCCCCAGGGTCCTACCATTCACTGTACAAGTCCTACCTTGGTTTGACTTTCCAAAATGCAGCACCTCACACTTATCTGTATTGAAATCCATTTTCCAATCCTCGGCCCATTTCCCTAACTGATCCCCCTGAAATTTTTGATAACCCTCATCGCTATCAACGATACCTCCTAATTTAGTATCACCCGCAAACTTACAACCATGCCTTGTACATTCACATCCAAATCATTTATAAAAATAACGAACAACAAGGGACCCAGCACAGACCCGAGGCACACCACTAGTCACAGGCCTCCAGTCCGAGAAACAACCTTCCACCATCACCCTCTGTTTCCTACCTCTGAGCTAATTTTGAATCCAACATGCTAGCTTTCCCTGGATTACATACATGCTAATCTTCCAGACTAGCCTGCCATGTGGGACCTTGCTAAAGTCCATATAAATAACATCTGCTGCCCTACATTCATCCATCCGCTTAATTACCTCTTCAAAAAACTGAAATTCATTAGACATGACTTGCAATGCACAAAGCCGTGCTGGCTATCCCCAATCAGACCTTGATTATCCAAATGTTGGTAGATCCTGTCCCTCAGAATCCGCCCCCCCCCCCCCGCCAATAACTTACCCACCACTGATGTCAGGCTCACTGGACTGTAATTCACTGGCTTGTCTTTGCTATCTTTCTTAAACAACGGAACAACATTAGCCACCCTCCAGACTTCCAGAACTTCGCCAGTGGAAAGAGATGAAGTAAGGGCCTCTGCAATTTCTTCCCTAGCCTCCCACATCTGAGGATGCACTTGATGAGGCCCAGGGGATTTAGCCACCTTAATGTGCTTTAAGGCTGCAGATACCTTCTCCCGAGTAATGTGCATGTGGCCCAAGATATCACCACCTGTTTCCCTTATTTCTTTAGACCCATGATGTTCGACGCAGCAAACACGGAGGAGAAATATTCATTAAAAATCTCACCCATCTCCTGTGACTCCACACACAGAAGGCTATGCTGATCATTAAGGGGACTTATTCTCTCTGTAGCCACCTTGTGTTTCTATTGCGTTTAGAGAGGGTTATGGCAAGAAGATTAAATAGCAGTAGCAGTGGTTGCTTAGCTGCTGGGAGCCTTTTAAGGTAGGAAGGCTTTTCAAGTTTTAGTTGGATATATTGCAGTTGAAGACAGGACATTGAGGAGTGAACATCTCTCAATTCTGCCAAAGACTGGACAGGACCAGGGAGCTGCAAAGAGGCAGGCTTCTCAGAAAACCAGATACAGTCCAGATAAGCAGGGCATTGAGACAGGAAGAATGACTGAAGTGAAGAAAGCAGAGACCGAGATAATCTTACAGGGCAGGATGTTCTTGTAGCGATTCTTGTTCTTGTTTTCGGGCCGCTGTCCTTCCTTTCTGCTGTAGAGAAGTTTACACTCTTGCTGCTGTAGTGTCTGCAACAGAATAAGTTTGGGTTGAACAGTCACCATTTTGAACAATGGCAGAACAGGACCACTAATGACCGCAGCTCCCTTTGGTGTGCAGGGATTGAAAAGAAACACAGACAGCCATAGTATCTATTAATTGTACAGGAACCCTTGCACATGTTGGAAAGCCAGATGGGGCAGAGGTATTCACTCAGGTGGTGCAGTACACAACAACCGGCACCAGTGGAACCATACCCAGAAATTGAGGGGAGGGAAAAAAGTCAGACCTCGAAACTCATTAGGGTTTTAAAATTATTGTATTTTAGAATAAGCGACCAGGAGCTCATTTCAGCAAAATCATTAAAAATGGCAGAGAGTTTGATGGCAGTCAGGCGCAGGGAGATGGCTTGGCAGGGCTGTAGATAGTTTGACAGTGGATAACAGCTGGCTGTCATTCACAAGTCACTCCAGGGATTGTTGAGCTGACAGAATGCTCAGAACATTGATGATCTTGAACTCGAAAAACATCTGCGTTCTCTGTAATGTCATCCAAAAGGTAGATTAAAGAAAACTGACCTTTTAAAATAAAAACGTGTACACAGCAGTATGGATCTGGACGTATGCAACACTGCTCGGTGTGTTGAATAAAGAGGGAGAATGCTGCAAGTGTACCGTAGTTGGCCAGCTCCCGCGGGACAGGAACAGTGTGTGAAAGGTCCTTACTTAGAATCATGAAGGATTTGGCACCCAAAACGTTCATCTATCTTTGCTCTTTACAGCCGATGGCTTTGCAATGCCAGCAATTTCTGTCTTTATTTCAGATTGAGTTCTAAGACTTCTTACTTTATTTCAGATTGCCAGGAATTTCAATTTTCCTTAGCGTTCAGAGTTTCAACCGCCAGCAGCTGATGGGATAAGTATCTGTTTGCCGGTGGACAATTAGGAAACAAAGTACACTGCACATCGAAAGAGATGGTTATTAATTTTATCTGACACCTATTTATGCCTCGTCACTGGATAATGCTCCGTGTACAATGGACTGGATAGAAAGAATTAACATTCACTTTTCTCCCCTTTCCAGTCACTTTTTCAATTCCCTGTTTGAAAGGAGAGACTGAAGGTATCGGCGAATGATTTACTGACCCTGACAAGTCAAGGATGCCGAATTAACAAGAGAGATTAAAATGGCAAAAAATCTCAATCACAAACCAGCGGGCGATTTTAATTGGCAATTCGTTTCCTGACACTGATGAATTCAACGACCTCTAGCCAGCTCGTGAAGCCATCCATCAGAGAATAGCTGTTCAAGCATTTAAGAAAAATAAAAAATAGAATTATAAAGAACAGTCAATTCACTAATATTCTGATCTTTGACAGCAGCCCTAACAGTAAAATTTTTATCCAAGCAAGCAAAGTTCAATTTTAATTCATTCCTGATCCTCCGAGGATAGGTTTCCATTTCACCAGTTGCAGCAGAATGAAACCCAGGTGCTAGAAATGAATGGGCCGTCCACTGATCCAATATATCATTCGTTCCTGGTCCAATTTATCTTCAACCTCCCAAGTGAACAGAAATATTTACCTCGAACTCTTCCCAGAATCCTTGCTTCACCTTGTCCATCATCTCCGCTGGTTTGCTCAGTTCTCTCACACGGCTTTCAATCTCGGCTGCATTTATTCGTGTTGTGTTTAGTGGCTGCAGGGGGAAGCGAGGAAGACGGAATTCAATTTGCAAACAAATCATTTCCCACCCCCCATCTCCTTTATTCTACAGCTCCCTGATATATGCATCTTTCCTCCCATCTTCTAGGCTCCCTCCACCATGGCCCAGTTCAGTGTTACACCAATAGGAATATACTGGCTGCTTAAGTACACTGGAGGAGGAGGCGGGAGCAGGAACTTAACCAACCAGTCATTGCGCTGGGAGCACATTCTCTTCCACACCCATGGAGTTGGGATGGATTTCCATAATTTTTCACAACGCAAATTCCTTTCAGTGCAAGACCAATAACTGGTCCATTTGGTGCTGGTCTTAGAATCATAAAGTTCCTATAGTGCAGAAGGAGGCCATCAGAGGATTAGATAGGGTGGATAGTGAGAGCCTTTTTCCTCGGATGGTGATGGCTAGCACGAGGGGACATAGCTTTAAATTGAGGGGTGAGAGATATAGGACAGATGTTAGAGGTACGTTCTTTACTCAGAGAATAGTAAGGGCGTGGAATGCCCTGCCTGCAGCAGTGGTGGACTCGTCAACGTTGAGAGCTTTCAAGTGGTTATTGGATAAACATATGGATGATATTGGAATAGTGTAGATTAGAGGGGCTTTAGTTTGGTACCACTGGTCGGCGCAACATCGAGGGCCGAAGGGCCTGTGCCGCGCTGTAATGTTCTATGTTCTATTTGGCTCATCGAGCCTGCACTGACAACAATCCCACCCAGGCCCTATCCCCGCAACTCCATGTATTTACCCTCTTAATCCCCTCTACACTAATGGTCATTTTGGCATGGCCAACCTAACCCGCACATCTTTGGACTGTGGGAGGAAACCGGAGCACCCGGAGGAAACCCATGTAGACTTGGGGAGAACGTGCAAACTCCACACAGTCACCCGAGACTGGATCCCTGGCACTGTGAGGCAGCAGTGCTAACCACTGTACTGTCTTGTCTGAAGTCACATTTTAATTTAAATGTAAAAACATAAATAATGCCCTACTACAGTGACCCGATGGGCACAGCACTAATCATTGCATTTGGAGCAACATGACATTAATAAACCCTTCATCAGCCATGCAACCGGAATATAATCCAATCATAGCCCATCATAGCGAGGACACAGACTGGCTTATTAGGAATCAATCTGCACAAAGTCCCTGAAGCAGTGCGCTCATTATACTAAATCTAAGCTTTAATTGGAAATCATTGTTGCCATAGAACACATCTATTCATTTAGATATTGAATGCACCGAGAAAAGCAGAGTAACAAAAGGCTCATTATTTGTTGGTGGGCATGACACGTCCAGAGAATGCTCACACAATTAACACCAACTGGGGAATGCTTCTTGCTGCAATACCCTCCCCGCACCACAGCCTTTTCCTTCATTTGCTGCCACAGGTATTTTTAACATTCTCTGTAGGGGTGTTGCCGGTGAGGCCAGCATTTGTTGCCCATCGCTAATTGCCCTTGAGGTGGTGATGGTACCTTCCTGTACCGCTACAGTCTATCTGCTTGACTTTTTAAACAGCGGGTTTTTAAAAATTCATTCGTGGGACATGGGCGTCGCTGGCTGGGCCAGTATTTATTGCCCATCCCTAGTTGCCCTTCGAGGGCAGTTAAGAGTCAACCACATTGCTGTGGCTTTGGAGTCACAGATAGGCCAGACCAGGTAAGGACAGCAGATTTCCTTCCCTGAAGGACATCAGTGAACCAGATGGGTTTTTTCGACAATGGTCATCGGTAGATTCAAAATTCCAGATTTTTTTTAAAAATTCAATTCAAATTCCACCATCTGCTGTAGCGGGATTCGAACTCAGGTCCCCAGAACATTAGCTGAGTTTCTGTATTAATAGTCTAGCAATAATACCACTAGGCCATCGCCCACCCCAGTATACTGCAATTGCTTGCTGGGCCGTTTCAGAAGGCAATTATGAGGCATTGCTTTGGGTCTGGAGTTATCTGCAGACTAGATTTGGTTCAGGACAGCAGACTATTTTCTCTAAAGTATATCAGTGAACCAGAGGGGTTTTGACGACTGTAGTTCCATGGTCACTATTACTCAGACTAGCTTTCAATTCCAGATTTATTCAGTAATTGAATTTTTTAATTGTCCCTCTGCCCGCTCCCCCATCCCTCAATTCCGAGACACCAAAAATCTGTCCATCTCAGCCTCAAACGTAACCAAAAATGAAGCATCCATTACCCTCTGGGGTAGAGCATTCCATAGATCCACAAGCCTGTGATTGATTAATTCCTCCTTATCTCAATTCTCAGAGAGAGAATGCAGACTGCTCGCACATGGAGTTTGGTCATGATACCCACAGCTGACCACTAACTGGCAAGAGAGCATAGGTAGCGCCAATTTTTTGTTATTCATTCGTGGGACATGTGCATCGCTGGCTGCCCACCATTTATTGCCCATCCCTAGTTGCCCTTGGAGGGCAGTTGAGAGTCAACCACATTGCTGTGGTTCTGGAGTCACATGTAGGCCAGACCGGGTAAGGACAACAGATTTCCTTCCCTAAAGGACATTAGTGAACCAGATTGTTTTTTTCCGACAATGGTTTCCTGGTCATCAGTAGGTTCTTAATTCCAGATTTTTAAATATCAAATTCAAATTCCACCATCTGCTGCGGCGGGATTCGAACCCGGGTCCCCCGAACATTAGCCGAGTTTCTGGATTAATAATGTAGTGATAATACTACATTAATCCTGCTATCGCCTCCCCCTGTTCCGAGTTGTGACAATTCTGATTCCCAATATCCCATTGCGAAAGTAAAATGATATCACCTCCATTTGGGTGTTTATCCCTTCAGCTGCCTTACAGGTCAGGAAACCAGGATTAAGCTGGGGTGGGAGTCTTACAGGCTCCATTGTTGGTGAGAGTTAACACAGAAAACCCTCATCACTGGAGCAAGATTTTACTATTAACAACTGGTGCCCTCTAGTGCCAATGCCACAGTAATGCAATGCTGAGCAACATAAGAACATAAGAACTAGGAGCATCTAGCCCCTCAAGCCTGCTCCGCCATTCAATAAGATCATGGCTGATCTGATAGTGGGTTCAGTTCCACTTACCTGCCCGCTCCCCATAACCCTTAATGGTTAAAAATCTATCTATCTGTGACTTAAACACATTTAACGAGGTAGCCTCTACTGCTTCATTGGGCAAAGAATTCCAAAGATTCACTACCCTCTGGGAGAAGAAGTTCCTCCTCAACTCTGTTCTAAATTGACTCCCCTGTATTTTGAGGCTATGCGCCCTAGTTCTTGTTTCCATTGTAAGTGGAAATAACCTCGCTGCTTCGACCCTGTCTAGCCCCTTCATTATCTTATATATCTCTATAAGATCTCCCCTCAACCTTCTAAACTCCAATGAGTACAGACCCAGTCTACTCAATCTCTCCTCATAAGCTAACCCACTGATCTCCGGAATCAACCTACTGAACCTTCTCTGTACCCCCTCCAAAGCTAATATATCCTTTCTTAAATAAGGGGACCAAAATTGTACACAGTACTCTAGGTGCGGCCTCACCAGTGCCCTGTACAGTTGCAGCAAGACCTCCCTGCTTTTATACTCCATCCCTCTCGCGATAAAGGCCACCATTCCATTTGCCTTCTTGATTACCTGCTGCACCTGCAAACTGAGTTTTTGTGATTCATGCACAAGGACCCCCAGATCCCTCTGCACAGTAGCATGTTGTAATTTTTCACCGTTTAAATAATAGTCCATTTTACTATTATTCCTTCCAACGTGGATAACCTCACACTTACCAACGTTATACTCCATCTGCCAGATCCTTGCCCATTCACTTAGCCTATCCAAATCTCTCTGCAGACTCTGTGTCCTCCACGCAATTTGCTTTCCCACTCATCTTTGTGTCATCCGCAAACTTTGTTACCCTACACTCAGTCCCCTCCTCCAGATCGTCTATGTATATGGTAAATAGTTGAGGCCCCAGCACCGATCCCTGCGGCACGCCACTAGTCACTGATTGCCAACCGGAAAAGCACCCATTTATTCTGCCTCTCTGCTTTCTGTTAGATAGCCAATCCTCAATCCACGCTAACACTTTACCCCCAACTCCGTGTACCTTTATCTTATGCAGCAACCTTTTGTGAGGCACCTTATCGAATGCCTTCTGGAAATCCAAATACACCACATCCACCGGTTCCCCTGTGTCAACCGCACTCGTCATATTCTCAAACAATTCCAGTAAATTAGTCAAACATGACTTTCCCATCATGAATCCATGCTGCGTCACACTGAACAAGACAACTAATGCAGTTTAATCTCTTGCTCTCCAATGGAGACAGCATTTCTTAGAATAAATTCAGATGCTTTGCAAATCACAGCACCATATTTAGCCCTGTCCTAGTCCAGGTGCCTCATTACCTGTTTGAGCTGCAAGACGGTGCCCAAGGTTTCCACCATGGGGTTCTTTTTGTAGTGTTCCACCAGGTCCGTCAAGGAATCAAACTTTTCCCCGCCACCAACATCGTATTTCCCATCCTGGGTGAAGCAGGAGAGAGAATAAATACACATTTTGTGGGGGCTGCTGAAAATATTACACAATCAACCTGTTTAGTTAGGGCTTAAAGACCAAGGCTGAATTCCTTACAAAACCAGAAACTGCCACCTCTGACGAAGGGTCATCCAGACTCGAAACGTTGGCTCTATTCTCTCTCCACAGACGCTGTCAGACCGGAGATTTTCCAGCATTTTCTGCTTTTGCTTCAGGTTCCAACATCCGCATTAATTTGCTTTTATCTGAACTGGTTACAGTAGGTGCAGTCCAAAGATGTGCGGGTTAGGTTGATTGGCCAGGTTAAAAATTGCCCCTTAGAGTCCTGAGATGCGTAGGTTAGAGGGATTAGCGGGTAAATATGTGGGGGTAGGGCCTGGGTGGGATTGTGGTCGGTGCAGACTCGACGGGCCGAATGGCCTCCTTCTGCACTGTAGGGTTTCTATGATTTCTATGAGAGGCTAATAGCTCAGAACATGAGGGGGGGGGGGAAGATTCAGACCTTTTAAAAAGGGGCAATGAAACCAAACAGAATGGTCAGTCCCCCGTCTCTTACATTTGGTGGTGTTTTCTTCGATTAGGACACTCAAAACCGGTCTCTTCATTTTTAAAAGTAAAAAATACTTATGGAACATAGTTCCCCTCAAGCTTCACGCTCAGATTACATTCCCCAAATACTAATCGGAGAGTCGCTATTCCCTGGTATCAAAATGAGGTAACAATGCAGTGATGTCCATGAGCTATCTTGCATTAAATTGTGATAACGTTATTCATATTTTTCACACACACACAGAGTTTAGTGTTGCAAAGTTTTTTGTTGAGTGGGGAGTCAAGGACCCCCACAATGCATTACAATGATATCAGCAGAACAAGTATGTCACTTAAGGCAATACACTTGGTGCCAGTGTATACGTACACTTCATCATTCTGAGCATGTCCTTAAGGAGACTGGAAGCGCTGTAGCATGGAACAAAAATAAATGCTTCAAGTTAAATTGGCAAATTTGCTTGCCTGCTGTTCTGGCAGCAATCCGAGCACTAAATATCAATTTATTTTGTGAACATGCCATTGAGCAGCTGGATAATACCAGGCTTCAGCAGACAATCAGCCTAAACAGGACAATGCTAACGAGGATGATTCAGGTCTGTCCTTCACTCATCGATGCAGAGTGTCACTCTATTTCCACAGTTTATACCGCTGGGTTTATTAAATGTGACTAGCAGCTGCACCGAGGGATACTGTAAAACTACCTGCTCATTGTCACTTGTAATTATATTGATACAACTCATCTACGTAATTATACAGGTATCACTGATTGTGATCAATCCAAAGCATCCAGAGAATGTACCTTGGTGAGTGATGTACAGAAAGGGTAGATTTGTGCGCTTGACAGCAGGAGTAATGAAGACGCACTCTTCCGATTTCAAAGGAGAAACAAACTATCGTGGCTAACTCCAATTTAAACATTCTGCCATTTAAATTACAGTGGATCGCTTCTGGCGTTGTCCAGAACACAGAGGTGATCTAGTTGTTAATATGTTCTGTTTGTTTCTTTTCTGCTGTTAGTAGTTCTTGTAGGAATTCGGATAACTGGAGTGGAGGTGAACTTGCAAACTATAGGCTCCAGAATAGGATGCCATTCAGTCCATCATGCCTGTGCCAGTTCTTTGATAGAACTGCCCAATTAGTCCCATTTTTCCTGTTCTTTCCTCATTGCCCTGTACATGTTTTCCTTTCAAATACTTATTCAATTCTCTTTTGAACATTACAATGGAGTCTGCTTCCACCAAGCTTTCAGGCAGTACATCCCAGATTACAACTCGCTTTGTAAAAATGCTTTCTCCCATCACCTTTGGTTCTTTTCCAATCACCTCAAATCTGTGTTGCCAACTCTTCAGGAAGCAGTTTTTCCTTATTTACTCTATCAACGTCCTTCAGAAATTTTGAACAGGTCTATCAAATCTCTTCTTAATCTTCTCTGCTCGAAGGAGAACAATGCCAACTTCTCCAGTTTCTCCAACTAGCCAAGTTCTAATTCTAGTAAATCTCTCCGCCAGGGCGTTGGCATCCTTATCAGAATAGGTGACATCCAGAATTAAACACAATATCACAGCTGAGGCCTAACTAGTGCTTCATGAATGTTTCACGTAACATTTTTGCTTTTGGATTCCATTCCTCTATGAATAAAGCCAACATCCCATAGGTCTTTTTGAAAAGAAAAAAAAACTGCCTTCTCAACTTGCCCTCCTACCTTCAATGATTTGTGCACTCCCCAGCTCCTTCAAAATTATAAAATTTACTTTATATTGTCTCTCCTCATTCCAAAATGCATCACTTTACATTTAGCAACGTCAAATATCATCCAGCCAGCCTATTTTATCTGTCAATGCGCCACCTCCCCAACCCCCCCCGAAGCCTGGAACTATCTTTCTCATTGCTTACTACAATTCGGCATTGTGAGATTTGCAGCGTTGAAATTATGTCCTTTACACCCAAGTTCAAATCTTTTAATATTTTTGCCGTGTGCAAGCACATTTTGAAATCATTGTATGATTAATTATTAGATGTTGTGTGTTTATATGATACTTGGGTGTTCATTTTAGGACAAGTATGCCCTCCCAGAACTTATGGAGTCACGGGACAGCCTGACTGCATGAGGAAAGAAATGAAATGGGGCTGGGAATGAAAATGCTGTGAACCATCTAATCCTCTTGATTAGGCTGTTACTTCCTTCCATGTTCCATTATGACATACAATTAAGGCAGAGACATTTTTCAAGCTGTACGCTGCAAGTACCGCCAGAGGTTTGCAGTTTGGTGTTTTGGAAATTCGATCAGACAATACGGATCTGTTCTGTGAAGTTTCATTAGTCTTATCCATTATCCCACAATGAGATTACGAGTCATAAATCTGGTTAAGTATTTGCTAGATGCCGAATTTATGGCCCTCTATCTCAGTATCGATACTAAAGTGTATTTTGTTTTTATAAAAAAAGAGATTACTATTTTCTTTGCCAGGGCCTGTTTTCTCACAATAACGTTAATGACCTTCAGTGTGTACAATCCAAATTAAACTCAGCACTTTCACAACAGATTTTTAGCAATTTCAGCCACGCTGCAACTAAGTTACAGACAACATTTTAACTCCATTAATATCTTAGTCACAACACTAGGCAATCATTCAAGAGCACATGGAGATTAAAACAGACCTTGCACCATGGATAAACATCTTGAATTTTAAGCAGTTCCTCATTTCACATTTGATGCACAAAAACATCAATCATAATTGCACGGGGCAATATCCCGATAACATGGAGTAAAAAAAAAAATCCCTACTAACAGTTGTTGTGTGAAGTGATGCCGCTAAACTTTACCTGGCAGCGGATCATTACGTGTGTGACTTTCGGTTTCCCCTCACTGCTCTCCCCTTTATCATCTCCAGTCCTCACAGACAGAACAAAATCTCCGGGATGGCTCTGGCTCTCCCGCACGAGGAAACTTCCTGGCTTTCCTTTCTCGGTCAGCAGTTTCTCTGCCTCTTTTCCCGAGAGGTGTCCATGGAACCACCTTTTGCAAAAAATAAGAGGTGATTAGTTTAATTGAAGCAACATCAGCTTACACAGTAACCCACGAATGTGGTACGTTCAAGGCAACGGTTAAAACCCAATCGCAGTCCCAAGAGCCATTTCCTCCAAACTCAAAAATATCATATTCAAACAAATTTCAGAAACTAAATCTTCCTTATCTAGCTCTTCCATTGTTACAGTAAGTGATTCCACAGTACTGGAGAACGCGTTAAGATGTCGATCCCAAGCAATGCCTCTCAGAGGAAGCCTAAAGGTTAGGCAACTTTCAACAGCAAGAGGAAAATAACCAGAGGAGTCGTCGTTGCTTTTTTCATGGCAACTAGCCACAATAGCATTGTCAGGTGACCAGGAGCAAGAAGGGTGTCCAGCCACACCTCAGTCAGGATACACTGCACTAAATGGAAGACCAAAGTGGGGAAGTGTCATCTTTCTTCCCCTGTTGGTGGTGGGGAGGAATGATTTTTTAAAAAGGTTGAGGGGAGGAGGCTAAAATGCACAATTGTTAGCCCATGATCAGCCTTGGCTCAGCAGTAGCACTCTCACCTGAGTCAAAGACCTCAAGCCCCACCATAAAGACCCGTGGGCATCACCTACGCTTACACTTCAGTGCTGTGCTGTCTGCCGGTTCTGTTCTGTACCAGCTGTAAACTCCAGAATGTACCCCCCACAATCAAGTATGGATCAGTGATACGTAAAAAACAAGAAAAGAACGTTCTTAACACCGATCACTGCGGGAACATTACAAACTCCCGTTCTTCCTTTAAACTGTGGCAATGTCTTGCTGAGCTCGAGAAATCCCATGACACTATTCAAAGAAGAATTTGTTTGAGGGACCAAGTTGTGCACAAATTGATTGCTGCGATTGTCTGCATTATAACATGGGCTAAACTGAAAAGTACTTTGTTGGCTGTGAAATAGTTTTTGAAAGATACCACGTAAATGCACGTTTCTTTCCTGTCTCCCTGCTCATGTCTCAGACGTGTATGTGAATCCAGCTGAGACTGAAGAAATTAAAATCAACTCTCTACGCCAGCTACAACTCTCCGATACAAATTATGGTTGGGCTAGTTTCAGCCCACTTTAAGCCCAACTACAAACAGGAGCTGTCACTAATTAATAATTTGAGATCGGGCATAATGATGGTTGGTGCAGGAAATTGGATGGTCACAATGTTACAGGGGGGTTCATCTTCAGAGGTTGGCTGTTTAAGCCAGATTGCTGATCAAGATGGTTTGCTGTGTGGAGCACTTATCTGCAGATGGGTTTGTGTTTAAACTATAAGTTCTTGATGCCAAAACTTGGCAGCGAAGATGGGGAAGCCACCTTTCCCAGCATCCTCATCCTTTACTTTAACACAGGGTGGGGGAGAAGACTTGGGCAGTGTATTATCCTTTGTTAAAAAAAAAATCGTAGCAATACTGTTGTTTAGCTGGTAAGCTACAAGGGCTGGTATGCTATATCACTAGCTTTCAGAGCGCCGCTCCTTCATCAGGTGAGTGGGATTTCCCACCTGAAAGGGGCAGCGCTCCGAAAGCTAGTGGCTTGTGCTACCAAATAAATCTGTTGGACTTTAACCTGGTGTTGTGAGAACATGTGAGGGGCGGCACGGTAGCACAGTGGTTAGCACTGCTGCTTCACAGCTCCAGGGTCCCGGGTTCGATTCCCGGCTCGGGTCACTGTCTGTGTGGAGTTTGCACATTCTCCTCGTGTCTGCGTGGGTTTCCTCCGGGCGCTCCGGTTTCCTCCCACAGTCCAAAGATGTGTGGGTTAGGTTGATTGGCCAGGTTAAAAATTGTCCCTGAGATGTGTAGTTAGAGGGATTAGCGGGTAAATATGTGGGGGTAGGGCCTGGGTGGGATTGTGGTCGGTGCAGACTCGATGGGCCGAATGGCCTCCTTCTGCACTGTAGGGTTTCTATGATTCTATGACTTCTTACTGTGTTTACCCCAGTCCAACGCCGGCATCTCCACATCATGACTATACCACACGATGACACATTCAGGAGAGCTTCACAATTCCCTACATGGCACAATCCTAGCTTTAGCAGATATCACAGGGTGGGCACTTTCAGACAGGAACATGCAATAAGGTGTCCTAATGTTCAGCTGCCTTCTTACATTTGGGATTCTATCCCAATGACTGCACAGATGTAAGGTCTGACTCCAACGTATCACTATTCCAGTTGGTGTATTCAGCGCAGCAATATCTTATTTTTCTTTGAAATGTGCAGCCGGTAGTTAGTGCCCATCTCAAGTTGCCCTTGTACAAGTAAGTGGTTGGCTACCAAACTAGGCCACTTCAGGGGGCAGTGAAGGGTCACCTAGAGATCAGATGAGGTAAAGACATCAGGTTTCCTCCCCAGAGCACATTGACAGACGAGATGGGTTTTCAATGACAGCTAAACAGCTCCATGGTCATTTTGACTGATATCAGCCTTCAACTGCAGGTTTAAAATAAAAATAATTCATATTCCTAAACTGCTTTGGTGAAATTTGAACTGAGGTTCTTTGGTGGCACAGTGGTTAGCACTGCTGTCTCACAGCGCCAGGGATCCAGGTTCAATTCCGGCCTCAGGTGACTGTCTGTGTGGAGTTTGCACATTCTCCCCATGTCTGCATGGGTTTCCTCCGGGTGCCCGGTTTCCTCCCACAGTCCAAAGACGTGTGGGTTAGGTTGATTGGCCATGCTAAATTGCCCTTTAGTTTCAGGGAGATTAGTGGGGTGAATACGTGCAGTTATGGGGATGGGGCCTGGGTGGGATTGTGATCGGTGCAGGCTCGATGGGCCGAATGGCCTCTTTCTGCACTGTAGGGATTCTATGATTCTAAGTAGTCTAAGAGCATAACCCCTAGACCACCACCCCTTCAACATAGGAATTAAAAGGGTGAGGTAACAGTATTATTTCTCACATCTCTCCCCCACATCTAGATACAGTAAATGTATAAACTGTCCCCTGAAGTGAATGCGATGCTTCTTTCATTTTCCTGGAATCATTCTAATTTATTAAAATAGATGTTAGAAACAGAAAGCAGCGTTAAAAAAACCTTCTGGAAATAACCACCCATTTTGGGCAGGTGCTATTTTTGGTTTAAACTATTAGTGACAGAGCATAATTCGCTCCCTTATAGCAGAAACGCAGTAAAAGAAAAAGAGGGAGGGGGGAATTGCTGATTTCGCAATGACATAAGGATCCACGTAAGCACTCCAGACTGAAATGCATTTGGTACAAAACTCCAACTTTCAAAGGCAACACTCAAGATGACTCAACAGCCTTCGCCGTCAACAAAACTGATTTCATACGGGGTTCAGCAGCACGGGGCTTACCTCTCGGAGGTGGGGTCGGCACAGTTCAGTGGATACTTCAGTTCAATAACATCGCCATTCTTCTCCTTCAGCTGTCCATGGTGCTCCATGTAGTACTGTACCAACTCAGCCAGTGTAGCAAACTTCTCCCCTCCATACAAATCGTAGTAATCACCTGTATTCTGAATTTTGATGTGCGTAACAGCCCCATTTCGCCTAGGAGATCAAAACAACCGGATTACAGCAATGACATTTATGTAAAATCTAAATTTTCTTCTCCCCTCCCTCCACAACACGGAAGGTTTTCCTTGTTTTAACTACTGCGCGGCCTTTACCCATTTCTATCTCTGAACCCGCTCCAGCCCCAGAACCTTCTGAAATCTCTGGGTTCTTTCAATTCTGACCTCTTGCCCACGCCCGATTTAATAACTCTGCCACTGGTGGCCCTGTCTTCAGCTTTCTGGACTTTTGAGCTCCGGAACTCAGTCCATCTGCCTCTCTCCTCTCTGTTACAACGTCCCTTAAAACTCAGCTTCTTTGACTAAGCTTTTGGTCATCTCTCCTAATATCATCCATGTGCCTTGGGTGTCAAACTTTGCTTCCGTTACACTCCTATATAGCACCCTGGGGTGTTTTGCTATGTTAAAGATGCCAAACGATGTTTCTGTTGAAAGAGTTAGTAACCTGTTCAAACTCTCTGCTAATACTGTCATCCAGTGACTACAATAATGGCCATTTATGTCTCAGTGTAAATGAAATAGCAAGAGTACTGAAACATCGATGTGGATTACGCAGGCATAGGTCAGACAACTCCAGCCCATCCCGTGATCAGGTCAGCTTTATCACTACAAGGACGCATCAGGTAGTGACCACAAGAGTCTCAGAGGAAAGGATATCAAAAAAGCGACATCCCAGGACAGTTGTGCCGGGTTACATGGCTCCTCTGTCTCACTAATACCACATAAGAGGTTTGGGCTCTAGCCGCAAGAAACTATAAAAGGTCATGAATGTAGCCCAATCCATCACGCAAACCAGCCTCCCATCCATTGACTCTGTCTACACTTCCCGCTGCCTCGGCAAAGCAGCCAGCATATTTAAGGACCCCATGCCCCCGGACATTCTCTCTTCCACCTTCTTCCATCGGGAAAAAGATACAAAAGTCTGAGGTCACGTACCAACCGACTCAAGAACAGCTTCTTCCCTGCTGCTGTCAGACTTTTGAATGGACCCAACGTGCATTAAGTTGATCTTTCTCTACACCCTAGCTATGACTGTAACACTACATTCTGCACTCTCTCGTTTCCTTCTCTATGAACAGTATGCTTTGTCTGTATAGTGCGCAAGAAACAATACTTTTCATTGCATGCTAACACAATACAATAATAAATTAGACCAAAATGGAAGTTGCCCATGAATAATCTAACTCCAGGTCTTCTTCCTGTTGCTTTTACAGCGAAGCAGGTTAAGTTGGAGAAGGTTCTGTATCTGCTATTTCTCCTGAATGCATAACCAAAACCAGCACCCAAGTTACAATGTGAGCTAACCCATTCAAAACAGAGATCTCTGCAATACCTTCATACTGGAGATAAAGTGGATAAACTAAATCAACCGGCCACAACAACATATGCATTTCTGGGGGGGGGGGGGGGGGGGTGGTGGTGGCTATTTAGAATTCCTTGTCCACTGTATTCTGAAGTACAGCTTTTCATGTTGAATTCTGCTTTTATTTCTTGAATAGGTGACTAAAGTAATCAACAAGAGAATGTTTATGGACATTATTTATAAGGACTTCCCAAAGGCATTTGATAAAATCTCTCACAAGAAGCTGGCAGCTAAAGTTGAAGCCTATGGAAGAGCTTCTCTTGCTGGCAGAATGTGATTAGTGAAAAGGATTTGCGTTGAGGCCTCAATCATTTTCCATATATGTAAATGCCTTGGTGACGGGCAGCAGCGATCTCCGCTCTGCTATAGGTTTCGGAGATGTGGATACTCTATAGCAGGCACCTCAAAGCACTGGAAAAGTACCACCAGCAAGATCCTCCAAATCTGGAGGCAAGGAAAGCAGTCCAATAGCAGCATCCTTTTCCAAGCAAGCCTGCCCAGCATTGAGGTGCTAATCACTCAAAACCAGATCCGCTGGGAGGGTGGCACAGTGGTTAGCACTGCTGCCTCACAGCACCAGGGACCTGGGTTCGATTCCCGGCTTGGGTCACAGTCTGTGAGGAGTCTGCACGTTCTCCCCCTGCTTGCATGGGTTTCCTCCAGGTGCTCCGGTTTCCTCCCACAGTCAAAAGACGTGCTGGTTAGGTGCACTGGCCATGCTA
This sequence comes from Mustelus asterias, assembly GCF_964213995.1. Taxonomy (NCBI): domain Eukaryota; kingdom Metazoa; phylum Chordata; class Chondrichthyes; order Carcharhiniformes; family Triakidae; genus Mustelus; species Mustelus asterias. The sequence goes on along the minus strand of NC_135813.1, from coordinate 95,407,043 downwards.
AATTCTCCCTCAGTGTACCCGAACAGGTGCCAGAGTGTGGCGACTAGGGGATTTTCACAGTAACTTCATTGCAGTGTTAATGGAAAGTCACAGAATCCCTACAGTGCAGAAGGAGGCCATTCAGCTCATCGAGCTTGCACCAACAACAACCGAGGCCCTATCCCCGTAACCCCACATATTTACCCTGCTAATCTCCCTGACACTAAGGGGCAATTTAGCCTTATCTCAACTTAACCCACACATCTTTGGAATGTGGGATGGAACCCACGCAGAAACGGGGAGAATGTGCAGAACCCACACAGACAGTGACCCAAGCCGGGAATTGAACCCGGGTTCCTGGTGCTGAGAGGCAGCAGTGCTAACCACTGTGCCAGTGCTGCCCTACTTGTGACACTAATAAATAAACTTGTTTCTAAACCTGGCACCAAACCCTGAAACAACTGTGCTTCTCAGAACTTGGTCGCAGGAGAATCCCAGGAGAGCAGAATGCTTCAGGGATATCCTCAAAGCATTCCTGAACAGGGGTCACACATACCAGTCCCAATCTTGGAAATCCATGACTTGCGACTAACCAAAATGGAGAGGTTTCACTTGGGAAGGCAGCCAACATAGAGAGATTTCACCGGGAACATGCAGAGATGAAGTTGAGGTGCCGGCAAGAACACACAAACCCCCAAATAACCCATCTGCCCAACCATCCGAGCACCATCTACCTCATGTGGCAGAGTTGCAAATCAGATTTATTGGTCATCTCAGAACCCAACAAACCGGAGTGCAAGTGAGTCATCCTCGATCCTGAGGGATTGCCCCAAGGAGCTGGTTCTGAGATAGAACCTCACATATCCAAATGTGTGGAAGACACAGAAACAGGTGACATTGTCTACAAGTCTTTCTTGAATTGTAAGTAGTGCAGATGGAAGCATAAAATAGAATGGGATGGGCAAACCTGTAGTGCATGCAGTTCAATACAGGCAAAACAGAGGTCACCCAATTTGGAACTGAAAAGGATTGAATGGAGTATTTTCTAAATATAAGGGCGGCACGGTAGCACAGTGGTTAGCACTGCTGCTTCACAGCTCCAGGGACCCGGGTTCGATTCCCGGCTCAGGTCACTGTCTGTGTGGAGTTTGCACATTCTCCTCGTGTCTGCGTGGGTTTCCTCCGGGTGCTCTGGTTTCCGCCCACAGTCCAAAGATGTGCGGGTTAGGTTGATTGGCTATGCTAAAATTGCCCCTTAGTGTCCCGAGATGCGTAGGTTAGAGGGATTAGCGGGTAAATGTGTGGAGATGTGGGGGTAGGGCCTGGGTGGGATTGTGGTCGGTGCAGACTCGATGGGCCAAATGGCCTCTTTCTGCACTGGAGGGTTTCTATGATTCTATGAAATGGTGAAAAGCTAGAAATAGGAGAGGTCCATAAAGCCCTCAAAGTCCAAGTGCAAAGATCATTAAAATATCATAGAAACTAGAAGCAGGAGGAGGCCATTCGGCCCTTCGAAGCTGCTCCACCATTCATTATGATCATGGCTGATCATCAAATTCAATATCCTGATCCTGCCTTCCTCCCTCCCCCATATCTCCTGATCCCTTTAGCCACAAGAGCTGTATCTAATTTCTTCTTGAAATCAGACACGGTTTTGGCCTCAACTATATTCCATGATAATGACTTCTACACATTCACCACCCGCTGGATGAAGAGATTTCTCCTCACCTCAGTTCTAAACTACTTAGTCTCTCTTCATATTGAGCAGGTACAGAAAATATTCAAACATTCTAATGGAATGTTGGCTCTTATATCTCAAGGACTAAAATATGCAAGATTAGAAGTTCTGTCTTCAGCTATACAAACCCCTAGTCAGACTACACCCAGAATATTGAACAATTCTGGACACTACTCCTTAGGAAAGATATATTGTCCTTTCTGGGAGTGCAGAGTAGATTTACCAGAATGATACTGGACACCAAAAGCTAGAATACAAGGAAAGATCAGTACATGTGATAATAAAAAAATCAAATCAAATGATCACACAAACTAAGGTTGTATTCTCTAGAATTGAGATGGTCAAGGAGAAATTTGATAGAAGATTTAAGATAGTCAGGGGAGCACATAGGACAGATTGAGAGAAACTAGTTTCTCTGGCTGGGAAGTCTAGGGCTGGGGGCTAAGAACTAGAGCCAGACCTTTGAGGAGTGAAATTGGGAAATACCTCCACATAAAGAGAAGTAGATGTTTAACTCCCTCTGTAAATGGACACGGATGCTAAATTAATTGCTAATTTTAGATCTGAAATGGGTTAACAAAAATTTATCAAAGGTTTTTAAGGGATGTGGGATAGAGTGTTACGTAACAGATCAGACATCATCCCAATGAATGGCAGAACAGACTTGAGGCTAAATAGTTAACTCCTGGTTGTATGGATTAATCCACATTTCTTTCTTGTTAAGAATATTACATCGTGGAAAATTAGCCTCAACAGGTTGCAAAAAAAGACAGGAAATTACCAAAGATTTCCACATGACCCTAAATAGAGATGTATCATTTCTGTACCTCTTCCAAAATACAGTCAGAAATTTTAATGAGATGGAAAAGATTGGGTTTGATTTATTGTCACATGTATTGGGATACAGTGAAAAGTATTGTTCATTGCGTGCTATACGGACAAAAACCACACTGTTCATAGAGTACATATGGGAGAAGGAGAGGGTGCAGACTATAGAGTTGCAGTTACAGATAGGGTGAAGAGAAAGATCAGCTTAATATATAATAGGTCCATTCAAAAGTCTGATGGCAGCAGGGAAGAAGCTGTTCTTGAGTCGGTAAAATGACTCAAGAACAGACTTTTGTATCTTTTTCCCAACAGAAGAAGCTGGAAGGGAATATGTCTGGGGTGGGTCCATGCTGGCTGCTTTTCTGAGGCAGCAGGAAGTGTAGATGGAGTCAATGGATTGAAGGCTGGTTTGCGTGATGGACTAGGCTACGTTCACAAACGTTTGTAGTTTCTTGCAGTCTTGGTCAGAGCAGGAACTATACCAAGCTATGATACATCCGAAAGGATGCTCTCTGTGGTGCATCTGTAAACTTGGAGGGAGTCGTAGTGGACATGCTGAATTTCCTTAGCCTCCTGAGAAGGTGGAGGTGTTGGTGGGCTTTCTTAACTATAGCGGCGGTGTGGTGGGACCAGGACAGACTGTTGGTGATCTGAGCACCTAGAAACTTGAAGCTCTCTGCCATTTCCGCTTCATCACCGTTGATGTAGAAGTACAGGCAGGTACAAATCTGTCTTTTAAAAAGCATTTGGACAGTTATATGGGTAAGATGGGTATAGAGGGATATGGGCCAAACATGGGCAATTGGGACTAGCTTAGGGGTTTAAAAAAAAGGGGCGACATGAACAAGTTGGGCCGAAGGGCCTGTTTCCATGCTGTAAATCTCTATGACTCAGGGAGAAGGAACAATAGTTACATTGAAAGCATGTCCCCCACTATGTTTCCTGAAGTCGATGACTATCTCTTCGTTTTACTGACGTTGAGGGAGAGATTATAGTTGTTGCACCAAATCATCAGATTCTCTATCTCTTTCCTGTACTCCGCCTTGTCATTGTTTGAGGTCCAGCCCACTACGGTGGTGTCATCAGCAAACTTGAAAATGGAGTTTGAGTGTAATTTAGCCGCACAGGATTAGAAAATGCAACAGATTATAAACAACTATAGCAGAATTAAGTCGATCCACGAGATATAAAAGGATACTGCCAGTTTAGAAACAGAATCCTCAATCGAATTATTGTTCTCAGTCAATATTGAATATGTAATATGAATTTCAGCCAGGCAGCAGTGGCGATGGTGCTGCAATATTTTAATTTGGGAGATGATTTTCCAATATTTAAATTGGAAAACTTGGAGAAGGCACGTATGACATGGGACAACCAAAGTTGGAAGGGAATGAGATGAGGTAAAACAAGGTACAGTCTCAACAAAAGGAAAAGAATAGTCGCTCCTCTGGGTTAAGAAACTAAGTTAAAACTGTTAGGGTTCAGGCTTGAAATCATTAATTCACACATCTGCGTAGATGCAAGGACAGAATAAGACTGTGTTACATTGCTCTCTATGGTAAAGGAACTTACTTATTTAGATGCACAAGGAAAATAGCCTCTTAAAGAAGCTGCTTCTCAATGTAGCCAAAATCCAGCGAAAACCGCCGGCTTCAGAAGATCAATGATAAACTGAGAAGGGGAAGGGGCTGGATGGGCAGGAGAGAACTAACTCAATGCCTGATACATGGATCAATGACTATCCTTGTGCAAGAATATGTTTCAAACTAAATGTTATTATTGAGTGACGATTTCAGAGCCCTTGCCAGGGTCAGTGTCAGCTTAGTTCAGAGATACACTTTCACCTCAGGCTGAAAGCCAAGTGCTCATGCCCCATTACAGGAACTCATATCTTTAGCACATCAGTAGTACTGAGGGATGCTACATTGTTGGCGGTACTGTCCTTTGGATGAGACACCAACCCAAGATGTCGCCTGCCTGCTTAAATGGATGTCGAAGATCCTATGGGGCCAATTGCAAAACGAAGATGTTCTTCCTGTACCCTGAAAAACATTCACCCTCAACTAACATCAAAACATTAACTGGATATAGATCACAATGTGGTTTGGAGGATCTTGCTCTGCATAAGCTATTGTCACATTTCTCTACATAATACCATTAACTGCACTTTAAAGTTGTGCAGCTGTGGTTGTGCAACGTCTGTGCTAATTTCCTTTAAAAATGCAATATATGTCATAAGTACACAAACCATTTCAGATGTGTCAAAGTCCTTTATTTTGGTGTATAGCTCTGCCTATGCGTACATGCTCCACAAAGTATATAAAATATATTCTCACCATTGGAAAGACCACACTTTACGTAGAAAAATAGAAACTAGAAGCAGGAGTTTCTAGAAGCCTGTCCCACCATTCATTTTGATCATGGCTGATCATCGAATTCAATAACCTGATTCCCCCCTTCCCACCATATCCCTTGATCCCTTTTGCCCCAAGAGCTATGTCTGATTTCAAGAAGAAATTAGATAACACTTTGGCCTCAAATACATTCTGTGGGAGTGAATTCCACACATTCACCACCCTCTGGGTGAAGAAATTACTCCCCATCTCAGTTCTAAAAGGTTTACCCCTTATCCTCAAACTATGACCTCTAGTTCTGGACTCCGCCACCATTGGGAATATCCTTTCTGAATCTACCCTGACTAACCCAATTAGAACTTTAAAAGTTTCTATAAGATCCCCTCTCACTCTACTGAACTCCAGTGAATATAATCCGAACCGACTTAGTCTCTCCTCACATGACAGACCTGCCATCCCAGGAATCAGCCTGTTAAACACCTTTGCTGTACTCCCTCTATAGCAAGAACATCCTTCCTCAGATAAGGACACCAAAACAATATTCCAGGTGTGGCCTCACCAATGCCCTATACAATTGCAGCAAAACATCCCTGTACACAAATCCTCTCACTATGAAGGCCAACGTACCATTTGCCTTCTTTACTACCTGCTGTACCTGCGCGCTTACTTTCAGCGACTGATGCCCGAGGACTCCAAGGTCTCATTGAGTATACACCTCTCTCAATTTACACCCATTCAAGTAATAATCGGTCTTCCTATTATTGCTACCAAAGTGGATAACCTCACGTTTATCCACATTATACTGCATCTGCCATGCACATTCCCACACAGTAAGAAGTCTCACACCAGGTTAAAGTCCAACAGGTTTATTTGGTAGCACAAGCCACTAGCTTTCGGAGCGCTGCTCCTTCATCAGGTAAGTGGGAGTTCTGTTCACAAACAGAGCATATAAAGACTCCAAGAAGATCGCGCATATCGAGTGTCTTTATATGCCCCATTTGTGAACAGAACTCCCACTTACCTGATGAAGGAGCAGCGCTCCAAAAGCTAGTGGCTTGTGCTACCAAATAAACCTGTTAGACTTTAACCTGGTGCTGTGAGACTTCTTACTGTGTTTACCCCAGTCCAACGCCGGCATCTCCACATCATTCCCACACATGCAGTCTGTCCAAATCACACTGAAGCATCTCTAAATCCTCCTCACAGCTCATCCTCCCACCCAACTTTGTATCATCTGCAAATTTAGAGATAATACATTCAGTTCCCTCTTTCAAATCATTAAAATATATTATATATTAAGTTATAATATATAACCCCCACCAATGTTTTTGCCCCTTGATTCTTAACTCAACCCATACAGATTCCACATCATCTATGCTAATATCTTTCCTCAATATTGTATCAATATCATCTTTAATCAACAATGCAACTCCTTTTCCTTTCCATCTGTCCTTCCTAAACACTGAATAGTCCTCAATGTTTAGTTCCCAGCCTTGCTCACCATGGAGCCATGTCTCCGTAATGCCAACTATATCATACCCCTTTGCATCTATCTGTGCAACTAATTCGCCCATTTTGTTTTGAATGCTCCTAGCATTCAGGTACAAAACCTTAAGGTGAGCACTTTTAACATTATTTTCCCTTTCCTACTATTTTTTACTCGGTCTTTATCTGACTCTGACCATTGATTTCTCTGCCTATCTTATTCTCCTTACTGTCTTTTCCTCCTCTTTTTAATTCCCCCCTGCTTTGAATCCTTGCAATGGTTCCCATCCCCCTGCCATATTAGTTTAAACCCTTCCAGTTGCTTTAGAGATTTTTTTAATAGAACTAAGGCCTGCTATCGCCCTGCTAAAGCCCCACACAGGACAGATCAGGCATGGGTAGTTATGTTTTCCTTCACTACACCCTGCACACACATACCAGCTTTCACTGTTATTTTTCTTGGTGCAAGCTACAAATAACCAGATTTATCAAACTGAATTTCACAGAGAGATTTAAATTCTCAAGCTCCAAGTTGTTCATCCTGAACTACTACTCTGCTGTAACCATAATCCCTTAGATGGCCAAAATCATATGCCCATTTGACACCACTGAAGTGGTGTTTTTGCATCTCTTCAGGAACACTCATACAGCTGGATGTGCATTCACTGACACTGGCCTTTGCCAATTAGCAGGGTAACCACCTAAGCTCCCTATTTAAGGGTAATATGTGGTACAAATCAGGTAAATAATAAGCTTCAGGGTTTTGTTTCGCATCTTGTTTCTGCTACAAAGAAACGGTGGAAGACTGGACGAGTAGCTGAATTTGACTCAAATGTTGATTACTGAGGTGCAAGCTTTCTTTCTCTGCATTTAAAAACATTCTGAAAACATATTCCAATTAAGACAAATCCCCTAGTGCAGCAAGGCCAATTTTATGCAATATCAGGGCCACGCCACCACTGCCACAGGTTCGGTTTTGTACACCAGCAACTTTACTCTTACCTCACTGAGAGCGTGAAGTCACCAGGATTGCTCTTACTTGGTCGTGCCAAGAAACTCCCGTCCACCCCTCTGGTTAGAAGCAAGTTCTCTGCCTCCACTCCTGTGATATTGGGGTGAAACCACCTGGGAAAAAGAAACAAAGGGACACTTAGATACGGTTTCTGTCTTTTTAAATGTGTTGCACTGTACAGCTGGCTCTAATCAAGTTAGTAATTGAAGAAATTTTCAGATCTACCAGCACTTGTTCTCTTCCTCCAGACTGGTCTCACATTACACAGATAATGCAGTGGAAATGGTACTGTTAGATTATCTAACACCACAACCACTATCCCCGACTGATCATATTACCCAAATGGATCTTGTATATTCCTATAATCATCTTCAATCACATTTTCCAACCAATTACCTCTTCACAAAAAACAAACATGTATTTGATTTATTTTAAAAAAGAGAACAAAATATCTTTAGTCTTGCTTGAGGAGTCTTATAATTACGCTGGCTACTGCTCCCATCATGGCTGAGGGTAAATAAACTGCTTACATCCACATTAACCCATGTCTTTTCAATATGTTAAATACCCACACCGCACCTCATTTGAGCCATTTTCTGTAGCTAGCACCAGTTCCCCTCTGTTGATGTTTTAAGGGCTGTACCAAATCTTGAAAGGAACCCCAGTGGTCCAATGAATTTATCCAGACCGGAACTGAATATACACCTGCAGGTCCCAGGATAAATAAATCGACCCGGGTTCGATTCCCGGCTCGGGTCACTGTCTGTGCGGAGTTTGCATATTCTCCCCGTGTCTGCGTGGGTTTCCTCCGGGTGCTCCGGTTTCCTCCCACAGTCCAAAGATGTGCGGGTTAGGTTGATTGGCCAAGCTAAATTGCCCCTTAGTGTCCCGGGATGGGTAGATTAGAGGGATTAGTGGGTAAATATGAGGGTTAGAGGGATTAGCGGGTAAATATGTAGGGATACAGGGATAGGGCCTGGGTGGGATTGTGGTCGGTGTAGACTCAATGGGCCGAATGGCCTCTTTCTGCACTGTAGAGTTTCTATGGTTTCTAAAAGCAAATTACTGCGGATGCTGGAATATGAAACCAAAAGAGAAAATGCTGGAAAATCTCAGCCGGTCTGGCAGCATCTGTAAGGAGAGAAAAGAGCTGACGTTTCGAGTCCAGACGACCCTTTGTCAAAGCTTTGTCACAGGGTCATCAGGACTCGAAACGTCAGCTCTTTCCTCTCCTTACAGATGCTGCCAGGCCTGCTGAGATTTTCCAGCATTTTCTCTTTTGGTGCCTGCAGATTTGATCTGCCATCAGGAGGTGCAAAGTTTTCTAATCTTAGCTGCGTTAGTGGAGATAAAATGGGCCTCAATATCCCTGGGCAAGGAAGCTGAAATACCATCACTGCTCCTGGAAGAGCTGGGCGTAATGCTCCCCCTCCTTGAAAATGAAGAGGATATTTAAACATGAAACTGGCCACTGAGGTATCATCAATGCACAGCTAGCTCTCTCTGTAGTAACCTGAGCAGCCATGTCCATTCATACACTCTTATTGATCTGCAACTGTTTCTATTCAGCAGTGCTGCTGTCTTTTTATCCCAATGGTATTTGGCCTTCCATTTACCATTTCACTTTTGCCTCTACAAACTTGCTCGATGATACCCTCACCTTTGATGTCCCATTAAACCCTGCTTGCAGCTGCCTTCAAGTCCAAGGCATGGATAACCATGAATGGGTATGGCAGAGAATGGGTGTAGCCATTCATCGCCAGGTCCGCCTGGATTACAATGTACAAGGTCCTGCTCTTGCCTGCCAAAAGCTCACTGTTCCAGGGTCACCTGGGATACAACGATAATCCAGCTTCTCTTCTCTACTGGAAACTGCCCACTTACGACCCACTTCCTGCCTCCCCTCTCCTCACTTTCCAAAACGTGCAAGGCTACCATGGAAATCTTTGTCACCAAGAATGAGACCATCCAATCAGCATTTGCCTCCCACCCTCCCCCAAACCCAATGGATCAAATATTCTTTAAGGTACCTAACCCACCCAAGCATCTTTTAGCGAGTTACTTTTCACATCTCCTCTCACATCCTCTCCAAGCTCATCTTGTCCATGACCCTTTGCCACCAGCAGCCCCTCTTCCCTCCTCAACCCTATTCCATTGAAACAGCTGATCACCCAGTTACCCTTCCCAGCCCCCATGTCAGCGGATATTATTAAAAATTCTCTTTCATGTACTGTCCTCCACTCAAATAAAAAACCCAACCCTTGTTCGCCCTGTGCTTGCAAACCACCATTCTGCTTCAACATCCCTCCCCTCTCCAAAGTCCTCGAATATGCTGTCACCTCCCAAACATGCCCATCTTTTCTGGAACTCCACATTTGAATCCCTCTGGTTAGCTTCCCACCCTTGCCACAGTGCCAAAACGGCTCTTATCAAAGTCCCGAATGACATCCAGTGTGACTTAACAAAGGTAAACTGTCCCTCCTCCTCTTCTCAACCTGTTTGCAACCTTCAGCAAGGTTTGAAAAGGAGAAATTTTCTCTAATTAAAGATTGGAAAGACCAAAACCATTGTCTTCGATGGCTGCCAAAATCTACACATTCTAGCCACTAACCCCACCTCTCCCTGACAGCTGTCTGAGGCTGGACCAGACTGTCTTCAACCTTGATGCTGTATTTTACCCGATGATGCGCTTGTGACCACATGATCACTAACACTGCTCATTTCCACTTCCATTACTTTGCCCAGCTCTGCTTCAGCTCCAGTTCAACTGCTGCTGAATCTCTCAACTATACATTTATTGCCTGTAAACCGGACTATTCAATGCACGAATGGCTGGCTTCCCATATTCTACCCTCTGTAAACTTGACATCATCCAAAACTCTCCTGCCCATTTCCAAATCAAACTTATCCATCACCTCTGTGCTCACTGACATACGTTGGCCCTTCTCCTCCCTATATCTGTAATCTTTACAAACTTTACAATCCTCTGACGTTAGTGTGCTTCTCCAACTCTGTCCTTTTGACAGCCCTGATTTTAACATTCCATCATTGATGGTTGCGGTTCCAGTAGCCAAAGGCCTAAGTTCTTGTATTCCCATCCCAAATCTTTGTCTCTTTTTTCCAACCTCTTTGACCAAACGTTTGGTCATCTGCCCTAATATCTCCTTGGGAAACTTTACTATTTGTTTTCTTTATTCTTTCATGGGATGTGGGCATCGCTGGCTGGGTCAGTAGTTGTTGTCCATCACTACTTTTCCTTGAACCGAGTGACTTGCCAGGCCAGATCAGGTAAGGAGGCAAATTTATTTGTCTCAAGGGCAAGGCACTTACATTAAAAGTGCTTTATATAATTATAAGTTATTTTGTTTATATTCTATAATTTCTTTTCGTTCATGGGGTGTGGGCATCGCTGGCTAGGAAAGCATTTATTGCCCATCCTTGAGGGCATTGCTATGGATCTGGAGTCATATGTAGGCCAGACTAGGTAAGGACTGCAGATTTCCTTCCCTAAAGGACATAAGTTAACCAAATGAGTTTTTACAACAATCGACTATGGTTTAATGGTCATCATTAATCAGTGTGCAGGTGCAGCATGTAATAAAAAAGGCAAATGGGATGTTGACATTTATTGCAAAGAGACTGGAGGATAAAAGTAGAGAAGTGTTGTTGCAATTGTGTAGAGTGTTGGTGAGACCAGATCTGGAGTGTTGTGTCCAGTTTTGATCTCCTTATTTGATGAAGGGTGCGGTGGCATTGGAGGCAGTTCAGAGGAGGTTCACCAGATTGATTCCGGGGATGAAGGGGTTGACGTATGAGGAGAGACTAAACAGTTTGGATTTGTACTCACTGGAGGTTAGAAGGATGAGAGGGGATCTGATCGAGGTATACATTTTTTTTAAAGGGATTGATAAAGTAAATGTAGACCAAATGTTTCCTCCTATGGGGCAATCTCGAACAAGAAGTCACAGATATAAATTTAGAGGCGGTAGATTTAAAACTGAGATGAGGAGGAACTACTCGCAGAGGGTGGTGAATTTATGGAACTCACTGCCCCATAGGGTGGAGTCTGAATCGTTGAATGGTTTCAAGGAGATGGATAGATATATTTCTAATAAAAAAGGGATAAGGGTAGATGGGGAGGTGGATTTGAGACCGGGGAAAGACCAGCCATGATCTGATTGAATGGTGGAGCAGGTTCGAAGGGCTGAATTTACCAACTTCTGCTCCTAATTCCCATGTTCCTCAAATTTCATCATCTGCCATGGTGGGATTCGAATCCGGGTCCCAACAGCCGTACCCATGGTCTCTGGATTACTAGTCCAGCAACAATACCACTACGCCACTGTCTCTTTCCACTCAGTGTAGTGTCTCTTCCCTCTCTACAACATCATGCAGTCATCACCCCGTCAGTCCTCTCGCCCTCTGCAGGATTTGCTGACTGCTGTCCCTTAACAATAACATCTGAATGTTGCATTTGCTCAGTCATGGTTTTCTACTTGCAGTGTCATTTCCTTTCACTGCTGTCCTCTTCTTTGCCTACCACTGTCTGGGTATCAGATCTCAGTGAATAGAAGTGGGTCTGCTTTGCAAGTGCAAAGCGCTGAATCAACCCACCACTTCCACTTCCACAAGCATTGTGCTGTCAAGGCCCTGCCCAATTGAAGTTCCTGTGCCAGTTCACTATAACCACAGGCAATATTTCCAAGAAGTAAAATCTGAAAGTTCATCCTGTTGCCTTAAGCAATGGAGCAAAATATCCAAGAGTTGAATGGAAAACGATTTTACTCACAAGGCCACACCTCATAAAGAACATCCCTACGGCCTGAGGTTTAAGCTTTCTATAAAGTGCCCAATTATCCTTATCTCTCCTTGTTCCAATAACTACATGTTCAAATTTTTTATCCAGTCTGGTTTTGAAGGAATTCAGGCGACACAGCAACCATGGCTTCCAACTGCAGTCTACAGCGCACATCTATTAGCTGACTGGGACACAGGAGGTAAGGAATCTCCTTTAAACCACTGGTCTCATGAATGCCTTGTTAACTTTCAAATGTTGTTTTCTAGTCTTAGATTAAACTATATAAGCCACTTGCACTCCGAACAGTTCACTACCTCTACATATTATAAAGACCCTCTTCTCAATCTTCCTATCGCCATTGAAAATTGGGTGTTCATTTCATCTTTTAATTAAGCCCTGAAGTTATTTGACTTCTTCCCTACAATCCATCCAGTTAGTCAATGCCCTTTGCCAAAAACTTCATAGTGAACTAACCAGTGCTCTGAAAATGAGGCATCTGTTTTCAGAATAAACAGGCATTACCTGCCCAGCCTTGACCAGAATCCAAAGTACACACAGTGATTGGATATGTTCATTGGATTTTGAAATCCACATCCTAAAATCCATTAGCCCTGAAGTTTACACATCAACTTTAAACACACAATTCCCTGTATCAAGCGCAATTTCACATTAATCACATTCAATTTGCCATATAAATCCAGATCTGTCAGTGTTATGACTTTTATCTGATCACATGGTTGGTATGAGGAAGTTTTATAAACTGCTAAGAACCTTCCTCCTCAACCTAGTGAACGTCAAGCTCTGGAACAAAACGCACCCCAGTATGTTTTCACAGCATGCCCCACTATCTATCAAACAAGTATATTTCCTCTCATTCACATCTCTTTTTACTTCTGAATATCAGAACAACTTTGGATTCTCTCCAGCTTTTAAGAACAGTATTTGCCTTAAAACACCATAACGACAAAATAAAACTTCCATATCAGCAATTCCAGCTGCTTAGCTGTTGTGACATGGTCACCCACCCTGAGGTTTACTGTTCTGGGTGTACAACTTGTACATTCACCAACAGTGTAGGGCGCCTGTCTTCTGCACAGTATACCTGTCTCAGACAGACAATTTGCACCTCCAGGTAGATGTAGCTGGAGTCAGTGAAGGGCACGCAGCAAGGTTTGTGGCCAGGTGCTGCACTCCTATTGCTGTCTCTGCTCAGTGCCTGGCTACAGTCCATGGGTGATGTCTCCCCTCCCTCCCTCCGGCTGCCCAAGCCCAGGTTACCACCGAGTGTCAGTGCACCCTCTGGAGGAGATGGTGGTTGGGGTTTGGGGTGGGGGTAGGGGTAGGGATGTTCCCCATTGCCTCTCCCTCCCTCCCAGCGATTCCCCAGGAGCGGCGCGGCCTCCCTCTCCCCCCTTCCTACCTTCGGGATGTCATGGTGACGGACGGACGGACGGAGGGCACTCCCTCCCGCACCGGCCTCCGGTCGCTCTCTGCCTCGGCCAGCGGTGGGGGGGGGAGGGGTGGGGGGAGACGTTCTGACGGCCGTTTCTCGATCAATCGCTCCAGAGACCCGGGGACCGGAGCTCAGACCCGCTCCCGCCCAGCGCTTCCCTCCGGCTGGGGAACCAGGACCAACCGCAGAGCCGCGGCGCGGGGGAAAGACGTCACCGCCGACCCTCCCCGACCCTGCCCCCCCCCCCGGGCGCGGAAAATGTACGTAATCGGCGCCCGACTCCCCGACGGCGGCGCGGATAATCTGCGCCATCGTCGCCCGAGCGCGCACGTAGATGACGTCATCGCCGCCTTAGAGGGCACGTAGATGACGTCATCGCCGCCTTAGAGGGCGCGTAGATGACGTCATCGCCGCCCGCGCGCACATAAGCGACGTCATCGCCGCCCGCCCGCCCTATCTCTTCCACACGAAGCTCAGGTGCAGTGACCAAGTAGCAATAATAAGCACCCAATAACAGCAAGGAAAGGTACTTTCACTCTAAATCAGAATTAAGAAGGTTAAGAGGAAATCTGACAGAGAATTGATTGAAATAAATCGAGAGAAACTCTCCTCACTGGTTTTAAGGGATTGGAAATCCAATATTACCATTTCCCAAAGGTGGGAGACCAGAGGGTTCAGCACATTGTTTCTGACTGGGAATTCATTCGTGGCAGCAGCATCGATAATAACTTTTAAAGAATAAGTGGTAAAATCACAAATGTAAAGGACGTGGAAAAGGCACAGGGAAGTGAGACTGAGTGACAGCTTTAAATAACTTAGAGAGAGGTCACAAGGCAGCAATGACTGGAATCTTTATCAGGAGTTTTGGTCGTGATGCTGAGAGGAAAGAGAGACTGGGCTCGAGCGCAGAATTAGCCAGACTTGGGTAGGTGTTTTTTTTTTAAAAGGAAGGTGTTTTAATTCCAATGCTGGAATGGGTTTTTTCTCATATGTTTGAAAAGGAAGCTAAATGCTTGAATAATTCACCTCCGCTGTGTTATATTATTCATTGCCATATTTACTGTTACGCCATAACCGGGTACTGTGAAATATTGTATCACTCAGAAGCCCAAAGGGACTTGGGAGTCCTAGTTCAGGATTCTCTTAAGGTTAACTTGCAGGTTTGACACCCAAACATACCCATCCACATATATACACACAGACAGGAAAAGATTGTGATTATAAAAGTAGCATGCATTTAGGTCTTAGGATTACAAGAGTTCTCTCTTATACTTGCTTCCCCCTAGAATGAAGGCTTGGATAAGGGTCAGACTCGAAACATTGGCTCTATTCTCTCTCCACAGATGCTGTCAGACCTGCTGAGATTTTCCAGCATTTTTTGTTTTTGCATCTCTTTCCATTGTCCTCAAACAGTTTCTAATGGTTAGGCCATTGTCAAACAATGAAATTCACATACATTCTTGATAAGATAGAGCTTTTCACACCTTGTTTCTGGGTTTTAATATTAGATTCAAAATTCAATATTGGCTGAAGAAATTCCTCCTCACTCGGTTCTCCCTTTACTCTGAGGTTGTGCCCTTGGGTCCTAGTCTCTCCGACTAATGGAAACATCTTCCCCACGCCCACTGTATCCAGGCCTTTCAGTATTCTGTACGTTTCAATGAGATTCCCCCTCATCCTTCTAAACTCCATCGAGTACAGACCCAGAGTCCTCAAACACTCCTCATACATCGAGCTTTTCATTCCTGGGATCATTCTCGTCAACCTCCTCTGGACCCTCTCCAGGGCCAGCACATCCTTCCTTAATCATACGGGGCCCAAATTGCTCACAATATTCCAAATGTGGTCTGACCAGAGCCTTATAAATCCTCAGCGGTACGTCCCCGCTTTTGTGTTCTAGTTCTCTTGAAACGAATACTAACATTGCATTTGCCTTCCTAACTGCCAACTCAACCTGCAAGTTAACCTTCAGAGAATCATGAACTAGGACTCCCTAGTCGCTTTGCGCTTCTGAGGGATACAATATTGCACGGTACCTCGCTAAAGTGCAACAGTAAATGTGGCATGAATAATACAACATTGTGGAGGTGAAATATTCAAAAAGGAGGAAATTGCAATGGAAAGGATGGATGGCAATGAAGTGAGAATGAACGGCAATGGAAGGGGAATTCCAGAAACGAGGAGCAGTGCTTGGAGAGAGAAATGTGAAGTAGTGGGAGAGGAAGCAGAATACCAGCGTTCACTCAGAGGGAGTTGTGAAGGAGAGCATCAGTTTCAAGTTGGAACATGAGCATTAATTTGAGAGGGAGAGGGGGAAGAGTGCCAGTCTGAACTGGCTGAATGTTCATGGATAATTACCTAGGATACATGGCACAGAAACAAACCATTCAGCACATCCAGGCCATGCTGGTATTTATATTCCACTCGGATCTCTTCCCAACTTTTCTTATCTAAATATACCATTGTACCTCTGTTCCCATCTCCCACATATGCTTGTCTAGTTTTCCCCTAAATGTTTCGATACTAATCGCTTCCACCACCCCGTGTGGCAGCGAGTTCCACATTCTCACCACTCTGGGGGAAGACATTTCTTTTGAATTCCCTATTGGATTTCTTGGTGACTGTTTTATATTCCGCACTTGCCTCTGGTGGGCAGATCTCCGACAACCTTCTGTGCTTGGAAAGCATTTCTGTTCTCACCATGGAT
The DNA here is from genome assembly GCF_964213995.1 of Mustelus asterias. Lineage (NCBI taxonomy): Eukaryota > Metazoa > Chordata > Chondrichthyes > Carcharhiniformes > Triakidae > Mustelus > Mustelus asterias. Next base: position 95,390,689 of record NC_135813.1, on the reverse strand, counting down.
TCCTGTTCCTCTTCGCCCACCTGCTCACTCTTTGTGCTGTCTTTCTGCTGGACATGTAATTCTTCCAGGGTGGATGTCCCTGAATTTAAAAAATATTTCACAGGGTGCGACTGCCGCTGGTTAGGTCAGCATTTATTGTCTATCCCTAGTTGCCCGAAAGCAGTGTTGAGCCACCTTCTCGAATTGCTGCAGTCCATGTGGTGTAAGTACATCCTTAGCGCTGTTAGGAAGGGAGTTCCAGGATTATGACCCAGCGACAGTGAAAGAATTACTGTGCTTACCCCAGTCCAATGCCGGCATCTCCACATCAAATAGTTCCAAGTCAGGATGGCGTGTAACTTGGAGGGGAACTTGCAGGTGATGATGTTTCCATACATCTGCTGCCTTTGTCCTCCGAGGTGGCAGAGGTCAAAGGGTGAAGGTGTTGATAATACCCACCTCTACCTCAGCACTGCCTCTCTTGACCCCTGCACTCTCTCTAAATGGTCAGATTGCTTGTCCTACATACAGTACAGATGAGCAGATTTTGAAGGCTGCTGTCGAAGGAGACTTGGTGAGTGGCTGCAATGCATCTTGTAGATTGTACACATTGCACTGTGCATTAGTGATGGAGGGAGTGGATGTTGAAGCTGGTGGATAGGCTGCCAATCAAGCGGGCTGCTTTGCCCTGGATGGTGTTGAGCTTCCTGATTGCTGTTGGAGCTGCACTCATCTCAGCAAGTGGAAAGTACTCCATCACTCCTGACTTGTGCCTTGTAGATGGTCAGGCTTTCGGGAGTCAGGAGGTGAAATACTTTGGCGTTGATCAAACAGGAGTTCTTTCCTGGATGATGTTGAGCTTCTTGAGTTTTGTTGGAGCAACACTCATCCAGGCAAGTGTGAATAATCCATCAAAATCCTGACTTGTGCCTTGTAGAATGTGTACAGGCTTTGGGGAGTCAGGAGGTGAGTTACTTTCCACAGAACTCCCAGCTTCTGATCTGGTCTTGTAGCTATAATATTTATATGGCTGATCTATTCAGTTTCTAGTCAATGGTAACCCCCCTGGATGTTGATAGTGGGGTTCAGGATTCAGCGATTGTAATGCCATTGAATGTCAAGGGGAGCTTCTCTCTTCCTTGAGATGGTCATATCTTGGCAGTTGAGTGGCATGAATGTTACTTGCCACTTACCAGCCAAAGCCTGAATGTTGTCCAGATCTTGCCGCACATGGACACAGACTGCATCAGCCTCTGAGGAATCACGAATGGTGCTGAACATTGTGCAGTCATCAGCAAACATCCCCACTTCAGATCTTATGACGGGGCAAGAAAAGTAAAGCAATAACAATAACTTGCATTTATATAGAACCTTTAACATGGTGAGGTGATTCACAGCGATAGATGGTTGGGCTGGGTTAATTGCAGTGCCAGGATGCTGCAAGGACTGTCACCTCTTTCTAATATGCTACTTGGCAAGCCCTGGGGAGGATTGAATCGTGTGCTGTGAGGAATTGAGTTGAGAGTCCTCCTGTGCCGTACGATGGAAACCATGGTTTGAAAGCTTGTATTTTTTGAGACAGACCATAATTGGAACTGAAACGGAAACTTCATCTAATTTGAAAGGAAAAGAAACCTTCAGGTTTCCAGGAAAAGTGACATTAGATGAAGCTAGAAAAAAGGACACAGATCTATTCAAGCCCAGAACCCAATGGTTCAGTACAGGCAGCCTGAAGAAAACAGAGACTGGATCCATAAACTGGGAAGAGGCAAATACAAAGTTGCTGCAGCCGTTTCTATTCCATAAAGTTAGCTTTGGTTGATCCAGACCAACAAGACTGTCGTGAGCAGAGTTCAGGAGTTTCTATGGACATGAGCCATTCTGGTGAAGACCTGTGCCTGTGGAACTCCGATTGGTTGAGTTGGTGTGGGTTTCGGATGAGAGGCTGAAGCCTCAAAGAAAAGGGAATGGAAGTTTTACCCGAGGAGGTTCAGTGCTTCAGAGAACCTTGTGGCTGGAATTGGTGCCGTATATGATAATTGGACTGCCGAGTAGATCTGTCCCTGTATCTGCTATTTAAAGTGTAATTTACGATTTATATCGACCGCACTTTCCCATTGATTTATTCATGTTTAATTTACATCGATTTTGGTTTGATTGTTCAGTAAAAGCTGTAAGAGGTTAAATCTTGTCCATTAGTTTTCTCATTGGGGTCATTCAGTAAACTTGGCTCTTTTGGTTTTTGGTCTCCATGGGGATCATAACATCTGGCGTAGGCAAAGACATGGCATCTTGCAGCACTGTGTGAAAAAGCTGGCATCTCCAGCTACCTGTGATTGTCAACACTGAGTGTTGAGGGACCTTCTCCTCAATGAGCTCCCCAGCATAGACAGTTCTTATTTACTGCTATTTTCTCTTGTAAGTTATGAAGCACGTGTGAGAACCTGTCCATGTGAAGGAGGTGTGAATCAGGTGAGATTTCTTATCAGTGTGTACCAATGCAAATGCTTGACCTGAGGGGAAGAATACAGTGTAAGGAAGGTAATGAACAGTGACGTCTGGAGCATTGGCACATCAGTGATCCAGCATCTACTCTCTAATGGAGACCTTAGTCAGCTGGAGACATACCTTACCCCTACTGGCAAGGTCATGGAACTTTTTCCTGCACTGTATGTTCCACGCAGTACTACTTGAGCACTCGGTGACTACTTGTCACCCTTTCCAGCCCACTGCTTGCGACACATTTTCAAGAAACAACATGGCTGTTGTACTGTCAGTGAGGACAGATCGATTCTGTCAACATCAACGTGAGGTGCCTTGCTTTTTCACTATCTCAGCCTTGTAGAGTAGCAGAAACAGTCATAGCAGAAACGCATAAAAGGGAAGAATATGCATAGCAAAGAATTTGCATTTATACAGAGCTCTTCAGAACCGCAGGATGTCTCAAAGTGTTTGACAGCCAAGAAAGTACTTCTGAAGTGTAGTCACTGTCATAATGCACCTAATTTGTACACAGCAAAGTCCCACAAGCAGCAACAATAAGGAGGAGATGATGGCCTAGTGGTATTATCGCTAGACTATTAATGCAGAAACTCAGCTAAGGTTCTGGGGGACCCGGGTTCGAATCCTGCCACAGCAGATGCTGGAATTTGAATTCAATAAAAAATATCTGGAGTTAAGAATCTACTGATGACCATGAAACCATTGTTGGAAAAACCCATCTGGTTCACTAATGTCCTTTAGGAAAGGAAATCTGCCGTCCTTACCTGGTCTGGCCTACATGTGACTCCAGCAGCAATGTGGTTGACTCTTAAATGCCCTCTGAAATGGACTAGCAAGCCACTCAGTTCAAGGGCAATTCGGGATGGGGAATGAATGCTGGCCTAACCAGCACGTCCCATCAGGGAATTTTTAAAAATAATTTTAAGGTAAATGATGGAATCATTCACAGGATCATCACCTAGTGCCTGAGAAACACACCACCAATTGTTTGCCTTCAATATTTGGATTTCCTCTTCAATCTTTCATATGCTTACCTTTTTTCCCTCTTCAATGTATGTGAAGGAATAATGTGCATAACAATAGCTTAAGCTAAAACCTCTATTCTCACATCAGACCATCTTGAATTGCTGGCTTTTTGGAACTTTGATCAGTTTTCAGTAACCTTCTAGATTAGTAGATATATATATTATTGGCCATATAAATATTTATGATTTAACAAATTGAGGAAAAATTCTAATGAAAGAACCACCCAACTGGACAAAGGAATGCACTTTTACCTGCACCTTCTTGATTGGAAAGCAAACATAAGGATATAAAATAATCTCTTATAACACCTGCCACACCCAGTTCTCTGCTTTTCTAGGGCAATTAAACAGGCAAGCCTTATGGTGTGTCACAGCTCAGTGGCTTTCATTTTGAAATGTACTCAGTTCAATTGTCCCTGCACACAAGTCCCATCTCCATCTATCCTCCACGCCCAGTTTGCAATTGGACCATCCCAGCTCTGCTCCAGATTATCCATGTGTTAAGGCCACAGAGTATTTTCAAAAATCTGACTTTTGGTTTGTGATTACCATTTTAGAAATTGCCAGTTATATAAAGCATCTGGTTATCCCATTTAGAGTAGTGCGTTCTGTGCTGGGCACCACATCTCAGGAAACTTGTATTGACCTTTGATGGAGATGCAGCAAAGATTCTCCAGGCTGATACTGGAGCAGAAAGGGTTAAATTATGAGGACGGGTTGTTTAGGCTCAGTTTTTATTCCCTTGAGGCAGAACATTAATGAGTGATCCTAATGAAGTGTTTTTTAAAATGATTAAAGGATTTGCTAGGTTAAATTGTGATAAATTATTTTATTAAATTTAATCTCATTTTAAAATTCGAGCTAAAGAATTCAGGTTTGGTGTCAGAAAACACTTCTTCACACAATGCACAGCTGAAGTCCAGAACTCTTTCCCCCCTCTCAACAATTGAGTGGTCGGAGGCATTCTGATTAAAATTTCAAAGTTGAGATTGATAGCTTTTTGTTCGGCAATGATATTCAGGGTCTTTTCTTTCCAATTGTTTTATTCTTTATTTGGCTGCGCCATCACTTCTTGCCCATCCCTAAGAACGCTTGAACTGGGTGGCTTGCAAGGTCATTTCAGAGGTCATTTCAGAGTCACATGTAGGCCAGACCAGATAAGGACGGTAGATTTCTTTCTCTAAAGGACATTAGAGAAGGGACGGCACAGCGGTTAGCACTGCTGTCTTAGAGAGCCAGGTACCCGGTTCGATTCCCGGCTTGCTTCACTACCAGTGTCTGCCTGGGTTTCCTCCGGGTGCTCCGGTTTCCTCCTACAGTCCAAAAGACGAGCCGGTTAGGTGCATTGACCATGCTAAATTCTCTCTCAGTGTACCTGAATAGGTGCCAGGGTGTGGCAACTAGGGGTTTTTCGCAGTAACTTAAAGTTTAGTTATTTATTAGTCACAAGTAAGGCTTACATTAACACTGAAATTCCCCAGTCGCCACACTTCAGTGCCTGTTTGGATCAATGCACCTAACCAGCATGTCTTTCAGATTGTGGGAGGAAACCGGAGTACCCGACGGAAACCCACGCAGAAACGGGGAGAACGTACAGACTCCGCACAGACAGTCACCCAAGCCGGGAATCAAACCCGGGTCCCTGGCGCTGTGAGGCAGCAGTGCTAACCACTGGTAATGTAAGCCTACTTGTGACACATAAATAAACGTAAAATCTGGGAACTTAATGTGCCGACCATCACTGGTGCGAATGTTCAATCTACTACTTCTTGTTAGCCATGGCTTATTGGATCTCGAGGTTCCACCATGTCACAGAATGTTACTTTATCTTAGAGGCAGATGCAATGGCCACGTAGAAATTGCACTCATCTGGGAAGGGTGCCTTCTTAGAGCGGATAAAATTACGGGGAGATTTAATAGAAGTGTTCAAAATCATGGAGTTTTGATGGAGTAAATAAGGAGAAACTGTTCCCGTGGAAGAAGGGTCAGTAACCAAGGGACACAGATTTAAGATAATTGGCAAACCAGAGTGGAAATATACTTTGTTCAGGAACTTATGATCTAGGTTACAGTGCCCAAAGCAGATTCAGTAAAAAAAAACTACCAAAGGGGAATTGGATAAATATTTGAAGTGAAAACATTTGTACGGGGAATGGATCTGCTGACTAGCTCTTATCAAAGAGCCAGCAGGGGCATAGCGGGCCGAATGGTCTCCTGCGCTATATCATTCTACTTGGTTTTGCTTCAAGTAACATGTGAGTTGAAATTCCTTATTTGGCCTGATGGTGGAGATGGTGTTCTTATCATCTTGAAGTCTGGAAGGTATTGTAGAGAGAGGCTGAACTGCACAAAAAAAGGCTTGTGCCGTTTTACAAAGACTTCAGCAAATCATGAAATAGAAAACTATCTTTTCCAGCCACTGAATACAAGATTTACATACTGATGAGTTCAAAGGGGAACCTCCAGCATCCAAAAAAGATTTTGAGCAGTTTATTTTTATTTAAAAGGGAAATAGTTCGACTTGGGGAAGTACTTTCAAAGTGAAGAACTTCCCCGTCTAAAATATGAATAAACAGCAGTGGAAAATCTGACTCGAGTGACAGTAAAATGGGTGACATTGCATCATCCTCCCAACAGGACGGCTATGTAACACGCAAGTGAATTCAGTCCAGAAACTGGACACTTTCACACCTTCTCAGCCTTCTCCATGCTCATTTACATTTCCTTTGCCCCATTCCACCACCCCCCTCACCCCAATAGTATAAATCTCTGCTGACTCTTTCCTCTCAGCTCTGACAAAGGGTCATCCAGACTCAAAACGTTGGCTCTATTCTCTCTCCACAGATGCTGTCAGACCTGCTGAGATTTTCCAGCTTTTTCTGGTTTTGTTTCAGTACAGGTATTGCTTGTTTAATGTTGTCACTCAAAGTCCAAATTACCTCAGAGTCCCTGATCTGTTTTAAAAATAGAATAACTTTGGAGCCCAGCCCCAAGCTCAGTTGCCTGTTTTGACATTTAGAAACCTCACTGCACCAGGGACCTGGGGTTCGATTCCCGGCTTGGTTTGATATGATTTATTATTGTCATATGTATGAACATACAGTGAAAAGTATTGTTTCGTGCGCGCTATACAGACAAAACATACCGTTCATAGAGAAGGAAACAAAGAACAATGAACAGTACAGCACAGGAAACAGGCCCTTCGGCCCTCCAAGCCTGTGCCGCTCATTGGTCCAATTAGACCATTCGTTTGTATCCCTCCATTCCCAGACTGCTCCAAATAAGTCTTAAACGATGCCAGCGTGTCTGCCTCCACCACCCTACTTGGCAGCGCATTCCAGGCCCCTACCACTCTCTGTGTAAAAAAACGTCCCTCTGATATCTGAAACGAGAGAGTGCAGAATGTAGTGTTACAGTCATAGCTAGGGTGTAGAGAAAGATCAACTTAATGCAAGGTAAGTCCATTCAAATGTCTGACAGCAGCAGGGAAGAAGCTGTTCTTGAGTCGGTTGGTACGTGACCTCAGTGGGTCACTGTGTGTGTGAAGTTTGCATCTGTGGAGACAGAAACAGAGTTATTGCGAGTTCAATATGATTCTTCTTCTGAACTGAAGAGAGGCAGAAAGAGTGATGGGTTTGATGTTGGCAAAAATTATGGTGCGGCAGTGGTGTGGAACTGGGAAGACCAACTATTGCAAGTGAGTCACTGGCAATGAACCAGGTGAGTTCAGTCACATCCAACTGCACGTTGGTGGAGAGGCTTTGAAGGAGGATGGTGCGGTTAACAGTATCGAACGCTGGAGAAGGAAGGAAAGTTTATCCTTGTCGCAATCACGTGGGATGTCATGTGTGCCTTTGATAAGAGTCGTGGTGGTACAGTGGCTGAGGCAGAAACGTGATTTTAGGAATTCAGACACTGAATTAGCGTTTAGATTTGGGAGGCAAAAGCATGCTCAAGAAGATTAGCATCCAAGATCGAAAGACAAACTCTGTATTTTGAGCTCAACAATGTTCTGATGCCGACTAAGCTGGAATTGTTTATTTATTAATCACAAGGAAGGCTTACATTAACACTGCAGTGACGTTACTGTGAAATTCCTCTAGTTGCCACAGTCCGGCGCCTGTTTGGGTCAATCATAGAAACCCTCCAGTATAGAAAGAGGCCATTCAGCCCATCGAGTCTGCACCGACCACAATCCCACCCAGGCCCTACCCCCATATCCCTACATATTTTACCCACTAATCCCTCTAACCTACACATCTCAGGACACTAAGGGGCAATTTTAGCATGGCCAATCAACCTAACCCGCACATCTTTGGACTATGGGAGGAAACCGGAGCACCCGGAGGAAACCCACGCAGACACGAGGAAAACGTGCAAACTCCACACAGACAGTGACCCAAGCCGGGAATCGAACCCAGGCCCCTGGAGCTGTGAAGCAGCAGTGCTAACCACTGTGCTACCGTGCCCCCCAATGCACCTAACCAGCACGCCTTTCAGACTGTAGGAGGAAATCGGAGCACCCGGAGGAAACCCTCGCAGACACAGGCAGAAGGTGCAGATTCCACACAGACAGTGACCCAAAGCCGGGAATGGAACCTGGGTCCCTGGCGCTGTGAGTGCTAACCACTGTGCCGCCGTGCTGACAAAGAGTTCTATGTGAAACATTAACTTCTGATTTCCTCCACAGATGCTGTCTGACCTGATGAGTGTTTCAGTGTTTTCTGTATTTGTTTCAGATTTCCAGCGTCTGCAGTACTTTTATTGTTTCACTGGGCCAACGTTGACTGCTCTGTGGAAAATGGGCGGCACAGTGGTTAGCACTGCTGCCTCATAGCTTCAGGGACCTGGGCTCGATTCCCGGCTTGGGTCACTGTCTGTGCAGAGTTTGCACATTCTCCCCTTGTCTGCGTGGGTTTCCTCCGGGTGCTCCGGTTTCCTCCCACAGTCCGAAAGATGTGCGGGTTAGGTGCATTGGCCATGCTAAAATTGCCCCTTAATGTCCTGGGTTGTGTAGGTTAGAGGGATTAGCAGGGTAAGTATGTGGGGTTGCGGAGATGGGGCCTGGGTGGGGTTGTTGTCGGTGTAGAGTTGATGGGCTGAATGTTCTCCTTTTGCACTGTAGGGATTCTATGATTCTAAAATAGATCTGGTCCAATTTAACCTCTCCTCCTTGCCGTGACTGACAGTTCAAACACTGTTGATGTGGACCGACAAATGATCTCCTTCAGAGCATTCCTGAAATACAGCACTACATTTAGGATTGGGTTGTACTTGTGGGTTAAACCATAATGTCACACTTGTGTGATAATTTGCTTTCCCACGCAGCTACCCTATAATCATGCCCCTTTCACAGATTAAAACAAGAGGTGTCCAAACATTTTGCTCTTGTGGGCCACTTCACTTTGCACCATAAAGTTGCAAAGGCCACATTTGAACAAATCCAGGCCAACGCGTCAGATTTGGAGAGTATCGAAGAAAGATCAGATTTAAAAACAATCTTCCTGTACTTCTTAATGAGTTTTGCCTTTTCTATCTCAACAGAAGAAGTTCTCAGTAACTTATCCTTTTATGTGTGAATTATATTGCTGTTCTGACAAAAGGTCATCGTCAGGAAGGTTGGGCTGACGTTAGGACCCCGACACCGGGCCCAGACTGAGGTCCTGAGGCCACTAATTGTTGGCTCTACCAGCCCAGCCTTTAGGAGGCAGCCCAGCCTTTAGGAGGCAGCGCTCTAATTGGCTGTCTCCACTCTCGTTGTCTTAATAAGGACAGAGGCTGAGCTCCTGAGGCTGGAGGCCCTTTCTGAGGGCCCACAGTGATGGCAGCCTGACCAGGAGCCGGGGGCCCTACCATAGGGCCCACAGTGATGGCAGGCTGGCAGCCCCACCAGGAGAGATGAGCGCTGCCAAGGCAGGCAGGCAAGCATGACGGCGCCTCAACATGAAGGTGTGCTCAAATAAAGAGGCCCAAAGCTGGTAGGGCCATGGGACTGGAGGAGAAACTCCTTCACAGGCCTACTCAAGGACTAGGCTGCAGCCTTATCATTGGGCATGAAGACTCCAGGCATGATAGGCAGCCCTCCCTCTGACAGGGATCACCTCAATTGAGCTGGGTGACTTCTTGGCTGCTCCAAAGTTGGTAAAATACCAGCATCAGTGCAAGACCTAGGTTTGATTCCCGGCTTGGGTCACTGTCTGTGTGGAGTCGGCAGGTTCTCCCCGTGTCTGCGTGGGATTCCTCCGGGTGCTCCGGTTTCCTACCACTGTCCGAAAGACGTGCTGGGGTCATTGGCCATGCTAAATTCTCCTTCAGTGTACCCGAACAGGCGCCGGAGTGCGGCGACTGGGGGATTTTCACAGTGACTTCATTGCAGTGTTAATGTAAACCTACGCGTGACTTTAAGATTTAATTTGTCCCTAACTGAGGGCTTTGTTGCACTAATTGGTTGCCTGCCTCTGTGGCGTGGCAGCTAACCCAATTCTCTGTCCACTCCTGGGAAAGTCCCCTGGAGGCTAGAATGTGTCGGAGATCCATTTTGACAGATTCCTGCCCAACTATTTTCCTGTCCCACCACCTCAAATGCAACTTCTATGGTTCAAGAAATTCTAGCCCATGAACTCTTGTTTCTGTCTTCACAGACGCTGCCTGACCTGCTGACTATTTCCAACATTTTCATTTTATTTCTGATTTCCTTTATTTGCAGAATTTTGCTTTCTGAACTATGTTAATATTTTGTTTTATATCTAATTAATTTCTGACTGGTTGGCTGCTATCTCTTCCTCATTTAATTCACATTCTATGCAATAGTCCCAGCATTATGATTCTCCTCCAGTGGTGTGGAGCTTTGTGAATGGTGACAACAGGTTAGAAAACTGGGCTCCAACCTCACAACCCTGTTAGCAGTGTTCTCAAGATAAAAATTAAGCTGGGACCTAAAGATGGCACAGTGGTCAGTGCTGCTGCTTCACAGCACCAGGGACCTGGGTTCAATTCCAGCCTTGGGTGACTGTGGAGTTTGCATGTTCTCCCCGTGTCTGCGTGGGTTTCTCCCGGGTGCTGATTTTCTCCCACAGTCCAAAGATGTGCAGGTTAGGTAGATTGGCCAAGCTAAATTGCCTCTCAGTGTCCAAAATTGTGTAGATTAGGGGGATTAATGGGGTAAATATGTGGGGTTACAGGGATAGGGCCTGGGTAAGATGCTCTGTTGGAGAATTGGTGCAGGCTCAATGGACCAAAAGGCCTCCTTCTGCACTGTAGGGATTCTATGACTAGTAAGCAAAGCCCACATTTCACAGTGGTTAGCATTGCTGCCTCACAGCGCCAGGGACCCGGGTTCGTTTCCTGGCTTGGGTCACTGTCTGTGTGGAGTTTGCACGTTCTCCTCGTATCTGCGTGGGTTTCCTCGGGTGCTCCGGTTTCCTCCCACAGTCTGAAAGATGCGCTGGTTTGATGCATTGACCCAAACAGGTGCCAGAGTGTGGCGACTAGGGGAATTTCACAGTAACTTCATTGCGGTGTTAATGTAAGCCTTACTTGTGACTAATAAATAAGTTTTAACTTTTTAAATTAAATCACAATTCCACAACATGGACTGCAGCGGTTCAAGGAACCACCACTTAAGGGCAACATGAGATGGGTAAAAAATGCTGGCTTAGCCAGAGACACCCACATCTTGTGAAAGAATGAAATAAAGGTGAGAGTTTTAACCCCAGCATATACCATGCCCCATAAAATGAACACACCTGATTAGATCTGGACTGCTTTGACCTGATTCTTAATGTTTGCTAGTGTTTCAGTTTATGTTGAAGTGTCTGTTTTTAGGGTTTTATTTACTCCTTCATTGAGCATCTTGCATATTTCACTTTAACCTCTACCTTTTAATTAAAGCCTTCAGTTCACTAAGCAATACTTTCCCTGCAGTTCTGACCATTGCTATTCCAAGAGTTGGAGGTTACATCGACTTTTCCCAGACTGTTCCATGAACTGGACCTGTTCATAAAGAGGCAAAACGTTCAGTTGTTTGGGGAAGGGTGATGTGATTATCCATGAACCTGTGTGTTAGGGATCAGATCAAAAACTCCAAGGTATGTTATGAAGTTAGCCTAGACCCCAACTTTATTTGACTTTGGCAGAATGGCAAGCATAAAGTCTTTCGTTCCAGGTGTGATTCGATTGGCCCATGAGGCAGCTTTTATTAAAGAACACAGAATATAGCAAAAATAATTAACTTCTACCAATGGAAATACTTAAACACGACAAAGTATAATTTTTAACAGTTATTCATCTCTATTGTTCTAATTCCCATAGACATACGACCTTCTTCAGAACCAATTAGCACCAAAAGCAAATATGAGCACGTGGATGCTAGATTTCCAGCCTTTTAACCCCTCTGGTCAAATACAGAAAGACACCTGTCTTCTAACTCCCATTCAGCAGCTTCCAGAGAAGGATATGTCCTCAAACAGCAGGATTTCAGAGATAGAAACATAGGGCCCGGTTTTACCATCAAGTTGCTCCCGTTTTCAGGCACGAAAACTTGGTAAAGTCGGGCGTGAGGCGAGTTGCACGATCCGTGACCACCTCCATGCCCTTTCCCCCTTTACCAAGTGCCTAAAATGGCCGCTGTTGGCAACACGCCCGAAACGGGCATGACGTCAATTTAAATGCGTTTGCATGCATTTAAATTGACTTAATGGGCTCCACGCCCAAACGTACCGACACTTCCTCCTTTACCACCGCGTTCGCCCATCCAGATTTGGCGCGACACAGACATGGTCCGCAAAGGTCCAATTCGGATGCTCCAGCTTCTGAGGAGGTAAGTTCAGAGCTTCCGGCAATTCTCTGTCTCAGATCGGTGGTGGTGGTTTGTGGGGGGCGGGGGGGGCAGGTCAGATCGCACTCTGGTGGGGGAGGGGGGGGGTCGGATCGCTTTCTGGTGGGGGGGAGGGGCAAGGGGGCCCGCTGCCACTCTGCGTGTGATCGGTGGGGGCGGGGGGACAGGGGGTTGCGATCAGTCTGGTAGCGGAAGGGTGGGGGTATAAGGGGAACAATTATGTTGTGGGGATGGGGCAATGTCTGTGGGGGCTGGGGGGAGGCATTATCGGACCCGGGGGCGATGTGGCAGGGGAGGGTTTTTCTATTTTATTTTAATGTGGATGTGCAGTTGGAGGTGCCAATCGAAGCAGCCCCGCCCACAGGCTTCTGCAGCACGATTCGGAATCGCTGATATTTTTTCAGGCAGAGTGTGTATGGAGCTCCTGAGAACGGGTCTAAAAGTTGGATCTGAAACACTCCTAGATTCAGCACTTAGAATCAAAATGGTAAAATCGGGCCCATAATCTCTGGCAGATCCCAGTCTTCAGAGACTCGGAGCTATTTCTTCTTTTTACAGCTTCCAAAAAGCAAATGAACTGGGTTTCCCTCTGTGAGCCTAGCCTCGCCTCGCCCAGTCACCTGACTTTTCCTGTCAAAACTTCATCAACCTCCACTCTGGAAAAACCTCAGGGGAAAACACAAACAAGAACCCTGCATTAGTCCAGATTAAAATAAATATTTTAGCAATTGAGATCAATTATGCTGCTGCAGTAACAACAGGGCTGCCAGTTGCAGACAAAACGGCACCGATAATAAAACAAACTGCTAAAACAGATCCTGTACAAGAAACATGACCCAAATGCATTTCTTAAAGGTATAGTACCGTCATATGTAATATAGATCACATCAATCCCTTTTAGATGTGTCAGAAGTGGTTTGATTGAACTTGTCTCCACTTCATTGCAAGAGATAGTGATGGAGCTCTGCCACCTGATGTGAGCTGATTTATAGATAACATCGAAGCCTGGGACTAACTATAAAGGCGTCTACAGCATTAAGCTTCCATGTAACAGGATCCTTCCAGTCATCGCAACGGACAATTTCCAGATAAGCCAATTTGCAGTTTGTTCAGGTGGAAAACAAATGATCGGTGTGAGATTTATCAGGGTAAATGCCTTTCTGATCGGTGGAAGGAAGAGGTTGGTAGTGGAGGTGATAGGTTTCAAAGGCGCTGTCTAAGGCGCCTTGGCAATTTGCTGCAGTGCATCTTATAGATGGTACACACGGTGCGTCAGCGGTGGAGGGAGTGAATGTTTAAGGTAGTGGATGGGGAGCCATCAAGCAGCCTGCTTTGTGTGAATGATGGCGAGCTTCTTGAGTGATATTGCTCTCATCCAGGCAAGCGGAGAATATCCCTTCACACTCCTAACTTGAGCCTTACAGATGGTGGACAAGCTTTGGGGAGTCAGGAAATTAGTTACTCGCCACAGAATTCCTAGCCTCTGACCTGCTGTTGTAGCTGCAGTTTTTATGTGGCTAGTCCAGTTCAGTTTTTGGTCAATGTTAACCCCCAGGATGTTGGGAGTGGGGGATTCAGTAATATATCTCTGCACATTCAACAATAATCTCTAATGGTCGTCTAATGCTGCAACTAATATAACAGAGTTGTTTCATACTGGATTTAATTGAAGGCATAAGTGCAATCATTTTTACTGATACCGGGAGCTGCATTTATGCTACTTTCCTGTCCTGATCACATTGAATCTTCAGATGGAAGTAGACATTGCATAAATATATTTGATGCATGATGTTATCAACCTTGCATGTGATTCAAATATAAAATGTAATTAAATTCGCTGTATTGATGATTTTAACCAATTAATTATAATATGAATTAAGTCCTTTGGAAAAGAATATTACAAAATTTATTTAATGTCACGTTCTTTTTCTGTGTTTTTTTAATCTTTGTAAGGTGTCTTTCATTTACATCATTACTGAGTTGCAATTTTTTCTCATTCTCTCAATAAAGTTAATATAAAAACACACACATTTATATTAACGTTGCAACTGTTTTAAGATCTATTTCTGCTCTCCTTAAAATGCTGCTTTAAAACCTCCCCTTTCCCTCTTGTACAGACTCACTTGGGTAGCAATGGACATTGTGGGATAGTGCAAACTGGTAATAGCACGCCAGCAGCCTGTTTTCCATCTCCCCTGATTTATGTTTCCATTGCAATCAGAAGAAATAATGATCAGGAAAGATTTTAAACAGGCTGCTGACTCAACTGTCGCCCATTTTGCACAGTCGCACAAAAACCAGAACTATCCTAATGTCTGCTCCACATGATATTCAGGCTAACTGTCTCCAACTTCTGAAGCTCAGACTAACTGTACTGGATTTGCCAATCCGTTGACTGATGGATGTAATCACGACAATGGACTGCACAATTGCAAAGCTGTCCTCCAAAATCCTATGGATTCCTCTACCTGAGCCATCGTCAGCAGCACCTTAAGAGAAAATGCTGGAAAATCTCAGCAGCTCTGGCAGCATCTGTGAGGAGAGAAAGGAGCTGATGTTTCGAGTCCAGGTGACCCTTTGTCAAAGCTGGCTATTATTTTAATCACAGAAGGCCTTCACGACACATGACGGCGCAGAGTCGCTGAGCAGAAACTGATAGCCAAGTTCCGCACACATGAGGACGGCCTCAACCGGGATATTGGGTTCATGTCACACTATCTGTAACCCCGACAGCTTGCCTGGACTTGCAGAGTCTCACTGGCTCTCCTGTCTGGAGACAATACACATCTCTGGAGCGGCACGGTAGCACAGTGGTTAGCACTGCTGCTTCACAGCTCCAGGGACCTGGGTTCGATTCCCGGCTTGGGTCACTGTCTGTGTGGAGTTTGCACATTCTCCTCGTGTCTGCGTGGGTTTCCTCCGGTTTTCTCCCACAGTCCAAAGATGTGCGGGTTAGGTTGATTGGCCTGGCTATAAATTGCCCCTTAGAGTCCTGAGATGCGTAGGTTAGAGGGATTAGCGGGTAAATATGTAGGGATATGGGGGTAGGGCCTGGGTGGGATTGTGGTCGGTGCAGACTCGATGGGCCGAATGGCCTCCTTCTGCACTGTAGGGTTTCTATGATTTCTTTAACCTGTCTTAATGCTCTCTCCACTCACATTTGTACCTTTAAGACTTGATTAGCTGTAAGGATTCGCATTCCAACCATTATTCTGTAAATTGAGTTTGTGTCTTTATATGCCCTGTTTTTGAACAGAATTCCCACTCACCTGAAGAAGGAGCTTAAGGCTCCAAAAACTAGTGGCTTTTGCTACCAAATAAACCTGTTGGACTTTAACCTGGTGTTGTTAAACTTCTTGCTGTGTTTACCCCAGTCCAACACCGGCATCTCCACATCATTATTATTTTAATCAGCAGCACCTTGTCTGGCACTGTCCCGATGGCTATTGCTGTGCAAGCATTGTCCTGTTCGAAGCAGGACTCATGGAATACACATCCTCGAGCTCCTCAGCTGAGGGATTACACAACCTGACCTTTGGCAAGCCATATCTTTGTCCTCATAAACACTCCCCTTGCACACTCGTGCTCTGCACGTCGTCACCCAAGTACACTTGCGTCTGGTTCACTCTCCAACTCCTGCAGGGGTGGACCAAATTGATTTTGTGCTTGCGAGAGATGTGCTCTGAAGCGCTGATGGGGTCGGATGTACTGAGAACTGTATGTTCCTCCTAAGCAACATCGAGTAGACCGAAAGAGGAAGAGAGGCTACAATAGTTTCTAGATGAGTGTGTATACATGTTAACCTATAAAACTTGAAAAATCTGACAACCAACTTCAAAATAGCTAATGACTCAAAATGCCAAATGCAAGTGAAAAACTGAATGAAAGCCTCGAACTGAAGTCACTTGAAGGTGACTGAAGTTACATTCCCTTTTATTACATTAGATTCCAGTATTTTTTTTTTGATTTTGGAGTCACATTCACAATAACTTAGTCTCTTGTGAAAACAAACGCAATAGCCGCATGAACACCTTGGAAAACTTTGATTTTTAAAAAAAACTTTTCTTTAGTAGCAATTTTCAGAAGTGCCCTGTAATTCAGAATCAAAAAAGCCTAAGATACTTTATGTGGAATGGTTTCTGCACAGTGTAATTAAAATCTAACATCCGGCGGTAGGTAATTTCCGTTCGCAAGATCTTTCTTCCTATGTCTGAGTTTTTGTCTCAGTTCTTGTACATTTCCTGTGCCCTGGGTTATATTGGAAACTGCCCCTGCCTACTTGCAATTATACCCTCCCACCTTGGTGATGCTGCCACCACTCCGTCTTATATCTCCTCACTCCTCTGTGCTGAAACTACCACATGCTCCAACCAGCTCTTATTTTTTCTTCTTTCCATATTTCACTGAACTTTGTCAAAATATTGGAGGACAGAAGTGGGGAATGTTACCCAAAAAATGGCAGAGTGTTGGTTCTGGAGGGAAAAATGGCAAGTTTTTTTTGTAGGGGGTTCTGCTGCGAGAGTCTACGTTCCCACGGCTTATTCCCAGCCCGTGGGACACCCTGAGCATTTCGAGGCTCCCCCTACCCCTGCTTCCGTACTCGGGACTTATTAACAGAGTGTGGGTAAAAAGGCTTCTGATGCAAGGTCAAAAATAGGGTTTATTTCAAACAAGATGAAGTCACCAAATTTACAGTACAATAATCCAAACTGGGTGGGGGAGAAAGAAGGCAACGGATAAATACAATATACCATAAGCAAAAAGAACCCCAACCTCCCCCCTGACTGACTAGATTGGGGCTTGAGGGGGTGTCAGGATCTATGCTCACCACCGTGATCTGGACAGATGCTTTTAAAATGCGGTTTCGGTTCCCCCTTGGCTTTGCTGGTTGGAGATACCGTCTCCCAGGGGGGCGTTGAAGTCCTCGGCTGCGTTCCGGGTCAGTTGGCGTGTGTTCCGTCGGTGTTTCTCTGGTGAGGTTTCCGTTGCTGACCTCGGCTCCTTGCTTCTCAAGCTTGCTCTCGATGCACCTGGGTCGCTGAGCTTGAATCTTCCTGAACTGCGCCCTTTTCTTAAAAACAAAACTAAATTCTTGTGTTCTTCCACCCATATTATAGTTGCGAGGATGGCTTATCTGCGTGCCCAATCTTGCCGTGGTTTTGTCTTGTATTATGTGGTACCTGCTTTCGGGATGACCTGATTAGGTGTTGCCTGTTTAGCCCATTGTCCTGAGGTTGAGAGTAAGCTGTGTAGGTGGTTTGATGGGACTGTCTATTACTGGGCCTTTGCTCGGATGGAGGCGTTAATGAGGTTTGTGGACTAATCCTCACACCACATCTGGAGTTGGCTTCACTGTGGGGGCACCCGGAGAGGCCATGCTTGAACTCAGTCTCAGGTTACTGTTTAAATGTTAATGTCTCTCGGGGTGTGATTCATAGACAGACTGTTGTTCCATGGCCATTTAAAAAAAAGTAAGAATTTTAACAACACCAGGTTAAAGTCCAACAGGTTTATTTGGTAGCAAATGCCATTAGCTTTCGGAGCGCTGCTCCTTCGTCAGATGGAGTGGATATCTGCTCTCAAACACGGTGTCTCTGTATGCCCTGTTTGAGAGCAGATTTCCACTCTATTTGATGAAGGAGCAGCGCTCCGAAAGCCAATGGCATTGCTAACAAATAAACCTGTTGGACTTTAACCTGGTGTTGTTAAAACTCTTACTGTGTTTACCCCAGTCCAACGCCGGCATCTCCACATCATTTTAAAAAAAACAGGCTTTTTCCAATTCTATAGCCATTCCAAAGTGCAAACTCAAACCATAACTCTGGTGGATTTTTGAATATTCTACAGTCCCCTGTTTGGCACATTAGTGAAATACTCAGCTCTTTTCTTTCCTTACAGATGCTGCCAGACCTGCTGAGATTTTCCAGCGTTTTTCTCTTTTGGTTTCAGATTCCAGCATCCGCAGTATTTTGCTTTTATACTAAAGTGTCATAGTTGGTGAGCAAAAATCCTGGTACCCAATCTTTTCCCCGAATTTATCTAACTAAAACCCCAGGAACCTTTCTTTTCCCCTTCTATGAGAACAGTGTCTGGATGCTAGACATCTGACGAGAAACAGTTGAGTGAAGAGAAAGGCTCCTCTATCACTCACATTGCAAAACAACGCTTTCAGTTACAATACATGAACGGTGCGGCACGGTGGCACAGTGGTTAGCACTGCTGCCCCACAGCGCCAGGGACCCGGGTTCGATTTCCAGCTTAGGTCACTGTCTGTGCGGAGTCTGCACGTTCTCCCTGTGCGAGTTTCCCTCCGGGTGCTCCGGTTTCCTCCCACAGAGTGAAAGACAAACTGGTTAGGGTGCGTTGGCTGTGCTAAATTCTCCCTCAGTGTACCCGAACAGGCGCCAGAGTGTGGCGACTAAGGGATTTTCACAGTAACTTCATTGCAGTGTTAATATAAGCCTATTTGTGACACTAATAAATAAACTTTATGTAAAGTTTTTACATGGTCCATGCGGGTTTCTAAACTTTACACAATCTTACTCTAACTTCATGCATGGAAAAAGTGGCTCAGTCATTCGATTTGTTACAGAAATGGAATAATAGAAAACAATCCTTGCCCTCCCCTGTTAGTTAGTGCAGATCAGCTGTGGATGGGCGCTGGAGTGCAACTTCTCAGGGAGCTACTGTGGGTGTAGTGCTGCTAGGTGCTGCTCATTGATCCAGGAGGGGTCTGCCCTTGTCTCAAATCCTCCAGGTTGCTGCTGCCTTCACTCAGTAACCAGGCCCCATAGAACACACGCGCTTCATTCTGGGCTGCCTGATCTGAGGCATTCCTGCCCTCACGGATTAAGGCATTTACAACACTTGCACATTTTTCCGATTCCAAAATGATTTCTTTTCAATGCAGAGTCATAGCCTGGTCTTGGCGCAGCGTGGAGCCTAACAGTGTGTTCTCTTCCCTAAGGATTTTGCGCAACTGCCCCTTTAACTCATTCATTTGCAGGGCCAGTTGCACATCATCCAAACCATTCACTACTGAGGACCCTGTATTGTATGCTGTGAATAAATAGCTCAGTGGACCCCACCTTTGCTTCTACTGCGCTGGATATGTCAAAACCATATGGGTCTACTATGTCTATGTCCTCTTAGTCTAAATGTGGAGATGTCTAACCCATAGAATCTCTGGAACATGTCGTTCTGCAGAGCCTGGTACAGCTGTTCAGTCTCCTTGGGGCACCACACGGGTAAGTGGACCTCCGTTAGATTTAATATTACTGAAGCAACAGCACAGTGTACCCTTTGGTATAATGTTTTCGCTGTAGGGATTAACAATAAACCATTCCCTGGTCCCGGAGTGCTGCTAGGACATTCGTCTGAGTCAGCTTTTACCCCGGTGGGGCCGTGGGTAGGGCCTGTATCAGGAGCTCGATGGCGTTTACTCGGGCAGGGGGTCTTGGGAGGAAACACGAGTCCAAACTCTGCTCCCATCTCATCCCACCCCCTGAATTCTGCCATCGCCTGCTGAATGCGATGGACACTCCCGCAGGACAGACACGCTCAGGCCCCCACATACACCTGTAAATCCCCTCATCATACTTCCACCATTTGTCCCAACATACACTCACCCCTCTCTCGGTTCCTGTAATGGTACGGTAAGTGTCATTGCTGAGTCTCTCCCAGTCTGCAATCTGGTCCCCGGCATCTCGGCTCAATTTTCTGAACCACTACCACCTTTCACAGAGAGACGTTTCCTGTACAAGTCAAACAAACTCTTTTCCTCTCTGTAACTCAAACACTGGACGCTTATCCCGTGGGGCACAGGACAGAAGCTTCTCCGTTGGTGAAGCTGGTTTGGTTGGACAATCGTGTGGAGTTGGATCCCAGCCACCCAGGCCATTTCTCCTCGTGGTAATAAATGGCTGTCCCATCCACCCTCTGTCATCAGTACACTGATTATCTCTGCGCCTTGTTAGAATCATAGAAACCCTACAGTGCAGAAAGAGGCCATTCGGCCCATCGAGTCTGCACCGACCACAATCCCACCCAGGCCCTACCCCCATATCCCTACATATTTACCCACTAATCCCTCTAACCTACGCATCTCAGGACACTAAGGGGCAATTTTAGCATGGCCAATCAACCTAACCCGCACATCTTTGGACTGTGGGAGGAAACCGGGGCACCCGGAGGAAACCCACGCAGACACGAGGAGAATGTGCAAACTCCACACAGACAGTGACCCAAGCCAGGAATCGAACCCAGATCCTTGGAGCTGTGAAGCAGCAGTGCTAACCACTGTGCTACCGTGCCGCCGTTGTGCAACTACCTCCCCTTTCTGAGTCAGGACTGGAGGCTCCTTTTTCTCTGCTCTTTTGCCTGAGATTCCTTCCTCCAGTGCCCGCTCTTACTGCACCCGAAGCAAGTTTTCCTTTTATCAGAATACCCACTTCCCTGGTGCCATTCCTTCTTTTCAGAGAGGCCGGGCCTCACTACATGCACCCAACCCTTGGAGAGTTTCTCCTCTGCTCCCCTGCCATTACGGAAAGCTAAGGACATCTGTCCAAGCACAGATTCCGCACTGACAGTGAGTCTTTTGGGTCCAACCAGATCTCTGCCTTGGCCTGAATCCGGGGCAAGGAATTTGCCTCTAGGATTCTAAGCCAGTGGGCAGTTTGTTCTTGAGAGAGATTGTCTCTGTTTAAAACTCCCCGCAGGCTTCCTCATAGACCGACCACAGCCTATCTGCAAAAGCCTGCGGGGTCTCGCCTTCAAGTTGTTGGGTCTTTTCTACCCTCGCAAACGGGCTCCCCTCATTAAGGCCCATGGCCTCGAGGATCTCCTCTTGGACTCTGGCAAATGCACTCTGCCCTCTCCTACTGGCAGCGGAGAGGGACTGGTACAGCTTGCTGTCCAAAGAAAACAGCAGCATCTTGGCAGACTCGCTACTGTCGCAGTAATTAATACCTGCCACTTGTTCCACCTCCATAAAATGGACTGATGGATCCCCATTAATACTGCGATTTGTGAGGTGCCCTACCAGGTCCTTAGTGTCTGTGTGCTGTGGTGGGGGGATATGAAATCGCTCTCAGCTACTCTGGTTATCCTGGGGAGCACCATGCTCGCACTGCCATACGGGGCTCACTGGCCCCGATCCTGGTTCTGCTTGCCCTGGTCCTGCTCCCCTGTTCTCCTGCTGCCCCAACCTGTCTTGCCGGCAACAAAGTAGACTCTTGGTCACCCTCCTGTAACCCTCGGCTGTCGCTCCGTACCATGGCTCCCGTACTGGGCACAATGGCCCCGGTTCCAGCCCTACTAGTGACGGTTGTGCGCCCTGCTCTCCCTGTGGCCAAACCGAGCCTAGTGCCGGTGCCACAGGTGGTTGGACGTCTCTTGGTCGTGAGCCCCACTCCCCCTGGACCCATGCTGAGCCTGATCCCGGCACCACAGGTGATGGTCAGTGCCTCTTTCAGCCGCAGCATGCATATTTGAATCCCCATACCGCCTCCACTGGACTCCCAAACACCCTCCGGCGGGAGGGTGACACAATATGTCCCACTCCTGATGTAGGCAATCTGTGGAGGGACGTGGTCTTGCCCCATTACCTCCACAATGCAATTTACAGCCTCTTCACCAGCAGTGTCAAGCCCACATTGTGGCCTTGCAGAGGCAGTCAAGTGATCAGTGCATCATAAGGTTTAGGACAGAAAAGGACAAAGAACAATCTAAAGTAAGAATAATTAACTGTGGGGAAAGCCAACTTGAATGGGGTAAGAGTGCATCTGGGCCGGATAAATTGGAAAAGAAGGTTGGCAGCTGAAACAATAGCTGAACAATGGGCCACCTTCAAAGAATAGATATTTCAGGTGTCGTCAAAGGGCAAACAAAGCCATGAGTTTCAAAAGAGATGGAGATTAAAACAAAAGTGCACTTTTGACAGACGTCAGATGGAGCACATAATGGAGAACCTGTATGAATATAGAAGGTTCAGAGGGGAAATGGGGAAGCAAATAAGGGAAACAAAGAGATAGTATTAAAAAAAGACTCAGCTGACATAAAAAGGGAACCTCAAGGTCTACCATTGGTATATAAATAGGATGGTAAAAGGAGTAGTGGGACTGATCAGGGACTAAAAAGGGGACTTACACTTGGAGGCAGGGGAAGAAATGATGTATTATATAAATATTTTAGTATCTATCTTTACCAGAAGAAGAGCCACGGATGTGAAATTGGTTGAGAGATAGGAAGCAGAATAGCACTTAACAAATGTTTTTAGGTTGGAGCAAGATCTGTAGTGGCGTTTCCCCAGAGGTCAGTGTTTGCTCTTCCTGATGTGTATTAATGGTCTAGCCCTTGCTGTGCGCGGCATCGTTTCAACATTTACTGACGATACAAAACTTGGAATTGCTGTGAACTGTGGAGGAGAATACTGTAGAATTTCAAAAGGACACGGACAAGTTGGTGGAATGGGCGGACAAGTGGCAGATGAAATTCAATGAGAAATGTGAAGTGGGGATTCATTGTGATAGGGAGAGCATGAAGAAACAAAATATAAGAAAGGGTGCAACTCTAAAGAGGGTGCAGAAGCAAAGGGCATATATGTACATTCGTCATTAAAGATGGCAGGACAGGTTGAGAGTGTGTCAATAAAGCATACAGTACCCTAAGCTTTATTAATGGGGCAAAGAGTACAAGAGCAAGGAGGTTATGTTGAACTTGTATAAGACTTGTTTGGCCTCGGCTGAGGTACTGTGTCCAATTTAAGAAAGATGTGAAGACATTGGAGAGGGTACAGAAAAGATGGAGAAGAATAGTGACAGGGATCAGGAACTTCAGTTATGAAGATAGATTGGAGAAAATGTTTTTGTTGGAGATGATAAGGCTGAAAGGAGATTTAATAGAGGCATTAAAAATCAGGAGGGGTCAGGGCGGAATAGAGAGGGAGAATCTGTTACAGCTTGTGATTTAGTGAAATTGGCAGAAGAAGCAAATGAGGAATGAGGGAAAACTTTGTAATGCAGCAAGTGGTTAATGGAATGCACTGCCTGAAAGTGTGGCTGGTTCAACTGAGGCATTCAATAGGGAGTGAGAGAGTTATCTCAAAAAGGAAGAATGTGCAGGATTACAGGGAGAAGGCAGAGAATGGCACTAAGTGAATTTTCACTCAGAGATCCAGAGCAGACATGATGGGCTGAATGGCCCCCTTCTGTGCTATAACAATTCTGTGACTTGAGGGAAAATTCAAATGTCAGTGTATCCATATGGGATGTGATAGCTGGCGTGTGCAACATCGCTGGGAGTTCCGGGAATGACCTAGAGTCTTCAGGAATTAAAGATTAAACTCCTGGATATTATTTCCAGAAAAAATATTGGGGCATTAAAAAAAAATCTTTTCACGTTGTTTGAACACTTTCATTGATTCGTCATAAAGATTTCAGAAATGGAAGAAAAGACTGATTGACTTGTAGTCAAAAATCATCCCATTGTGTAAATCGTGTTCACTTTTCAATTGGATGGGAGGATGGTGAGCTGTGCAGATAGACAGGTACCTGGTGGGGTGGAACCGTTACAAGCAGGAAGGTCATGGCGGTACTTCCAGGAACATATCCCAGTTATGTCAGCAACCCTAAACATTGCCCTATAGGCTGTGGATTTTTTAAATATCGAGCCATCTGAAATACTGTGCCATGAGGAAATGCGAGAAAGGAAGAATTCAAATACTGACCGGTTCAATGATCAGGTGTCAATTTCTAAATATGCACCAATTGGTGGGATTCTTGATGTGCTTTTTGAAGATACAATTTCTAATTTTTCTTTCTCCGGCTGGATGTTAAAATACTGGCAATGGGAAAACAACCCAGGACCCTGCAATAAACACCGGGTGGAATGAAGACAGACGCTCATCCCGCTGGGGAATGTCAAAGACACTTGTCAATTCACACCATCCTGAGACTTTTCAAATGTTTTTGAGACGGTGGGCGGGAATGAGCCGGTAAAATCGCACGACGACCGGGAAACCAGGATCACTCCCGATTTCCTGACTCTCGCCATTTTATAAGAGCCGGATTCTGGCGAGGTCAGCCTCTTGCTGCAAATGGGCGAGAGGCTGAATAATTTATTCAAACATATTTAAATGCTCATTTACATCTGTTTAGCGAGCCCCGCGCTCAGTTGTCCGGGCTCACTTGCCTTTATGACCTCGCCGGGAGAGGTTCTCTCCGGCAAGGAAAACAGCTGCTCCCCACAAATGGGGAACAGTCTTGTTGGTCTCGCCGGTGGAACAGAAAACCATTGAGGCCCCCCCCCCCCAGGGAGGCCAAGGGCAAGGGGGGGTGCCCCTTGGGCAGTGCCAACCTGGCAGTGCCACTTTGGCACTGCCAGCCTGGCACATGGGCAATGCCCACTGGGCACCTTGACACTGCCCACTGGCAGTGCTAGGGGGAGGGGCCTATGGGGTTGGGGCCTAAAGGGGCAGCCTGCCGCTGCTCTGCAGATGCGATTGGATTGGGGTGGTGGAGGGGGGCCCACTGCAGATGTGATCAGATCGGTTGGGAGGGAGAGGGCAACACGATCGATCTGGTTGCGGGGGGAGATGGCATCTTGGGCAGTGTGCGATCAGCCGCGGGCCCCCGTGATTACGGGGTGGGGGGGAAATGCTGTGGCTGTGTTGAGGATGCCTGCAGCAGCAGGGGCCTGACAACTCTCTGTCTCAGGATGGTGTGAATTGACAATTGAGTTTGTGTCTTTATATGCCCTGTTTGTGAACAGAACTCCCACTGACCTGACGAAGGAGCAGCGCTCCAAAAGCTAGTGGATTTTGCTACCAAATAAACCTGTTGGACTTTAACCTGGTGTTGTGAGACTTCTTACTAACTCTCTGTCTGTCAGACCCCTGCTGTTGGAATTGCGCACGTGCAGCATCAGAGGCCTGCACAAGTGCAATAGCTCCCTCTGCAGGCTGACTGGCGAATTAAGCACAGCCCACCGCCTGCAGCAGCTAGAAACAGTCCAGCCCATATTTTCATTGACGAAGTGCATAAGATTGGGTGTGAAAACTCAGCCAAAAAAATGGATCAGAAACTCTCCCATTTTCCTGCCAGCTGGACACTTAGAATCAATCTAGGAAAATTCTGCCCAATAGGTCAAAATGCAATAATCTGTTCTGAAACAATAACTGAAACAGACATGTACTAATAAAATTTCCCTGGAATATTCAACCAGCAAGGTACTTCAAGAACCCCATTCCAAGCAGGAGAGGGGGAAGTAAAGACAATACTGTACTGGACACAGGATGATTGAAGCTGTCTGCTCTCTCCCTCTTGGACGTATGGCACCAGGTTTGCAAAGTAACAAGCCTGAGAAGAGAAACTGACTGCATAACCGAGATCTTTCCAAAGAAAATATGAAAATCTGCTCCACGCAACTGGACCCAGAAGGACAGCTGAACAAAATGGCTGCAACATAGAACCACTGCATCGAGACCAGTCAAGGAACAGCAAACTATATATTCCATTAGTTTATCTTTCATGAACTGTAAAAATACCTATAAGCGTATCCTCTTACTCTGGCATCTGTACTGCTGTGTGTATGCGCCAAATGAATCTACGTGACTATATCAATGGTGGTTGTGTTTTACTTAGTTGTTTAACTCAGGGAAATAGTTTCAATAAAGTTAACTTGTTCTTTGTTGAACCTAAAGAAAATATGTCTGAATAATTTTTTTATAATCTCAAGGTGTAAATAGTGGGACTCCGACAGAATCAGCAAAGCATGTCCTTGTTAAATTCTCGAAAAGATCCTGTTATGGTCAAATGTGCAGAGCCTTATCACCCCTTCTAAATATATATCGCCAGGGTCACCTGCAACTTTCCGCCATGTGCTGTCATGGGCGAGTTTCCTGCCACCAGTGCCCATTCTGAAGATCAGCCCCTTTGTCCACCATCTACAGCCCAAAATCAGGACTATGATGGAATACTTTCCACTTGCCTGGAGAAGCGCAGCTCCAACAACACTCATGAAGCTCAACACCATCGAGGGAAAAATACTCCTCTCAGTTGAGGGTGTTGTGCTCACAGAATCCATGTTGGAGAATTCGGGCATCGGGCAACATGTTGCTGCATTGTGGTATGGAATCCCACTTTGAAAGTTGCCCATTCCTTTAGGGGAACTCCCAGTATGGCCGTTGCTGCTTGTGATTCCATTCATGTAAATTGAGTCTGTGTCTTTATAAACTCTGTTTGTGAACAGAATTCCCACTCACCTGAAGAAGGGGCTTAGAGCTCCGAAAGCTTGTGTGGCTTTTGCTACCAAATAAACCTGTTGGACTTTAACCTGGTGTTGTTAAACTTCTTACTGTGTTTACCCCAGTCCAACGCCGGCAGTTCCACATTGTGATTCCATTGTCAGGAAGGCTGATCTCCCCCATAAAGAAAGATGAGGAAAATCATTCCCCGTTAGGATTTTACATTTATCCCACCCCCCCCCCCCCCCACATCTTCTTTTTCCTTGCATGACAATTCACCAACATTAATCAAAAGCACAGAAAATCACAATGTGTATGTTACAAATTCCTTGATCTACCTGGGCAGATCATGGCTGGCTTCTACCAACTCCTGACACACCTTGCGAGTGCACAGTTTCATTGCCCTTTGTTGGGCAGTGCAGGAAGGCAGTTTTCCCACAATGCCAGTATCAACACACAATCCCGATGAGAGTCGTGTAAAGCATATGAGTGAGAAAGAGAAAAGCTACAGAGAATGTCCCAGCCTAAAATTTCTTTAATATCATAAATTCCGTCAGACCATTGTTAGAAATGATTATGCACAGTAAGAAGTCCCACAACACCAGGTTAAAGTCCAACAGGTTTATTTGGTATCACGAGCTTTCGGAGCGCCGCTCCTTCATCAGGCGAGTGATTGTGTGGCATGTCAGCACATCTCATAACTCATCTATATTTTATCAAACACATTGACAATTATCTAGGCAAACGTGGCCTCTGTTCTTCAACTGCAACATCTCACAAAATGCAAGGAGGTGAATGACAATTTCAGATGGCAGCAGCTGAGAAAGTTTAACGTTTATTTATTAGTGTCACAAGTAGACTTACATTAACACTGCAATGAAGTTACTGTGAAAATCCCCTAGTCAGCACACTGGTGCTATCCAGGTACACTGAGGGAGAACTTAGCATGGCCAATGCACCTAACCAGCACATCTTTTGGACTGTTGGAGCAGCCAGAGGTAACCCACGCACACCCGGGGAGAATGTGCAGACTCCGCACAGACAGTGACCCAGGCCAGAAATCGAACCCGAGTTGCTGGCGCAGTGAGACAGCAGCGAGAACCACCGTGCCGCCCTAAAGGTGCGTTTGCTTTCATTTTTACTTGTACCATTCAATACCCATCATCAAAATAGGCAGGTGAGATTTTGGCTGGACATCCTTGAGTCTTCTCTTTATCAATGTACTGTAGAGGTGACAGTGCTTCTCAACGGAGCTAAGCAGCCTACGCAATACAACTGCTGGTGGCCAGTTTCTGAGCAACATTGGTAAGGTATATGCAACAGGTCACCTGTACATTAGTCCCACCTGGTGAGAGATTCTGAGTGATCACAACTATCAGTGGATTTGATGTCAAAACGTTGTGAACCGCTAGAGCAAAGCCTCGCTATCACCTTTCTTTCAATGATTTTTTTTTGGCAGAAAGAGAACACAGTTGAGGAGTTCCGATCGAAGATGAAGAATAAAAATAGTAGCTATATTTTAACATAGAGCAAGCCCTTAGCCTCAGCAAATCTAAACTTTATTGCTCTGAAGACCTCAAGTTGGAAGTAAATATATAGTCAAATAATTGTGGTGAAAGTGTATCATATTCATTATAATTCTGTTGGACTGCCAACAACATGCTGTAACTTCTCATTTTTTAAGACAAGTTAGAATAACCGCTTGAGCCAAAAGACATTCTAATATTCTAGTATAAATAGTTCAGCGTAATTTATGGACTGTGATGAGAATTTCCATCGCATTAAGCCAAAAAGAAAACTTGTTTCAGGTTACAGCTCACATCTGCAAAGTATGAACTACAGAGTCCTGATTCTACCCGGGTAATTGTAGAGGCATGATGACGATCAGCAGAGTTTCAACTCAAACATGTTATTTCCTGCAATTCTGGAACTCACTGTAGAGAAGCAGGCCATTCGGTTCATCATACCTGTGCCAGCCCTGACCCTCCAATTATCCTAATCCCATTTCCTCCCCTTGCCCTGTGTACTGTTGTCTTCACTAGCAATGCAATTCTCTTTTAAATGGTGCTATTGTTCCTGTTTCAGTTGCCACTTGTGTGAGAACATTCCATTTTTAAGGACTCTCTTAGAAATGTCTTTAAAAGTAAAAGTTTATTTATTAGTCACAAGTAAGCTTACATTCACACTGTAATGAAGTTACTGTGAAAATCCCCTAGTCGCCACACTCCGGCGCCTGTTTGGGAACACCGAGGGAGAATTTAACATGGCCAATGCACCTAATCTGCACATCTTTGGACTGTGGGAGGAAACCGGAGCATCCCACACAGACACAGAATGTGCAAACTCTACACAGACAGTGACCCAAGCCTGGAATCGAACCCGGGTCCCTGGCGCTGTGAGGCAGCAATGCTAACCTCTGTGCCACCTCTCTTTATTCCTCAAGTGACAATCCTCAGTCAAGGCCACTTTCATTTCCAAATTGAAACCCAACGGAAAGAATTTATTACCAATTGTCCTCCTAAAACCTTCCAGAATTTTGAAAACCTAGGTTGGATCTTCCTTAGCTTTCACTATTCTAGTGGAAAGAGCTATTTTTTCCAAATCTTTCTTCAACCACAAACTTTCGTTCCTGGCCTCACTCGAATAATTCACCACTGGACATGTTCCATGATTCTAATATCTTTAGGTGCTCAGCAAACAATTCTCCACCAGTGGCCTAATCATTTGTCTTTAGGAAGCCAACATCAATCCTTTGTTTTTACAGTCAATGCTCTTCTGAATAGCGTGCAGCTAAATTTCAACAACACGCAGCAGGACGAACCTTCTGTGTCTAAAGTTGCAACATTGAGACCTTGGGACGTCTCCCCCACTTTCATTTTCATTGGATTAAAGAGATGTATCCCGGGAAGCTGAATCACTTTCTCCCTATTTTCCATATTACTCCAAGTCCAAATTAGCCCAACTGAACAGCAGAATAAAATGTTGCTCACATACCTGGGTGATTGATTTTAATCCAACCCAGATCGCTACCCATCAATGTCTCTCTCTGTCATTTTGTCTCTTCCAGCTGGTTGTAAATGTGTTTTATGAAGGGACTTTGGGGTCATTATTAACCTAATTAGTAATGAGAAATCTTGGCAACACAAAGTTAACTTAATTCAGTGATCTCATTCAGAAAAGCAACTGAATATCTGGGGCGGGATCTTGTGCTGTTGCTGTTGGAGGTGGGGAGGACATGTAATTAGGCAGGAGGTAGACATACTGGAACCCATCTTTCCGCCTCGACCACCCAAATTAAGTTCTGAGTGGGTCGATGTTCCTGTCTCTCCTGCTGCCTATTGAGGCCAATTAGTGACCAGTAAAGGCCTTATACCCCACCTCTGGTATTAACCCAGAAGATAGGCCTGTTATCATGCAACATGCATGGCAGCTAACACCAACTGGCTTGTTACCTCTGTTGGGGGGAGGGGGGAGTGTGTGGCTGGGGTGAGGTTAGGGTTTCCCCTAAATCAATGGCAACCAGTGCCTGATTGATGGACTTAATATTAGGAAAGGGGGGCCCATGGAGAACCACCCCTCTGTCCTTGCTGTTAATGCCCCGACACTATTCACTCCAGGACCCCTGCAAAACTCCTCCCCGCACATTATTTACCTGTGGCCTGGGTGGTTCTGTGATCCTGGGACTCCAGTAGGTGTTTTTCTTGCAACCAGCCTCTCTGATTAGCCAGTTGCTCTCGGTAGACCGAAATTTCCTCCCCTGGGGAAGGGCCATCCATGGCCTTATCACTGCCTGATTGGTTCGTGGTTCATTGGACTGTCCTGAAAAGAGGCAGATGGGGCCTGTCCATGGTGTGGGCAATGGAAGGTGATGTTCTGAGGTTGGAGCTGAAGCGCTGCTTTGAGCCAGAGTTGTGCAAGCAGAGAGACAGCAAGGACACATAGTGAGTCTATGCTT
The DNA here is from genome assembly GCF_964213995.1 of Mustelus asterias. Classification (NCBI taxonomy): domain Eukaryota; kingdom Metazoa; phylum Chordata; class Chondrichthyes; order Carcharhiniformes; family Triakidae; genus Mustelus; species Mustelus asterias. Next base: position 95,360,150 of record NC_135813.1, on the reverse strand, counting down.
TATTCCAACCAACAGGTCTTCCTGCCAGTGCTACCTTCTCAACAGTTAATTAGCACAAACAGTCCCTCTCAACCAGGCTTAACAACTAGCTTATTCCTGAGTTTCCCCTAATGACCTCCTGTTTCAAACCACCCGGCACTCCCCCTCCCACCATTGGCCCCTCCTCCAAGTTCACTGCCCACAGTCGAAGGCCAATGGGAAAGGCAACAGTCTAATTGTTACCCAATCCGATTACTCTTGACTGTTACTAAAGCGGCCTCTATACTCCATCTTCAATATGTTTAACAAGTGGAAGTGTTTAAAGAAAACAAAAGGAAGTTAAATGATGTCTCCCTGTGATCTTTCTCTTGGCTTAGGTGAGAACATAAATCCTTAGAAAGGTTCTGTTGCAGAAAGAGGCCATTCAGTCCATTGCGTCTGTGCTGGCCAAAAATGAGAAAAAAAGAAACTAGTCGCTCATTTTAATCCTACTTTCCAGCACCTGGTCTGTAACTTTGCAGGTTACAGCACTTCAGATGCAGATCCAGAATATATACACGAACATACAAACTAGGAGCAGGAGTAGGCAACTCAGCTTTTTGAGCCTGCTCCGCCATTCAGTAAGACCATGACTCATCTGATTGTAACCTCAACTCCACCCTTCACCCTACCCCTGATAACCTTTCACCCCCTGATAACCTTTCACCCCCCCTTGTTAATCTAGAATCTATCTAGCTCTGCCTTAAAAATATTCAGACTCTGCTTCCACCGTCTTTTGAGGAAGAGCGTTCCAAAGGCTCACAATCCTCGGAGAGAAAATATTTCCGCTCATCTCTGTCCTAAATGGGTAACCCCTTATTTTTAAACAGTGGCCTCTTGTACTAGATTCTCCCAGAAGAGAAAACATCCTCCCCACATCTCCCCTGTCAAGACCCCTCAGGGTCTTACATGTTTCGACCAAGTCACCTCTTGACTATTGACTAAGGTTCACCTCAGTTCCTGGAGACATCAGGGCAGTTCTGATAAGGTGGCAACCTGACCCACAATACCCAGATGCAGTTTTGGCTCCCGCATTATTGTTCACTTGTTGGACTCCAAGAATTATTGATGTTTGATCACAAAGTTGTAGCTTTCATCTTTCACCTCACTGAATCGTAGAATGGTTACAGCACAGAAGGAGGCCATTCAGCCTGCTGTCCAGCTCTTTGCAAGGGCAGTACAGTAGCACAGCAGTTAGCACTGGCTGCTTCACAGCTCCAGAGACCTGGGTTCAATTCCGGCCTTGGAGTTTGCACGTTCTCCCCGTGTCTGCAGCCTCTATACTCCATCTTCAATATGTTGAACAAGTGGAAGTGTTTAAAGAAAACAAAAGGAAGTTAAATGATGTCTCCCTGTGATCTTTCTCTTGGCTTAGGTGAGAACATAAAACCATAGAAAGGTTCTGTTGCAGAAAGAGGCCATTCAGTCCATTGTGTCTGTGCTGGGCAAAAATGAGAAAAAAAGAAACTAGTCGCTCATTTAGTGCTCCGGTTTCCTCCCACAGTCCAAAGATGTACAGGTTAGGTGGAACGGCCATGCTAAATTGCCCCTTAGTGTCCCAAGATGTGTAAATTAGATGGATTAGCCACGGTAAATGCATAGGGTTACAGGGTTAGGGCGGGAGAGAGGGCCTGGTCAAGATACTCTATCAGCAAGTCGGTGCAGATTCAATGGGCCGAATGGCCCCTTCTGCACTGTTGGGATTCTATGATTCAACTGTGCACCTCTCCCTGAAACTGCAATGACCAGAATGCTTCACAACAACCCACACTGTGAAAACAAATGAAATATTTCCTCCGAACAACCTCAGGGCTTCGCGGTCTAACCTTTTCCCCGCAGCAGCTTGTGTAATTAATCTGTTAAATTGAAAAGGAAATCTGAGTTGTAAGTGTTCGAGATGGCTATCTTTGTGTCCCTGACGGAGGATGGTGGCGGGAGGGGGAGGGGGGGGGGCAGATGTTTTGGCTGGGGGTCAGGGTTGTTGTTTGTGGAGTGCTCTGGTGCAGCTGTGATCAGTCGGTCGAAGGCTGGCCCAACGCATCACAAATCATCAGAGGCTCTGGGCGCTGTGTGCTGGACACTCTGGAGCAGCGTTACATCGGCAGCGCTTTCGACAAGGACTAGAAATCCACTGTAAAAAAAAATGGAAGAGGAAAAGATATTTTGTAAGTCTGTAGATCACAGGAAAAAATGGTTAGGGGAAACAGAAGGAAAAATAATTTAATATGAGGAAGCTTGTGTTAAGAAGCATGAACCATTTGGGCCGTTGGCTCATTTTTGTGCTTCTGATGCATTTTTATGTGAATTAAAGTATTGGCATAAATCGGTAAGTTTACTGACAGACATTGTTTAAAATTAGCTAGATGTTTTGAGGATGAAAGAACAAAATGAGTAGCATTTTAAACAAAGAATGGGTAAATGGTATTATAAATATTAAATCTGTGGGCAGAATTTTCCAGTCCCGCCCATGGAATATTGACGTGGATAGGATGGAATTTTGGGCGGGAATTTGGTGGGCGGGCGAGACGGGAAAACGCCAGCCTGCGAGTCAGCCACCTTCAATGGCAGTGAGGATGCACCTTTCATTCTTATGAGAAAGACAAGAAAGAACGTCTTGCATTTATGTAGCGTCTTTCACAATATCAGGACATCTCAAAGTGCTTTACAGCCAATGAAGTATTTTTTGAAATGTAATTACTGTTATAATGTAGGCAAAGTGGTCACCAATTTGCACACAGCAAACGCCCACAAAACAGCAATGACTGGAGAATCCGTTTTTTATGATGCAGATTGAGGTATCAGTCAGTAAGTAAATTATTAAACTAATAAAGGACAGAGCGAGAATGGGTGGAATTCCCCCGTTTTGAGATGAAGTGCAGTGATGGGCAGCTCCAGCAGCACCTGTCCCGCTGACCAGAATGGCAGGATCCCGCCCCAGATTCTGTGAGTGGAACCTCATTAATTATGCGCAGGCAAATTCCCCTCTGACGCCCCAGGCAGGCCAGCAGCTGATTCGTCTGCCTGCCCTCAGCCAATGGGTTCAAGGGTCCCGGTGCCATATTTATACACCAGTCCAGCACACTCTCTCCAGCCCACCTGTCTTCACCAGACCGGGCAAGATGTCAGCAACCCCAAAGGGGCAGGGCTCGCAGCCTCAAGAAGAAGTCTGTTCCTTGATTCAACCACCTGAGCTCATCACCTCTTGAGCTCCCATGCCCCACTTACCATCTGGAGTCTTCATCCATCCCCTTCCAGTAAACAATGTGGTATCCCTTTGACTCCCCTTGTTCATGCCGGTTAGTCAGAGTCCAGCCTCCCTTCTCTCAGTCTTCCCTCTGCCTTCCATTGTTTGTCTCCTTTATCCACCTCCTTGCCCCTCTGCCTGACATTGTGAACACTCGTCCTACCCCTCCCCCCCCGACTCCTTTCACAGCCTTTCTTCCACCTTGCCCCCTTGTTTTCGTCAGACCAAACCCCACCCCTTTACCCCTCCACCCCCCTCCCCCCCCCCCCCTTCCCCAACCTCACACCCCACGCCTGGTTGAACATTTGTTGTGGTGGCTGCATGGGGACTTGTTGGCCATAGAAGGAGTGTCCAAATCATGGTCCAATTGGCTGATAATCAGCTTGGGACCACCTCCCCAAATATTCCCCAAAGAGAAAAAAAATGTGTGAAGATACATTAAAATAAATCTGCCCTAATACTTCTTTAAGTGCCTCTGCATCGTATTTTGTTTTATAATGCTCCTGTGAAGTGCCTCAGAATGTTTTACTACGTTCAAGGTGCTATATAAGTGCAATGTGTTGTTAATTTGTAGCTTGTCATTCAACATCATAATTCTTTAGCTGAAAGCAAACAGAATTGAGAGCTGTGACCTTCTCTGAAACTCACAGCAGTCAAAGTTAATTCACAAATAACCAACTTGCAAAGATACCACAGCTTTTACCAAGTTCCAGAATAATTACAGTGAAATAAAATTCTAAAAGGTTTCCCACACCTTAAGGCAATGCTGTATATATCTTAGGTGCAGAATGTTTAAAAGATTTGCTGATAGTAATGTCTGTATTTTAAAAAAAATCATTTCTCAAGGGAGTCTATAAAACAAAGTCCCTGTTTTCTGATTTATGACATTTTTTTAGAAAATACTTTTGGGGCTAAAAATAGACAAGGAAACAGATGTGCAAAGGCTGGTGACACTGAGTACAGGAGTCAGATACACTGATATACACGCTCACCCCCAAAACTGTCAGCCTTTGTTAATTCATTAAGTAAAATTAATCTCACCCAGGGAGCCCGCAAGAATAGTTATTTAATTTCACATTGTTGCAGGAGGAGTGCTGGTTCTGAGACTAAAGCAGCGCAGTTTATTGTTGAAGTTTAATAGTGAACCTCGCTGTGTAGCTGGCTGTTCTATACCCTGAATCTTGATTTTAACTCGCTGGAGCATGATGCGCGAATGATTCACACGGGAGGCTAGGACGTACCCGGGAATAAAGGCTTTTATTCACAACAAATAGGAGCACACTACTTAACAATATTATCCCAGACTAAAGACTACTAGGAAGTAGCAGTGACCTTTATACTCCTGTAAGAAGGCGGAGCCGAACGGAGTGTACCACATAAACAATAATAACAGGTGGAACACGCAAACCCTAACCCCAACAGTGACAAGAGTAACATATGTACAAGTACCCATAGTGGTAACCATCTATGGTTCACCACATTCACCCCTCCTTTAAAAACAAAGGCCGGTGGGGTAAGAAAACAATACGAACTGTCCACATGTTCACAAGTTCAGCCGTTTCGGGGGTCCGCACCGTCTCTGCGACCTCCGCAGCACTGGCTCCAGTGCCGGTTCTGGTGACCGTGGTGACGACCCTCTCTCCGAGGTGGTGTCCACTGACTCCTCCAGTTCCTCTCCCGACTGCCGACCTCGAGATGGCGACAATCCCCTGGACTCAGGCAAGCTGCACACGGGAGTAAGAGGATTAAGTTGAGGTCCCGATGCTGTCCGCGCCGTGTCAGGAGGGGAGAGAATGGGCAAAGGAATCCTAACCAGGGATGCGGGAGTGACGGGGGTTTCCAGGTCCCCTGCAGGCGCCAGATCTCTGATAGAGACCGTGTCCTCTCGCCCGTCAGGATATGCCACATAGGCATGTTGAGGGTTGGCGTGGAGGAGATGGACCTGTTCAACCAAAGGGTCGGACTTGCTGCCGCAGGAGGACAGGTCCTGAGTACGTCAACCAAGACAGCAGTGAGGTCCCAGAGGAAGACTTCCTAGGGAAGACAAACATCCGCTCACGTGGGTAGCGTTGGTTGCCGTACACAGGAGGAACCGGATCGAATGGAGTGCATCAGGAAGTACCTCTTGCCAACGGGTGACTGGAAGACCCCTAGACCGTAGCGCCAGTAAAACAGCCTTCCAGACTGTAGCGTTTTCTCTCTCGATCTGTCCGTTACCCCTGGGGTTGTAACTTGTAGTCCTACTTGAGGCAATTCCCTTAGAGAGCAGGTATTGCCTCAAGTCGTCGCTCATAAACGACGAACCCCCATCACTGTGGATATAACTGGGGTAGCCGAACAGGGTAAAAAGACTCCGCAGGACTTTGATGACCGTGGCAGAGGACATGTCAGAGCAGGGGATGGCAAAGGGGAATCGGGAGTATTCGTCAACAACGTTGAGGAAATACACGTTCCGATCCGTCGAAGGGAGGGGCCCCTTGAAATCGACACTCAGTCGTTCAAAAAGGCGAGTGGCCTTAATGAGGTGTGCCCTGTCAGGCCGGTAGAAGTGCGGCTTGCACTCTGCACATACCTGGCAGCATCGAGTTATCGACCTGACATCCTCTATGGAATAGGACAGATTCCGAGCCTTTACAAAATGGAAGAGCCGAGTGATCCCCGGATGGCAGAGGTCATTGTGGAGGGCCTGTAACCGGTCCTCCTGCACACTGGCACATGTTCCACGCGACAGGGCATCTGAGGGCTCATTGAGCTTCCCCGGACGGTACATGATATCATAGTTGTAGGTGGAGAGTTCAATTCTCCACCTCAAGATTTTATCATTCTTAATTTTTCCCTTTAACGTGCTGTTGAACATAAAGGCCACGGACCTTTGGTCCGTGAGCAGGGTAAACCGTTTGCCAGCCAAATAATGGCGCCAATGCCGTACGGCCTCCACAATGGCCTGAGCCTCTTTCTCTACAGAGGAGTGCCGAATTTCAGGGCCTTGGAGGGTGCGAGAGAAAAAGGCGACGGGCCTGCCCGCCTGGTTAAGTGTGGCGGCCAGGGCGAAATCAGATGCATCACTCTCCACCTGAAAGGGGATGGACTCATTGACAGCGTGCATCGTGGCTTTCGCAATGTCGGCTTTTATCCCTTCAAAGGCTAAGCGAGCCTCTGCTGTCAGGGGAAAAGAGGTAGATTTTATGAGCGGACGGGCTTTGTCCGCGTAATTGGGGACCCACTGTGCATAGTACGAGAAGAAGCCTAAGCATCTTCTCAGTGCTTTGATGCTAGTGGGTAGGGGAAGTTCAAGGAGGGGACGCATACGGTCTGGATCAGGGCCGATGACCCCGTTTTCCACCATGTATCCGAGGATTGCTAGGCGGTGCTTGCTGAATACGCACTTCTCCTTGTTATAGGTCAGGTTCAGGAGAGTCGCAGTGCGTAAAAACTTCTGGAGGTTGGCGTCGTGGACCTGCTGGTCATGGCCGCAGATAGTGACGTTGTCCAGGTATGGGAAGGTAACCCGTAGCCCGTTTTGGTCCACCATTCGGTCCATCTCACGCTGGAAGACCGAGACCCCATTAGTGATGCCGAAAGGAACTCTTAAAAAGTGGTAGAAACGGCCATCCGCCTCAAAGGCCGTGTATTTGTGGTCCTCTGGGTGAATGGGGAGCTGGTGGTAGGCTGACTTCAAGTCGATGGTGGAGAACACCCAGTACTGCGCAATCTGGTTGACCATGTCAGATATGCGCGGGAGAGGGTACGCGTCCAGCTGCGTGTACCTATTAATGGTCTGACTATAGTCTATGACCATCTGGGGCTTGTCTCCAGTCTTGACCACCACGACTTGTGCTCTCCATGGGCTAGTGCTAGGTTGAATGACCCCTTCCCTGAGGAGCCGCTGAACCTCAGATCTAATAAAGATCCGATCCTCAGCGCTGTAACGCCTGCTTTTAGTCGCGATGGGCTTGCAGCCTGGCACGAGATTTTCGAATAGGGAAGGCGGGGTAATTTTGAGTGTTGAGAGGCAGCATGTGGAGCGCGCTGGACAATTTGGAGGGTGCTGTTCTCCCACTGAAAGTGGAGGGAGTGGCCCATCGTACTGCAGGGTCACACTCCTCAGGTGGACCATAAAGTCTAGCCCCAGGAGTACCGGAGCGCAAAGGTGTGGTAACACGAGAGCCTGAAATTCTCGTAGACTGTGCTCCGCACCGTTAGGGTTACCACACAGCTCCCAAGAACGAGGACAGATCGGGACCTCGACGCCATGGAGATTGTCTGCCTGACAGTTTGCCCACGGAGAGCGCACCGTTTTACTGTATCCGGATGGATGAAGCTCTCCGTCCTCCCGCTGTCAAACAGACAACTCGCCAGGCGCCCGTTTACCTCTATGTCCATCATGGACTTGTCGAGTCTGTGAGGCTTGGTCTGGTCCAGGATGATTGACGCCACTGTTGGATCCCGAGTGTAACTGCAGGCAGTTGAGATAGCCGACGGCGAGGACCCCTGCTGGTCCCCTGCGGCCGGTGTCGACCAAAGTGGTTGTGCCCATGAATCGCACACGGTCGAGAATGTTGAAAACAGCGACACCCGCAGGTCGCACGTGGCGAGCGTCGTCGTCATAGGAAATGGCGGCGCCCGTGGATCGCACGTGGCTGAAGACATCGACGAGGCCGGAGACGAGGAGATGGATCCTGGGGAGTCGCACGCAGCACTGCTGGGCCTGGAAGGGGTCTTCGCTCGGCACACCTTTGCATAGTGCCCTTTCTTTCCACAGGCGGAGCAAAACACCGCCCTGGCCGGACATCTTTGGAGAGGATGCTTCGCCAAACCGCAGAAATAGCACCGTGGGCCTCCAAGAGCTGCCGCAGCCGTCAGGTCTGAAGTTGGGAGCATCATCGCGCAGTTCTGAGGAGCCGCCGAGTACAGCTGAGGCGGTGGCTGTGCTTGCCACGCTGTTCCCACGTGGTCGGTGGGGTAGGCTTCGAGACTTCTGGAGGCCGTTTCCATTGCGTCGGCCAATTCTACCGTCTTAGCCAGGTCCAGGTTACCCTGCTCTAGCAGCCGCAGGCGGATATAGGATGAGCCGATCCCCGCCACGAACGCGTCCCGAATGAGGTTGTTGGTGTATTGAGTAGCCGACACCTCCTTGCAGTTGCAGGCTCTGGCTTGCTGTTGAAGTTCGCGCAGGTACTGTCCCGTAGTTTCGCCGGGCTGCCGCCGTCGAGTGGCTAATAGGTGACGAGCATGAATTTCGTTCGGCTGTTTGTTATACAGCCTCTTGAGCAAGTTAATAGCATCTTTATAATTTTGGGAATCGCGAATTGTTGCATACACAGTGTCGCTCACCCTGGCGTGGAGGACCCGCAATCTGTCGGCGTTGGACTGGACTGCTGCCGAGGCCTCAACGTAACCCTCGAAGCACTTCAACCAATGGTCGAAAGTGTTCGACGCCCCAGCGGCACGCGGATCCAAGGTTAGCCGATCGGGCTTTAGCATCTGCTCCATTTTGTTCGAGCAAAATTTTCAGTATTTGTCGTGAATAAAATTGATGCGCGATTGATTCACACGGGAGGCTAGGACGTACCCGGGAATAAAGGCTTTTATTCACGACAAATAGGAGCACACTACTTAACAACATTATCCCAGACTAAAGACTACTAGGAAGTAGCAGTGACCTTTATACTCCTGTAAGAAGGCGGAGCCAAACGGAGTGTACCACATAAACAATAATAACAGGTGGAACACGCAAACCCAAACCCCAACAGTAACAAGAGTAACATATGTACAAGTACCCATAGTGGTAACCATCTATGGTTCACCACAGAGCAGGAGTCCTGTGGGTTGGGATGAAGCTGTGCTAACCTCGACGCTGGTTGGGGGAGCTCGTCATTACAACGGATCTGAAACCAATAGGAAAGCAGCAGCTACGGCGGAATGTTGTGTGGCAGAAAGCTGCTATAAGAATGGTCCCAAGCACTCGTGTGAATGATTGGAAAGGGGTTTGCGAGGGCCCTGTGATTGGGAAGGAGGACAAAAGAGGGCTGAACTTACCTTGTGGAATCTCCAGCTCCTACTGTTTCACAGAGATGAGAATAACAAAAGGACAGACAATTATCATTTCTTGGACTCTTCTGACTCCAATGTCTCGCCCAGCTTGAGGAATCTCCATTGAAATGAGGCCAGGAAACACATGATGAAGTTTAAATATTTTTAGTGTGAATAGAAGTAAACACTTTAAGAGGTGCTGATCTTTTTTAAAGAAGTGTTTGGTTAACTCCTCTGTGTTTGCCAAGCAGTGTAATGTGTGTGATGTAATGTGTATTGCAATGCATCATTGTGTCACAAAACTAAGATATGATTTGTGTGTGGTACCACTTCAAAGCAAGGGTCGGTCCAACTGTCCTTCCACCCTTCACCAGTTGTCAAGATAGTGATTGTGGTGAACCATAGATGGTTACCACTATGGGTACTGAACCATAGATGGTCAGCACTATGGGTACTTGTAGATATGTTACTGTTGTCACTGTTGGGGTTAGGGTTGGGCTGTTCTACCTGTTGATATTGTTCTGTGGTACACTCCAGTTGGCTCCGCCTACCTGGAGGAGTATAAAGGTCACTGCACTGCCTGGTGACCCTTTAGTCTGGGATTGTATTGTATATAGTGTGCTCCATTCTTGTTAGTAATAAAAGCCTTTATTTCCCGGGTACGATCCAGCCTCCCGAGTGATTTAATCGCGCATCAGTGATACTTGAATCATTTTCTTTCTGTTTTTTTACCGATTGCTGTGCAGCTTATGGTCAATGTGAGATATACAGTGGTGAGAAATGGGACAACAATAATTTATTTCTCTGAAAAACAATCACTGTACCGCCTTAACATCTGATGGGAAAAAGTATTCAAGATGTCAGGAAGGGTATAACACTCACAAAACAACCTTCGCAGAAATGTCAGGCCCCTCTAGAAATAAGAATATCTCACTTAAAACAGAATAAGATTGCTGAAATGTTACGTCTGGTCAAAGCTATTATACGGAGGCAAAATTTGGAATATAAGGAAGACAGCGGAAGATAAATTAAAGGCAACATTCTGAGATAGATGATGAGGATTAATTGGACAACTCACACAACTAGACAGGAACGTTTGAGGAAAGCAGGCACACAAGAAGAACTTTTACAAATCATTGAATACAACAGAATCCCCATTGTGCAGAAGGAGGCCATTTGGCCCAACGAGCCTGCACCGACAACAATTCCACCCAGGCCCGTAACCCCATGTATTTGCCCTGCTAATCCCCGTGACACTAAGGGACAATTTATCATGGCCAATCCACCTAACCGGCACATCTTTGGAGTGTGAGAGGAAACTGGAACACCCGGAGGAAACCCACGCAGACATGGGGAGAATGTGCAAACTTGCTATGAGTATAGCGCGCAAGAAACAATACTTTTCACTGTATGTTAATACATGTGACAATGATAGATCAAATCAAATCCACACAGACAGTCACCTGAGGCCAGAATTGGAATCCGGGTCCCTGGCGCTATGAGGCAGCAGTGCCACCCACAAATAATCATCCAGAGACAACTACAATTCCTTGGGCATAGATTTCGAAGAGAGAAAAAAAAGTACAACATCCAGTCTTCTTCTCCCTGTGTTCTCTGCTCAAAGAGAGTCTGACCCAAAACACCACAACTCCATCAGGGATAGAGCTTGGATGCAGGTCTTGAATCCACTCCAGCCACCCAACCAACTGAGCCAACTGGTCCCCTCAAGGAGTCCGAGTTAGAACCATAGAAAAGTTGCGACACAGAAAGAGGCCACTCAGCCCTTCGTGTCTGTGCCAGCCAATAAAGAGGAAAAGAAACTAGCCACTCATTTTAATCCCACTTTCCAGCCCCTGGTCTGTAGGTTAAAGCACTTCTGGTGCAGATCCAGGTATGTTTTAAATGAGTTGAGCATTTCTACCTCAACCACCTAGTCAGACAGTGAATTTCAGATCCTACCATCCCCTGGGTGAAAAAGTTTTTTCTCATGATCCTTCTAATCCTTTTACCTTAAATCTGTGCCCCTTGGTACTGGGCCCCTCAACTAGGAGAAATAGATATTTCCTGTCTACCTCATCTAGGCCCCTCATAATTGTTACCCCCTTGGCCTAATTTCTTCTAAGGAAAATACCCTAGTTTATCCAATCCCTGCTCATAACTGCAATTTTCAAGTCCTGGCAACATTCTTGTATATCTTCACTGCACTCTCTCCAGAGCAAATATGTCCTTCCTGTCATGTGGTTACCAGGATTTGATACAGTTACAGCATTACGTCCCTGCTTTTGTATTTAATACCTCACCCAATAAAGGAAAACATTCCATATGCTTTCTTTACCACCTTATCTATCTGTCATGTCACCTTCAAGGAACAGTGGGCATGCATTTCGAGATCTCTCATTTCATCTACCTCTCTCATTATTCTCCTGTTTAGTGAGTATTCCCTTGCTTTACTTGCCCTCCCCAAATGCATTACCTCACATTTTCCGGGTGGAATTCCATTTGCCACTTCTCTGCCCATTCAGCCTACCCATTGATAAAATTCTGGAATCGCAGCTATCCTCTTCACTATCTACAACATGGTCAATGTTTGTGCCATCTGCAAATTTCCCAATCATGCCACCCACATTTAAGTTCAAATCAAGGCCAACATCACTGGAAACCACTTTCCATTTGCAAAAACATCAATCAACCATTACCCTTTGTTTCCTGTTGCTGAGCCAATTTTGGATCCAACTCACCATTTTCCGCCTTATCCCATGGAATTTCACTTTTCTGACCAGCCTGTAGGATCTTGTCAAATGCCTTATTAAAATCCAAGTATATCACATCTACTGCACTACCCTCATCAATCCTCCTTGTGTTACTTCCCTGTAAAAGTTGATTAAGTTAGTATGACATGATCTTTCCCTAACAAATCCATGCTGACTATCCCTGATCAATCCATGCCTTTCTAAGTGATGGTTTATCCTGTCTGTCACCACCTAAGTCAGACTGACTGGCCTAAAATTTTCTGGTCTATCCTTCCCACATTTTAAATAGTGGTACAACATTCGCAGACCTCCAAACTTCTGATATCTCACCCGTATCTGGTGAAGGTTGGAAAATAATCCTCAGAGAATCCACTATATCATCCTTGGCTTTCTTTATAAGCCCGTGATGCAATCCATCCAGCCCTGGTTATTTGTCTACCTTCAAAAAATGTTACTCCCTTCAGCACTTCCTCACTCATTATTATTATATCTAATATTTCACACTCCTCTTTAATTAAAATGTCTGCATCATCCCTCATCTTAGTGAAGACAGAGCCAAAGTACAGGATATGTGCTCATTTGGAAGAAGATGGACCAGTTAGTGACAGGCAGCATGGTTTTGTACGGGAAGGTCATGTCTCAGCAACTTGATTGAGTTTATTGAAGAGGTGACAATGGTAATTGATGAAGGAAGGGCTGTGGATGTAGTTTATATAGCGTTTAGTAAGGTGTTTGACAAGGTCCCACATGGGAGAATGGGACAAAAATTAAAATCACATGGGATTTTGAGTGGGATGGCCAGATGGATACAGAAGTGGCTTGGTTATAGACCACAGAGAGTAGCGGTGAAAGGGTGTTTTTCAGAATGGAGATATGTAGCTAGTGGTGCTTTGCAGGGATCAGTGCTGGGACCTCTGTTGTTTGTAATATATATAAGTGATCTGGAGGAAAATGTGTGTGGTCTGATTAGTAAGTTTGCGGAAGACACAAAGATTGGTGGAGTTGCTGATCATGCTGAGGATTGTCAGAGGATACAACAGGATATAGATAAATAGAAGACTTGGGTACAGAAATGGCAGATGGAGTTTAATCCAGACAAATGCGAGGTGATGCATTTTGGAAGATCAAATTTAGGTGTGAATTATACTGTAAATGGCAGAACCTTTAGGAACATTAACATACAGAGGGATCTGGGCGTGCAGGTCCACAGTTCCGTAAAAGTGGCAATACAGGTGGCCAAGGTGATTAAGAAGGCATATGGCATGTTTGTCTTCATCAGCCAGGGCATTGAGTGCAAGAGTTGGGAAATCATGTTGCAGCTATACAAAACATTTGTTAGGCTGCATTTGGAGTATTTTCTGCAGTTCTGGTCACCACACTACCAGAATATGGAAGCCTTGGAGAGAGTGCAAAGAAGGTTCACCAGGATGTTGCCTGGTCTCGAGGGTGTTGGCTATGAGGAGAGGTTGAACAAACTAGGATTGTTTTCACTGGAAAGCTGGAGGCTGAGGGGAGACCTGACAGAGATCTACAAAATTATGAGAGGCATCGACAGGGTGGATAGTCAGAGGCCTTTCCCCAGGGTGGAAGTGTCAATTACAAGGGGGCACAGATTCAAGGTGAGAGGGGGAAAGTTTAAGGGAAATGTGCAGAGGAAGTTTTTCATGCTGAGAGTGGTGGGTGCCTGGAACGCGCTGCCAGAGGAGGTGGTGGAAGCAGGTACATTAGCAACATTTAAGAGGCATCTGGATGGGTACATGAACAGGGAGGAAATAGAGGGAAACGGACCGAGTAAGGACAGGTTTTTTTTTACTTTAGTTAGGGCATCATGAATGACATGGGCTTAGAGAGCTGGAGGGCCTGTTCCTGTGCTGTACTTTTCTTTGTTTTTTGTACTCATGAAAGCTACAGACAATCACTGACATTGCAAAACATGGCACCTGGAGAAAAATGTAATAAAATACGCCAAGGTGCTTCACAGAGGCATTATCAAACAAAAGTTGACCAAAACCACGTAAGAGATATTAGGGTAGAGGTTGGTCAAAGAGGTAAGTTTTAAGGAGCATCTAAAAAGGAGAAAGAGTTTGGAGAGAAGTTTATGGCAGGAATTCCAGAGCTTAGGGCCCAGGTGGTTAAAGGCATGACTATCAGTGATTAAACAATTTAAATTAAGGATGCACAAAAGGCCAGAATTAGAGGAGTGCAGATATCTGGGGGGAGCTGGAGGACTTTGTGGATTTAGGGAGGGACAAGGCCATGGAGGGATTTGAAAACAAAGATGAGAATTTTAAAATCAAGGCGTCGCCAACATGGACCAGTGAGGACAGGGGTGATTGGTGATGCAAGTTAGGATACTTCAGCCAATCAGAATGGCTGAAAAATACTTCCAGGTCAGGTGTAGCACAGCTACGGGGTGTAGCACAGGGCGGCACGGTGGCACAGTGGTTAGCACTGCTGCCTCAGAGCGCCAGGGACCCAGATTCGATTCCCAGCTTGGGTCACTGTCTGTGTGGAGTTTGCACGTTCTCCCCGTGTCTGCGTGGGTCTCCTCTGGGTGCTCTTGTTTCCTCCCACAGTCTGAAAGACATGCTGGTTAGGTGCATTAAATTCTCCCTCAGTGTATCCGAACAGGCGCCGGAGTATAGCGACTAGGGGATTTTCACAGTAACTTCATTGCAGTGTTAATGTGAGCTGACTTGTGACAATCATAAATAAACTTTACTTTAACTGATGCCACGTAAGGCTCTCCTTAAACTGCCCCACATTTAGTCAGCCCCACTCCCAAAAACCCTCCTATTGTCCCGATGCGACAAACAGCCGTCCTATGGCCTCCCTTAGTGAAATTCCCACTTTGATACTAAATCAAGGTCATCATATACATCATGGGTTCCTAAAATTGTTTCACATTGGACCCTCACAGCCAGGCCTGGGATTCTTTCAAACCTATCTGTCTGAATGGGATTTGAACCCTTGTTCCAGGTGCTGCTTTAAAAGCTTAACATTTAAATCCCGAATTAATGGAAACATTTCCTCTTCTATAACGCAATAGCATTTTTAATTTAACAGTGCCATTTTCTTGACATCCATCCAATTCCATTCTCCAACTGTGCGTGGGTTACTTGCACTTAATGAGAACATTGTTATCACATTTATATCAGATATAATAGATACACAGAGTTTAACAGCACCGGACTGTATTGTAACAGGCTGCAATGTCAGTGCTTTAGTAGATTTCATAAGAATGTAGGAGCCAGAAAATGTCCATTCTTTGCAGAGCCCATCGTACTGCAATTTTGTTTTTTTTTCCTTTTCTGAAAGTTACGGGAGAGAGATTCGTTTCAGCTTCTGCCCAGAATGGCACGATGTCAGCAGATTTTGCTGCGACCAACTTCTGCATTTTAAGGTTCCCATTCCATTTTGAAGCTTATAGCAAGCAATAGACAACACTCAACATCCACCTCGCTGCATCTAGTCGGTTCGGGGAGAGCAAAATATTGCCCAAATCCTGCGCCGGGCTAGGCAGTCCCGTCAGTCATGGGCAGCAGTCAGACCTGGGCTCTTATTCCCATGACAGACTCCTGCCTTGTTACCACCTGATACAAGTGGGTTGCTGTGCAGGCTCCAATCACAGTTCTACAATTACATTTTAATATTCTCTTAGATTTCCAATTAATGCCAGCCTAATTTTTTTTTTAATTCAGTGACATGGCAGACCACTATCAGTAACAAATGCATATGATGATCATGCACTGTCCCACGTATCACCAATGTTATGTCTAAAGAAACACTCAAATTGGTAACTAGATACTTTTATCTCCTGACCTTCTAAAATATTCCATCAAGAATAAGCAATGCAAGAGACCTTCTAGTGTATTTAGTTCTTACTCCCATTAAATCACCATCTAGTGTTCAGTTACTAATGTGCACATCCTACACATCTCTTCCTTCACCTGGGATCACTAAAGTCAACTGTCGTGTCCCTTACTAATCATTCTGCCTGAGATCAAATAGCTCACAAATAGCAGAATGGGTGAGGAAGAGCATTCAACTTATCTAATTCAAAGATTCCCCCATCACAGCATCAAACTGTCTCTTGATTAACTCGACGTTTTTTATATTTATTCTGTGGATGTCGCTGGCTAGGCCAGCATTTATTGCTCATCTCTGATTATCTTTGAGAAGGTGGTGGTGAGCCGCCTTCTTGAATCACTGCAGTCCATATGGTGTAGGTACCACCCACACTGTTGCTAGGAAGGCAATTCCAAAATTTTGACCCATCAACAGTGAAGGAATGGCGATATCTGTTTCCACGTCAGGGTGGTGTGTGGCTTGGCGGGGAACTTGGAGTTGATGGTATTCCCACACATCTGCTGCCCTTATCCTTAGTCGGTGGTCACAGGTTTGGAAGGTGCTGTCGAAGGGAACTTGCTGAGTTGCTGCCACTGTGCCTCGGATGGAATGGATGTTGAATGTTGGTGGATGGAATGACAGTCAAGCGGGGCTGCTTTGTCCTGGATGGTGTTAAGCTTCTTGAGTGTTGTTGGAGCTGCACCCATCTAGGCAAGTGGGGAGTATTCCATCACATTCCTGACTTGTGCCTTGTAGAGAGTGGACAGGCTTTGGGGAGTCAGGAGGTGAGTTACTCTGAGTGAAAAACTTACTCCTGACATCTCCTCTGTACCTACTCCCCAGCACCTTAAACCTGTGTCCTCTTGTGGCAACCATTTCAGCCCTAGGAAAAAGCCTCTGACTGTCCACTCGTTCAATACCTCTCAACATCTTATACACCTCTATCAGGTCACCCCTCATCCTTCGTCTCTCCAAGGAGAAATGGCCGAGCTCACTCAACCTATCCTCATTAAGCATGCTCCCCAACCCAGATTTGTTTATACACTGTGTTGCAGGATAGAAGCAAATAGAGGCTCAGACTCACCACCGGGCCAGGGGACGCGTGGTACTGACCTCTTGTCTCTGATGTCATCCCAATCAAAGTTGTCAATGGTAAACACGTTGTAGACAGAATCTCACCATTGATACTCCCAATGTTTCAGGGAAAGAACTGTTGACATCCATCTTCCTGAAGGTTCACTGGCTCAGTGCACCATTCACTGTTACAAATCTGGAAAGGCCCCACTTCAATTCTTGATTGGGTTACCTGTTCCTAATACTCTTTGTGCAAGTACAGGAAACAATTAACTGAGGACCTCCGATTGTTTGTATGTATGATAATCGATACTCAAGAGTGGGTAATAAACGTGTGAATACAAACCAACAATGACTGCTTTTCAAAAGTAACTCACTGGCTGTGAAGCACAATGGGACGACCTGAGAATATGGAAGACACAATATTAATCAAATTCTTTCTTTTTTTAGACTTAGATATGGAATAAGGACCAGATGTTTGATGTGTAAGCATCTCTACCTTTGTTCTGTCTGCCTAATGTCCTCATCCCCTTCCAAATCACCATTGCATTAAGTGAACAATGTCAGATTCTCAATGTGTCTCAGGGTAGACTTTCCTATGATATGTCTTGTGCTATGTACCCTGTATTATCTCAGGTACTCTGTCTTGTGCCATACGCTACATGTTATGCATGTACTCTCCATGGGGCCATCTAATGTATTCTTCCATGTAACCCATAAATTGAGCATACCATTTGTACTGTAATATGTACTCTGCATTGTACTATGCACTCTGTATTGTTCAATGTTCCCTATATTTAATGCACAATTTACATGATTCAGTAATAAGGACAGCACGACTCCCATTGTGGATAAATGCATTCCATGTTTCAATGTTTAAACACAAAATTTGGTATGATAAGGGATCTCAGCAAACAAGTAGGTGGAATAGATGAACAACTTCAGCATCTTTGGTGGGGGAGGACAGAGGGTTATCAACTGGGGATCATTTCCCCGTTTTGCAAACATTATTTAATTGCAAGAAATGAAGAGAAACTGGGTAACAGCAACCCAGTCCATTTATTGTCGATTGTGGGAAAGTTACTGGGATTTGGCATGAGAGATGGAATAACTGAGCCCTTGGGTATCAGTCGAACAAGGAGAGTTGGCATAAATTTATGAAGGGTAGATCACATTGGACTAATTTAGTTGATTTTTTGGAGGAGGTAAGTAGAATGGTGGATAATGGATGGCATCTGCATGGACTTCCCGAAAGTTTTTGATAAAGTTCCAGACAAGAGATTTATTAGCAAAAACGAAATAGCTTGAAATGGACACGGGTTGGAAATTGGGCCAGCGAGTACAGATAAAAGAGGGTTCTTTGAACGGCGGGATGTGGCATGTGATGTTCCTGAGGGGTTTCAGCTTTCACCACTTATATAAATAGTGTGATCGAAGGAGTAAAGAGTTGATGTCTAAGTTTAGAGGTGGCACTAAGTTAGAGGCACAGTAAATTGTGAGGATTGAAGCAGGAAGTTACAGAGGAACGTGGATAGATTAATCAAGTGGTCCAAAGTGTGCCAAATGGAGTTCGATGTGGGTGAATGTGAGTTCATCCACTTTAGATCCAAGAAAGACAAATGAGAATATTTTCTTAAGGGTGAGAATCTAGGAATTGTGGAGGAGCAAAGAGATTAAGCAACGGTCAGTATTGTTCTTATTTGATTTGAAAACAATGGTCTTATTGTTGTGGAAAATAATGAATCGAGACCTTGGGCTGCAAGCAGCAAACACACTTGGAAAAGTAGCTTTGCCAGGTCACAGTGATCTTGGTTGCACGAAGCCTGTAGTTTCTTATTCGCTACCAGCTTGAACAGAATGTGTTGTCTGAAGGATCTTTCTCAGCTTTGCCAATGGCCTAGTGCGGTACTGAGCCATTCAGATCCACAGGATCCCAGGCTTGATCCACGGACTCTGCTGAGGTAGCTCCCGCCAGTGAGGATGGGATAAATCGGTCCTCGTGCCTGAGGCTAAGGAGTGAAAACATCAGTCAGATTCCCAACAGTAAGTGTCTCCTGCCAGAAAGTGGACCTGTGAAGATGTCCGACAAGGGCAGGATCAAACTTGGCTAAAATGCTCTCCTAAGATGCACTCCAGGGCGGCACGAATGGCAGAATGATTAGCATTGCTGCCTCACAGCACCAAGGACCCGGATTCGATTCCAGCCTTGGGTGACCTCCGGGTGTTCCGGTTTCCTCCCACAGTCCAAGGATATGTAGGTTAGTGGATTGGCCATGATAAATTGCCCCTTAGTGTCCAAAGATGTGTAGATTAGATGGATTAGCCATGGTAAATATATGGTTGTGGGGATAGGGTGAGGGAGAGGGCCTGGGTAAGATACTCTGTCAGAGTCGGTGCAGACTCGATGGGCCAAATGGCCTCCTTCTGCACTGTATGAATTCTATGATTCTGTGATTGCTGATTAGCCTTGTGACTTACTCTCTCAGGATTACATTGAGTATGTGGCACAGGAAGAGGCCATGGGCGGCAGGGTGGCATAGTGGTTAGCACTGCTGCCTCACAGCGCCAGGGAGCCAGGTTTGATTCCCAGCTTGAGTCACTGTCTGTGCGGACTCTGCACGTTCTCCCCATGTCTGCGTGGGTTTCCGCCCACGATCCAAAAGACGTGTGGTTAGGCCATTAGCCAGTCCATGTCAGTGTTTATGCTGTACTTGAACCACCTCCCATCTTTTCTCATCTGAAGTTATCATTATAACCATCTGTTCCCTTCTCCTTCAAATGCTTGTCCAGCTTCCTCTTAAATCCATCTATTCTATTTACTTCAACATTTCCCTGTGGTAGCGAGTTCCACATACTCACCATTCTTTGGGTCAAAAGAAGTTTCTTCTGAATTCCCTAATGGATTTCTTTGTGATGATCTTATATTAATGGCCTCCAATTATACTCTCTCCCCACAAGAGGAAACATTCTCTCTGTATCCAGTCTATCAAAACCTTTTATTAAGAGAAAAGAGACATGTTTGTCAATTTTTTCCTGACTTGTATGCCCCCGCATTTCTGGCATTATCCTTGTAAAACCTTCCTGCACCCTCTCCAGAACCTCTATATCCTTTTATTATAATTATGGTGACACAGTACTTTAACTCTGGACTAACCAAGGTTCAGCATGTCATAAGTTCCATACTATTCCTCTGGTAACACAGCCTAGGATTTGGTTTGATTTTCTATGGCCTAGCTAACCAATTTCCAGTGGTGGCTGAATGACGGCCTTAGTTTAATACTTTGGTGAGTCGGCAGTGGCCTTCAGGTGACTAGTTTCCCAGCAAGTAACATTCTGCAGTGAAGGGAATCAAAGGAAGAAAATTACTTCCATGGACCTGACACCTGTTGTCACTGGTAATAGTTTCTTTGGGATTTGGCAATCCATAGAGAATGATTTCTGGAACTTCCTGCAAACCAAATAAGCCAACCAATAGCATGATGCAAGGATTGGGTATACACTTCAGCAAGGGGCATCTGAAGATGTTGATGGTAGCTCTTCCATTTGCAGGTTTTACAATCAATGGAATCTTCCTTAACTAGAATCGGTGCTGTCGTGTATAGAACGTACACCAGTCAATTTTCTCACACCAAGCACCAATTGACCAGACTGACATGCTTTTAGCACTTTGTTTGAGGGAGGAACACTGACCAGGAACCATTCCCTGTCCTCTTCAGATCGTGCCATGAGATCTCTCTGGAGGGCGATCCCTCCGTTTAGAGTCTCAACCAAGGTTCACAGTACTTGCTCAGTGTTGAATTGAGGTGCCAGCCTAAATACTCAAGACTCAAGACTATAGTAGAGCTCAGCTCCACAACCTTTTGACCTACAGGGAAGCTTGGGCCCAATTTTAACTCTGTGCAATGGGTGGGTTTTGAATGGGTTAAAAATCAAGAATTTTGCGGACTGAGCCAGTGTGGTAATATAATTATCTTGCTCGAGCATCTTCGGCAGTGACAATACCCACTTTCAGGATGATTTATTTTTCGAAACAAGTTATTATTAAGAAGAGGGAGGCAGTTTAGAGCACAAACCAATAGACTGGGCAAAAATATTCCACCTTTGTCGCCATGCTTAACAAGAGACTGAAGGTTCTGATACTGAGGAATTGGGAGTGTCAGGGAAAGAGACCAAGGTTGAGGAGGTAGGTTTTGAACGTGAAGAGTGGTGTAGTAAAGCAGAGGGTCTTTTGGAAAGAATTCTGGAGAGCAAGACCATGATGATTGAAGATTCTGCTGTTAGAATGTAACCGGTGACAACTTTGTATTGGATGCAATGTGACCAATGGTAACAAGCTGTAAGGGTCAGCTGACCCAGTAAACCATGGAACCAATTACAAAATGATGTGATGATCAGCTGACTCACTCTAAATAAGAATCTGTTGGGAATTGTGGGGAGCTTGGAGTGGCCCAGGGCGAGGCCCCAAATTGGGAGTAATGAAGTTTCTTTATTAAACCCTTTCTTTGATTTAAGTTGGCGTAAGTTTTGTTATATTTTCATTGCCTGCATTTGAAGAGTTCCTTCTGAGGAAGCACCTGCCACTTGCAGCAGAATGGGGTGAGGGAAGGGGAGGGGGGAAGGAGGTACATAGAATGGTCTAGACTTAGGGAGGAGAGCTGCATTGTAGGACTGCACAATAAAAGCGGTGGAGAAAGAGGAGTTTGCAAATGGAAATCTGCATTTTAAAATCGGTATGTTAGACGACAGGGAGCCGAGCTTTAAAACCATCACGGAGGAGGGGCCCACAATTTCCTACATGTTGGTCTCTCACCTCCGGGCCATTTTTGCTGTGAGGTGAGCCCGGGCTTGGTGACGGCTGCCTGCCATTTACGGCCACTCTTCACACGTTGGGTGGGATCTTCCAGTCAGGATGCAGGCCCCTCACTGAGGTTGTAATATAGTCAATGGATGGAAGTGGCTTCCTGTGGACAGGCTGGGGGTGATGGGAGGGAGAGAAGCTCTTCAATCTGTTAGGGAACACCCCTCTCCCATCACTCACCAATGCTGAGGTTGTTGGCCGTCCAATGGAGGAGGTACCCTCCACGATGGTGGCCTCGCCACTGTGGCCCTTCCGATGGTAAAAACTGTTTAAAAATCTCTTTGGAGAGCACCTCCATCGTGAGGTTCCCATCCTGTCACTCCTACGTTGGCGGCCAAACCCAAACAGTGGGACTGCTGATGTGCCATCATTGGAGGACCCCCTATTGGATCTCCAGCCTCAGCAGCCCACCACAGCAAGCGGGCATCTTGGCCACAACTGTCCTCCTGGTCAAAAATTGCATTGGGTGTTTGGCGCTGATATGACATGGAGTAATTCACTTGACTTCAAGGTCCCGAGCTCTGTGGAAAAATTCAGCCTGGGGTGTCAGTCAGTTAGCAAGGGGCAATAGATGAAAGGACATTAGCGTGAAATGATGTGTAGGGCATGGCCATTTGGGGTGAGTGGGATCAAAGGTTATGGGGAGAAAGCAGGATTAGGTTATTGAGTTGGATGATCAGCCTTGATTGTGGCGAATGGAGCAGCAGGCTCGAAGGGCCAAATGGCCTCCTCCTGCTCCTATCTTCTATGTTTCTATGAGTAGCCCAAGGCTGGGAACAGAATGGAGCATGTGGGTTAAAGATGTGGATGAGGATTTCAGAAATGGTGGTGTGAGATAGAAGTGAAAGTCAATATTGGTGCACAGAAGTGGCCTTGAGCTCAACTAAGGGTGGAACAGAACACAGGTTGTACACTGTGTTCATGCAGTCAGGGAAGGGAATAGGATTGGCGACTGAGATCTGGTGAGAGCTGAATAGAACAGCTTAGACATTGCCAATGTTCAGCTGGAGGAAGCTGAGCTTATTTAAGAATTGGGCGAATGTAACAAATGCTTGAAGGTTGTTTATTTTCCTTCACCCAAAACAATGTGTCTCAACCACAATCTTAGAACAGTACCCTCTGTTCCATTATTGTGACATCCTTTCCCCACATCGGGGATCTTGTAGTCTGCATATTATTGTATGTTTGTGCTTAATTGGAGCCAGTTTTATGCTGTGTTGATTGAAGCTCAAACTCATTGTAAAATGGTTAGAGTGAAGACTTTTGTCTCATCAACTTTGCACAGGAATCAAAGTCAAGGGCCGGAGGGGAAAGGACAGTGCATGAACCTGCAGTGCCCTCGAAAAACTGAGCATGAGCCAAAGCCATTTTTAGTTTCATCGCCAACATGGCAAGGGCACAGTACTGGAGACAGTGGCACTGCCACTCACTGAGGAATGGTCCTGCAATGTGGCTGGAACTCCCCCACCTCTCATTGCTAATAAACATCTCAGTAACCGACACTGAGCTCATGGACTGTGAAGCTGTAAGTTCCTGTGCATAAAAATAGTCTCCAGGAAACAGACTGCAATGGCTGCTGCGCTGTCGATTGACACGAATGAATTGCTACGTGCAGTGATTCTCCCACAGTGAATGGTCGCATTGCTGTGACAGGGAGCTGAGGAAAGCTCTGGCCCTTCGCCACAGGGAGGAGATCTTCCTGCCCCTGTGGCTTGGGACAGGTTTCCCTAAATGGGGGGAAAAAGGGGATCAGTTCCTTCATGGCTCAGCGAGCACAGGCCACGCAGCAGCTGGTGTGAAGCTATGAGAAACAGGAAGGTTTTGAGTTCAGTCCCTGGTTTGTTGCTGCTAACCGATCACAGCTGGCTGAACATCTGGGCTGTGCAGTTGA
Organism: Mustelus asterias; assembly: GCF_964213995.1. Taxonomy (NCBI): domain Eukaryota; kingdom Metazoa; phylum Chordata; class Chondrichthyes; order Carcharhiniformes; family Triakidae; genus Mustelus; species Mustelus asterias. Next base: position 95,336,433 of record NC_135813.1, on the reverse strand, counting down.
TTTTCGGAATCCCTAGAGTATCATAGAATCCCTACAGTGCAGAAGAAGGTCATTTGGCCCATCAATCCCACTCAGGCCCTATCCCCATAACCCCACGTATTTACCCTGCTAATCCCCTGACACCAAGGGCAATTTAGCATGGCCAATCAACCCTAACCCACACATCTTTGGAGTGTGGGAGGAAACCAGGGCACCTGGAGGAAACTCACATAGACACTGGGAGAATGTGCAAACTCCACACAGACAGTGATCCAAGGCTGGAATTGAACCCAGGTCCCTGGTGCCGAGAGGCAGCAGTGCTGACCATGGTGCCATCATTACGTAGGGTGAAGCTCAATCAGCCCCACTTTCAGCTTCATGATTAGCGATGGGAAATGCAGCCATATGGACACATGTTGAGAGGTTGGACCTGGTCATGAGCTCCCCACCTGAATTCCGCACTAACATCACTGCCTCAGACTTAGGCAGTAAGAACAGCATGGGAGAGTTGGTGTCATCTGCAGAATGGATCAGGAGAACATACTCTTTTAAAAAATTAATGCAGGCATTGTTTTATTAAAAATCGTTTATTATTGTATTTTTGCCAGCAGTAAATTTGCACTACATCTGAGCTCAACAGAAAAGCATTAAACAGAATGTTTAATATTGTCCAGCTTTGAGAGAGTTTCATGACGAAGCTCTAGATCTAAACATGGCTGCCTGGCATGGCGGACAGTGCCACAGAGTGTGGGGTAGGAATTCACTGCCACGAGCTTCACCTGGAGAGCTCTCCCCTTTGTTAGTGGAGTGTACGAAGAGACACCGAACGATGGAACTTCCCTTGGGAAGAAACATTCGGAAAGTCAGTCCCTGAAGATGGCCTTGTGAACTCCCCTTGCCCCCTGCAGCTGGTGACACAAGTAACAGGGTGCCTTTTAAGAGAAATGCTGTACTGGGGATTGGGGCCTAATATTAGGGACGGGGAGGGGGGAAACAGAGAAATGATAAATCATTTCGAAACAGGAAGAAATTTTGTGCTGATTACTATCATAGTTTTATGTTGTAGATTAATAAAACAAGCATAAAATATTTTTATTAAAATTGACATGAGCTTCCTCAAGAATATACGAGGCACAAACTGCAGTCATGCTGAAAACTGCACACAGTGTGATTCTGTGTCTGAAAAGGTTAACAACCAGGGCCTATTAACCCAGTGTTTGAATGATCTACATCTGAAGATTAACCTGATGTTGATAGACCTGCGTGCACTGTCTGTTTTTATTTCGGGGTTCCTTAGAATCCCTACAGTGCAAAAGAGGCCCCTTAGCCCACCAAGTCTGCACCGACTCTCTGACAGAGCATCTTACCCACACCCCCTCCCTCGCCCTACCCCATAACCCCACACATTAACGATGGCCAATCCCCCCCAACCTACACATCTTGGGCCACTAAGGGGCAATTTAGCACGGCCACTCCACCTAACCTGCACATCTTTGGACTGTAGGAGGAAACCGGAGCACCCGGAGGAAACCCATGGGAGAATGTGCAGACTCCACGCAGTCACCCGAGTCTGGAATCGAACCCGGGTCCCTGGAGCTGTGAGACAGCAGTGCTAGCCACTGCGCCACCCATCCGCGATCTTAAAAGTTTGAATTCACAACCCCTCCCACCTCTTCACTCCATTCCCCAACCCGCACAGAGCAGAGGCTGCAGCAACCTACGGGGCTGGGGAAGGAGAAAGCAGAGGAGGGGGCCTGACCCCCCTGGGTAGCTCTGTCTATGAAAAGGGGCTCTTTGTCCTGTTTGGTGTCGATGCTTGCGTGTCAAGGCCAGACAGTGAGAACAATGCACTCACTTCGGAAAATAACCTGTGATAAACCGAATTAAAAATAGATTTCCTCAATTTAATAAACTGAATTGTCGTCATGGGTAATGTGTCATGATTGCACCATGTTGAGTAAACTCAGACCCCCACGTGGTCGGCAGGCGGTTTTGGGGTTAAATCCAGTCTCCTTACCCCCTAAAACACACTGGCACTGAATTGACTCTGTAGCTGGTAACACTCTGCCTTCCTCCTGGAACTCTGTACGTCAGGAACACATGCAAGGAAAGTAACCTTTTGGAGTTTATTAGATTCTAAAGCTTTTCTCACAAAAAAAAGTGTGCCTAGTTTCACTAAAACTAAAAGCAAAGGAGAGTTCACCTCGAAAATCTGTGCTCATAAGCTTCCTGATTGAATGTTGCAGTTTAGTTTGATAAACTTCCTTCAAGGAGCTTTGCCTCTGTTAAACTGCTACACGGTTAATTGTGTTCAGATCCTGCCTGAACAACAATTCTTAAAAAAAAATGTTTATGTTTATCTGTTCATGAAACCTTAATGAGCATTTAGGGATGGGAGGTACATCGCCACATTTGAAATGGAAACCCTTTTTTCAGATGATTACTTTTGGTTGCTGCCAATGTGATGGGAAAATGCAAGTGTTTAAAACATCCAGCAATTCTTCACCAATAAAAAGTTTTTACTTTGGTTGCAATATATATATATATGGCTCCTTTGGGTGGTCTTTTAATTAGGTTGCATTTTGTGGGTACACACATTGCTTTAAGTTGGCTTGTTAGTAACGTTAGACAGAATGGTGAAAAAGTTTAATTACTACATCCCAGTGTGCAGGAATGCTTGCCATCAGCTAATCGACCCGTGTATTTGAGGTGTGTAGTATTCTGTCCTCAGCGAGGCTCAAAGGCGTGGACTCAAAATCTTTTCCTCGTAATACACGACTTTCAAATATCCAGCTCGATGGCCAGAATTTAGTTGCACGAGAACGGATCGAAAGTGGCAACACGACCGAAAAGTTCCAAGTCTAAAAGCCAGCAAATCAGTTGGCTGAGGTTCTGATTTGGAGTTACCTGGTTGGACACAATGGTTTAAATTCGAAGGATTGTCTGAGGACTGTATCTGCAATCCTTCAGAGTGGTGAAACTTGCCCAAAGAGCAACTTCAAGCATTCCTGGATAGTGGAATCTCCTTGTGGTTATCCCATTTAAAGAGCTATTCCCCCCATTGTCATGGGAATCAAAATCATTCTCATTGGCCTAGGGTAATGTTTCAATGCTGTGTTAAGAGAAATTATAAAACTTCATTTTTAAAACTTTTCTTTAACTGTTCAAAATTCTTGCAGTTTTTGGTGATCTTCCTTCTATATATCTTTTGTGCAGAAATTTTTTGAGAATTTTTTTCAAAAGCAACTGATTGAAAATTTACAGTTTTGTTGCAAGCTGAGCAAACACTCCAGATAGTCAACATTTAAATAGTCCTCTCTTTACATCCCATATTGATCTCACGTTGCTTCATCCTTTGATTGCTTAAATAGCTTTGCCATCACCGGGCACACCATTGGGATTCGGGATCAATGGGATTTTCTCTAGGTCGCTGAGGTCTACACTGGCCTCAGCAACATTGGATGCTTCATTAAGCCCCTTTGGCTTCTGGCCCTCTGAACTGCCCTTTGTCTCGGCTGCATCTGCAATGGGGGACTTGCTGCCCACGTCGTTCGCAGGCTGTTGATTGGAGTTGGTGTTTGGGTCTTCTCCACTTTCCGATTTCTTCTTTGTCCCCTTAGACTTGCCCTCCTCCTCATCATTTTCCTTGTTTTGTTTTCCATCTCCTTCTCCCTTTTGCTCTTTCTCCGTGGGCAGTTTATCACTTCCATCCTCTTTGCCGTCTGTTTCAGGTGCTTTATCGGCCTTGTTTTCTACTGTGCCCGATGTTTGGCCTTCGCTTTCTTTTGCTCCTGGTGCTGTGACACTTCCTCCCTCCTTGTCTGGGCTCTGAGAGCATTCTCCCTTTTCAGCTACATCGGCCTCTCCTTTGGGTGGTGTCTTCTTTTTGAGGTTGTGGCTGGCGTTGAGTATGTCTGCTTCCAGTTGCTTAGAAGAGCTTCCCCCGTCTTCCTTGGTCTCATCGTTGACCTTCTCGGGAATTTCATCAAACGTCTTGGCAGATCCGCCTTTGTCTTGCTCATCCACATACTTCTTCTTGGGGTATGAAGATGGGTAGTAGGCCGAAGCCTTGTAGTTTTGCTTTACCAGTACCACCGTACACACTATGACAATCAGTAAGATCAGAAGAATCCCACCGATGATGATTAAGCTCAGGTGCTGCTGAATGAACTTTATGATAGCAGCCCCAATGAGGATAGGTGGTGAAGTGGTAGCAGGAGCCTCACTTGAGAAAATAGAGTTGGTGCTGCTGATAACTGTTGAAATCTCGGTGCTTGTAAATGACACATCAGTTGTAGTGCTGCTGTCAGTATCAAGAGCGCCAGATGATTCTGCTGAATTTGAAGCTATAGATCCAAATGTGGTGCTGCTGCTGACGGGGTTTGTTGCTCTTGGGCGTACACATGTCAGAACAAGGAACCATATCGCCAGCAACACAGCCATTGTTATCTTCCACAGTTAGCTCAGAAATCTATTTAAATCAAGAAAGAACAAAACAACAGATTAGAATTTACAAAGGTGGTACTGTTCAAATACTATGGGGAGGAGCACTCCTAAACTACAGAGATCAGCGAGGTCCCAGATTCGAGGCAGGAAAACGAGGGGCGGAATCTTCCCGAGAAGTGGCAAAGTGACAGGGTCTGATTGAAGACTGGCAAGTTTCTCCCCCAGCGAACCAAGCTGGAACTCTCTCCGGATCTTACGGCACAGGTGAGCTTCACACAGTCATATAGAGGGATGGGACCCACACATGCTGGTAAAACCAACTGCAGAGATCAGGGTGCCTTGTTTAAAGAACGCTCCTGTCAAAGCAAAAAGTAACTTCTGCCCGACCCCACCAGTGAGGTCTCAGGGCCCCCAGAGGTGGCATCGCCGCCCCCCCCCCCCCCCCCCACCGGTGATCACAGCCAGCATTCCCCCCCGACCTACCCCGGTGATCAGAACCGGCATTCTCCCCCCCACCCCCAGTGATCAGAGCCAGCATCCCCCCCCCCCCCAATCGCCCTGGTGATCAGAGCTGGCATTTCCCCGGCCCCCATTGATTAGAGCCAGCGTTCCCCCCCCCACCCCTCAGTGATCAGAGCCAGCACCCCCCCCCCCCTCCCGGTAATCAGAGCCGGCATCACCCCCCCCCCCCCCCCCCCCACCCCCAACCACCTCAGTGATCAGAGCAGCCATTCCCCCTGCACCCCCTAAACAGTCAATGATGGCAACCTCACACCCTTAAAATTGCCAGCATCAAATCCTCACTCCCAACTCCCCACCCAAACCATCACCGACATACCCAGCATCTTCTGTCACCCACCACCACAAATAAATGAGTCCCCCCACCCCATGCATGAGGCTCCCATTAGGGTCTACGCCGGCACTGCCCCCTGGCACAGGTTGGCACTGCCAGGTTTCTTGCCACTTATTGGCAAGATTCTGTCCTGGGAATTAGAAGTTCTGCAGCTCTGGGTTAGAGAAGGAAAAATAAAAATCAATTAAGTAAGTCCCTGCCTGTGATTACTCTCCAGTGACCTGTATTTGAATTGTGCACGTATAGACACCAGGTTTGGAGTGGATTTAGACTGTGCGTGTGAAATGCCAAATGGGTGATAGCGAGTCACAGCCTGTTTTACATCTCTCCCAATATTTAAAACTGTGGGCATGCGAGCAGAAAGTGAAAGAAATAGCAACAGCCTCGATGAAACCAAAGCGTGCAGAGAGTGCAAGATGCACAAGTTCGGAAGTGGAGAGCTGGGGTCACAGTGATGCACGAGCGCTCATGAGCAACTTTTGCTGGTCAGGTTAGAGGAACCAAATCTATGTTTAAATTTAAACCAAAGGCAAGATAATTATATCACTCAAGTAACTCAGTTACCGGTACAGTATTACTGACATAGATTGAGCCATGAGGTACAATGTTACAGAAAAGTGATGTGTGGTAAGGTATAAAATGAGCTACAAGTTACACTACGAGATAGTGCAGGATGAAATCTTGTTACTATACAAGTCACACATGGCACAATATCACTGACGGAGCCAGTTTTGAGATCTCCAAATCCCGCTATGATTCGCTTGGTGAATGAGGTGAAGCAGCTGGCATTGACCAGGTTCCTGAATATTGTCGACCCGCATCGTCTCTCAGCTGCCCCTGCAGTTCCTACTCTGTCAGTTATCATCACACAAACCAGCCTCCCATCCATCGACTCTGTCTACACTTCCCGCTGCCTCAGGAAAAGCAGCCAGCATAATCAAGGACCCCACACACCCCGGACATACTTTCTTCCAAGGGCGGCACGGTAGCACAGTGGTTAGCACTGCTGCTTCACAGCTCCAGGGTCCTGGGTTCAATTCCTGGCTCGGTGGAGTTTGCACATTCTCCTCGTGTCTGCGTGGGTTTCCTCCGGGTGCTCCGGTTTCCTCCCACAGTCCAAAGATGTGCGGGTTAGGTTGATTGGCCAGGTTAAAAATTGCCCCTTAGAGTCCTGGGATGTGTAGGTTAGAGGGATTAGCGGGTAAAATATGTGGGGGTAGGGCTTGGGTTTGATTGTGGTCGGTGCAGACTCGATGGGCCGAATGGCCTCCTTCTGCACTGTAGGGTTTCTATGATTTCTATGATTTCTTCTGTCGGGAAAAATATATAAAAGCCTGAGGTCACGTACCAACCGACTCATGAACAGCTTCTTCCCTGCTGCCATCAGACTTTTGAATGTCCCTACCTTATATAAAGCTGATCTTTCTCTTCACTCTAGCTGTGACTGTAACACTACATTCTGCATCCTCCCCTTTCCTTCTCCCTTATGTACCCTATGAACAGTATGCTTTGTCTATATAGCACGGAAGAAACAATACTTTTTCACTGTATCCCGATACATGTGACAATAATAAATTATAATTTTAACCATGTTTCATTTAAAGCTCCCTCCAGTGGAGGCATAACACAGGCGAGATGCAAAGTGCCTTTGGCATTGCCCTATGTCTCACCCACTGGCTGAAGAGATGCCCACATCATCTCTCTGAGTGAAGGCCCATAGCATCTTGTGCCACTCGGGCACTTAACAGGTCAGCAGCAGGAAACCAAGGACCCTGGGTGGGTGCCTGGCATGCCAAGAACTGCTGGCCAATCAGTTCTCTGTACTCTGTCCTCCCCGTCACCAAACTCACCACAGGGGAGGACACGATTCCATCCTGTGAGCGCGACCATGCCAAAACTTAAGAAGTACTGCGTATTCGAACGATTAGGCCACGCACAAAAAAAGCATTGGGAGGGGACCAACCCGGATATATAGCCTGTTTGACAAAGGCATCACGATTCAGACACTCCCTACCTACCATGGGTAAAACCTGGAAAAATCGCTCTCAAATCTCCCAGAGGCACTAAAAACCTGTCTGGGAGAGCACATTAATCATGGCTTCTGTCACTTATTGGCACCTACCTTCTGCATGACATGATCTCTGCTTCAGCCAAGAACCCTTTTGAACAGAATCAGTGCCTCAAATCTGCAACTCTCTGGAAATGGAATCACCAGTTGCCTGATCTGGTCTTACTCATGTGTAACTTTTAACCATAAGCTTTGGTCCTCCCTAACCAGCCATTTGTAATAATTTGTCAGTGTGAATTAAATCCATTGATTGTTTTATGGACCACAATCAAATTGCTCCTCATATAAAATAAACCATGCTTCAAGCCTTCCTTGGTGGTTAAGGTGCTTGAAACTGGGAATAAATCCCAATGGCTCTCCACTGAGCCTTTTCCAAAGTTCCAATATCACCTACTAAACAAGGGGAATAAAACTGATGACAGGATTCTCAGTGAGACCTGACTAAGGTCTCGTACAAAGGTAAAAGGACAGTCCTCTGAATGCAGCCCAGTTTGCTGTTTACTTTAGTGACAGCTTCACAACACTGGCCATAAACCTTCAGAGAGCCATAGACAGTGACACCGAGATCTTGGCTGGGATTTTCCAGGCCTGCTCAACGCGGAGGTGCAAATCCCGTTCTGGCCATTAACTCTTGTGAGAGGGCCATAATTGGATTTGGACTGGGGAGACCTCAGAATGAGATCTTCCCCACCCCCAGCAAAGGCATAAACCTGATCATTAATTTAAATATATTTAAGAACATATTTTCTGGGAACATCAGATTTTCCCTCCCTGCAGGCGTGATGTCATGTCGCCAGGAATTATGCTGCTATGCAGTAGCTGAGACGATCACGCCAGGGGCATGGAGGCCAGTGTAGCCCCTGGGTGGTCAGGGACATGGCTGGGCAAGGGGTGGAGCCAGGGGCAAGGCCAAGGAGAAGGGGGCATGGGGCAGACAAGAATGGGAGAGAATTGTTGGCAGGGATGGATGGGGGAAGGTTGGAAATCGGCAGCGAAGGTGGACTGGGGGGGGGGGGGGGGGGGTGAGATTGTCGGTGAGGCTGGATGGGGAGGGGTTCCGATGTCTCTTAACTTTGAGATTGGGGCACCTTTTAAAAATGGCGCACTGATCTCAGTGGAGCCGGCCCTGTCGGTATGTTTAGGTACCGCCCCTCAATATTAACAGGGCGAAACAGCCCCCTCTCCCCCCCACTTTTTTTTGACCAAGTGTCAGAAGATCTGGAGAGAAAATCTGGCTGCTTCTCTGAGGAGAAACGCGGCAATTATCAGTCAGAACCTGACACTTTTCTACTTTCTGAGAAAAGTACACACCTTTTTTCCTTCTTCACTGCCTGTAAAATGTTTGTGAACTTCACATTGATCCTGTCCATGTGCATAACATTGCACTTGTCTAAATTAAACACTATCTGCAGTGGCGTAGTGGTATTGTCACTGGAAAAGACCCAGGGTAATGCCCAGGTTCGAATCCCACCATGGCAGATGGTGAAATTTGAATTCAATAAAAATCTGGAGTTAAAGGTCTAATGTTGACCACAAAACCTTTAGGGAAGGAAATCTGCCGCCTTTACCTGGTCTGGCCTACATGTGACTCGAGAGCCTCAGCAATGTGGCTGACTCTCAATAAACGCTGGCCCAGCCAGCGACGCCCATGAATGAATAATAAAAAAAGAAAGTGTAGACCCAAGTTCCCAATATTTAAAAATGTTCACCTCCACCAAGCTGTGAGAGAAAGCTCAGGGTCTTCACGTTCAAACCTGGAAGAATTCCATCCAATCTGATGTTCTGACACTTTTATAAATAATTGGCTTATAATCGTGATCCCAAACGCATCGCAGGTCACACTAAGCAGGAAGTCTCAATCCAATCCTGGCTCAATGAGCTAATCTCGCCCAGTTACACCCTCTTCACACCTTGGCTAGCGAGGGAAAACATTGTCCAGGGTTAACACTCTGGATCACCTACAGTTTGCGGATGTGGGGTCAGTACAGGATCAGGCTGGGTGGGGATATTCACCGGGGCCCTACAACTGCCAGCACTCACTCACTTGTATTCATGAAACATAGCCATTGGCCAAGCCGTTCTGGAATTTGCTGGAGCCCAGTATGAGGCACTGCAGTGAGGAAAGGGAACAGGAAAACTACATCGGTTCATTGTAGAACAAATCTTAAAAACCAAAAACCTGCAAGTGACTACAACTGAATTCCCCAGGTTTAAATGTTAACATGATCTCTGGACCTGATTTATTGCCACACATTCTGCATCTAAGCCCTTTAAATGTCTTAGAGCCTTGCAACTCACAACCACTTATCTGGGCATAGACGTAACATTTAGATTCTCTGCTCTCACCAGCTCAGTTTTTCAGCCTCAAGGATGTGATGTACTTCAGTCATGACTTTGAGGTGCAGTGAATCAGCACACCACAATGCCAGCATTGCTCTGCAGTGCTAACACCACTGAGTTATGTAACTGTAGGAGGCCACTTCATTTCCGGTGGGCCCCTGTATCACCTCAATGCCTGCTTTCCCCATACCTACTCGGGTATCTGTGAGGTTCTCAATCTATGCCATCCCTGCCCTCCCTTCCACCCCCCCTCATTCTCCACCTTCAATCACCTGTGTAAGGAGACCAATACTGAAATTCATTTCAAAAGTATTTCCCTTTTCAGAACTCTCTTGGTGGAGCCCACATCCCCTTGTCTGGTGCGAATGGTCATCATTTTGCTCGGAGCAGTGGCCTCCAGTGTTGCCCCGTGGAAGCACTAACTCCCAGGGTGTGGAATCCCTGTCTCCAGCCCACCTCCTTTGACCTGGCTGGCTTGGTAATGGGCAGGTAGAGGCTTCAGCCCCAACAAGGCCTATTTGGATCTCCCCAGCCAGAGATAAGAATGCAAAGAACAAAGAACAATACAGCACAGGAACAGGCCCTTCGGCCCTCCAAGCCCGTGCCGCTCCCTGGTCCAAACTAGACCATTCTTTTGTATCCCTCCATTCCCACTCCGTTCATATGGCTATCTAGATAAGTCTTAAACGTTCCCAGTGTGTCCGCCTCCACCACCTTGCCCGGCAGCGCATTCCAGGCCCCCACCACCCTGTGTGTAAAATATGTCCTTCTGATATCTGTGTTAAACCTCCCCCCCTTCACCTTGAACCTATGACCCCTCGTGAACGTCACCACCGACCTGGGGAAAAGCTTCCCACCGTACACCCTATCTATGCCTTTCATAATTTTATACACCTCGATTAAGTCTCCCCTCATCCTCCGTCTTTCCAGGGAGAACAACCCCAGTTTACCCAATCTCTCCTCATAACTAAGCCCCTCCATACCAGGCAACATCCTGGTAAACCTCCTCTGTACTCTCTCCAAAGCCTCCACGTCCTTCTGGTAGTGTGGCGACCAGAACTGGGCGCAGTATTCCAAATGCGGCCGAACCAACGTTCTATATAACTGCAACATCAGACCCCAACTTTTATACTCTATGCCCCGTCCTATAAAGGCAAGCATGCCATATGCCTTCTTCACCACCTTCTCTACCTGTGACGTCACCTTCAAGGATCTGTGGACTTGCACACCCAGGTCCCTCTGCGTATCTACACCCTTTATGGTTCTGCCATTTATCGTATAGCTCCCCCCTACGTTAGTTCTACCAAAATGCATCACTTCGCATTTATCAGGATTGAACTCCATCTGCCATTTCTTTGCCCAGATTTCCAGCCTATCTATATCCTTCTGTAGCCTCTGACAATGTTCCTCACTATCTGCAAGTCCTGCCAATTTTGTGTCGTCCGCAAACTTACTGATCATCCCAGTTACTCCTTCTTCCAGATCGTTTATATAAATCACAAACAGCAGAGGTCCCAATACAGAGCCCTGCGGAACACCACTAGTCACAGGCCTCCAGCCGGAAGAATGCAGTGTGGTTGGGTCCCTCCAGAGTTTCAGTGGGAGTCCCACGGAGCAACCATAGTTCCCGAGAGTCAGCAGACCGCTTGACCATTGTATGTATGTGGTCGAGTCTCAGGCCGATGGTCCCATACATCCTTCTCGGGCGGCACGGTGGCGCAGTGGTCAGCACTGCTGCTTCACAGCCTAGGGACACAGGTTCGATTTTGGCCTTGGGGGACTGTCCGTGTGGAGTTTTGCACATTCTCCCCGTGTCTGCATGGGTTTCCTCCCACACTCCAAAGATGTGCAGGTTAGGTTGATTGGCCGTGCTAAATTGCCCCTTAGTGTCAGGGGGATTAGAAGGGGTTACGTGGATAGGGCCTGGGTGGAATTGTTGTTGGTGCAGGCTTGATGGGCCAAATGGTCTCCTTCTGCACTGTAGGATTCTATGATTCTCAGCAGAGGTTACTGGACAGCAATCAGTGCGGATTTTCACCAAAGGTGCTAATAAATTTCTAACACTGCACGAAGCACCCCAACTTATCAGTAAACTCAGCCCTGGCAATGGTCTGACCTTCCTGGTTTTTATATCTTGGTACCCCACTGACTTTTTTATTTAATCATTCATCGTTGGCATTGTGGACAAGGCTAGGGTTTATTCCTTAAGATGATGGCGAGCTGCCTTTTAGGCTTCCTAGGCTATTCCACGGCGGGGGGGTTGGGAGTCAACCCCATTACTGTCGGTCTGAAGTCACATGTAGGCCAAACCATGTAAAAGTGGCAGATTTCCTTCCCTAAAGCATATTAATGGACCAGATGGGTTTTTCTGACAGTTTGGTAGTTTCACTGATGCTAGGCTTTTATTCCAGACTTTGAGTTCACAGCTACAGCGGTGGGATTTGAATTCTTACCACTGGACCATTAGTCCAGGTCTCTGATTATTAGTCCAGCAACATAACCACTAGGCCACCGTAACCCAGCTGGTGGCATTGCCCCAGAGTTATTATTTTCCAGATTGGGTTCCTGAATCTGACTGTTGTCGGGCTTCCGCCAAAGAACAGTGCAGCACAGGAATAGGCCCTTCGGCCCTCCAAGCCTGCACCGATCATGATGCCTGCCTAAACTAAAACCACATGCACTTACGGAGTCAGTATCCTTCCATTCCCATCCTATTCATGTATTCATCTAGTTGTCCCTTAAATGCCGCTATCATACCTGCTCCCACCAGGGCAATGCGTTCCAGACATTCATCACCCTCTCTGTATAAAACACTTGCCTTGCACATCTCCTTTAAACTTTTTCCCATGCACCTTAAACCTATGTCCCCTAGTACTTGGCTTTTCTACCCTAAGAAAGAGCATCTTGAATTAGTGGATGAGGGTGGCGCTCAGAGTCGCCTCCATGTTTGAGTGGCCTGCCAACATGCACTGTGATGCTTCACCTGATGAGTGGCCACTTGGGTACAAGACTAAAGGGCATCTGCTGACCATGGAACCAGGTCCAGTGTGTCAGCATCATCTTCAGGACAGAAAGGGAAGAAAAATGTGGAAAATAATTGGAGGCGGTCAGCCCCCGGGATTCTGTTCGATTTTGGATGGAGTGAGATGTCTCACATTCTTGGACAATGCTGCAGAGGAAACCACAGCATATGTGGTGTTACTTCAAATGTGAAGTTTTCTTTGAGCTCGATTTGGTTTTTAGGCTAGTTGTGGTTTTTTTTATTTTGGCTAAACATGAGAAAAATTAAAAACACGAAACTAATGATCAGACAAAGGCCAGAAATGTAATTTAGTAAAATGCAAATACTAGATTGTCAATGGTCCTTGAAGCACTGGGAACGGTAAAAAAAATCCACATTCTAGAAAAGGAAGAAATTTCAGGTCAGAGGCCTGATGAGTCTAACAGAAACTGTCATCATGTTGCTATAAATCTGGAGAGTTAACGCAGGCTCCAAGCATTACAGGGAGGCCAGCTCAGCAACCCAGTGAGAAGCTGTGGTTCTGTGGCCACACAGGAATGCCTTTATTTTAGCTTTTGAGTCCCTGTTGGTTTCTATTCACTTATTGGCAGAACGGAAGGAGAGGGGGGGAAAATGAAGCAACGGTAGCTGCCAGGAGAGATGAAGTTATGGGTAAGAAGGCAACAGTTAAGAACAGGGAGTTAAGAGAGTTGGAAGGACAAAAATGAGAGAGGTAGGAAAGAAAGGAGAAATGAACGAGACAGCACTTCACAGAGAGGAAAAAAGCGAGAGCTGGAAGGAAAACAGAAAGAGAAAAAAGCCGAAATAGTGAGTGTGCGAGAGAGTTAGAGGAAGTGAGACAGAGTAGGAGAAAGCAAATGAGAGGCCAGTGAATGCGAGAGAGAGAGAAAGTCAGCAAGGGGAGGGGGGGGGGGGGGTGCGGATAATGGTAATTACAAATAAGAGAGAGAGCAAAAGATGAAGTGGGGGTTGTGGATGAATATTAATAAGAGGCAGGGAGAGGAATGTATTAATGATGGATGGGGAGTGAGAGAGAGCAAGTAATGATCATAGAGAGAGCGTATATAAATGAAGAAAGTGAGGGAGTAATAGAAGAAATGAAAGAGAGGAAATTTGAGAGGGAATAGAAGTATAAAGTGGGAGGAAATATTAATGATAAAGAAATGGTGACAAAAGACCCAGGAAAAGAATTGAGGGGGATTACGAACTTGGATACAAACTAGAGCATGGGTACACCATTCAGCCCCTCAAGCCTGATCTGCCATTTAATAAGAACATAGCTGATTTAACAGTATCCTCAAATCTGCCCCCTGCCTACCCCTGATAACTTACCCCAAGAATCTATTCATCGCTGCCTTAAAAATATTCAAAGACTCTGCTTCCACCACCTTGCCAGGAAGAAAGTTGCAAAGACTCATGACCCTCTGATTGCAAAGAATGTCACCTCGTCTCAGTTTTGAATGCAAGAGCCCTTATTTTTAAACTATGACTGGTTCTAGATTCTCTCACAAGAGGAAACATCCTCTCCACATCCACCCTGTCAAGACCCTTCAGGATCTTATACCTTTCAATCAAGCTGCCTCTTACTCTCCTGAACTCCAGCGGATACAAACCTAACCTGTCCAACGTGACAACCCATCCATTCCAGGTATAAGTCTGGTAAACCTTCTCTGAACTGCTTCCAATTCATTTACACCTTCCTTAAATAAGATGACCAATACTGTACACATGATGTGGAGATGCCATCGTTGGACTGGGGTGGGCACAGTAAGAAGTCTCACAACACCAGGTTGAAGTCTGACCAATTCATTTGGAATCGCGAGCTTTCGGAGTGCCGTTCTTTCGGAGCAGCGTTCTGAAAGCTCGTGATTCCAAATAAACCTGTTGGACTTTAACCTGCTGTTGTGAGACTTCTTACAGTACTGTACACAGTACTCCGAATGTGGCCTCAACAATGCCTTGTACAACTGAAGCATAACCTCCCTGCTTTTGTGTTCAATTCCCCTCTCATTCTAGTGACTTTTGGGAGACACTCGAGATGGATAGCACGTGCACAAGCTGAAAATAACTATTGATGAAGGCTAAAAATACACAACCAAACTGTAAAGAACAATTGTTTGACTCGTGCATTGAAGAAGGAACCTTAAAAAACAGGAGTACCTAGAAATGGGAGGGGAACAGTGACGAGGAATCGGAGAGAGATTGTATCAAGCTGGTTCTGCAGGGAATTGTCTGCTGTGGGACACGAATATGTTACAGGCTGAAGTAAAGGTTTTGTTCAGTAACCCACATGAGTCCAACGTGGCTGTTTCTGGTTTCCTACCTCTAAAGGATATGCTAAGAATAAAAGCAGCAGAGTACAAAGATGTATCATCGCTGAATGAGAATCTGAAACCAGCTCAAGGGAAACAAGATGCAAGATTTATTTTAAGCAAATTAACTTGCGATTTTAACATTTTAAAAAAAAACAAATCGACTCGATTGATAGTACAATTTGTTGAGTAGATTGGCAACCCAGTAGTGCACAGTGTCCATGAGTGAACAGCAGGGCAGCCATCCCCACCACTGCTTTGTGCCGCACCATTTCACCAAGTGATTAGAGCGTTGCTCCATCAGTTGACCACAGTCTTGGCAATCTAGCTCTACATTTTTTGTGCAGTCATGAGGTTTTAACAGGTATTTTTATTATCCCAATAATTTTGCAAAGGCTGAAATATACATTCAAATATTAACAGCATTTGTAATTGCCTTTGTAAAAAATGATTTTACTTGATTTGATTTATTGTCACATGTATTAACATAGTGAAAAGTATTGTTTCTTGCGAGCTACACAGACAAAGCATACCGTTCATAGAGAAGGAAACGAGAGAGTGCAGAATGTAGTGTTACAGTCATACAAAGAACAAAGAACAGTACAGCACAGGAAACAGGCCCTTCGGCCCTCCAAGCCTGTGCCGCTCCTTGGTCCAACTAGACCAATCGTTTGTATCCCTCCATTCCCAGGCTGCTCATGTGACTCTCCAGGTAAGTCTTAAACGATGTCAGCGTGCCTGCCTCCACCACCCTACTTGGCAGCGCATTCCAGGCCCCCACCACCCTCTGTGTAAAAAACGTCCCTCTGATATCTGAGTTATACTTCGCCCCTCTCAGCTTGAGCCCGTGACCCCTCGTGATCGTCACCTCCGACCTGGGAAAAAGCTTCCTACTGTTCACCCTATCTATACCCTTCATAATCTTGTACACCTCTATTAGATCTCCCCTCATTCTCCGTCTTTCCAAGGAGAACAACCCCAGTCTACCCAATCTCTCCTCATAGCTAAGACCCTCCATACCAGGCAACATCCTGGTAAACCTTCTCTGAACTCTCTCTAACGCCTCCACGTCCTTCTGGTAGTGCGGCGACCAGAACTGGACGCAGTACTCCAAATGTGGCCTAACCAGCGTTCTATACAGCTGCATCATCAGACTCCAGCTTTTATACTCTATACCCCGTCCTATAAAGGCAAGCATACCATATGCCTTCTTCACCACCTTCTCCACCTGTGTTGCCACCTTCATAGTTAGGGTGTAGAGAAAGATCAACTTAATGCAAGGTAAGTTCATTCAAAAGTCTGACAGCAGCAGGGAAGAAGCTGTTCTTGAGTCGGTTGGTGCGTGACCTCAGACTTTTGTATCTTTTTCCCGAAGGAAGAAGGTGTTCTCAGGTATAGTAAGAAGTCTCAACACCAGGTTAAAGTTCAACAGGTTTATTTCGTATCATGAGCTTTCGGAGAGTTGCTCTTTCACTCACCTGCTGAAGGAGCAGTGCTCCGAAAGCTCGTGATTCCAAATAAACCTGCTGGACTTTAATCTGGTGTTGTGAGACTTCTTACTGTGTCCACCCCAGTCCAACGTGGCATCTCCACATCATTCTCAGGTGTGTCATTTACTTTAGACAGGTACACCCCTTTAAATTTATCCATCAGCCCATCAGAGAGGTTACATTTGGAATAGGAGGACTTAATTAAAGCACAAGGAAAGAGTCAAGTGATTTTATAACTAACTGATGAATGGATTCATTGAACCTTACTGCAAAAGGAGATCATTTGGCCCATTGTGTGTGTGCTGGCTCTTTGTAAGAACTATTCAGTTCGTTCCACTTCCTTGATCTTTCCCCCAAACCAACAAGTTTTCACTCACCAACAGTCTTTTAGGCTATTCCTCTGTATCATCTGGAGATTGATCAGGTTGACTGTGGGGTCTGATCAAAAAATTGATCCCAATAAGACTTGAATAGAAATGGGAGGAAAGGGTCGCAACATTGAGCAAGGACATTCTTTTTAAGCTTTGATGAGCAGTACGGCAAGGAATCATGTCACAGGCTTATAGATGTGGACGTGTACCCAAGATTCAACGCATAGCTACCAAATATTGTTCTGGGATCATAGAATCCCCACAGGGCAGAAGAGGCCATTCAGCCCATCGCGTCTGCACTGACTCTCTGACAGAGTATCTTACCCAGGCCCTCTCCACCGCCCTATCCCTGTAACCCCATGCACGTTCCCCGTGGGTTTCCTCCAGGTGCTCCGGTTACCTCCCACAGTCTAAAGATGTGTATATTAGATGGTTTGGCCGTGCTAAATTGCCCCTTAGGTGTCCAAAGATGTGTAGGTGCAGACTCACTGGACTGAAAGGCCTCTTTCTGTACTGTACGGATTTTATGTGTGAAAGGCAGAGAGTTGGAGTCAGGGGAGCTGCTATTCATTGCCTGAGTTGAGGCAAACTACATCATGTTGAATATGAGGGAAATATGTCTAAGGGTTTAGAGAGGAGACGACCAGGAAAATCAGAGGGAATGGAGAGCATCTGCAGGATAGTCTCAGCAGCAGTGGATTGTACATTGTTGAGAGTGCTGTCAGTACTTTATGGAGGAGGCACCATTTAGCTGGGAAATGTAGAGAGGATGGCCCCTCTCATGGGACAATCTAGAATGAGGGGTCACTGTTTAAAAATAAGGGGTCATTGATTTAAGACAGAGACAAGGGGATGTTTTTCTCTCAGAGGGTCATGAGACTTTGGAACTCTCTCCCTCAAAAGGAGTCTTCAAAATTTTTAAGACAGAGCCAGATAAATTCTTAATTAACAAGGGGCGTGGTGAAAGTTTATCGGAGCTAGGCAGGAATGTGGAGTTGAGGTTACAATCAGATCAACCAATTGTAACCTCAGAGTGGGCTGCTTCCATCCCAACCTGGGTGGAGGTCTGTAGGCCGGAGGAGGGTGGTCCTCCAGCCAACAGACTGAGAATCAACAATCTACTAAATGGCAACATCAGGAAAGTGCAGGATCTTGCAACAATTAAATGGGCCAATGGAATGTCTGGCACCACCGAATGAAGTGGTTAAATGCAACGTTATTCTTCAGGATCCCACTCACCAACTTCACAGCACCGCCCAATGCAAATTGGCAGGAAGGAATAAAACTCGGCGAGGGAGTCACCAGCTCCTCCCGGTAATTAACTCCAGGCCTCCCTCAATGAGGAGGCAGTGTGGAATGGATAGAGAACCAAGAAAACAAAACTCTTTGAAAATTGGGGGACAAAAAATCCCTTTGCATTCTCTAGCTGAACAACTATCTGAAAGTATTTTCAATTTTTTTAAAATGTTTTTTTTTTCAGGGAAGTGGGCATCGTTGGCAAGGCCAGCATTCATTGCCCATCCCTCTTGGCCCTTGAATTGAGTGGCTTGCTAGACCACTACAGAAGGCAATTTATGAGTCTCGCAAGTAGGCTTACATTAACACCGCATAGGAGTTACTGTGTTGCCGCACTTCGGTGCCTGTTCGGGTACACTGAGGGAGAATTTAGCATGGCCAATGCACCTAACCAGCACGTCTTTCGGACTGTGGGAGGAAACCGGAGCACCCGGAGGAAACCCATGCAGACATGGGGAGAACGTGCAAACTCCACACAGACGGTGACCCAAGCCGGGAATCGAACCTGAGTGAGGCTAACCACTGTGCTGTGGATCTGGAGTCACATGTAGGCTGGGCCATGCAAGGGCAGCATATTTCCTTCCCAAAACAAGGCTGGTTAACCAAATTGTTTTCTATTACTTCACGGTCACCATCACTGAGACTAGTTTCAAATTCCAAATTTTTATTAGTTGAATTTTAATTCCACCAGCTGTCACGGTGGGGTTTGAACCCACCTCCCTCAGAGCATTAGTCTACACCACTGGATTACTAGTTCAGCATTATTACCACTACTCCACCGTTTCCCTTGAAGTTTGACCCTGAAGTGATTTAATCCTAAAACTCAGTTAGCACTGCTGCCTCACAGCTCCAGGGACCTGGGTTCGATTCCCGGCTTGGGTCACTGTCTGTGCGGAGTCTGCATGTTCTCCCCGTGTCTGTGTGGGTTTTCTCCGGGTGCTCCTGTTTCCTCCCACAGTCCGAAAGACGTGCTGGTTAGGTGCATTGGCTGTGCTAAATTCTCCCTCAGTGTACCCAAACAGGCGCCGGAGTGTGGCGACTAGGGGATTTTCACAGTAACTTCACTGCAGCGTTAATGTCAGCCTATTTGTGACACTAATAAATTAACTTTTAAAAAAAATCTCAATCCCACCAATCAGCCCTGAAATGGTTAAACAAAACATCAAGTTACTGGCCTTCAGGAGAGACCTTGGTTCAAGGTAGACCCAGCACTGTCCACTGAATCTCCTTCTACTTGAACCTGCGTCAAACAATTGTTTCTGTAAGATAGTCTGTGAAGGCCCTTATTATTATGACTTTGAGTCGAGTTGTTGGCCATGAGCTGAGATACAGTGCCATGGAGTAGCTAAGATGGTAATATATTTGAGGTGCCCCACTCACCAGTTTCACAATATTGTTCATGCAGTTGGCAGGCAGGATCAGCCAGACTGTCAGGGTCCACTTGACAGTTCACAGCACTCCCAGAAATCGAATGGCCTGCTAATATCTACCGCCTTGCCTCAGTTGTGTTAGGGATGTTTATCCCTACAGATAGAGTAAGACCACAATACACAAGCAGGAGGAGAGACCTGGTGTCGGAGGAGAGGAAGGAAAAATTCAAGACGCAACGGGCAGAAATGAGAGGTCGAGGGAAGGAGACCATAAGGAGCAAATCAGGCTGAGTTGCCAGAAGCGAAATATGAGATGAGTGTAACAAAGCAAAAAGAGTGAAGGGGGGGGGGGGGGGTAAAGAAAGACAGGAATATATGAACAAAGAGAAAAGGCATTAATGAAGAAAGTGAGAGTACAGAATATTCTGCAGTGATTGGATGGATAAGTGCAGGAAAGAAAGTGTTGCAGTGCCAAGCAAAAAGAGACAAAAAAAATCTGAAAAAAAAGCTACATTTTTACCTTGTGCTGAATGCACTTCCAGCAATTTCAATTTTCATTTCAGATTTCTATCACTTTGTTTTACTGACTCAGAGTGAACCGCTCTTTACAATTATGATTCCACAGCACATATTTTAGTTTGAAAGGTAATAACAGTGGGGGGATATTTCAGTGGAGAACAATGGGTGAAGACTTCTTCAGTTTGGGCTGTCAAAGGGGCTCTACTTCTGAGTTGCTAAACAATGAAGAACGATCTTCCCCCTGTAACATATAACCAGCGAATCCTACACCTTTTTAAATAAGTAGGAAAGTAAACTTGGAAATGGAGAGGGGGGGGGGGGTGGAGGGATGGGGAGAGGAGAGAGGGGTCAGGAAAAGGAGAGAAGGCAAACTTTTTGCATAAATATTTAGGAATTTTTCCCCTTGCACTGGAAGCTGAAACTCAGACTACCTTCACAGTAATCTACATCACATGGCTTACAAAGATACTTGTTGCAGCTGCAACTTCAGGACGCAAGAGTGGGAAAGAAAAATCTCTTTTCTGCCGCAGCTCATAGCAATTCAGAGAAAAAAAAACTTCGACTTACCCCGTTGACCTTTTGAAATAAAATAAACGTCTTCTCAAGTGAGTGGCTTTGAGTGCAGGGGGGAAAAACGCTCTTGGAAATAAAGATACAAAGTTGGAAGGGGTGGGGGAGGTTTAAAAAGTTCTTTGCCGTTCTATGCAAAAGTTTTTCTTCTTGCGATGAATTCCCTCAAGCCATGGGTTCGGAATTAGGCTTGTGGGGTCTCCTCACTCTCTCTCTCTCTCTGCCTCTCTCCTCCTCACCAGCTTGTTTTTATTAGCTTGGAGTTTAATGTGGGGAGAGCGCTGCAGGGATGCAGTACTTATCAACAGCAGACTTCCTGCCAGACGCTTGTGAGCTGTGCAGAGAGCAGATCCCTTACTTAATGCTGCGAGGAGGCAGTTACAGTGTGTGTGAGCGAGAGAGAAGGGGCTGTATGCGTGCGTGTGTGTTTCAATTGAACGGAAGATTTCAGTGAATCATTGGTTACTAAGAAAAGATAGAAAGTGGATGAACTGAAACAACGTCTGCTGTCAATGTTTTTTTTAAACATGCCCTCCAGAAAACAGAAACTGTGTCTCAATGTTCTATAAACAAAAGGGGAGAGAGAAAAAAATAACTTGGTATTTTGAGTTATGGAATGTGTTGTATGTATCTGATGGAGAGTTATTTGTGAGGGGGGAATACCCCCCCCCCCTCCTCCCCCTCCTCTTGAAGAAGCTGTGGAACTTTCACCTCTGGGTTTGGAGATGATTGGTTCAAGTTTCCATTCCAGAGGTTTGAACGTGTAACCTAGGCTGGCACGCCAGTGCAGTACCGAAGGAACCCCGCACTGTTGGAGGTGCCATCATTCCGATGAAACAATAAGAAAAAACTCGAGGCCCCATCGCAGGAGAGCATAAGAGATCCCTCGGCACTCTTTCAAAGGGGCACAGATGTTATCCTTAGTGCCCCGTACAACATTGATCCAGCTAGGAGCATCACATTGCTGTTTGTGTTAGCTTGCCATGGCTGCCACATGCTCTACGTTGCAATGACCACATTTTACAAGTACTTTATTGACTGCTTTAGGATGTAATGAAGTCATGAAAGGTGCTGTGTGTGTAAGTTCTTTTTTTCTCCTTTTCCTGCTGATGGGGGGAGCTGTTCGATGGATGCCTGCTGTTCTTTGGCATCTCCTCAAGTGGGTGTTCTTCCAGTGAACCTAAAGAAAGAGGATTAATGGAGTATTCAACAGAGGCTGCATCACATCCAAGCCAGATCCTGTTCTCCCAAGATGTCCATTGGTGGTCACTTGGGGATTTGTTAAGAGGGTCTATGACTCATTTTTCCACTTGCCAATCTCAGAATACAGAAGCCAATTGTGGACAGCTGCTTAACGCTGCCTTGGCTGAGTTCAGTTGAATCAGCACATAGCAGCAATCAAAGCTGGGATCTCGCATTACAGAAGGGGGCCATTTGTCCCATCAAGTCCATGCCAGCTTTCTTTAGAGCAACCCTGTGTGATCCATTCCCCAGCATTGTCCACATGGCCCTGGAGTGTGTCCTGCTCTTTATGGCCCGCTGGGTAGTGCGGCTGCCCTCTCAGTCTAAATGGTCACTGGGAAGATGTTAAGAGGGATTATTTCTCAGTTTTCCACTCGTTAACCTAAGAGTATGGAAGCCAATTGTGGACAACTGCTTAATGCTGCCCGGCTACAGCAAGGATTACTCTCTGCTCTATTCCAAAGATTAGTTTGACAACCATTAAATGCAAGAAGTGACGTTTTTAAATCGGCATGTTCTTAAAGGACTGGCTTACAACATTGACCTTGGGTTCATCTCCCACTCATACAAATCGAATGAAGATGTCCTCTCTCCATCAGCTGTTGGCATCCTATATAACAAGAGTTTAAGCAGCATTAGTCTCTCAGGCTAGATCTTAATGAGTGCACACTTAGGGCACTAAATTGGTCCTAATTCATCACAAACTGACTTGTATTTGGAAGATAAGTTCTTACACTTGCTATTTCTATTATACTTTTAAATGCATTTGTATCGATTTCTTGCCTGCTACATTATTTGAATTTTAAACAGGATAATGAATTTATTCAAATACGTTAGGCTGTGCACTAAAAACAGAAGGAAGAGGGATGTCACCTCATAAATTGACAATGAGAAGGTGTAAAGATGGTTGGTGTCGGCAGTGGGAGAGCTGTATTGCCATCGCTCTGCCAAGTTTGAAGCTAAGGCACAGCATCAGAGTGAAGGAAACATTGGCTGAGGAATTCTTTGGAGCTACTCGTGGAGTTTCTGCCACACCTTGGAATCGTTACCATTGGCAGAGTGGAAACAGCTCCTAAGAATTGCCCAGTCATTTATCATGTCTCCTCTTGATAATGACACTGGGTCACTAACATTCACATCTCAACTGTCATTGAATCTCCACTTTATGACATTTTTAATTAATTGCTTCTGATTGAATGATCAGATTATTTTTTAAAAGATGCACAACGTTATCAGTCTAGAAGTTACTTTTACAAAGAATAGGGAAACCGGAAAATTCTTGATTCAAGAGTTTGGGGATTGTCCCTGAGTGTCAGGCAGACTAAGAGGGTAAATACGTGCGGTTACAAGGATAGGGCCTGGGTGGGATTGTTGTCGGTGCAGGCTCGATGGGCCAAATGGCCTCCTTCTGTACTGTAGGGATTCTATGATTCTAAAAAATGAGAAGCTCACAATCAGCACACAATCCACCATTCCAATTGGTTATTGATTATGTTCTATGGAATAGCCCAGTGAGGTAAGTAGTCACTGTGTCACATGCTCCAGGACTGGCTGTGGTCAATTAAGGACACAGTCAGATAGTGGATTCAAGTGGTCCTGTATTTCGATTTGCCATTCTGTCTGCAATCCCTCGACATAATAAAAAAAATTATTATATCTCATATGTTGTTATGTTAATATGTTATTGCTATAGCTATGGATACTCTAAACCTAAACAGATGCTCACCGCAAACATTTGGTTGTAAGTTAAAAATGTTGGAGTAGAATCATCAGTCAAATTGCTGCCCTTTCATCTTCAGACTCCAATGTTTAATCTACCCTTGAGTTGGTGGATGAAAGTTTGTTGTCTCTGTCGCTAAGGTCTGTTAACAAAATGAGCTCAGGGCAACCAAAATACCGATCTTCCAGTGGACACAAGTTACATAGAACACTGACCTTAAATCAGCAGTTAGAATCTCATTCAGAGAAGCCCCAAGTGTGCTTTCTGTGGAAATCAAAATGCTATTGGAACGTAGGGAATAAGAGCAGGAGTAGGCCATTCGGCCTCTTGAGCCTATTCTACAGTGAAGAAGGAGACCATTCGGCCCTTCAAATCTGCACCGACCACAATCCCACCCAACCCCTATCCCTGTAGCTCCACGTATTTACCCTGCCAATCACCCTGGCACTAAGAGACAATTTGCCATGGCCAATCAACCTAACCTGCACATCTTTGGACCGTGGGAGGAAACCAGAGCACCCGGAGAAAACCCACGCTGACACGGGGAGAACACGCAAACTCCACACAGACAGTGACCCAAGCCGGGAATCGAACCTGGGTCCCTGGCACTGTGGGGCAGCAGTGCTAATCACTGCCACCGTGCCGCCTTTTCTGCCATTCAACTAGATCATGGTTGATCTTCTACCTCAATGCCAAGTTCCTCCCCATATCCATCGATATCTTTCATCGAGAAATCTATCAATCTCTATCTTGAACATACTCAATGCCTGAGCCTCCAGAGCTCTCTGAGGTGGAGAATTCAAGAAATTCCTTCTCCTCAGTCTTAAATGGCCATTCCATTATTTGGAGACTGTAATCCTCTATGTTAGGGGCTGTGAGTTCATAAGAACATAAGAAATAGGAGCAGGAGTAGGCCATCTAGCCCCTCGAGCCTGCCCCGCCATTCAATAAGATCATGGCTGATCTGACGTGGATCAGTACCACTTACCCGCCTGATCCCCATAACCCTTAATTCCCTTACCGCTCAGGAATCCGTCCATCCGCGCTTTAAACATATTCAGCGAGGTAGCCTCCACCACCTCAGTGGGCAGAGAATTCCAGAGATTCACCACCCTCTGGGAGAAGAAGTTCCTCCTCAACTCTGTCTTAAACCGACCCCCCTTTATTTTGAGGCTGTGTCCTCTAGTTTTAACTTCCTTACTAAGTGGAAAGAATCTCTCCGCCTCCACCCTATCCAGCCCCCGCATTATCTTATAAGTCTCCATAAGATCCCCCCTCATCCTTCTAAACTCCAACGAGTACAAACCCAATCTCCTCAGCCTCTCCTCATAATCCAAACCCCTCATCTCCGGTATCAACCTGGTGAACCTTCTCTGCACTCCCTCCAATGCCAATATATCCTTCCTCATATAAGGGGACCAATACTGTACACAGTATTCCAGCTGCGGCCTCACCAATGCCCTGTACAGGTGCATCAAGACATCCCTGCTTTTATATTCTATCCCCCTCGCAATATAGGCCAACATCCCATTTGCCTTCTTGATCACCTGTTGTACCTGCAGACTGGGCTTTTGCGTCTCATGCACAAGGACCCCCAGGTCCCTTTGCACGGTTGCATGTTTTAATTTGTTTCCATTGAGATAGTAATCCCATTTGTTATTATTTCCTCCAAAGTGTATAACCTCGCATTTCTCAACGTTATACTCCATTTGCCATATCCTCGCCCACTCACTCAGCCTGTCCAAATCTCTCTGCAGATCTTCTCCGTCCTCCACACGATTCACTTTTCCACTTATCTTTGTGTCGTCTGCAAACTTCGTTACCCTACACTCCGTCCCCTCCTCCAGATCATCTATATAAATGGTAAACAGTTGCGGCCCGAGTACCGATCCCTGCGGCACGCCACTAGTTACCTTCCTCCAACCGGAAAAACACCCATTTATTCCGACTCTTTGCTTCCTGTCGGATAGCCAGTCCCCAATCCACTTTAACACACTACCCCCAACTCCGTGTGCCCTAATCTTCTTCAGCAGCCTTTTATGGGGCACCTTATCAAACGCCTTTTGGAAATCCAAAAACACCGCATCCACCGGTTCTCCTCCATCAACCGCCCTCGTCACATCTTCATAAAAATCCAACATGTTCGTCAAGCACGACTTTCCCCTCATGAATCCATGCTGCGTCTGATTGATCGAACCATTTCTATCCAGATGCCCTGCTATCTCCTCTTTAATAATGGATTCCAGCATTTTCCCTACTACAGACGTTAAGCTGACCGGCCTATAGTTACCCGCCTTTTGTCTCCTTCCTTTTTTAAACAGCGGCGTAACATTAGCCGTTTTCCAATCAACCAGCACTACCCCAGAATGCAACGAGTTATGATAAATAATCACAAACGCATCCACTATTACCTCTGACATTTCTTTCAATTCCCTGGGATGCATTCCATCCGGACCCGGGGACTTGTCCACCTTCAGTCCCATTAGTCTACCCAGCACTGCCTCTCTGGTAACATTAATCGTATTAAGTATTTCTCCTGCTGCCAACCCTCTATCGTTAATATTTGGCAAACTATTTGTGTCCTCCACCGTGAAGACCGACACAAAAAACGTATTTAAAGACTCAGCCATATCCTCATTTCCCACTATTAACTCCCCCCTCTCGTCCTCCAAGGGTCCAACATTCACTCTAGCCACTCTATTCCTTTTTATATATTTATAAAAACTTTTACTATCATTTTTTATATTAATTGCTAGCCTAGCTTCATAGTCTATCCTTCCTTTCTTTATCGCTTTCTTAGTCTCTCTTTGTTGTTTCTTAAATTTTTCCCAATCACTTGTTTCTCCACTATTTTTGGCCACTCTGTACGCAGCTGTTTTTATTTTAATACTCTCCTTTATTTCCTTCGTTATCCACGGCTGGTTCTCCCTTTTCTTACAATCCTCGTTTTTTGCTGGAATATATTTTTGCTGAGAACTGAAAAGGATCTCCTTAAAAATCCTCCACTGTTCCTCAGCTATCCTACCTGCCAGCCTGCTCTCCCAGTCTACCTTAGCCAATTCATCCCTCATCCTATCATATTTCCCTCTGTTCAAACAGAGGACACTGGTTTGAGACCAAACTTTCTCCTCTTCCATCTGAATCAGAAATTCGACCATATTGTGGTCACTAGACCCAAGAGGGTCCTTCACAATAAGATCCTTAATTCTACCTACCTCGTTACACAATACCAGATCCAAAATAGCTCGTTCCCTCGTCGGTTCCGTAACATGCTGTTCAAGGAAACTATCCCGACAGCATTCTAAGAACTCTTCCTCCATTCCACCCTTACCGACTTGAGTCTGCCAGTCAATGTGCATGTTGAAGTCCCCCATGATTATTGCCGTTCCGTTTTTACACGCATCCCTTATCTGCTTGTTTATAGCCCTCCCTACCTCAACATTATTATTTGGGTTCTAACGAAAAGAAAATATGTTGTTTGCATACATAGATTCAAACTAACGACAACGAGGTTCATTGAAAGAGATTTTCTCTGCATTGCAAATAAAACACCAGCCTCTGCAAACACCCTAATGACATCACTACTAAACTACATGATTAGCTTTTGAAGCAACCTGCAACCCTTTTAAATATATAACAAAGACTGTGTCCCCTAGTTCTAGAACCCCAGCAAGGGGAAACATCCCTCCTACATCTACCCTGTTGAGCCCTCTAAGAATTTTGCATACTTCAATGAGATCACCTCTCATTCTTCAAGACTCTGGAGGATACAGACTCAGTCTCCTCAATCTCTCCTCACAGGACAACACTGCCATTCCAGGAATCAGTCTGGTGAACCTTTGTTGCACTCTCTCCCTGGAAAGTACATCCTTCCTTAGGTAAGGAGACCAAAACTGTACACAATACTCCAGGTGCTGTCTCACCAAGGCAATTCTTTACTCCTGTACTAAAATCCTCCTACAATAAAGGCCAACATGCCATTTGCCTTCCGAATCGCTTGTTGCCACCTGTATCTTGTCATCCAGATCAGTGAGGCATGAAGGGATGTCTACCATCGCTGTCAACTCGTATATGCTACCTGCTGTAGCTCAGTCGAACATGCTGATCAGTAAACAGTCACTGTGTGATATGTCTAGTTGCCAGGGTGGCAACTCCCTCGCAGAGAAGTGTGTAGCGTAGATGGTGGAAGAGCGCATTGAGCAGGGGAAATTTTCAGTCCCTGTGGCTCCCTCCATGCAGAGAGTAATGTCTGCACCCAAGCTGAGGGGCAGAGCCAGATGCCATGAGGTGAGGGAGAAAGCAGCAAGGACAAGTCTAGGACTTGTGACTTGTTGAAGGACTGCAGCCAGGAACTGAAACAGTTCGAAACTGAGGAGTCATTGCGTTGAGGAGCTAAGATCGTGAATAGGACATAGATCTGGGACTTTGGTCATGAATATTCTCTGTAAATAGTTTGTTCCTTGAATTTACTCTGTCCCTTCAGTGTTAATACCACTTTGATGCCAATAGAATAAACAAATAACCTTCATGTTGTCCATGTGCTTAAATCACATGTTACTTTAGCAATTTATCAACAAGGATACCCAGGTTCCTTTGGACATCAACACTTCCCAGTCTCTAATTAAGAAATACTCCAGTAAGAAAAGCAGAAATGCAAAGTGGATAAGTTCACATATTTCCATATTACATTCCATCTGCCATGTTCTTGGTCACTCACTCAGTCTCTCTAAATTCCCTTGAAGCCTCTTTACATCTTTCTCACAGCTCACATTCCCACCAAATTATGTGTCATCAGCAAACTTGGAAATATTGGGCCTGATTCTCCCATTGCTGGCAGGTCCGGTCGGGGGAATTGCGTCGTCGACCTTTTTCCGGGATTTGCGCATGCGCCGGGAATGCATCTGCATCTCCCAGAGCCGGAGAACAGTCAGAGTCCAGACCACGCTGGAAACCGGCATGAAGAGAGGTAAGTGATTTGAATCTTTTTTTCATATGTTTTGCATGTGATTATCGGGAACTTGCTGGGCCTGATTGAATCTCCCACCCCGCCAGGAGTACTTCATTCCGGCGGGGTTTAGAGGAGCTCCCCACGTTCGGGGAACTAGTGGGAAACCTCGTCGGACTGAAGGGAGGGGCAATTGGGTCCCTCCAGGGGGTCGGGCAGTGGGGGTGGTGCCCACTGGGCATGGGCACCCTGGCAGCGACAGCCTGTGCCCCCTGGTACTGCCCAAGGGACAAAGTGCCCATGCCCAGGGGGCAACTTGGCACTACCCACTGGGCATCGGGCAGTGCTTGGGGCGGAGCCTATTGTGGGCAGGCCTAGGGGCAATCAGTGGGGGCGGGGGGGTCCCACTGCCACTCTGCATGGGGATCAGTCTGGGCTGGAGGGAGGCCAGCGATCGGGGCGGGCTGGGGGGGTTGGTGGTCTGCCAGAGGGTGGGGGGTGTCTGCTGGGTAAGGGGGGGGATCGCCACTGCTGGGGGGGTGGGCTGTATATCAGGGCGCTCTGGAATGGGAGGGGGTCAGGTCTGGCCCGGGAATTGTCATGGGGGCCGCGTTGGGGCAGTGGGGGGGGACTGGAGGGGCAGCACTGCGGGGTCCCGAGCTGGCTAGTGATCGAGCTGGCCAGCAAATGGGGAGACTGACAGATCGGGACCGCTGTGCATGCGCAGGGTTCCAGAACTGTCAAACTCTGGCAGTAATAGACTCCACCCCCTCCTGAGATTCCTGATTGCGACCTCTGCAGTGCACAGAGCAGGGAGATTCGAGTGTGAAGCTGCACTGACAAAACAGTCGTGATCTAGAACAGTTTCCCCACCAATTCAGTGCTTTTGGGAGAATCGCCCCCATTGTGTTTGGTCCCCACATCCAAATCATTGATATATAGGTTGTGAATAGCTGGCACCCAAGCACTGATCCTTGCAAAACCCCACCAGTCGCAGTCTGCCAACCAGAGAATGACCCATTTATTCTTACTCTCTGCCCATTTACCAATTCTCAATCCATGTCAGTATATTTCCCCCAATCGCATGTGCTCTGATTTTGCTTACTAACCTCTCACGTGGAACCTCATCAAAAGCCTCCTGAATTACATCACACCCACTGATTCTCCCTTATCCATTCTGCTACTTACTTCCACAAAAAAACTTTATAACAGGCTTGTCAAACATGATTTCCCTTTCATAAAACTGTTGACTCTTCCCAATCCTACCATGAGTTTCTTCATACCCAGTTGTCACATAGTTTAAAATAGATTCTAGGATTTTTCTTGCTATTGATATTGGGCTAACAGGGCTGTAGTTTATTGTTTTTTCTTTCCCTCTTTTCTTAAATGGGGCCTCACAGTGCCAGGGACCCGGGTTTGATTCCCGGCTTGGGTGACTGTGCAGGGTTTGCACGTTCTCCCCGTGTCTGCCTGGGTTTCCTCCGGGTGCTCTGGTTTCCCCCCACAGTCCGAAAGACATGCTGTTCAGGTGCATTGTCCATGCTAAATTCTCCCTCAGTGTACCCGAACAGGCGCCGGAATGTGGCGATTCAGGGATTTTCACTGTAACTTCATAATGTGACTACCTGTGACTAATAAATAAACTTTAAACTTTAGTGGGGTTACTTTTACTACCTTCCAATTTTACAACCTCCCAAAGATGTGTGGGTTAGGTTGATTGGCCATGCTAAAATTGCCCTTAGTGTTCTGAGATGCGTAGGTTAGAGGGATTAGTGGGTAAAATATGTAGGGGTATGGGAGTAGGGCCTGGGTGGGATTGTGGTCGGTGCAGACTCGATGGGCCGAATGGCCTCTTTCTGTGCTGTAGGGTTTCTATGATGATTTCTATGAAACTATTCCCAAATTTTTTGTAAGATGACCAACAATACAGCTATCTCTTACTCTGGGATGTAGATCATCAGGTCTATGGGATTTATTCGAATCCATTAATTTTTCCAGTTTTTTTTTACAAATTATATTTTTTATCAGGTCCTCAATCTCAGTCTCTTGATTCTCTAGAATTCCTGGGAGGTTTTTGGATCTACCTCCATGAAGACAAAGACACAGGGTTGAATTCTCCCACCCTGTTCTGTTGTGGGGTGGGAATGTGGAGTGTTTCCCATTCCGGAGGCCAGCAGGAAAACATGCCAAATCTTCCAGCCCTGACCCCATCAATTAAGCACTCAGGGGTTTTGTGTTGTATTCCGTGGCAGGGCACGCATGTTGGCATGTAATCCACCGTCCTATCCAGGGGCCAGATTGAAAAGGTGTTCACCATCACAAATCCATCATTGAAGAAAGAGGATGGACATCCTGAGACTGAAGACAGATCTCCGGGAACATTCAGATGCCGGAGGATTGACCTCTCTGGGACATCGAATCTGGAAGGACCACCTGCAGATTGTCCTCCCACCCACTGCGTTGGTGTTCCGGGATCCAGGGTTTCCGGCAACCTTCATCCTGAACTCCGGAGGCAGCCCCAGGCATTGTTAAGGTGAGTCCCGGCATCTGCGCGCCACATTGTCCCATTAGCAGGATGCAAATGAGTTACAAGCCAGCCTCTAGCTGGTTTCCTGACCCAGGAACCAAGGGACAATCCCGTGGGAAATTCACACTGGTGTAAAACCAATTCTTGGGCCTCCTGTCGCATTCTCCCCCTGCCCCCACTCCCCCTGTCTGCATGGTTTCCCCAATGTACCATGCCTCGGGACATCCTTTCCTGCAGCGTATCAGGTAGACAATGTTGGCCGAGTTGCAAGAGTAGGTACCGTGTACCTGGTAGATGGTGTTCTCACGTGAGATGATGGCATCTGTGTCGATGATCCGGCACGTCTTGCAGAGGTTGCTGTGGCAGGGTTGTGTGGTGTCGTGATCACTGTTCTCCTGAAGGCTGGGTAGTTTGCTGCGGACAATGGTCTGTTTGAGGTTGCGTGGTTGTTTGAAGGCAAGAAGTGGGGGTGTGGGGATGGCCTTGGCGAGATGTTCGTCTTCATCAATGACATGTTGAAGGCTCCAGAGGAGATGCCGTAGCTTCTCCGCTCCGGGGAAGTACTGGACGACGAAGGGTACTCTGTCCACCGTGTCCCGTGTTTGTCTTCTGAGGAGGTCGGTGCGATTTTTCGCTGTGGCGCGTCAGAACTGTTGATTGATGAGTCGAGCGCCATATCCTGTTCTTATGAGGGCATCTTTCAGTGTCTGGAGGTGTCTGTTGCGATCCTCCTCATCCGAGCAGATCCTGTGTATTCGGAGGGCTTGTCCGTAGGGGATGGCTTCTTTAACGTGTTTAGGGTGGAAGCTGGAGAAGTGGAGCATCATGAGGTTATCCGTGGGTTTGCGGTACAGTGAGGTGCTGAGGTGACCGTCCTTAATGGAGATGCGTGTGTCCAAGAATGCAACGGTGAGTCTGATGGTGGGATGGAACTTGTTGATGTCATCATATAGTTGTTTCAGTGATTGCTCACCATGACTCCAAAGGAAGGAAATGTCATCGATGTATCTAGTGTATAGCATCGGTTGAAGGTCCTGTGCGGTGAAGAAGTCTTGTTCGAACCTGTGCATGAAGAAACTGATAGCCAAGTTCCGCACACATGAGGACGGCCTAAACCGGGATGTTGGATTTATGTCACATTATCAGTAACCCCCACAGCTTGCCTCCTGATCTTGCAGAATCTTACTAGTTGTTCTGTCTGGAGACAATACACATCTCTTTAACCTGTGTTTAATGTTCCCTCCACCCACATTGTCTGTACCTTTAAGACCTGGCTGGCTGTAGGATTCGCATTCTAATCAGTATTCTGCAACTTGATTTTGTGTCTGTTTGCACTGTTTGAGAGCACATTTCCACTCCATCTGACGAAGGAGCAGCGCTCCGAAAGCTTATGGTATTTGCTACCAAATAAACCTGTTGGACTTTAACCTGGTGTTGTGAGACTTCTTACTGTGTTCACCCCAGTCCAACGCCGGCATCTCCACATCATGTTAATTCCACTGACAGCATTTCCACATTCCCAGTGATAAATTCTGCCGGTAATGGGCCCACATTTGTCGTTGCTGATTTTTTTACTTTTTGCATACCTACGGAAGCTTTTAGAACATAAGAACATAAGAAATAGGAGCAGGAGTAGGCCATCTAGCCCCTCGAGCCTGCCCCGCCATTCAATAAGATCATGGCTGATCTGAAGTGGATCAGTTCCACTTACCCGCCTGATCCCTATAACCCCTAATTCCCTTACCGATCAGGAATCCATCTATCCGTGATTTAAACATATTCAACGAGGTAGCCTCCACCACATCCGTGGGCAGAGAATTCCAGAGATTCACTACCCTCTGAGAGAAGAAGTTCCTCCTCAACTCTGTCCTAAACTGACCCCCCTTTATTTTGAGGCTGTGCCCTCTAGTTCTAGTTTCCTTCCTAAGTAGAAAGAATCTCTCCACCTCTACCCTATCCAGCCCCTTCATTATCTTATAGGTCTCTATAAGATCCCCCCTCAGCCTTCTAAATTCCAACGAGTACAAACACAATCTGCTCAGTCTCTCCTCATAATCAACACCCCTCATCTCTGGTATCAACCTGGTGAACCTTCTCTGCACTCCCTCCAAGGCCAATATATCCTTCCGCAAATAAGGGGACCAATACTGCACACAGTATTCCAGCTGCGGCCTCACCAATGCCCTGTACAGATGCAGCAAGACATCTCTGCTTTTATATTCTATCCCCCTTGCGATATAGGCCAACATCCCATTTGCCTTCTTGATCACCTGTTGCACCTGCAGACTGGGTTTTTGCATCTCATGCACAAGGACCCCCAGGTCCCTCTGCACAGCAGCATGTTGTAATTTCTTTTAGACTCCATTTTTATGTTTCCCACTAGTTTAAATTTAATATTCTATTTTAGTTTTTTCAGTTTTTTGGTCCTCCTTTGCTGAAATCTGATCTGCTCCAAATCCTCAGGCTTACTATTTTCTTTGTCAAGTTTATAAGCCTCTTCCCTTGATCTAACACAATCCTTAACCTCTCTTGTTAGTTATGGTTTGATCATCTTTCCTGCTGGAAATGAATGTGGATTTGTTGTAAAACATGCATTAATTCTTTAAGTGCTAGTCATTGATTTTCTGTCATACATTTTAATGTAATTTTCCAATCTACCATAGCCAAATTTCCCCTCATACTTTTGTGGTTTATTTTGCTTAGATTTAAGATCCTAGTTACAGATCGAACTGCGTCACTTTCACACTTTATGTGAAATTCCATCATATTATGGTCACACTTCCTGAAAGGTTCCATTACAGTGAGATTATGAACTAGCTCTTTATCATTGCACAAAACTAGATCAAAAATAGCCCATTTTCCAGTTGGCTCATCAACATATAGTCCCAGAAAACCATGGGTAGGATTTTAAGGATGATAAGCGATCGGCTCTCGCCATCCTGAGGATCGGCACATAATGAAATACCATCAACTCTTGAAATCCCACTGCCATTTAACACTCACTTGAGCGTTGATTGGCAGTGGGTGGAACTTCGGTCTACCCTTGGAAGGAAGGCCGACAAGTGAGAGCTATCAACCAGTCAGGCGAGCTGACAGATCTCCAACCCGACCAGGCATAGCGCTGCAGTGGCCAGATGTGGGACTGCAGTGCTCTGCCTGGAACTAAGTCCCAGGACCTTTGGAAAGGTGAGCCCCGGGGGTGGGGGGGGCTGGGAGCAGGGGGGTAGTGGCACCCTAGATGGTTAGAAGAGGGGCAATCGTGGTATCAGGGGGTTTGCCAGCGAAGAGGGAGTCCTGGGGCTCTAAGGTGCCAGAGGTGAGGGTACCCCAACTCTGAGGGGGCCTTCAGAGGGAGGCACCCCCCTCCCCCACCTTCCTACCCGAGATGGGGAAAAGGTTTTTGTAAGTTTCCCACCCTCCCCATACCCGCTCCTGCCAGCCTAAAAATTGAGGTTGGGTGTGATAGGGCCTTGATAGTGAAAGAAAGGGTGGATTCCATGCTTGGGTCCATGCCCACCGAAGTGTGAAATACATTTGAATGGAAGATATTCGGAATCTCAAAAACAGGCAAAGTGTTGGCGGTCTAATAGGTTGTTTTAAAAGTTTCGAGTTAGTGGAACAAAGAACAATCCAGTACAGTTAAAATGTTAACAGTACTTTGTAATCTTAGTAGACCTATTAGCCCCATCCGCATAGAACGGGTGGGAGATAATTCCCAGCTCATAAAGTAAAGTAATGGACTGGCTCTTAATAATCACTGGAAAACAGGCCCAGAAGGAATTAATCCAAGAAGACTTCAGGAAGTGAGGGTTAGAAGGAATGGGCGCAGTGGCCAAAATGTTTCACTTTGCATTAAATACAGAAGCAGCAACTGAAAGCTGAAAAACAGTCAGCGCTGTTCTGAGTTTAATTGGATCAGAACTATGATTCTGAAGATTATTTGCTGGAAACTTGACAAATTAATTTGTAAAAAACACTGCAGCATGTAATGGAGGAAATGATTCAGAATCATAAGTAGAAACAGAAATTGCCAGATCAGATGGGATTATGAAAAGTTGGTGCTGCGGAACAGATTTATTGGGATGCTTTGAGGATCTAAGGGATTGATTGAATGATAGCAATGAGGTGGATGTTGCCTTTCAGAATTACAATTGATTCAATCCCTCACCAGGGACAGGTAGCTTAATTGCAAATGATATCAGCGTAATCATCAGGTTGTGGTCAATGATAATGTTGTTTGTTGGATAATTGTAGGCAGCACAGATATAACCTCTTGGATGCTTGCCTAGCATTATGGGCGGCACGGTGGCACAATGGTTAGCACTGCTGCCTCACCGCCCCAGAGACCCGGGTTCGATTCCCGGCTTGGGTCACTGTCTGTGTAGATTGTGCATGTTCTCCCCGTGTCTGTGTGGGTTTCCTCCGGGTGCTCCGGTTTGCTCCTATAGTCTGAAAGACGTACTGGTTAGTTGCATTGGCTAAATTCTTCCTCAGTGTACCCAAACAGAAACTGGAGTGTGGCAACTGGGAGATTTTCACAGTAATTTCATTGCAGTGTTAATGTAAGCCTACTTGTGACATAAACCTCTTTTTTGCATAACTAACGGGGATACAAGCAGCAGCCTCTTCCAACCAGTAGTCTATCCCTGTGCAGCATTCTTTCTTGCCTTTTTTTATTGATATCTCTCATTGTTCATCTTCTCTTGTCCCCTGTAGACTCTAAACGCCTTCTACTACACATCCTTTTACCTCCCTGCAGCCGCACTGTGTTTGAATCATGCCACCTCTTATGCCGCCTCCTGTCCCAACTGACTCATTTCAAAACTGAGAATTCCTTACCTCCCTCGGTTTCCTCATCCTCCTGCAATCTTCAGGCTTCCAAACCCCGAGTTTTGGCATCATCTTCCCAGTGCTTCTTCACTCACCTTGTCTCCTCACTTGCTGCAGCAGTGGGATCGCCAAGACGTCTCAGTGTGGAAAGCAGACTGTGCCAGTGGAGTCAGTTGGAGAATCTCTGTTGTTTATGGCATCAACAATCTTGATAAGGATATATGGAGCCGAATGCTGAAATGTGCAGGCGGCAGCAAGTTGTGTGGGAGAGCAGGATGTTTGGGATACAAGTCAAAAAGACCAACAGAGCCACAACAACTGGGCAGATGTAGCAGGAATTAAATGTAACATTACAAAATATACGAGAGCACATATTAATCTTAGTCTGCTGCTAGGTTGATGGAGAAATTGGTTGTCTTTGAGTAAGAAACAGTCAGCATTATGATAATAAACACCCTGTTTCCCCTTTTCATCATTTTATTTCAGAAAGCTAATACAAGCTAATCGATATTATCTATTCATTTTTAAAGAAGAAGTTTAAATTCTCTCCTCTTCCTCCTGGATCCCATCATCCATTCTGAAAATTATACAAAGGAAATAGAGTCATAGAATCATTGAATCATAGAATCCCTACAGCGCAGAAGGAGGCCATTCGGCCCATCGAGTCTGCACCGACCACAATCCCACCCAGGCCCTATCCCCATAACCCCATGCATTTACCCTAGCCAGTCCCCCTGGCACTAAGGGGCAATTTAGCGTGGCCAATCCACCTAACCCGCACTTTGGAGTGTGGGAGGAAACCGGAGCACCCGGAGGAAACTCACGCAGACATGGGGAGAACGTGCAGACTCCGCACAGACAGGGACCCAAGCCGGGAATCGAACCCGGGTCCCCAGCGCTGTGAGGCGGCAGTGCTAACCACTGTGCCGCCTATTCACTTTCTGAGTCACTGGCACAAATGCAAAACAAATTTGTTGACATTGGAGCAGAACGGAGAGATTATGGCCGGAATTCTACCACCTCACTTGCCACGGAACCGGCATGGGCGAGGGTCCGACAACGGAAATCTCCGTTGGCCTCAGGCGGGAATTTCCGATCCCGCCTGAGCAAGGCACTAAAATCCCGCCCAATGGGTGGGATCTTTCAGCTCCCCACCCCCCTGCATAGCATGTTTTGCTTCGGCAGAGGTGGCCCGCCATTGGCCGGCAGTGGGATCCTCCAGTCCTCCCGCTGTCAATGGGGTTTTCCGTTGTTCGCACCCTTCACCGCCGGCAAACCCGCGACGTCACCGTCAGCAAGACTGCCGATGGGAACTGCCGGAAAACCCCGCTCAGTATCTGTCAGGAAAGATTGCACGGGCGTGGGCTTTATTCTCCTGAAAAGAGAAGTCTGAGGGGTGGCCTGATAGAGATCTTCAAGGTTACGAAAGGATTCAATAGGATGGGGAAGTTCAGAAGTAGGAGTCATAAATATAAAATATAGGGAATGCAAGAGAAATGTCTTTACCCAGAGAGTGGTTAGAATGTGCAACTTACTACCACAAAGAGTATTTGAAGTGAATAGCATTGAAGGGGGAGGTAGAAAAACATAAGGGGGAAACTGAGAAGGGTCTCATCTCAGCCAGCCCCTCCACCACCTCTCGCCCGCCCTGCTCACTGCTGGTCCACAGGCAGACATAGCCCTGCTTTTATTCCTATTGCAAAGGAAGGGTTTACACCTGGCTACAATACATGGTAAGAAGTCTCACAACACCAGGTTAAAGTCCAACAGGTTTATTTGGTAGCAAATACCATAAGCTTTCGGAGCACAGCTCCTTCATCAGATGGAGTGGTCTCTGTTCAGAACAGAGACCACTCCATCTGACGAAGGAGCATTGCTCCGAAAGCTTATGGTATTTGCTACCAAATAAACCTGTTGGACTTTAACCTGGTGTTGTGAGACTTCTTACTGTGCTTACCCCAGTCCAACGCCGGCATCTCCACATCATACAATACATGGGACATGGGGTAGCTTGGGTAGTTTCTTTCCCTTTGTAAGTACCCATTCAGTCAATAACAGTTATTCGTCTCACAATCTATTCCCAACAAAAAGACCTTGAAGACATCTCCCTGCATACTTGGCATTAGCCAATGACAGGAAAAGAAAGTTGCTGCTTTCTGAAATGGAATCACCTCATTGATAAAAAACAAACCCTGAGAGATTTCCGAAATGAACATCTATAATAACATAAAGCTGCTTTTATACAGAGTTTTTCACATCATCCCAAAGCATTTCACAGCTGTAGTCACTGTTGTAATTGTTTTAATTAATTGGATGTAACCATTGCCGACAAGGCCAGATTTATTGCCCATCCCTAATTGCCCTTGAGAAGGTGACGGTGAGTTGCCTTTTTGAAAACAACTACAGGCTTGCTTGGCTACTTCAGAGGACACGTGAGAATCGGCCACACTGCTGAGAGTCTGGAATTACATTTTTGGTCCTCAAAAAAACTTTATTTGTAAAGATACATTATATAGGAGTTCAAATTTAACATTACAAAAGCAATTCTGTCTCTTTCAATACCGTGTGGGTGCTTAGAGATATCTCTCCACACTGACCATTCCAGGTTAGATTTACAATATTTGTTTCATATCAAACATTCAGCCTGAGGGTTTTACACGGTTTCCAGGTCTTCAGTGTCCAATGGTGGGAGAACCTTAGACACTGGTCTTTCCCCAATGAGCCTTTAGAGTCAGAGAGGTTTACAGCATGGAAACAGGCCCTTCGGCCCAACTTGTCCATGCCGCCCTTTTTTTCTTAAACCCGTAAGCTAATCCCAATTGCCCGCATTTGGCCCATATCCCTCTATACCCATCTTATCCATGTAACCATCTAAATGCTTTTTAAAAGACAAAATTGTACCCGCCTCTACTACAACCTCTGGCAGCTCATTCCAGACACTCACCACCCTTTGTGTGAAACAATTGCCCCTCTGGACACTTTTGTATCTCTCCCCTCTCACCTTAAACCTATGCCCTCTAGTTTTAGACTCTCCTACCTTTGGGAAAAGATATTGACTATCTAGCCCCTTTTGACTTGATCTGTGCCCCTCATTATTTTATAGACCTCTATAAGATCACCCCTCAGCCTCCTGCGCTCCAGAGTAAAAAGTCTCAGTCTATCCAGCCTCTCCTTATAACTCAATCCATCAAGTCCCGGTGGCATCCTAGTAAATCTTTTCTGCCCAAATGAGCCAGCCGGTGTGGCAATGGGGAACAGGCGGCCCACCCCTGCTGGAGGGAAGAGAGGCCATTGAGGCCCCCCATACCTCCCTCCCGACCTCCTGGTGGAGGTCATTGAGGCCCCCCCCCCCAGGAGATCGGGGTTAAGGTGGGCTGCCTCTTGGGCAGTGCCAGCCCTGCCAGGGGCAAACTGGCAATGCCCAAGGGACACCTTGGCACTGCCCACCATGCATTGTCCAATGCTAAGGGGCAGAGCCAGAGCGGGTGAGGTCTCCAACAGGTGGGGCCCATTTGTAGGCGATTGGTGCGGAGGGACCCACTACCACTCTGGGAGAGGGAGGGAGTGAGTGAGGGCCATTGGGGCTGGCAATCAGGGGAAGGGAGCTCAGGACTGCTGAGGGGTGAGGGTGGTTGGAGATGGACTTCAGGGGCTGTCGGGAGGAGATCGGGGCTGGCGGTGGGGGAGGAGCATTGGAGCTGGTCATAGGGATTGGGGTGGAAGTGTTCACAAGGCTAGCGATGGGGGGTTACGGGGTAGCCCAGCGACTAGGACGGCTATTGATCTGGAGGCTGGCAATGGGGGGGGGGGGGGGGGGGGGGTGAGTACGCATGCGCCAATCTCTGTGCTGATAGACCAGATGTGGAGATGCCGGCGTTGGACTGGGGTAAACACAGTAAGAAGTTTAACAACACCAGGTTAAAATCCAACAGGTTTATTTGGTAGCAAAAGCCACACAAGCTTTCGAAGCTCTAAGCCCCTTCTTCAGGTGAGTGGGAATTTTGTTCACAAACAGAGTTTATAAAGACACAGACTCAATTTCAATTGAGTCTGTGTCTTTATAAACTCTGTTTGTGAACAGAATTCCCACTCACCTGAAGAAGGGGCTTAGAGCTTCGAAAGCTTGTGTGGCTTTTGCTACCAAATAAACCTGTTGGACTTTAACCTGGTGTTGTTAAACTTCTTACTGATAGACCAGCACATGCACAATGGCCCACTCAGCGCTATGCTGCCAGCCTCTCCAGCGGGAATAGGTCATGCCCCCTTATTTTCAGAGTGAATCACTTTAGGGCACATGACACACAGTGTCAGAGATTCACTCTGGAAATCACACTGAAGAAGGTTAGGATTTACTCCCGTTTTCCCGCAAATTGGAAACTTAGAATGATTTTGGGAGAATCCCGGCCACGATGTTTATAATTATAGTCAATGTTTACAATGATCATTACATGTCACACATATAGTCCGAGGCATTCTGCACAGTTTCCAGACAGTCATTGTATTATGGTGCAAAAGACTTGACGATGGCGTTTCCTCATTGTGGCTTTAATGCACCCCTCAGTGTGTAGGCCTTGGAATGTGCCAGTCTGTCACACTCGGTCATGGACAGCTCTTTGCACTGGAAAGGCATCAAATTTCAGGCAGATGAAAGAGTGTCTTCACAGACTTGATGGTCCTCCAGCAGCGGTTGATGTTTGTCTCAGTGTGCGTCCCTGGGAACGGAGTTCTCTGTCACGGAGCTGCTCATGCTGAACCTTGACTAAACTCAAATATATATATATATCATTACAGATCTTCATTGCAAAAGCACATTTCAGATGGAGGGATGGGCACCTTGAGGTGGTGCTGAGATTCCAAATGTGTATGAAGGATCTGAGGGGAAGGGCCCTTCTCACTACCAGCCAAACTACGCCTTGGTGCTTGTTTGAAAGTTCTTGCAGTGAGGAGTTGATAGATTGTGTCGGATGGTTCCCTGAGCAGACTGTGAAAGCCATTTGGCGCAGCACTCCCTCAATACTACAGAGTGTTTCAGCTTTTGATTTGATTGATTTGATTTATTATTGTCACATGTATTAGCATACAGTGAAAAGTATTGTTTCCTATCTGCTCGATTATCTGGAGCCAGTCTTGAACTCACAACCTCCTCACTCAGAAATTAGACTGAGCCTTGGCTGAGGCTGCTGTCAAGCAGAGCAATCTCTGGGAGCACGGTTATACCATTGCTAAATATCGTGACCCCCAAAGAAAAGTTTGTTACAATAACATTTCACGCAGAAACACCTACAGCTGATTTCCATCCCATTAATTTGAGCAGGATTCCGGTTTCAGGAGTGTAAGGGTAGTGTGTGAGCTCACTGTACAAACCTAGCTTCCAATTATATTCCAGCAGGCTGCCTAGTTGGTGATCATAGGAAACTAATATCATTTTGGAGCTCCTCTTCTGAGGCTGGGATGAAGATGCAATGTCCATTCAAAGGGAGAGGGAGCCTTAAAAATATCTGAAAGTGCAGCAAAAACTCAGCAGGTCTGGCGGCACCTGTGGAGATAAAAACAGAACGAATGTTTCAGGTCTAAAACCTTTATCAGAAGAAGGAACTCTCCCTCTAAATCAAACTCAGGCTCGACCTGACTTAACTCCTCCTGCTGCTGGTACTCGGTGTCAAAAATGGAAAAGTCTCATTTCTCATCACTGAATTCCTCATTTTCCAACCATGTGTTACCCGATATGTAAAACCCTCCGACACGTGTGTTATCTGGTATCTAAAACCCTCTGACCCGTGTGTTATCTGTTATGTAAAACCCCCTGACACGTATGTTATCCAATATGTAAAACCCTGTGACCCGTGTGTTATCCGGTATCTAAAACCCTCTGACCCATGTGTTATCCAGTATGTAAAACCCTCTGACACGTGTGTTGTCCGGTATGTAAAACCCTGTGACCCGTGTGTTATCCAGTATGTAAAACCCTCTGACATGTGTGTTATCCGGTATGTAAAACCCTCCGACCCGTGTGTTATCTGGTATCTAAAACCCTCTGACCCGTGTGTTATCCAGTATATAAAACCCTCCGAAACGTGTGTTATCCGGTATGTAAAACCCTCCAACACGTGTGTTATCCGGTCAGTAAAACCCTCCGACCCGTGTGTTATCCAGTATGCAAACCCTCCGACAGGTGTATTATCTGGTACGTAAAACCCTCCGACCTGTGTGTTATCCGGTATGTAAAACCCTCTGATCCGTGTGTTATCCGATATGTAAAACCCTCTGTCCCGTGTGTTATTCAGTATGTAAAACCCTCCGACACGTGTGTTATCCGGTATGTAAAACCCTCTGACACATGTGTTATCCAGTATGTAAAACCCTCCGACCCGTGTGTTATCCGGTATGTAAAACCCTCCGACACGTGTGTTATCTGGTATGTAAAACCCTCTGACACGTGTGTTATCTGGTATGTAAAACCCTCTGACACGTGTGTTGTCCGGTATGTCAAACCCTCTGACCCGTGTGTTATCCAGTATGTAAAACCCTCTGATCCGTGTGTTATCTGGTATGTAAAACCCTCTGATCCGTGTGTTATCTGGTATGTAAAACCCTCTGACACGTGTGTTGTCCGGTATGTAAAACCCTCTGACACGTGTGTTGTCCGGTATGTAAAACCCTCTGACCCGTGTGTTATCCAGTATGTAAAACCCTCTGATCCGTGTGTTATCTGGTATGTAAAACCCTCTGATCCGTGTGTTATCTGGTATGTAAAACCCTCTGACCCGTGTGTTATCTGGTATGTAAAACCCTCCGATACGTGTGTTATCTGGTATGTAAAACCCTCCGATACGTGTGTTATCTGGTATGTAAAACCCTCCGACCCGTGTGTTATCGGTATGGCGGCACAATGGCATGGCGGTTAACACTACTGCTTCATTGCGCCAGAGACCCGGGTTCGATTCCCGGCTTGGGTCACTGTCTGTGTGGAGTCTGCACGTTTTCCCCGTGTCTGCGTGGGTTTCCTCCGGGTGCTCCGGTTTCCTCCCACAGTCCAAAGATGTGCGGGTTAGGTGGATTGTCCATGCTAAATTGCCCCTTAGTGTCAGGGGGACTAGCTAGGATAAATGCATATGGCTATGGGGATAGGGCCTGGGTGGGATTGTGGTCGGTGCAGACTCGATGGGCCAAATGACCTCCTTCTGCACTGTAGGATTCTATGATTCTATGTAAAACCCTCCAACCCGTGTGTTATCCAGTATTCAACTTATTTGTTAATCCTCATGCATTAACCTCAACTCGTGCATTTCATTGTTCGGAACCTGTTAACTGTTCCCTTTATTTATTCCACAAATACTTTGTGTGAATAAATGATCTATCTTTAATCCTTTTTAATGGACTATGTTTGTACTAAGACGAGTTTAAAAGCAGCAAAGTGAAGTCAATCTCACCCAAAGGAGCATAGTGCCGAGGATAGAGGGTTGCCGTGTTTCTCCTGACAACCTCCCAGGAGTTGATTAACTCCTGACTGTGTAATGGAGCTGCTGTCACTCAGTTGCCTGGACTCTGTCAGAGAGTAAGAAGAGTTAGAACACCAGGTTAAAGTCCAGCAGGTTTATTTGGTAGCACAAGCCACAAGCTTTCGGAGCGCTACCAAATAAACCTGTTGGACTTTAACCTGGTGTTGTGAGACTTCTTGCTGTGCCCACCCCCAGTCCAACGCCGGCATCTCCACATCACTCTGTCAGAGTGATGTGGAAACTCAATTTATGTGTGTAAGTGCTGCATTTATGCTAAAGTCACAGCAGGAGAAGCTGTGAGGAAATTTCCACATGTGTCATGTGACAATTGGCCTTCCAACACACATCTAAAAACTACCTTCAAAAGTGATACCAAGATAAATGTATTTTGACCTGTGTATAAACTGGAACTGTACCATTTACAAGACGCATTGCAGCAATTCACCAAGGCTCCTTCGACAGCACTTCCTGAAACCTCAAACTCTCTCACCTGGGAGAACAAGGTCGGCGGATGGAAGGGGGCACTACCGTTTGCAGGCTCCTCTGCAAGTTACACACCGTCCTGACTTGAAACTATATCACCGTTCCTTCTCTGTTGCATGGCGAGTTTGCAATAGTCAGATACTTAGAGGAGATTTGAAGGGACAACCTTGCTGGAGGTTAGTAGGCGGAAAGCCCGAGAAATCTCAAACCCTATACAAATCTTCAAAACTATACTCAAACCAAGTCTTCCAATTTTTGATAAGTGTCTGACTTGAGTTTTGGGGGGTGGAAGTCAAATGAGTGCAGAAGGAAATCTGATTTGAGGAGTTTGGTTTCGGGAATAGTAACTACGTCCATTGTACTTTTAATGGCCGGGATTCTCCCAAAAAAGTTCTAAATGCCGAATTCGCATAAAAACTGGAGTAAATCACACTGGATTTTTTTAAGCGGGATTTTCAAAATGGACCTCCCACACGCTGCAACACAGAGTGCACTAGCGTGA
The DNA here is from genome assembly GCF_964213995.1 of Mustelus asterias. NCBI lineage: Eukaryota > Metazoa > Chordata > Chondrichthyes > Carcharhiniformes > Triakidae > Mustelus > Mustelus asterias. The sequence continues at coordinate 95,292,049 of NC_135813.1, read as the reverse complement.
ATCTCGATAAAAATCAGTGGCGGGGCCTATTCCTGCTGGAGAGGCCGGCAGCACAGCGCTGAGCGGGCCATTGCGCTGATCTCGGAGCTGACAGATCGGCGCAGTAAGCCCACACTGCCGGTCTCCCACTCCCTGGCCAGCTCAATTGCTAGCCAGCAGGTCAGAGGGTTTTACATACCGGATAACGCATGGCCAGCACAACAACCCCTGTATCACTGTCCCTCTGATCCCCCCCCATGTCCTGATCAATGGCCAGCCCCGCGCCTCCGCAACATTACCCCTCCGACCCCCCCACGCCCCGATTGCTGGCCTCCCGGACCAGCCACAACCCCCGCCCCACCTCGATCTCCCCCTCCCCCCCCCACCGCAGGCCCAATCACTCAACGCCCCCATCCCTGCAGTCCCAACCCCCCTGACAGGCCGCCCTCCCTCTCCACCCCACTGGCCAACCCCGCAACGTTACCCCTCCAACCCCCCCACGCCCTGATCGATGGCCAGCCCCGCGACTCCGCAACATTACCCCTCTGACGCCCCCCCCCCCCCCCCCCCCCCCGATCGTTGGCCTCCTGGACGACTCTGGGCCAGCCACAACCCCCCACCCATCTCGATCTCCCCTCCTACTGCAGTCCCAATCTCCCGACACCTCCCCCCCCACCCCGCCCACTCCCCAGTCCCGACCCCCCAGCAGGCCGAACTCCCCCACCCTCCCACCCCAATGGCCAGCCCCGTTCGCTGTCCTCCTTCCATCTTTCACCAATCCCGACTGCAGAGTGGCAGCAGGGCCCATCAGCCCCACCAATCACTCCCCCACCGAATCGGCCCCCCATGGCCCGGCCCCCTTGGCACTGCCCGATGCCGAGTGGGCAGTGCCAGGCTGGCAATGCCCAGGGGGCACTCCCCTTACCCCCGACCACCTGGGGGGCCTCTGCGGTCTCCTTACACTCCGGTGGGGTTGGGCTGCCAGCTCCCAGTTAGTTGTAAACCCCACTGGGGTGTGGTTAACCACTCCTGGCAGGGGCGCAGAGGCCAGCGGGCCCAGAGACTTCAGTCCTGGGTCTGCTAATGATATTAAAAATTAAATTTAAATATTCAAAGCAGCTCCACACTGATCTCTGGCGCGGAGCTGACGATGTTGGAATTCTGGTGCTCGGCGACGCGTGGAGGCCATGCCGCCCAACGGGGGGCCCCTAAACGGCTTCCGCTTTTGTCTCCTGGCGCTGGGAGAACCACCCCCAATATCTTTAACATAACGATTTCAGATAAAGAGGGCGATTTTCAGCTTGCATTGGGCATCAGAAAGGACAGCGACGCAGGCTGAAAATCTGGAGAGAATCAAAATGACTGCGTGAAACACGCCCCCATGTTCCTCACATTTCTTTTGACGTAAGATCTGGAGAGAAACCCGGCTGTTTTCAGTCAGACCCTGACACTTTGCCATTTTTTGATACGATTCCGCCCAAAGTGTAGTATTAGGACACTAGTTATTTGATTGTGGTGTGGGATCTTCCCGCTGCCCCCGCCACGGGAATCGTAGCGGGCGGGACACGGACCATGCAAAGATCCGTTGACCTCGGGCAGGATTTCCCGGTTTTGGGGAAAATCCCGTCCATCGTGTCGTTAAAATTCCCTTGTTTTAAACTGGCAAACTGGCCACTTCAATCTTGTGGTAAATACTTGGGTTTTTGGATTCTGAAAGAAACTAAACACTTTACTGGTCTTCTACCGAAGCCAGAACACCTTCACTTAAAGGTGGGTTTTTGGGGCCACACCACACGGCTACCGCCACTGATATTATTGGCTTTGTGTTTCAGATTGATTAAGTTCCTCAGTGGTTGTATCGGGATTCAAACTCATGCCTCCAGATCATTAGTCCTCCCTCTGGATCACTGGGTCAGTAGTATAACCATTGCACCAACATTCCCCTTGGGATCCCATCAAGGGGAGGAGGAATGGGAGATGGTCAGGGATTGGCTACTGTTGGGATGTTGACTCCATATACATACCCAGGCTATGATCAGGCTATGGCCCAGAGCCTTTGGTTTGTGGGAACATTCCATGGAATTCCCTCTCTTTCCTGTTGTTCTCTGGCCCCAAAGTTGCTCTCATGTAGAGAGCCAGCAATGAAAGTGAAAATATGTCTGGGTGGAGACTTCTCTGAGTGAAAGGCATTGAATAGCCTACATTGTATATAACTCAATATTGAAATTGAGAAAGGAGCTTCTAGTTAATATATCTTAATTGTTTAATCCCCACTTGGTTGAAGAATATTAAATTCCATTACTCGTTAGAATTTTGAAAGATGATTTGTCACAATGCTTTGTCACGATGGTGTGTGGGACACACATGATGGACCAGTTGCTCTTTTCCTGCCTGCCCAATTTTGCATAACTCCTTATTGTGGTTTCGCAAAATAATTTGATGTTTGGAGTGAGACTCATTCTTATGAACTTCCCTGACTCCCACCCACGTCCGAGGATTCACTCTATTGGCTGCCGCAACCCCGGTGGAGGATTGACACGTGTCCTTGGGGTTTTTGCTGATCTTTCACTGAAATTTCCCATCCTGCAACACCTGTATCGCCTGGACGACAGGCGGCTGAAGGTGACGGCTCATCACCGCCCTCTCAAGGGAAATGAGGGAAGGGCAGTAACTGCCAGCGATGCTCACCCCCCAAGAGTGAATTAATTCCCCTTCTCCTCCGAGGAAATTTCCAGTTTAAGGAGTCTGTACATTCTCCACGTGTCTGCGTGGGTTTCCTCCGGGTGCTCCGGTTTCCTCCCACAGTCCGAAAGATGTGCTGATTAGGGTGCGTTGGCCATGCTAAATTCTCCCTCAGTGTACCCTAACAGGCACCGGAGTGTGGCAATTAGGGGATTTTCACAGTAACTTCATTGCAGTGTTAATGTAAGCCAACATGTGACACTAATAAATAAACTTTAAATACCTCACATCCTAATGCTCTCCTCTCCTGAGATGATAGAATTTGGCTGGGATACAGAATGTAGGGCACTGTTAGTCCTGCATCACTGACCCAAAAGGTCATTTGTTACTCGGAGATGTTGTAAGATGTTACACACAGCTGGGGCCCATGATCCAATATCCAAAACATGAGGCAGCTTTCAGTAGACTGTGAGTGGCAGCAGGAATCCTTCTGAATCTAAGCTCCTGGCTCCCATTCTAATTTTCAGTTATTTCCAATGGCTATCAAAGCTATCAAAGCTCTCCACATTGGTCAGTGCACGAGGGGAGTTGGCGGTGTGGTTGTATTGTCACAATACTAGTAATCTAGAGACCCAGTGTAAAGCTCTGGAGACCTGGGCTCGAATCCCACCATGGCAGATGTTGAAATTTGAATTGAATTTTTTAAAGTCTAATCATGACCATGAATCAATTATCGTAAACTCATAGAATCCCGACAGTGCAAAAAGAGGTCATTCGGCCCATCGAGTCTGTGCTAACCGCAATCCCACCCAGGTCCTATTCCCGTAACCCCACATATTTATCCTGCTAATTGCCCTGACACGAAGGTCAATTTAGCATGGCCAATCAATCTAACGCACACACCTTTGGACAGTGGGAGGAAACCGGAGCACCCGGAGGAAACCCACGCAGACACAGGAGAATGTGCAACCTCCACACAGACAGTGACCCGAGGCCAGAATTGAACCCGGGTCCCTGGCTCTGTGAGGCAGCAGTGCTAACCACTGTGCCGCCGTGACAGTCGCGTCTTTACCTGGTCTGGCCTGCATGTGACTCCAGATGTGGTTGACTCTTAAATGCCCGTTCAGCAGATAATAAACGCTGGCCCCAGCCAGCGATGCCCACATCCCATGAAGGAATTTTTAAAGAATGTACCAGACTTGCTTCAGTTAAGGTTTAAGATCCTAATCGCTGGATGATTCACTGCAATAATTTTAAACAAGCAATGAGTTTTGATGAGCTTCTCATACCAGACTCCCAGTGAATTGGTCACACGGCCGCAATGAATGTTTGAACAACCGCAGACACATATTTTTAACATTTGGGTGAAAACGCACATTAACAGATACAAAAGGTTGAAATCAAAGACCGGCCCCGGAATATTCCATGACTTCACATTTTTGCAACACCAGGTTAAAGTCCAACAGGTTTATTTGGTAGCAAAAGCCACACAAGCTTTCAGATCCTTAAGCCCCTTCTTCAGGTGAATGGGAATTCCCACTCACCTGAAGAAGGGGCTTAAGGCTCCGAAAGGTTGTGTGGCTTTTGCTACCAAATAAACCGGTTGGACTTTAACCTGGTGTTGTTAAACTTCTTACTGTGTTTACCCCAGTCCAACGCCGGCATCTCCACGTCTTCACATTTTTGCCCAAGAAACGAAAGCAGTGCAAGGTTTGTGAAGCGGCAGAGTTTCCCCAGCCAGCTGTGTTCAAACAACTGGATTACCCACTCAGCGTTTCTGAGGTGACAGTGAGGGGGGAAGAGAGGGAAATGTCCCTGGCTTGGCTGTGGAGACGGAGCGACCGTTTCATGTCAGAGCATGATGCAAAATTTTACTTTTCGCGAAGGAGAGAAAGTGGGAGGAATAGAAAGCGAGGGGGGAGGGGAAAGAAGGAGGGGGAATTCAATAGATAAGCTTTTATTCATTTTAAAGTTTATTTATTAGTGTCACAAGTAGGCTTACGTTATCACTGCAATGAAGTTACTGTGGAAATCCCTCAGTCGCCACACTCTGGCGCCTGTTCGGGTACACTGAGGGAGAATTTAGCACGGCCAATGCACCCTAACCAGCACGTCTTTCAGACTGCGGGAGGAAACCGCAGCACCCGGAGGAAATCCACGCAAACACGGGGAGAACGTGCAGATTCCGCACAGACAGTGACCCAAGCCGGAAATCGAACCTAGGTCCCCCATTCTCTGCCAACTAGTTCACTTGCGTCAATTAAGTCCCTCAAACTGGAACTGGATTACTAGTTGGCAGAGAATGGGGGACCCAGGTTCGATTTCTGGCTTGGGTCACTGTTTGTGTGGAATCTGCACGTTTTCCCCATATCTGTGTGGGTTTCCTCCGGGTGCTCCGGTTTCCTCCCACAGTCCGAAAGATGTGCTGTTCAGTTGCATTGGCCATGCTAAATTCTCCCTCAGTGTTTCCGAATAGACGCTGGAGTGTGGCGACTAGGGGATTTTCACAGTAACTTCATTGCAGTGTTAATGTAAGCCTACTTGTGACTAATAAATAAACTTTACTTTTACAATGAAGTTACTGTGAAAATCACCTAGTCGTCACACTCTGGCACCTATTTGGGTGCACTGAGGGAAAATTTAGCATGGCCAATGCACCTAACCAGCACCTCTTTCGGACTGTGGGAGGAAACCGGAGCACCCGGAGGAAACCCACGCAGACACGGGGAGAACGTGCAAACTCCACACAGACAGTGACCCAAGCCGGGAATCAAACACTGTGAGGTGGCAGTGCTAACCACTGTGCCACCGTACCGCCCAACTTTGCAGTGTCATTGCAATGTTAATGTAAGCCTACCTGTGACACTAATAAATAAACCTTACACTTAAAAAAGCTTAGGAGGAACATTGAGATAATGAACACTGCATGACAGACTGGCCTGTGCCTGGAGGGGTGATGTTGTCTGTCGGGTATAGCAGGCAGGGGTGAATGAATCGGGGTGGGCATTACTCGATTCCCTAAAGGAATCAGGAAGTATTTACTCTACAATAAAAGCAGAAAATGCTGGAGACACTCAGCAATTCTGGCAGCTTTCGCAGAGAGGGAACATTTCATGTCGGGGACATTTGGCCAGAACTGGAAAATATTACAGAAGTCAGGCTTGAGGAAGACAAGGTTAATTGTATCAAAGTTACACACAGACATGGAGGGAATGTTTTGGCTGGTTACCTGCACACATGTAAATATATATTTAAAAGGGTGAGGTAATGCATTTTGGAAAGTCTAATACAGATAGGAAATATATAGTAAATGGCAGAACCCTTAAGAGTATTGATAGGCAAAGGGATCTGGGTGTACAGGTACACAGGTCACTGAAAGTGGCAATGCAGGTGGAGAAGGTAGTCAAGAAGGCATACGGCATGCTTGCCTTCACCGGCCGTGGCATTAAGGTTAAAAACTGGCAAGTCACGTTGCAGCTTTAGTTAGGCCACACTTGGAATATAGTGTTCAATTCTGGTCACCACACTACCAGAAGGATGTGGAGGCTTTGGAGAGGGTACAGAAAAGATTTACCAGGATGTTACCTGGTATGGAGGGCATTAGCTATGAGGAGAGGTTGGAGAAACTTGGTTTGTTCTCACTGGAACGATGGAGGTTGAGGGGCGACCTGATAGAAGTCTACAAGATTATGAGAGGCATGGACAGAGTGGATAGTCGGAAGCTTTTTCCCAGGGTGGAAGAGCCAATTACTAGGGAGCATAGGTTTAAGATGCGAGGGGCAAGGTTTAAAGGAGATGTACAAGGCAAGTCTTTTACACAGAGGGTGGTGGGTACCTGAAACTTGCTGCCAGGGGAGGTAGTGGAAGCAGATACGATAGTGACATTTAAGGGGCGTCTTGACAAATACATGAATAGGATGGGAATAGAGGGATACGGTCCCCGGAAGGGTAGGGGGTTTTAGTTCAGTCGGGCAGCGTGGTCGGTGCAGGCTTGGAGGGCCGAAGGGCCTATTCCTGTGCTGAAACTTTCTTTGTTCTCTCTTTGGGTGGAGTGGAATCAGGAGATATATACCTATAAAGTTTCACTCTGCAAATAAATCTATTCCAAGTAAAGTCTGAATTATTCCTTCACTGAGTGACTATCTGGAATGTAACACCATCAGGATGCAATGAAGGTGAACAAAGTTAAAGAGATAAATGGAAAACATCCTGTCATTTTTATGCAGATCCTTCCCTTGGGAAATTAAGATTATTTTCCTTTTGGATTTGGATCTCAAAAGATCAACACCAGTTGAAGGCAGGAAACATCAGTTCACAGCGAGGACTCAATAAAAACTTCAATTTAAGCTGTTAGCCTTTATTTTATTATTAAAGACCTCTATCGAAGTTCAGGGAGCCAGGTGTCTGCCCATTCAGAGTTTTACAAGGGATATATTTGAGTTGATTTATTATTGTAACATGTATTGGGATACAATGAAAAGTATTGTTTCTTACGCGCTAAACAGACAAAACATACCATACATAAGGGAGAAGGAAAGGAGAGGGTGCAGAGTGTAGTGTTACAGTCACAGCTAGGGTGTAGAGAAGATCAACTTAGTATATGGTAGGTCCATTCAGTGGGTGGCACGGTGGCACAGTGGTTAGCACTGCTGTCTCACAGCTCGAGGGACCTAGGTTCGATTCCTGGCTTGGGTCACTGTCTGTATGGAGTTTGCACATTCTCCCCGTGTCTGCGTGGGTTTCCTCCGAGTGCTCTGGTTTTCTCCCACAAAGGTGTGCGGGTTAGGTTGATTGGCAATGCTAAATTACCCCTAGTGTTCAGGGACGTGTAGGTTAGAGGAATTAGCAGGGTAAATGTGTGGGGTTATGGGGATAGGGCCTGGGGTGGGATTGTTGTCAGTGCAGATTTGATGGACCGAATGGCCTCCTTCTGCACTGTAGGGTTTCTATGATTCCATGAAAAGTCTGATGGCAGCAGGGAAGAAGCTGTTTTGAGTCGGTTGGTACGTGTCCTCAGACCTTTGTATCTTTTTCCCGACGGAAGAAGGTGGAAGAGAGAATGTCCGGGGTGAGTGGAGTCCTTGATTACGCTGGCTGCTTTACTGAAGTAGCGGGAAGTGCAGACAGAGTCAATGGATGGGAGGCTGGTTTGCGTGATGGACTGGGCTACATTCACGACGTTTTGTGAACACTGCAGCAGTTAATGCTGAAATAGAGAGGGGGGAAGAAATTATTTCTATTTCCCTTTTGGCAAGTTACAGTACAGACAGAATTAAAAAGCTGAATCAGAGAAACCACAGCTGGCAAACTGCACTCAGATTATGCACATTGTTCCAAGTCACCAATCAATCAGATTTTTACAGAAGGAGCTTTGAGAACAGGTCCGAATCTATGGGAATAAACCAGGCATTTAGCCAGCAATGAACAGAGGTGTACTGTACTTCACCATGGGCCCTGTGCAAGGATAATAGCTGAAAAGTGCCTCTTGGCCCTGTGCATATGCATTGCATTATAATCCACTTCAGTGTCCCTAAATTGTGGAGCCAAAAACAAATGAGCTCTCTCCTGATCATTATCCAATGGTCATCCATTCCTGGGCAGAACCACCTTGGCATTTATTGGTTGTCAACCAGATTAGGCTCAAGCTCTGATATCCACTGTTGTTCAGAAGTCCATCAACACTCAATGCGTAGGCTCGCACATGAAGACAGGCCAAGGCATCCCAACACAGTCTCCACCTTCAGGGACGGAACAGGTGAATAGGGCTTAAAATGGAGGAATTCCTGAGGCGGTTCATCAAAACTGGGCCTGAATTTGCTGTTACCTGCACCATCTTTAGTATGGTGCAGAAATTACCGCAAATTCCAGCAAATTCAGCCCCGCCATGCCATAAATCACTACTGTGCCACAGGGACCCCCACTGTAAAGGTGGATAGCTAATTAACAAAGTTCAGCGCCCCCCCCCTTCCCCTATTAAAATCAATTGCGAGATCAGGTTTGGTGTATTACAGTCACAGTGATCACTACATAAGCCTTGCATAGGAACTAGGAGCAGGAGTAGGCCATCTGGCCCCTTGAGCCTGCTCCGCCATTCAATAAGATCATAGCTGATCTTTTCGTGGACTCAGCTCCACTTACCCGCCCGCTCACCATAACCCTTAATTCATTTACTGCTCAAAAATATATTTATCCTTGCCTTAAAAAGGTTCAATGAGGGAGCCTCAACTGCTTCACTGGGCAGGAAATTCCACAGATTCGCAACCCCTTGGGTGAAGAAGTTCCTCCTCAACTCAGTCCTAAATCTGCTCCCCTTGATTTTGGGGCCATACCCTCTAATTCCAGTTTCGCTCGCCAGTGGAAACAACCTCCCTGCTTCTATCTTATCCGTTCCCTTCATAATCTTATATGTTTCTATAAGATCTCCCCTCATGTGCCAGTACAGAGCGAGACTGCGGATAGTTGGGAACCTGTCTCGGGGGCAGGGAATTCATATGGTGTTCGTGGAAGTGGAAATGAATAGGGTTGGGAAGCATTTTCCGATCAGGGCCAGTGTGATCTCCTGGACTCGTTTCGATCGCCTCAGGGGGTCGGAGAGGAATTTCCCAGATTTTTTTTCCCCATATTGGCCCTGGGGTTTTCACTCTGGGTTTTCGCCTCTCCCTGGAGATCACATGGTCTGGAATGGGGGGTTGGGGGTGAGCTAATAGGTTGTGATGAACAAAGCATCGTAGCTGTGAGGGACAGCTCGGTGGATAGGATATTAGTATGTAGATAGGCTGGAAAATTGGGCGGAGATCCTGGATTCAGGATTCAATCCTGGACCGGGGAGCGGCGCGGGCTTGGAGGGCCGAAGGGCCTGTTCCTTTGCTGTATTGTTCTTTGTTCTTTGTTCTCATTCTTCTGAATTCCAATGAGTATAGCCCCAGTCTACTCAATCTCTCCTCATAAGCCAAGCCTCTCAACTCCAGAATCAACTATTCTGGAACTACTCCGGAATCCGGAGCCTTGCAGAAAAGTGCTCCAGGGCCGAGGACGAGCAAAACATTCGATCACTCAGGAAATTTTGACTCTGTTTGTCTGAGGTTTCCACTGAATAAAATCCTCTGGGTTTAAAACATCTGATGGAGAATACTGCACAAATTCAGCTATTTTTGCACAACATAATTACCTCACATGGCAGATTGTGAGGTAATTATGTACTGACTTATTTTTTTAAAAGCATGGATCTAGTAAAGGAAGACATAAGGGCTTCCTGGCATTGTTCACTGTGGGTGTGAGGAATCTCCTTTCTGTCTTATTATCACAAGCAAAAATATAAACAGTTTGACCAAATACTTTCAGTTTTTGTTAGAAGAGCAGTTTGTGAATAATTGTAGCCCCAGCGATCGGCCAGTAAAGCACATGGCACAATGTGACTCCCATGTGCTGGGGGCTACTAGGGTATTAGGGCAGCCATTATCTGGAGGAATGGATTGTGTGCGAGGGGAGATGGTAACTTCAGTCTTTCTCTAACAAACCAACCTTACTTCAATACCGGGAGTGAAATTAGCCAGACACGCACGCTGGCATTCTACCGGCCCGCCTGCCACAGAATCGGAGCGGGCGAGGGGCAAACAACGGAAATGTCCGATGACCTCGGGCAGGATCTCCCGGTCCTGCTCGAGCGACGCTGTAAAATCCCGCCCACAGATTTGTAACAACAACGTGTTGTTTAAAATATTTATTTGTGGGACATGGGCGTCGCTGGCTGGCCCACATTTATTGCCCATCCCTAGTTTGCCTGGGGGCAGTTGAGAGTCAACCACATTGCTGTAGGTCTGGAGTCACATGTAGGCCAAACCGGGTAAGGACGGCAGATTTCCTTCCCTAAAGGACATCAGTGAACCAGATGGGTTTTTCCGACAATCGACAATGGTTTCATGGTCATCAATAGATTCTTAATTCCAGATTTTTTTTATTGAATTGAAATTCCACCCTCTGCTGTGGCGGGATTTGAATCCGGGTCCCCAGAATATTAGTTGAGTTTCTGGATTAATAGTCTACCGATAATACCACTAGGACATTGCCTCACCATATTTTAACAAATTGGTGCACTTTAACGCCGTCTTGATGATAAGCATGATGCGGAGATGCCAGCATTGGACTGGGTTGGGCACAGTAAGAAGTCTCACAACACCAGGTTAAAGTCCAACAGGTTTATTTGGAATCATGAACTTTCGGAGCGCTTCTCCTTCATCAGGTGAGTGGAGAGTTAGGTTTCACAAACACAGCATATATAGACAAAGACACAATTGTAAGATAATAGTTAGAATGCAAGTCTTTTCAGGTAATCAAGTCTTTATAGGCACAGACAGTGCGAGTGGAGAGAGGGATAATCACTGGTTAAAGAGGTGTGAATTGTCTCAAGCCAGGGAAGTAAGTAGGATTTTGCAAGCCCAGGCCAAATGGTGGGGGTTACATGCAGTGTGACATGAACCTAAGATCCCGGTTGAGGCCATCCTCATGTGTACAGAACTTGACTATCAGTTTCTGCTCAGCGACTCTGCACTGTCGTGTGTCTTGAAGGTCGCCTTGGAGAACGCTTACCCGAAGATCAGAGGCTGAATGCCCGTGACTGCTGAAGTTTTCCCCATGATGTGGAGATGCCGGCGTTGGACTGGGGTAAACACAGTAAGAAGTCTCACAACACCAGGTTAAAGTCCAACAGGTTTATTTGGTAGCAAAAGCCACTAGCTTTCGGAGCACTGCTCCTTCATCAGGTAAGTGGGAGTTCTGTTCACAAACAGGGCATATAAAGACACAAACTCAATTTACAAAATAATGGTTGGAATGCGAGTCTTTACAGGTAATCAAGTCTTAAAGGTACAGACAATATGAGTGGAGAGAGTGTTAAGCATAGGTTGAAGAGATGTGTATTGTCTCCAGCCAGGACAGTTAGTGAGATTTTGCAAGCCCAGGCAAGTCGTGGGGGTTACAGATAGTGTGACATGAACCCAAGATCCTGGTTGAGGCCATCCTCATATGTGCGGAACTTGGCTATCAGTTTCTGCTCAGCGACTCTGTGTTGTCGTGTGTCGTGAAGGCCACCTTGGAGAACGCTTACCCGAAGATCAGAGGCCGAATGCCTGTGACCGCTGAAGTGTTCCCCAACAGGAAGAGAACACTCTTGCCTGGTGATTGTCGAGCGGTGTTCATTCATCTGTTGTCATAGCGTCTGCATGGTCTCCCCAATGTACCATGCCTCAGGACATCCTTTCCTGCAGCGTATCAGGTAGACAGCGTTGGCCGAGTTGCAAGAGTATGTACCATGTACCTGGTGGATGGTGTTCTCATGTGAGATGATGGCATCCATGTCGATGATCCGGCATGCCTTGCAGAGGTTGCTGTGGCAGGGTTGTGTGGTGCCGTGGTCGCTGTTCTCCTGAAGGCTGGGTAGTTTGCTGCAGACAATGGTCTGTTTGTGGTTGTTTGAAGGCAAGAAGTGGGGGTGTGGGGATGGCCTTGGCAAGATGTTCGTCTTCATCGATGGCATGTTGAAGGCTCCGAAGAAGATGTCATAGATTCTTCACTCTGGGGAAGTACTGGATGACGAAGGGTACTCTTGGTCATGTCCCGTGTTTGTCTTCTGAGGAGGTCAGTACGGTTTTTCGCTGTGGCGTGTCGGAATTGTCGATCGATGAGTTGAGGTTATATCCTGGGAATCGTAGGGCAGGACACGCACCTTGCAAAGGTCTGTTGCTCTTGGGTGGGATTTTCCGGTCTTAGGGTAAGTGCAGCCCTAATCCCGTCCTCAGTCTGATAACTCCGGGCTGTCATCTGTGCTTTCCACAAACCTCCTCTTCCATTCCATCCAACAAATCTAAACCAAATAGCTTTTTTTGCCATGATTTGTCCTTTAGAGCAAATAACATTCACGTTCTAAAACACTGAGACATGAAAAATGTTGTGTGTGATGAGGTGCAAAAAATTCAATTCGGGAAAACTCACTTAAACTCGAGAGCAATATCTGCTCGAGTGCCGATTACAATCCAAACACAAACTCTCCCCGCACGGATTGTGGAAAAACCCCTCCCTGTAGGAAAGCTATAGGGTTGGAGAGCGCAGTGTCGGCTACATGAGTTTGCACTCTTAGCCAATGCATGCCTGTCCTGACAGCCACACTGGCAGTGGAAGGCACCCTCCCCTCATCCCCAGAGGAAGTGAGAGAGAAGCTGGAAAGAAAGTCACATAAGGCCACTACAATGATGCATCTTCTGAGACTTTGTGAGCGAACAACAAATAATTTATTTACAAGGATCTACAGGGGCAGCAGCATATCCACAGCTAGTTCTGGTATGATTTGTTTTATTTTTGCCACATGTATTGGGATACAGTGAAAAAGTATTGTTTCTTGTGGGCTATACAGACAAAACATACTGTTCATAGAGTACACAGGGGAGAAGGAGGGGAGAGGGTGCAGAATGTAGTGTTACAGTCACAGCTAGGGTGTAGAGAAAGATCCGTTTAACATGAGGTAGGTCCGTTTAAAAGCCTGATGGCAGCAGAGAAGAAACTGTTCTTGAATCGGTTGGTACATGATCTCAGACTTTTGTATTTTTTTCCCGACAGAAGAAGATGGAAGAGAGAATGTCCGGGGTGCGTGGGGCCCTTAATTATGCCGGCTGCTTTTCCCCGAGGCAGCAGGAAGTGTCGACAAAGTCAATGGATGGCCCCTGCGTAATAGAACTCCTCCCTCCAGGGTGATTCCCTACTCGTCCTGATTGGTCACTGAGGCCAGGTGACCCTTACTCTGCTGTGTTGCCCTTAAAGAGACAATCACCACAGCCACCTTAACATAAGTTCTGTTAGTTGGTTATAGAAAGTTTGGGGATAAGGTGTGTATTGCCCTCTCTCACCATGAATTTAATCGATGTGATTTACATGTAATGTTTTTGTCTTTTATGAAGAGATTTTATCCTTGAGAACAGATGATGCTGCAAGGAACAAAACATCACTGCGTCCAATCCATAATGTGTGTCTCCAGCCACTTCACATGGTGGGCAACTGGGAAACATGCAGTAACCATGCCTCTGCACTGCAGAGAGCTGTTTTGGACAGCTCTATTCCATGCTGCTATCAAGTTTAATGTGTCCATCCTCAAGTACTTTTAAATAGAAACATAGAAACTAGAAGCAGGAATAGACCATTCAGCCCTTCATGCCTGCTCCGCAATTCGTTATGATCATGGCTGATCATCAAATTCAATATCCTGATCCCCCCTTCCCCCCCATACCCCTTGATTCCTTTAGCCTCAAGAGCTATATCTAATTCCTTCTTCAAATCACACAATGTTTTGGCCTCAACTACATTCTGTGGTAGTGAATTTCACACATTCACCACTCTCTGGGTGAAGAAATTTCTCCTCACCTGAATTCCAAACTCTTACAAATTCTTCCTCCTCCCTACGTCCACTCCTTGTTAAAATAACAATTATCGTACAGTCTTCCCGAACTTATTCTTCCCAAAATTCCTTGCCCCTCTGAGTCTTCCTTCTCACTACAGCCCTCATCTCATCACTATAACAACTGTCCTTGTCCTTTTCCACTCCAGTTGGTCCTTCGCTGAGGTTATTAAACATGAAAAAAAAAGCTGAACATTTACATCTAAATCTTAATTGTTTCAATATTTGAATAGTCTTTGGTTTATATCTAACTCACAATGCTGACCTGCTAACTCACGGATGACTTGTCCAGATTTGTATCCCACAGCTTTTCATGCCAACATTTGTGCTCCCATGTTCCACATCTGGATCCACTCAGATTTGGTAATCCTGAGTTCTTTGGAGCTTATCATTATGATAGCTTGGAAGGAGGAGATATTCTGATCGCACACTCAATCGGAAATGATCACTCATAGCTGGCAGCACATGGTCATCAATCAAAAACCTTAATGAGGCCTCTCTGCTTTACTCTGCTGGTATGTTGGGCCTGGACAGAATCAACTCTCTCCTGGGCTGGAATCCATTGTTACTGCTGCTTTCCAGGATTTACTGTAACCTCACCTTCGCTGCTTCCTTCTGCTGAATCGTATTCCACTTAAGGAGAAAATTCAAAATGAGTATACAGAAACAATATTTCAGTGGGCTCACATGGAAGCGAAGGCGTCGTGGCACTGTTGCTGGACCCAGAGACCCAGGGTAATGCTCTGGGGAGCCGGGTTCGAACCCCAACATGACAGAAACAAATCTGGGATTAAGATTCTGACGTAGATTTTGTTTTATTCATTCGTGGAACTTGGGCAGCACTGGCTGGCCAGCATTTACTGCCTCCCCACCCTCCCACACCCCCGAGTTAGCTCTGATCTGTTGCTCCCGGATCCCATCCTCTCCCCTTGTTGCTAAATTATCTCTACCTGTTTTTCAGTGGCCATTTACTCCACTCATCCTCAAGAACTCCTCTGTCATCCTTCAGCGGATTGGATGCTCCCGATCCAACGTGTTCTCAATTCTCTATAGCTATTCTTCACATTGATCAGTGTTATGTTACGGGACTACTAATGACTAATAATGCAGATACATGAGTTTGAATCCTGTTATGGCTTTTCCATTTCTTTTTAGATCTTGAAATAAAGTAACTGGTAAAAGTAACCATGAAGTGGTCAGATTGTCAGAAAATACAAACTCTACTCTTCTTATTCCAGGTCCTGTCTCTTCTAATCTCCGCTATAACCTGGTGCTGTGAGGCTTCTTACTGTGCCCACCCCAGTCCAACGCCAGCATCTCCACATCACCTTATTCCAGTGCTGGCTTGGAGCCTTCATTGGCAAAACGGCGAGCGTCAGATTTTTTTTTTGGTACAAGCTCCGCTGGGGCCTTTCAAAGGCACAAAGGGAGAAATTTCCTGGTGAATCTCACGAATTCCCCTTTGATTTAGCCTTTCGAAATAGGAAGAGCGGGAGTTGGAGGATCCCTGTAACTAATATTTAAAGAGCTGCTTTGAATGAAGCAGAATTTGTGGAATAATACTCCACATTCCAGACCATATCCAGGCAGAAATTGGGATTTTGTTCTCTTCATTCCCAGGAACTTTAGGACTTTAAATCTTGACCCAATTCATTAATTTCCTGTAAAGTGAATCGCCACAGATTTAAAGAAAAACCATGATAAGATCTGACTGCCCCTCCTGATTAATCTTGTGAAACCTCAGGATAATAGCCTCACATTCCAATCTGCCTTGTTCAGCTCTGACCAGTCACATTCCACGGAGGTTAAATTACCCAACAGGGCATTGGAATTTCATAGAGCATGTGCTGATTTACCTCTTGTAACCTTCAGTCCTGTTCTCAATCAAACATTTATATGGTGCTTTTTTTTGTCAAAGGAGTTAATCAAGGTGAGAGTCCACCCACTCATGTTCAATCTTGGATCTCTATGAATGGACTAATTAGAGGCAGCTTTGATTGCCTGCTGGTCGCATTCAGAAACGAGTTGGAAAACAGCCAAGCGAGGGAGACAGTCTTCCCCGGCTCTGTGGAAATAGAGAAACACGTTTTTAAGTCGGAACTTGTACAATTGCCAATGTAATGTTTCGAGTTTAATAACTGCCCAGAGTTTGCTTGTATTATACTGAGTAGGTCAACCTTTTAGCTGCCAAGAGTCAAACTCTGTTGGAGTGAGATTTGTGGTAAGGCTGAACCCATTGGTATATTTGTTGAAGAGAAATCCACCCATACAAGGACCCATGATCCGTCGCACCATTCATCCTCACGCAATATCACTCCGAGTGAAGCATGAAGAGGTGGAATTAGCCAAATGCGCAAAGGCAACAAATGGTCTGCAGGACATCTTTATAACAAGTATTTCCTTTGTGTATGAGTCAGGGGATAGCAATGGATGGTAAAGACCCTTGATACAGAGCCTGACCCCTGTCCTCACTTTAGATCTCCACTGATGCAGCCCTAGCAATGGGTCACTATGTGGCGGCGCGGTGGCACAGTGGTTAGCACTGCTGCCTCACAGCATCAGGGACCTGAGTTCGATTCTCAGCTTGGGTCACTGTCTTTGCGGAGCCTGCACATTGTCCCCGTGTCTGCGTGGGTTTCCTCCCACAGTCCAAAAGACGGGCTGGTTAGGTGCTAAATTCTCCCTCAGTGTATCCGAACAGGTGCTGGCGTGTGGCGCCCAGGGGATTTTCACAGTAACTTCACTGCAGTGTTAATGTAAGCTTACTTGTGACTAATAAATCAGCTATATACTGAACAAGAGGAGAAACATTGACCAGTTCCTCTTCGCTACCTCAATCTGGGCACCAAAGCCAATTTCAGTAATTCCAACCCTGTACAATGGACACAGTCATGATGTGGAGATGTCGGCGTTGGACTGGGATGAACACAGTAAGAAGTCTCACAACACCAGGTTAAAGTCCAACAGGTTTATTTGGAAGCAAATACCATAAGCTTTCGGAGCGCTGCTCCTTCGTCGGATGGAGTGGAAATGTGCTTACTCCATCTGACAAATGGACACAGCACAGACTAGGGATCGAACCCCCGTGTCTGTATGCTTTGGCTATTCATTGTTAAGATGGTTAACGCAATTTGGGGCACTCTTAATGTGGAACTGATCTGAGTTTTCCCATTGTACCACAGACTGGTTGAAAATGAAGTGTTCCATTCATTAGCACTGCCAACTATTAGCAGCACAAGTTTGATAAATGCTCCAGGCAATCGGGATGGTAAAGGTGTTAGATAAATGCAAGCTATTATTGTGTTCACATGTTTAAAAATCTGAGACATTACCTCTTCCCTGCTCAGACTATGATCCTCTGCAGTACAAACTCCTTCCGCTCAGTGTGGCTCGAGGTGTTCTGCTGAACCTCTTCACATACCAGCAGAATTACCACAGATTAGAAGTAGCCAAATCTCATTAAATTTACCAATGCATCGCATTGCGTTACAAAAGCTCAATTCGGCTTGTCTCAGACTCCTTCCTGAATTCCGAGAGCTTTATTGTTTGTTATTTCATTATTCCAAAGTAAAAGAACTTGTGCAATTCCAACATCACAAACTCGACCAATAACCAATTCCGCCCAAGTGCTCGACTAAATTATAGTCTTTCACAGCCATGTAAACAGTGTGTTACCAAAAAGAACCACAGAGTCAATTACTGAGGAAACTATAAAGAGTACAGAAATGTTATAATAATGAACATGTTACAGCAAGGGTGGTAATTGCTTTTCTGTACTAGAGATGGAGCTATATATATATATATATATAGTGTGGTTGATTAGCGCTTTAGATCTGCTAAATGGCTGCTGTACATAATCCTGGCTAATCAGAAATGTTGGTGCTAGGCAACAGATTGTACACTTGTTTCCCCCACAAGCACGGTGGCACAGTGGTTAGCACTGCCACCTCACAGCGCCAGGGACCTGGGTTCGATTCCTGGCTTGGGTCACTGGTTGTGCGGAGTTTGCAAGTTCTCCCTGTGTCTGTGTGGGTTTCCTCCAGGTGCTCCGGTTTCCTCCCACAGTCTGAAAGACGTGCTGGTTAGGCGCTAAATTCTGCTAAATTCTCCCTCAGTGTACCCGAACAGGCGCCGGAGTGTGACGACTAGGGTATTTTCACAGTAAATTCATTGCAGTGTTAATGTAAGCCTAATTGTGACACCAATAAATAAACTTAAAACATCTAAATCCAGAGAGTCTGAGCCAAGACTCAGGAAACCCCAGCTCCGCACAGCCATTCTGCTCGAGTTTAATTCAGTTAAGCATGTACATGTAGGGATACATGACACAATTGGGATATTAACTCAGAGAGCTACTTTGGAGGGGTGGAGGGAGGTACCCAAAAGATGTATGTAGGAACTCCTTTGGAACTTCACAGGTAAGGGCTTGCACAGCAAATGCCCAGAAGCGCAAACTTCCTCTGAACAACTTCCCAGTGCTGGGGACCATCCGAAAATATGATTCAAATCGCTAACTCAGAAAACATGGCACAGTGGCACAGTGGTTAGGGCGGCACGGTGGCACAGTGATTAGCACTGCTGTCTCACTGCTCCAGGGACCCGAGTTCAATTCCGGTCTTGACTGACTGCCTGTGTGGAGTTTGCATGTTCTCCCCGTGTCTGCGTGGGTTTCCTCCAGGTGCTCCGGTTTCCTCCCACAGTCCGAAGATGAGCAGGTTAGGTGGATTGGTCACTAAAATTGCCCCTTAGTGTCCCAAGATGCCTAGGTTAGGTGGATTAACCATGGGAAATGTATGGGGTTACAAGGATAGAGAGGGGGAGAGGGCCTGGCTATGATGCTCTGTCAGAGAGTTGGTGCAGACTTGATGGCCAAATGGCTTCCTCTGCTCTGTAGGGATTCTATTATTCTATGAGAAAAATTAGGAGAATTAAAACCACTTTTCCGGATAACTATTGTAAAGACCCAAACTGATCCCTCCCATGGATAACCCCCACACCCGTGGACTCCAGGGACACCCCCCACACATCCCGACTAACAATCCTGTCACGGTATTCCCCATCCCTAGACCTCCAATGGGATCCTCCACATCCGCACAGGACTGCTCAGTTCGCACCCATGCAGGCGCGATTCTCACCCTCACACCCGCCTGAGGCTCAAACCCTGAACTCCAGAATCACAGAATCCCACAGTGCAGAAGAGGCCCTTCGGCCCATCGAATCTGCACCTGCGCATGAATGGCCCTGACCTGCCCACCTAATCCCACTTGCCAGCACTTGGCCCATAGACTCCCGGTAGACTCCACCACCCTCCCAGGCAGCGCATTCCAGACCGTCACCACCCTCTGGGTAAAAGGGCTTTTCCTCAAATCCCCCCTAAACCTCCCACCCCTCACTTTTAACTTGTGTCCCCTCGTAACTGATCCTTCAACTAAGGGGAACAGCTGCTCCCTATCCACCCTGTCCATGCCCCCCATAATCTTGAACACTTCAATCAGATCGCTCCTCAGTCTTCTCTGCTCCAGAGAAAACAACCCAAGCCTATTCAACCTCTCTTCATAACACCAGGTTAATGTCCAACAGGTTTATTTGGTAGCACAAGCCACTAGCTTTCGGAGCGCTGTCCCTTCATCAGGTAAGTGGGAGTTCTGTTCACAAACAGGGCATATAAAGACATAAACTCAATTTACAAAATAATGGTTGGAATGCGAGTCTTTACAGGTAATCAAGTCTTAAAGGTACAGACAATGTGAGTGGAGAGAAAGTTAAGCACAGGTTAAAGAGATGTGTATTAATGAATTGACAATTAATTAATTAACGATGGGCTTTGCTAAAGATCATTGTCTGTTTGTTGTGACTGGCTAAGGAACAATTGCTGAGACACAGCTTTGTCTGAACACTAACTGGTTTATTGGATAAACATTACCATATACAGATAGAGACGACGAGGTGTTACTCAGTCTAAGCCATCAGCATTCTCCCTCTCAGCCCTGGCTCATGTGTCCCTCACACCATCATGTGGGTGGTATGGTTTCTCCAGTCACACACGCTAACCCCTTTCAACCCTGGTCACACTAATACCACAATGATGTGTTCCAGCTACTGTTCCCTGCTGTTGCTTCCATTTTTGCCATAGATCCGGGGTGGTGGCACAGTGGTTAGCACTGCTGCCCCACAGCGCCAGCCTCGGGTGTCTGTGTGGAGTTTGCACGTTCTCCCCGTGTCTGCGTGGATTTCCTCTGGTTTCCTCCCACAGTCCAAAGATGTGTGGGTTTGGTAGATTGGCCGTGCTAAATTGCCTCTTAGTTGGGGGATTAGCAGTGTAAATACTTGGGGTTACGCGTTTAGGGCCTGCATGGGATAGTTGTCGGTGCAGGCTTGACGGGCCAAATGGCTTCCTTCTCCATTGTAGGGATTTTATATTCTATAACTCTATGTTGCATAGCAAAAGCCTTTCCCTTTCCAGGCCAGGAGTTCCAAAGCTTGAGAATGAAAGGATTAGTCTCACCTGAAATGTAGTGCCTGTGGGGGAAATCCTGAGAAAAGTGACATAAATGGCAAAAGGTGGGCATTGATGTCACTTCCCCAGGGTTTCCCCCGGGGTCACTGTGGGAGACCGGAAGGACTGGGCCCACGTGTCCATCTTCACTGGCACATTGCTGAAATCAATAAATTGTGACAAAGACCAAAGTGCCTTTGGCCCCTTCACGGTGTTAAGAACATAAGAACATAAGAAATAGGAGCAGGAGTAGGCCATCTAGCCCCTCGAGCCTGCCCCGCCATTCAATAAGATCATGGCTGATCTGAAGTGGATCAGTTCCACTTACCCGCCTGATCCCTATAACCCCTAATTCCCTTACCGATCAGGAATCCATCTATCCGTGATTTAAACATATTCAACGAGGTAGCCTCCACCACTTCAGTGGGCAGAGAATTCCAGAGATTCACCACCCTCTGAGAGAAGAAGTTCCTCCTCAACTCTGTCCTAAACTGACCCCCCTTTATTTTGAGGCTGTGCCCTCTAGTTCTAGCTTCCTTTCTAAGTGGAAAGAATCTCCCCACCTCTACCCTATCCAGCCCCTTCATTATCTTATAGATCTCTATAAGACCCCCCCTCAGCCTTCTAAATTCCAACGAGTACAAACCCAATCTGCTCAGTCTCTCCTCATAATCAATCCCAGGCTCTGTACTGATCTGACTCAGTGACACAGGAGGGTCGAAGGGTCCAGCAGCACGGTGCTGTCCATGAAGACCAGCCTGCCATGGAGATGGAGGGCAGGAGCTGGTCTGCCTGGCAGAGTGGTGAACAGTGCATCAGGAGCAGTGTGGCACTGTGGCAGAAAGGCTTTGTTGTACTGACCTCCAAGTCTCTGGTGAACTGAGGACCACCTTGTGCGCACCCCAATCGGGTTTTAGACCAAGGTCATTTCCGGCTGGCGGGACACAAGATTGAAAGGCCTGATGGGACACTGGCGGGCAGCTGTTTTAATCAATATTCATGAGATACAAATGACTTCAAATGGAATCCATGCCGCCAGCCAGTGGAGAGACTGACCCACCATTAACCCGCCATTGGGAGAATTCCAATCTGATTCTTACACCTGTAGTTTCTGACTGTTTGCTTCCTGATGGATTCTCCAATCCCGCTCTCCAATCCCGCTCTCCAATCCTGCTCGCGACCAATCCAGCCAGCCAATCCCACGCCACTAATCCTGCGTCACCAATCCCGCTCGCGACCAATCCCTCTCCACCAATCCCGCTCACCACCAATCCCGCGTCACCAATCCTGCATTACCAATCCCTCCACCAATCCCGCTCCACCAATCCCGCTCGCGACCAATCCCGCTCACGACCAATCCCGCTCCACCAATCCCGCTTGCCACCAATCCCGCTCGCGACCAATCCCGCTCATGACCAATCCCGCGTCACCAATCTCGCATCACCAATCCCTCCACCAATCCCACGCCACCAATCCCACTCCCAACCAATCCCCCGCCTGCCAATCCCGCTCTCCACCAATCCCCCGCCTGCCAATCCCGCTCTCCACCAATCCCCCGCCTGTCAATCCCACTCTTCACCAATCCCCCCCTGCCAATCCCTCCACCAATCCCATCACTGGTAGAATTCCGCCCAATGGGTGTAAAATGGACAAAGTGAGTGGGAAAATATTTAATATTTTATGTATCATTTTTCTTTGGTAATGGAATGCTTATTAAAGTATTGAAACAGTTGCTGATGTATCAGCCCTTTACTGCTGAAATATTGCTGCTGTTTGCAGTTCATTTCCCAAACTCTCAGTGACTGGCGCCAGTCAGGGGGTCACGAGAGGTCCAGGGAGGGGAGGGACAGAAGGGGGGGATGTGGGAACAGGAATTGTTGAAAGTTCCTTTCCAAGAAGCTCAGTGATGGGAATTCATTTCAAGAAGCCCGTCAGGCATTTGGCATTCCAAGGGTTAACTGAGAACAAAATGGGCCAGGAGGCACTAAACCCAAAAAATGTACGAATCGTGCCAGGCCTGGTCTGTTCAGACACTCAGAGGGACGGCATCTTCTCTGCTTAGTGTTTATTTAAGAGCAGCAGAAGCTGAAATGCAGGCTGGAATGCAACTCCACATCCTCACTATGGGAAAATAATGATGGCCGGTAAACAGATTGCCCCGGACTTTTCCAGCCTTTACTCTGGAATATTTACTTTTGAACCTATTGGGAAAGGTTTTTCAAGGTCTGGGATATTTGAAATACAATCGACAGGTTTATTTTAAGTGTCATCTTACCTTCAGGGCAGCCCTTGTTGGCTGTAGGCTGTGGATTCAAGACTCACCTCACATGACAGACAAAGAAAAGCTGTTCCCATTATTAGTTAACCTTACAAGAACTAAGGGACACAGACTTAACGTACTAGACAAACCATGTTTCCCTTGGTGGAGAATTCTAGATCCGGGGACATAGATTCAAGATAAGTGGTTGTAAGTGTAAAGGGAACATGAGGAAGAACTTTTCTACATAAAGGGTTTTAAAGTTAAAGTTTATTTATTAGTCACAAGTAAGGCTCACGTTAACACTGCAATGAAGTTACTGTGAAATTCCTCTAGTCGCCACACTCCGGCGCCTGTTCGAGTACACTGAGGGAGAATTTAGTGTGGCCAATACACCCTAACCAGCACGTCTTTCAGACTGTGGGAGGAGTACCCGGAGGAAACCCACGCAGACACAGGGAGAATGTGCAGACTTCACTCAGGCAGTGGCCCAAGCCAGGAATTGAACCCAGATCTCTAGTGCTGTGAGGCAGCAGTGCTAACTACTGTGCCGCCCACAAAAGGGTGGTGGGTCTCTGCAATTTGCTGCCCGGGTTGGTGGTGAAGGCAGAGATCCTAAACTCTTTTAAAAAGTACCTGGACACAGTGCCAGAGCCCTGAGGCAGGCCTTCCACCCAGAGCCCTGAGGCAGGCCTTCCACCCAGAGCCCTGAGGCAGGCCTTCCACCCAGAGCCCTGAGGCAGGCCTTCAGTCCAGCACCAGAGCCCTGAGGCAGGCCTTCCACCCAGAGCCCTGAGGCAGGCCTTCCACACAGAGCCCTGAGGCAGGCCTTCCACCCAGAGCCCTGAGGCAGGCCTTCCACCCAGAGCCCTGAGGCAGGCCTTCCAGCCAGAGCCCTGAGGCAGGCCTTCCACCCAGAGCCCTGAGGCAGGCCTTCCACCCAAAGCGCTGAGGCAGACCTTCCACCCAGAGCCCTGAGGCAGGCCTTCAGTCCAGCACCAGAGCCCTGAGGCAGGCCTTTCACCTAGAGCCCTGAGGCAGACCTTCCACCCAGAGCCCTGAGGCAGGCCTTCAGTCCAGCACCAGAGCCCTGAAGCAGGCCTTCCACCCAGAGCCCTGAGGCAGGCCTTCCACACAGAGCCCTGAGGCAGGCCTTCCACCCAAAGCGCTGAGGCAGGCCTTCCACCCAGAGCCCTAAGGCAGGCCTTCCACCCAGAGCCCTGAGGCAGGCCTTCCACCCAAAGCGCTGAGGCAGGCCTTCCACCCAGAGCCCTAAGGCAGGCCTTCCACCCAGAGCCCTGAAGCAGGCCTTCCACCCAGAGCCCTGAGGCAGGCCTTCCACCCAGAGCCCTGAGGCAGGTTTCCCTCCAGCCCACCTCCGCGCCCAGCAACCGCCTCACTATTTCCGCTGTCACCCGCATCGAATGCTCATGTAACCCCTCTCCTGAGGAGCGAAAATCCAATGTCTGTGCATCCATTTTAAAATAAAAACCGAAAATGCTGGAAAAGCTCAGCAGGTCTGGCAGCATCTGCGGAGAGAGAAACAGAGTTAACATTTCGAGCCTATGTGATTCGTCTTTGGCACTGGGCCATTTTTAAAATGGGGTCATGGAGTCAGGAATTCTCTGAACTCTGTGCGCCCGACCTGTGGGTGAAACTCCAGGCTATTGTCAAAGCTCAAGAGGGTGTGACACACTCAAAGGGTAATCGAGTGTTCCCCTGGTTTATTATCCCTGGTTTATCACTCAACCCCAACGCTGCCGGGAAAGGATTACGAGATTATTTAGCCCGTTCTTGCTACGTGAGGATGTGATTATGCTTCAAAAGTAAACAAATGGTTGTGGGATGTCCTGAAGGAGTGAAAGTTACCACACTGGCCAAAACCTTACCGAAAAATGGAGGAGCGTTGGTTCCGGTGCAAAAAATGGTGTATTTTCCACCAATGGCACGGTGTGTTTTCAGGCCGAATCTTATGCCTCATTAGTGATAATTTTTATGCCCACGAGTTTTGTTCCCTCTGATTCGCCCTCTCCGCAATGACTCAGCTGCTGCAAGCACTGGGGAGCTGCATATAAATGGTTCCCTAGCACTTGTTCCACAGCGACTGCAGGACATGGCATGCAGGAAGGCAGCACTGTGCTTTTTGGAGCGGGCCCTCACAGAGGAGCAGAGGCGAGACACAAGCTACGCCCGCTCCAGGAGACGGGTCACCACCCCCGCCTGGGATGCAGTGGCAGCCCTGGTCGATGGAAGTGCACTCCAGAAGAGGACAGGACAGCAGTGTCAGAAGAAGATGAATGATCTACTTCGCTCAGCTAGGGTAAGGGAACCACCCCCAGTCTCCCCCACCGGACCCCCTTGTACCTCCAACCTTTTCTCTCACTTAGCCACCTCGGTCTTTGCCAATACCAGGCACCAGGTTCCCCCCCTCCATCCCACAATCACTATGTTCCTCCCAGTAGCTGCTGTGCTCCTCACACTCCAGCTCGCACCTAAGCACCCCCCAACCCCCCCAAACCTCATCACCATCTTAAATGTCGACACTCTCCCGATCTGTGTCACTGCAGGACAAGCTAACCACAACAGGCATGAGTGGGCACAAGCTGGAGTCATGCCTGAGCCTGAAAACCCCCTCACGTTTTGAGGAGCTATTCCTCAAGCTGGCTGGGGAGGAGGAAGACTATACCTGCGCTGCTGGTGAAGTGGGGGTAGCAGAGGAATGTGAAATCCACAACACATGTGCTGTCATTCCTCAAGTCTCAAGCGAGTAATCACTGTTCCCTCCATATCCCCTGCAATGTACTGATGCCAAGTCCCTTCTCTTGCAGGCCGGCCAGCGGATCTGGCCGCACCATCCTCGTGCCCCCTGGACCCACCGGGCTCCAGCCGTTCAGAGGGGGATTTCTCCAACCCAACCGCCAAAGAGGCGTCACAGCTCTCACCCGCACCCAGCACCAGCGCAGATACTCACACCTTGGTTATAATAATCATATAGTGCAGAAGGAGGCCATTCGGCCCATCGAGTCTGCACCAACAACCATCCCACTTCGGCCCTATCCCCAGTAACCCATGCATTTACCCTAGCTAGTCCCCTGACACTAAGGGAAAATTTAGTATGGCCAATCCACCGAACCCGCACATCTTTGGACAGTGGGAGAAAACCGGAGCATTCGGAGGAAACCCACGCAGACACAGGGAGGACGTTCAAACTCCACACAGACAGTGACCCAAGACGGGCAGCAGTGCTAACGACTGTGCCACCGTGCCGCCCAATAAGTCAGCAGAATTCTGGGACACTCACTGGTGAGCACCTCACAGCTGAAGATCCACAGATGTCCCAGGACCCAGCATTTGTAGGGATACCAGCAGCCAGGACTCTGCTGAGTCCCTTGCTGATGATATGCCCCTGGGTCCAGTTGTGCCACAGCTACAAAGGCAGAGTCACGGTATCTGGGAAGGATGACAGCAACCCCTCCTGAGTGGAGAAATCCCATTGCCTTCTATCTGAGGAGATGGTGCCATCACTGCAGCGCATCGAGGTCAACACTGCAAGATTGTCTGCAGTGGGTACCTTTGTACAGGACGTGCACTCATGGCAGAAGATGGCTGGACCATGGTGCAGGATTTGATTTGATTTATTATTGTCACATGTATTAACATACAGTGAAAAGTATTGTTTCTTGCGTGCTATACAGACAGAACATACCGTTCATAGAGAAGGAAACGAGAGAGTGCAGAATGTAGTGTTACAGTCATAGCTAGGGTGTAGAGAAAGATCAACTTAATGCGAGGTAGGTCCATTCAAAAGTCTGACAGCAGCAGGGAAGAAGCTGTTTTTGAGTCGGTTGGTACGTGACCTCAGACTTTTGTATCCTTTTCCCGAAGGAAGAAGGTGGAAGAGAGAATGTCCAGGGTGCGTGGGGTCCTTAATTATACTGGCTGCTTTTCCCGAGGCAGCAGGAAGTGTAGACAGAGTCAATGGACAGGGGAGGCTGGTTTGTGTGATGGATTGGGCTACATTCACGACCTTTTGTAGTTCCTTGCGGTCTTGGGCAGAGCAGGAGCCATACCAAGCTGTGATACAACCAGAAAGAATGCTTTCTATGGTGCATCTGTAAAAGTTGGTGAGAGTTGTAGCGGACATGCCAAGTTTCCTTAGTCTTCTGAAAAAGTAGAGGCGTTGGTGGGTTTTCTTAACTATAGTGTCAGCATGGGGGGGACCAGGACAGGTTGTTGGTGATCTGGACACCTAAAAACTTGAAGCTCTCGACCTTTTCTACTTCGTCCCCGTTGATGGAGACAGGGGCATGTTCACCTTTACGCTTCCCGAAGGATGTTGACTGCATGGTGCAGGCACTGGTGGAAATCCAGAAGTGTCAGCGTCAGAGGACGGTGAGATTTTTACTTCACACTCACACTCCAGCTGCCCCTCCACCCCAATTAGAAGCACAGGGGCACTGCGACGTGTAGGAAAGGTAACATTTGCAAGTGACCCCTCCTGACCCCTCTGTCTGAACTGGTGCTTCTGGGAGCCCCAACCTCAGCCCCGAGTTAAACCTAAAGTATTGTTTCTTGCTCGCTATACAGACAAAGCATACCGTCCATAGAGAAGGAAATGAGAGAGTGCAGAATGTAGTGTTACAGTCATAGCTAGGGTGTAGAGAAAGATCAACTTAATGCGAGGTAAGTCCATTCAAAAGTCTGACAGCAGCAGGGAAGGAGCTGTATTTGAGTCGGTTGGTACGTGACCTCAGACTTTTGTATCTTTTTCCCGAAGGAAGAAGGTGGAAGAGAGAATGCCCGGGGTGCGTGGGGTCCTTGATTATGCTGGCTGCTTTGCCGAGGCAGTGGGAAGTGTACACAGAGTTAATGGATGGGAGGCTGGTTTGCGCGATGGACTACATTCACGACCTTTTGTACTTCCTTGCGGTCTTGGGCAGAGCAGGAGCCATACCAGGTGTGTCCCTCGAGTCCTCTCCGGGGGAAGGTGTGTGCACTGCAGAGGGTGCTAGCTGCCTCGCTCCCTCCCTGAAATCCCCCTCACAGGTGAAGGCGTCAGGCTCACACTTGATTCAGACCTGCTGTAAATGGCGCTGGTGTGATGTCACAATATCACCTGCTGAATATCCAGTGGGGGGGTGTGGGGCGAGGGGGGGGATGGAGTCCCAGGGAGAGTGCCCGCTAATGACATTCTAATATATTAAAATGAGCTTTTTACAATCCTGCGATGTGTTTCATGCCACTCCCCGGCAAGGGGCCAGGAAACTCGGAAACTCACTGGCGTGAATCGCGTTTCCCAGATTTTAAGCACGTATCACCATTCCCTCAGACAGAGAATGCGGGCTCCAAATCGCCCCCTGTGTACACAAGTTATGCCTTTAACGGGGTAAAATTAAAACATTATCTTTTATGATACACATCGAAGGGACGGCACGGTGGCACAGTGGTCAGCACTGCTGCCTCACAGCGCCAGGGACCCGGGTTCAATTCCTGGCTTGGGTCACTGTCTGTGTGGAGTTTGCACATTCTCCCCGTGTCTGCGTGGGTTTCCTCCGGGTGCTCCGGTTTCCTCCCACAGTCCAAAGATGTGTGGGTTAGGTGGATTGGCCATGCTAAATTGCCCCTTAGTGTCACAAGGGACTAACTAGGGTAAATGCATGGGGATAACGGGATAGGGCCTGGGTGGGATTATGGTTGGTGCAGACTCGATGGGCCGAATGGCCTCCTTCTGCACTGTAGATTCTATGATTCTAAATTGCTGATGGCGTTGCCTTTGATCAACTGATCTCTTACCAACGCAATAGTGATATTTCTGAAGCTAATTTCACAGAGACGCCTTGTGGGCAGATTCTGCAGCTGCATTGAGATTGCAAATTGAATGAGGAATATCGACCAATGTTTAAGATTGACACAAGAGCGAGCCAAAAAAACTGTGATAACAAGAAATACATTTTGTGGACAGGAAGTGCGCAAGGTTGTTAATGATTGTAGATATATTGAGCTGAACTTTTCCAAAACTGGGCAAGTCAGTGACACAAATCGAGGCAATATTGGATAATGAAGGCTCTGGCACATTTCCATCCCAGTCGCTATTTGCCTCCATCCTTCCCCGGCCCAGATACCAGCCATCCCTTGCCCACCCGATGTGTAGGAATTACTGATGGGAGATGGTCTCCTCTCAAGATGCCCATTTCCATTGCTACTGCCATGAGCTGCTGGCTGCCAGGAATGTTGTGGGGTAGCTCTTGCATCAGTAGCAATAAACACTCTGATTCCCTTTCAGAGGGAGAAGACTCCATAGTGAGCACAACTTCATAGTATCATAGAACCCTACAGTGCAGAAGGAGGCCATTCAGCCCATTAAGTCTGTACTGACTCACTGACAGAGCATCTTACCCAGGCCCTCTCCCCTGCCCTATCCCTGTAACCCCTCACATTTACCATGGTTAATTATTCTAACCTACACATCCTGGGACCCCAAGGGCAACTGAGCACGGCCAATCCACCCAACCTGCATACCTTTGGACTGTGGGAGGAAACCAGGGCACCCGGAGGAAACCCACGCAGACACGGGGAGAACGTGCAAACTCCACACAGACAGTGACCCAAGCCGGGAATCGAACCCGGGTCTCTGGCGCTGTGAAGCAGCAGTGCTAACCACTGTGCTACCATGCCGCCCCATATCTGAGTGATATGACAATCTCATTGCTGCCCCTTCTTCCCAAAGGGACTTTTTAGGTTGTGGTCCCCTCTTGTGACGGGATGTTTCCAGGAGGCAACACTATGTAACAGAGGATCCCCCTGACACAGAAAGTTGAGTGGAAATAACGGTGGATTCAGAGCAGACATGAAATTTCACTCCAATACCAGTCTGCCAAGGAGAGGAGAATTCAGCTTATACTGCACACAGGCCAAGTACAACAGAACTGTGATTGCAGAGCGTGGAGCACGCAACAGAGGGAACTTAAAAACCAAGTGTCTTCTGATCAGAATGGAGTGGGCGTTATAAGCATCTAATGGGGTTGTTATACCTGAGAGCTTCATAAATGGGCTGCTTCACAGCAATTACAACAACAGCAACATGCATTTATATAGCACCTTCAACACCCACTCCTCCTAGATTCACGAGGGAAACAGAAAGGGGCAGAGTCAAAGTATGAGAGATTAGGAGGACCGACCTAAATCCAGTTCCAGGAGGTGGGTTTCAAGCAGAGGGTTAAGAGAGGAGTGGGAGGTGGAGAGAGGTTTGGCAAGGAAATTCTAGAGACTGGGACTCAGGTAGCTGTAGGTACGGCTGCCAATGGTGGGGTAAAGGGAGATCTGTTTTGTATCAGTACACTGGGCAGTGAACACTGTTCAAAGATGGGAATGCTGTAGATAAACCTGATCCTGTCCTCACCTGCTGTCCATACGTGCGCACTTTCCAGTGGGAGTGGCTTATGGATAGCTGATATTTTCACCTCCCCACTCAAGGAACCCTGAGATCAATATTAGTTCAATAACTACCACTCTGGCTGAAATCAGCCAAATCAGCACAGCTAATGAGAAGAACTAGCTTCTGGTAGTTTTAAGAAGCTATCCGAAGGCTTTGGAATATGCTATCCTATTAATAAGGGAGGGTGTGGTGTAGCAGAAATAGTGCAGTGACCGGCACCCTTCAGGAAGCACATATTAAATACAGGGCACCTCGTTAACATCTGCCAGAACTGAACACTATAATGAAAATTAGAGAGATGAGCAGGGGCACAAACAAAATGTCACATTCCCCAGTTTTGGGGCTTATTATTTAGGGTAGCACGGTGGCACAGTGGTTGGCACTGCTGCCTCACAGCGCCAGGGACCTGTGTTCAATTCCCGACTTGGGTCACTGTGTGTGTGCAGTTTGCACATTCTCCCCGTGTCTGCGTGGGTTTCCTCCGGTTTCCTCCCACAGTCAAAAAGACATGCTGGTTAGGTGCATTGGCCGTGCTAAATTCTCCCTCTGTGTACCCAAACAGGCACCGGAGTGTGGTGACTAGGAGGTTTTCACAGTAACTTTATTGCAGTGTGAATGTAAGCCTACTTGTGACACTAATAAATAAACTTTAACTTTATCCGTAAGAGGTTGGCGCTGCTGACAGTTTCTTCCTATGTGGGAGCCAGTTTGCACAGATTTGATATCTCCTCGGTCTCAATCTGTGCCCTTTGTTGTTGAATACAGTTAAAGAGATCTTAACATTAATTTAATAAAAGATGAAAATTATAATTACTCATTTCCCAAACTCCATTCGGTTATAATCTACAGCAGGTCATTCATTTGGCAACAAAGCTCAGGATCTGTCTATCGGCCCCTGTGGATCAGGTGGACCCAGGGCCCCATACAGCCCTGAGTCTGTCCCTGCCAGGGCTGCCACCACCCCCAACATGCAAGTGGCCACAAGAGAGACCCAAATCAAGATGGGCTCGCAACATCAATGTGCTCCTTAACACCAAGGGCCGTACTGCAAATGAGACACAAGTGAGAACACGGAACCTGAACATTAGGAAGAAACTGTCAGCAGCGCCAACCTCTTACGGATAAAGTTAAAGTTTATTTATTAGTGGAGGGAGCATTAAGCACAGGTTAAAGAGATGTGTATTGTCTCAATACACATCACTTTAACCTGTCCTTAATACGATACACATCTCTTTAACCTGTGCTTAATGCTCCCTCCATCCACATTGTCTGTATCTTTAAGATCTGGCTGGTTGTAGGGATTCGCATTCTAATCAGTATTCTGTAACTTGATTTTTGTGTCTCTGTGCCCTGTTTGAGAGCACATTTGCACTCCATCTGATGAAGGAGCAGCGCTCCGAAAGCTAATGGCATTTGCTACCAAATAAACCTGTTGGACTTTAACCTGGTGTTGTTAAAACTCTTACTGTGTTCACTGCTCCCTCACAGCACCAGGGACCTGGGTTCAATTCCTGGCTTGGGTCACTGTCTGTGTGGAGTCTGCACGTTCTCCTCATGTCTGCGTGGGGTTCCTCCGGGTGCCCTGGTTTCCTCCCACAGTACAAAAGACGTTCTGGTTAGGTGAATTGGTCGTGCTAAATTCTCCCTCAATATACCCAAAGAGTCACCTGAGTGTGGCGACTAGGGGATTTTCACAGTAACTTCATTGCTGTGTTAATATAAGCCTACTTGTGACACTAATAAAGAAACTTTAACTTAAACGCATCATCAGGGTATTACTCACGTTGCATGTATCCATTGAAGTGTGTTCCAGCAACATCTGCTGACATAACGGAGAAAAGCTCAGGCCAAAACCATTTCAATTTCTAATATGCCATTTCTGTATTCCTGAAAATTGTGAATGATACCCACTGAGCAACAGAAGCTTAACTTTTACTCCGACAGGAAGGTGAGTAAAGCACCATTAAGAAAGAAAAGGAAAAAAAATGCATTCATATTAAGCCTTTCACATCCTCAGGCCATTCCAAAGTGCTTTACGGCTATACGAAACTTCATAAGAAAGTTATGTTTGAAACTGTCTTTTTTAAGTTAAAATCAAACAGAATATCCTGGAATTAAGAATGGTGTGATGTTACACTGAACCCTGCCCAGTGACAGGCCGATGTGATCCGGATTCCATCAGACTAGGGGGCCCAGGTCAAACCCTATTGAAAGTAAGATGTGAGCTTGAGCACCTGAACACAAAGGAGAAGGAAGCAGTTCTTGCTACGTCTAAACTTACTGATGCTCAACTTCAGACACACAGGGCTCTATTTTATCATTTTGATTCTAAGTGCTGGGCGGACTTGAAACTGGGAGTGTTTCAGATCCAACTTTTAGACCCGCTCTCAGGCGCCCCCATACGCACTCTGCCTGAAAAAATATCAGCGAGTCCGAATCGCGCTACACAAGCTTGTGGGCGGGGTTTAACGCGCCCGAAATCCTGCAGCTCCAATCGGAGTCTCCAACTGCGCATGCGCAGAAAAAAATTGATAGAATTCAGCTCCCCTGCCACATCCCTCCCGAACCGGATAATGCCTCCCCCTGGCCCCCACACACATTGCCCCACCCCCCCCAACATTACTGACCTCCTCATCCCCCTCACCCCACCACCCAGACTGATCGTGGGCCCCTCCCCACTTCCCCCTCACTGATCACCGGCAGAGTGGCAGCGGACCCCCCCTTCCCCCTCATTGATCACAGGCAGAGTGGCAGTGGACCCCCGCATCCCCTTCACTGATCAGAGGCAGAGTGGCAGCGGACCCCCCCTTCCCCCTCACTGATCACAGGCAGAGTGGCAGTGGACCCCCCCTTCCCCTTCACTGATCACAGGCAGAGTGGCAGTGGACACCCCCTTCCCCTTCACTGATCAGAGGCAGAGTGGCAGTGGACCCCCCGCATCCCCCTCACTGATCACAGGCAGAGTGGCAGCGGACCCCCCCTTTCCCCTCACTGATCACAGGCAGAGTGGCAGTGGACCCCCCCTTCCCCTTCACTGATCACAGACAGAGTGGCAGTGGACCCCCCCTTCCCCCTCACTGATCACAGACAGAGTGGCAGTGGACCCCCCCTTCCCCTTCACTGATCACAGGCAGAATGGCAGTGGACCCCCCCTTCCCCCTCACTGATCACAGACAGAGTGGCAGTGGACCTTGGGCACTTACCTCCTCACTAACTGGAGCGCCCGAATTGGACTTATATGGAGGATGTCTGTTTCACACCAATTCTGGATGGGCGAATGCGGTGGTAACGGGGGAAGTGCCGGTAATGTTGGATGTGCAGCCCATTAAGTCAATTTATATGCATGCAAATACATTTAAATGGTTGTCGGGCCCGTTTCCGGCATGGTTCCGATAATGACTATTTTCGGGCTTTGATAAAGGGGGAACCGGCGCGGAGGCGGGCGCGGATCGTGCTACTCGCCTCACGCCCAACTTTACCAAGTTTTCACGCCCGAAAACGGGCACAACACGATGGTAGAATCGGGCCCAGAGACACTGGTGGGAGAGAGAGAGAGAGCGATGCTACTGAACTATGAATCAGAGAGTTTACAGCTATGAGAACAGGATGTTTATAAGAGTCAGCTTTCTATTTAAAATAAGAAGATGAAACAGACAGAGGTTTTGGTGATTTATGAACTAAGGAGTCATCAAATCTGTTCTTGCAGCTGGAATTCCATTTGAATATGCCCAGAAGATTGAGATATAAAGAGATCGGAAGACACACGCTGATGTCACAGGATGAAGGGAATCTGTTGAAAGGCTAAGAGGTTGAATTGGACATGAATTTAAAAGGCTACATGTCTGCTCAGAGTGAGGTTTAATACAGCTTTCAGTTATGTTAACTGGTTGATGGGGAAAGAAACTTTTCTATAGTTTAGTGCATTAGTTGCCCCAATGTGGTTAGTCGACATTGATTTTAGTTTGCTTGTTACAATAAAAGTATTAAAACGTGAAATCTTGTGTGATCTTTTGCAGATGTCACTGAAAATTTCATATCTCTTTTTAAAAGTTATTAGTCTCTGCGGGGACAGTAACGTTGTTAATGTTTTAATGAAGGGAAACATGGGCAAGGAAATTTCACAAAACAAGCTCCCACTATCAGCAATGAGATAAGAAACCTGGTAATTACTAATTATTCTGTTTGATACTTGTAGAAGTGCACTACTGTCTTTAATTGTATATTTCATATGTGTGTGATTGACATAGCGTTAGACACTCTGGGGTGAACACATGAATGAACAATCCTTGTTTAAATCCATGAATGTCTGCTGTTGGTGACTCTTAAATTGACTGCACACTGTCTGTGTGGAGTCTGCATGTTCTCCCCGTGTCTGCGTGGGTTTCCTCCGGGTGCTCCAATTTCCTCCCACAGTCCAAAAATGTGCAGGTTAGGTTGATTGGCCATGCTAAATTGCCCCTTAGTGTCCCAAGATGTGGGTTAGGGGGATTAATGGGATCAATATATAGGCATTATGGGGATAGGGCCTGGGTGGAATGCTGTGTTGGAGAGTCGGTGTAGACACGATGGGCTGAATGGCCTCCTTCTGCACTGTACATTGAGGGTTTATCTCTCTCTCCTGCTTGTAACAAATGACTCCTGCTAGAATGTGGGAAATGGGCAAATATTGTATTAGATTCAGCTGTTAACAGCAGCATTAACCAGCCAGGCTCATGTCTGAAGGATCAGTGTGGTAAGAGAGGGTGGCTGTTAGAAGAGTCAGCACACATGGAATAGGAGGGAGAAAGAGGGGCACAATTAACCCAGCATAAATGCCTAATAATAACACTAATGAATGTAGTAAAGGGTCCTCCGCCTCATAGGAACATGAGAAATATGAGCAGAAGTAGGCCATATGTTCCTCCAGACTGTTTCACTATTTAGTCAGATCAAAGTTGATCTTATTCATTGAATCATGGAATCATAGAATCCCTACAGTACAGCAGGAGGCCATTCAGCCCATCGAGTCTGTACCAACAACAATCCCACCCAGGCCCGTAACACCACATATTTACCCCTCTAATCCCTCTAACCTACACATCCTGGGACACTAAGGGGCAGTTTAGCATGGCCAATGCATCTAACCCATACATCTTTGGACTGTGGGAGGAAACTGGAACACCCGGAGGAAACCCATGCAGACATGGAGAGAATGTGCAAACTCCACACAGACAGTGACCCAAGCCAGGAATCGAACCCAGATCCCTGGAGCTGTGAGGCAGCAGTGCTAACCACTGTGCTACTGTGGCGACCCCACTTTCCTGCCTGTTCTCATTAGAGATCCTAGTGTTGAATATACTCATAGATTGAACATGCACAGCTCCAGCGTTCCTGCTTTCTTCTCTGGGAATAGAGAATTCCAGAGCTTCACAACCCTCTCAGTGAAGAAATTTCTCCTCATCTCAGTCTTCATTAGACGACTCCTTATCCCGAGACTTCTCAGTTCTAAACGAGCAGGAAGCTGGGATGATGTAAGGTTAGGGGATGGACTCAAGGTTGTCAGGGTGAGGGTCAGTACTCCATCCACTGAAAGGCTGGTAATGGTAATCATAGAATCCCGACAGTGCAGAAAGAGGCCATTCGGCCCATCGAGTTTGCACTGACAACAATCCCACCCCAGGCCCTATCCCCGCAACCCCACTAATCCCTCTAACCTACACATCCCGGGACACTATGGGCAATTTAGCATGGCCAACCCACCTAACCCGCACATCTTTGGACTGTGGGAGGAAACCGGAGCACCCGGCAGAAACCCACGTAGACACACAAACTCCACGCAGACAGTGGCCCAAGCCGGGAATCGAACCCGGGTCCCCGGCGCTGTGAGGCAGCAGTGCTAACCACTGTGCCACTGTGCCGCCCAAATAATTTGTGTCAATTATTTCCAAATATTTATGACTAACAACAGATCCCTGAGCTCATGGAATCTATCCAATCACGGCTCAATCGGTTACCAGGGCTGGAAGCTAAAGATTATTTCACACCAACTTGCTCAAAAAGTTACATCTTACCTCAGATTAACGATTGCTTATCAATCCTTGGCTCTTACCCCTAAATTAAGATCTAATTTTAATTAAATAATGAATGTATCTTTATTTACTGTGATGTGTATTCACTTCCCAAGGATTCTGTCCTTCTTATCAGACTTTATTCCAGGCTCACCGCAAGATAAGCACCAATAGTGGTTCAAAACATGTTTTTCCACACACGGCCCCACAACTCTACAATGGGAATGTTTGTACTGAGCAACACTCCTGAACCTCAATTCCGATGAAACTGATTTGTGAAATGTGTGGGATGGGGCTGAGGACATCATTGGGCTTAGGTAAAGTTTATTTATTAGTCACAAGTAGGCTTACATTAACGCTGCAATGAAGTTACTGTGAAAATCCCCTAGTCGCCACACTCCGGCGCCTGTTCGGGTACACTGAGGGAGAATTTAGCGTGGCCAATGCACCCTAACCAGCACGTCTTTTGGACTGTGGGAGGAAATCAGAGCACCCGGAGGAAACCCACGCAGACACGGGGAGAACGTGCAGACTCCACACAGACAGTGGAGCTGTGAGGCAGCAGTGCTAACCACTGTGCCACCATGCTGTATTCCATGGCTGAATGGACCATAGACTCACTCAGAAAAGATGGTACCTTGAATGAGAAACCAGACAGAATCAAACTCAAGACGCTTCTAAAGAGAAAACAGCTCAAGGTGAAAGGTCGTTTCCAGGGGCAACAAGTCAAGAAGGAGGAGATTTGGAGTAGAAGGAAAAGTCAAGAGTAACATTTTATCACAGAAAGTGGAATAAGTTACCGAGGAAGGTCATTTGGAAAAGATAGAGGGAGATTTGCATTTATTTGCACCTTCAGACCATCTCAAACTGCTCTACAGCCAATGAGGTACTTGTGAAGCGTAGTCACTGTGTAATGTAGGAAACATTGTGCACAGCAAGCTCCCACAAACAATAAGCAAAATATCACGGACACTGGAATGTGAAACAAACAGCACATACTGGAAAAACTCAGCAGTTCTGGCAGCATCTGTAGGGAGAGAAAAAAGATTGAAAGTTTCGAGTCCATTTGACACTTCATAAGAATTAAAGAGTGGGAGAATGTGTTGGATATTAAACTGTTGCTGGGGGAGATTGCAACAAAAATGTAGCAAACTTAAGAACAAGAGACAGAAGTTCCAGGGTGATGGGGGTGTGGTTTGAATGGACGGCTTTTCAATTGAAACACAATATGGATGGGATATGAAAAAGAAAGAGGGGAGGGGGGCGCGGTTAAGATGATGGAGAAGAGTCACAGTCTAAAATTGGTGAACTCAACGTAACAAGCCAAATCGGAAGATGAGATGCTGCTTCTCCAGTGTTTGCGCTGAGCTTCATTGGAGCATTGCAGCAGGTCAAAGAAGGACATGTGGCCATGAGACCAAGATGCTGAGTTAAAATGGCACACAAGAGGAAGGTTGGGGTTACGCTTGCAGACTGAGCATAGATGTTCCACAAAGCTGTCACCCAGTCTGTATTTCGTCTCCCCAGTGTAGGGGAGGCTGCATTGAGAGCAGCAAATACACTAGACACAAATTGAAGGAAATGCAACTGAAACATTGCTTAACCTGGAAGGAATAGTTGGGGCTTTGAACGATGAGGAGGGAGGAAGTAAAGGGACGGGCGTTACACTTTCTGCGATTGCAGGGGAAGGTGCTGTGGGAAGGGAATGAAGAGTTGGGCGCGATGGACGATTGGACCAGGGTGTCACAGAGGGAGCGGTCCCTGTGGAATGCTGACAGGGCGGTGAGAGGAAGATGCTATTAGTGGTGGCATCATGCTGAAGTTGGCAGAACTAGTGGTGGATGATCCTTTGAACGTGGGGACTGATGCGGTGAAAAGTGATGCCGAGGGGGACCCAGTAATGTTCTGGGAAGGAGGGGTGGGGGGGTGAGGGTAGAGGTGCGGGAAATGGGTGGAACCCAGTTGAGTGCCCTGTTAACCATGGAGGGTGTGGAGGGGGGGCGGGGGTGGATCATCAGTGAAGGAGAAATGCAGACATGTCAGAAGTGGCATGAAGGTGGCATCATTAGAACGGAGATGGAGAAACTGGGAGAATGGAATGGAGTCCTTACGGAAGCAGAGTGTAAGGAGCTGTAGATAAGGTAGCTGTGAGAGTCAATGGGCTCGGAATGAATATTGGTGATCAGGGGAGGTGATGGCCTAATGGTATTATCATTGGACTATTAATCCAGAAACTCAGCTAACCCTGGGGACCCGGGTTCGAATCCCGCCACGGCAGATGGCGGAATTTGAATTCAATAAAACATATCTGGAATTAAGAATCTACTGATGACCATGAAACCATTGTCGCTTGTCAGAAAAACCCATCTGGTTCACTAATGTCCTTTAGGGAAGGAAATCTGCCGTCCTTACCTGGTCTGGCCTACATGTGACTCCAGAGCCACAGCAATGTGGTTGACTCTCAACTGCTGTCCAAGAGCAACGAGAGATGGGCAATAAATGCTGGCCAGCCAGCAATGACCATGTCCAACGAATGAATAAAGTAAAGAATGGAGGAGAAAAGACCAAGTGACCATGGAAAGAGTGAAAAGGAAAATCTTGGAGGCTTTCATGATGCTTATAGCTGGTAACAGCCTTTCCTGCCGCACTCACCTGTTCATTAGGTAACACCCAAGCACACTGCACAATGGCTGAACCCCTTGCTATATCTAGTTTCCCCTGTTACAAAGGAGACCTACCTTTTAACTTTGTATAGAGGTGGATTACTTCTGACTTCCTCGTCTATAGAACAACTTGCTCTTATACAGCAGAATCACAGAAAACTACAGTGCAGGAGAGGCCCTTTGGCCCATCGAGTCTGGACCAACGCATGAAATGTCCTGACCTGCTCACCTAATCCCACTTGCCAGCACTTGGCCCATAGCCTTGAATGTTATGGCGTGCCAAGTACTCATCCAGGTGCTTTTTAAAGGATGTGAGGCATCCCGCCTCCACCACCCTCCCAGGCAGCGCATTCCAGACCGTCACCACCCTCTGGGTAAAAAAGCACTTTAACATGGTAAAAATTCCCAGGTGCTTTAGAAAAGCATTTAACACTGAGACACATAAGGAGATGGGGACAAGTGTCTCATACCTATGGACCAGATCTGTACGTTATTCTGGGTAGATGAAGGAAGGTTGCCCACCTCAGGTGGAATTGCATCTTTCTCTTGCCCTCCTCTGATAATTCTCTTTCTCTAAAGCTTTGAGTGGCAAAGAAATCATCCCTTTTTTCAGAAATGCAGATGCAGGAAACAGATTCACAGCTGGCAGCAAGAGACTAGCAAAAAGAACAAGAAGCAAAAAAAACCCGTTAAAAATAGCTCATCCGAGCAAAGAAGAAACCAGCCATGAAAACACAGCATAACTGCTCTAAAAAACCGCAACAAACTAAATCCTGCAGCTTCAGGAAAGAGAATGCAACACCCTCCAAGAAGTTAACTCTCAATGATGAGATGGAACGGTGGCACAGTGGTTGGCACTGCTGCCTCATAGCGCCAGAGACTTTGGTTTCGATTTCTGGCTTGGGTCACTGTCGGCGTTGAGTTTGCATGGTTCTCCCCGTGTTTCCTCCCACAGTCCAAAGGTGTGCGGGTTAGGTGCATTGGACACTCTAAATTGCCCCTTATTGTCCCGGGATGTGTAGGTTAGAGGGATTAGTGGGGTAAATATGTGGGGTTAGGGGGATAGGGCCTGGGTAGGATTGTTATTGGTGCAGACTCGATGGGCTGAATGGCCTCTTTCTGCGTTGTAGGGATTCTATGAGACGGAGAACAGGAAAGAGATAGAGAATCTGGTGAACTGGTACGACGACAATAATCTCTCTCCTCAATGTCAGTAAAACGAAGGAGATTGTCATCGACTTCAGGAAGCGTAATGCAGGACATGCCCCTGTCGACATCAACGCGGAAGAAGTGGAAATGGTCGAGAGCTTCAAGTTTCTAGGTGTCCAGATCACCAACAACCCTGGTCCCTCCATACCGACGCTATGGTTAAGAAAGCCCACCAATGCCTCTTCTTTCTCAAGAGGCGAAGGAAATTTGGCAGGTCAGCTATGTCTCTCACCAACTTTTACAGATGCACCATAGGAAGCATCCTTTCTGGGTGTATCACAGCTTGGTGCGGCTCCTGCTCTGCCCAAGACTGCAAAAAGCTACAAAGAGTCATGAAGGAAGCCCAGTCCATCTCGCAAACCAGCCTCCCATCCATTGACTCTGTCTACACTTCCCGCTGCTTCAGAAAAGCAGCCAGCAAAATCAAGGACCCCATGCATCCTGGACATTCGCTCTTCCACCTTCTTCCATCGAGAAAAAGATACAAAAGTCTGAGGTCATATACCAGCCGACTCAAGAACAGCTTCTTCCCTGCTGCTGTCAGACTTTTGAATGGACCTACCTTACATTAAGTTGATCTTTCTCTACACCCTAGCTATGACTGTAACACTACATTCTGCATTCTCTCCTTTCCATCTCTATGTATGGTATGCTTTGTTTGTACAGCGCACAAGAAACAATACTTTCACTGTATACTAATACATGTGACAATAATAAATCAAATCAAATCAAGATCAGAGTGTGCCTTGGCTCCAGCGCCCATTGCTAAACGGCTCACAATAATGTCAAAGTATTGTGCATGGATACAAGACTTTCTCCTCAGTAATGAGAGTTTACATTGCATATTTACAAGTCAGAATCGTGAAATTGGAATCAGTCCTGATTTACAACCTACATCCCCAATTTCCTCGCTTTCCCAGTCTTGCCCACAATGAAATGATCATTTATTACTAGGATTTGTGCCTCATAGTCATCCGGAGTACCCCAGTCGGCACGGTGGCACAGCGGTTAGCACTGCAGCCTCACAGCGCCAGGGACCCGGGTTCGATTCCCGGCTTGGATCACTATCTGTGTGGAGTCTGCACGTTCTCCCCGTATCTGCGTGAGTTTCCTCCGGGTGCTCCGGTTTCCAACCCCCAGTCCAAAGATGTGCAGGCCAGGTGGATTGGCCGTGCCGAATCGTCCCTTAGGGTCCAAAGATGTGTAGATTAGATGGATTAGCCATGGTGAATGTGTGGGATTACGGGGAGAGGGCTTGGTTAAGTTGCTCTGTCGGAGAGTCAGTGCAGACTCGGTGGGCCGAATGGCCTCTCCTGCACTGTAGGGATTCTATGATTCAGTCCAGAATATTAAACAAAGGAATCTGCTTGATAGGCCTTTGCTGTTCCCAAAGTTGTGAATTTTCTTAACGCCAATAACTTTGGGTGCAAATGAAAGGGCAATATTTGAACAAGCATATGTGATTTTGTTTTCCCCTGTGTGGTTTCCCATCGCTTGGAAATCTATCTGAACTAAAACTGAGGATTCTGCTCCATTGAGGTTTTGGATGTTTTCAGTGTGCTCCTGCCAGTATCAGAGAACACTCCGCACATCTGGGGACAATTTAAACACAGCTGCCAACCTCACCACACAACCCAGAACTACTCCCAGTCAGAGAGCTTTACTTATTCACTGCTCATGAAGTGGGAAAAGTTATTCCATGAAACCTAACAGGTCGTATAGGCCCCTGAGCTTAAACCCACATCTCCCACTAAATATCGAGTTAATGATTTAGTTTAATGATTTTCAATCAGTTAGGGAATCAAGGATTATGGGGGATAAGGCAGGAAAATTGAATTGAGGATTATCATGCCAGATCAGTCATGATCTCAGTGAATGGTGGAACAGATTCGATGGGCTGAATGGCCTAATTCTGTTCCTACATCTTTGAGTCTCATGGCCTGGATTTTGCAATTGTAATGACGGTGAAAGGGTTCGCGGTCCCTATCGTTACTTGAGACAATTGACAGCAACTTCTGGTAACTGCTGGCACCAGAATGAAATTAACACCGGGGCAGGATTTTCCGACCGCACTCACCTCAAAACTGGAAAATCCCACCTGAGGTCAATGGATCTTTGCATGGTCCACCCCCCCCCCCCCCACCACCACCACCCCCCCCCCCACCCCCCACCCCCCACCCCCCCACCCCCCACCCCCCCACCCCCCACCCCCCACCCCCCCCCCCCCCCCCCCCCCCCCCCCCACCACCAGCTACGATTCCCGTGGTGGGCAGGACAGGTAAATTTCCCCCCTGGAATAATGAAATCGACAGCACAGAGATCACTAGGTCTTTGCGGAGAGCTTTCTTCAAGCTCAGCACTCTTCATGGAATCCCTACAGTACAGAATGAGGCCATTTGGCCCATCAAGCCTGTACCGACTCTCCATAAAGCATCTTAACAAGGTCTATCCCTGTAACCCCATGTATTTACCCTGCTAATCCCCCTAACCTACATATCTTTCACAGAATTTCACAGTAACTTCATTGCAGAGTTAATGTAAGCCTTACTTGTGACTAATAAATTAACTCTATCTCGGGACACTAAGAGGCAATTTAGCATGGCCAATCCACACTAAGGGGCAATTTAGCACGGCCAATCCACACTAAGGGGCAATTTAGCACGGCCAATCAATCTAACCTGCATATCTTTGGACTGTGGGAGGAAACCGGAGCACCCGGAGGAAACCCACGCAGACACGGGGAGAGGGTGCAAACTCCACATAATCACCCAAGGCTGGAATTGAACCTGGGTCCCTGGGGCTGTGAGGCAACCAGTGCTAACCACTATGCCACCCTCTTCTTCAAAGTAGCGCCATAGAAACTTTTCTATCCACCTGAGAAAGCAGACAGTTTAACATCTCATCTAAAAGACAGTGCCTCCAACAGCGCAGAACTCTGTGGGTATTGCATTGGAGTGTAAGCCTTCATTACAGTGCTTCATTCCTAGAGTGGGACTTAAACCCACAACCTTCTGGTTCAGGAGAAGAATGCCACCAACTGAGCAACAACTAACGGTGAAAGTTCAAGACCAACAAAATTCGAGTTGGCAAAGACACTGTTGACAAAGACACTTATGTCACCAGAGTTGAGACAGAGGTAGAGGCCGAGGCAGTTAATGTGGTGAAAAGAGAAGGATTGTTTTGTGTTGGAACGGATGTCAAAGACCAAGTTCATGGTTAAACACAACGTCAGAGCTTTTAATGCTTGGCTTAGCCTGAGAACACCTAATGCAGCGCACAGCCCGAGGTCAGGCTCTGGCTGGGAGCCTTTTAGACTTTGTGACTCAACTACTCATCGGGTTAACTGGTGGAGTCATTGCCAAAGTTGACTGGAAGGGTTTTATGTCAGATGACTTTAGGCTAGTGTTTGTGGTGTTCTGAATGGCTGTTAGCCAGCAGCATAAATTGCCCCGACTCAGCGCTAAATTCTAATTCTCAGCATTAACTCTCACATTGCAGGGAGAATGTGGAGGCTTTGGAGAGGGTGCAGAAGAGGTTTCCCAGCATGCTGCCTGGATTGGAGGGTGTGAGGAGAGGCTGGGCAAAGTAGGGTTGTTTTCTCTGGAGCAGCGGAGGCTGAGGGGAGACCTGATGGAAGCCTATACAATTATGAGAAGCGTAGATAGGGTTGACAGTCAGAACCTTTTTCCCAGAGTTGAAATGTCTAAAAC
Organism: Mustelus asterias; assembly: GCF_964213995.1. Lineage (NCBI taxonomy): Eukaryota > Metazoa > Chordata > Chondrichthyes > Carcharhiniformes > Triakidae > Mustelus > Mustelus asterias. The sequence goes on along the minus strand of NC_135813.1, from coordinate 95,248,131 downwards.
TAGGGGGAAAGCACTTAAGGTGAGAGGGGGAAAGTTCAAAGGAGATATGAGGGGTAAATATTTTACACAGGTGGGGAATTTTCCAGTCCCGCCCACCCACAGGAATTGTAACGGGCGGGACACAGACCATGCAACGGGCTGTTGACTCGGGTGGGATTTTCCAGCTTTGGGGTGAGCGCGGTTGGAAAATCGCACTGAGAGAGGTAAGTGTCTGGAACGTGCTGCCAGGGGTGGTGGTGGAGGCGGTTACGATAGGGACGTTTAAGCGACTTTTAGCTAAGCACATGAATATGCAAGGAATAGAGGGATATGGACCAAGGACAGGCAGAAGGGAGTAGTTTAATTTGGCGTCATGTTCGGCACAATATGGCCGAAGGGCCTGTTCCTGTGCCGTACTGTTCTATGTTCTATCTTCTAAGGCTGGTGTTGGGGGGGGTGGAAAGGGAGTGGGGGGTGTTACCATTTCACCCCGTCAATGGGAAGATTTCCTTTGCAGGTGACCCCGCTGACTCGGGAATGTTGGGAAAGTTGTACAGTGGGAAAATGTTCCTCAGTCCAGTGCTAAAAACACAAAGCACTCTTTTCTACCTGGCATTGTCTGCGATTGGCACAACGATGCACTATCAATCAAGCAACGACTGGTTTGTATGCAAGAACAAATAGGCTTTTATTCGCAAAAGACTTGGAGCACACCCATGCTGATGAACTGGTCCAGAGACTGAGGCAGGGGGTGGGGAGCAGTCACCTTTATACCTGGACCAGGGGGGAGGAGTCCCAGGCAGGGCCAGCAGGGGCATGCCCAGGCATGTCACACACACACACACACACACACACACACACACAGGCAATAAGCTTAACAGTGGTTTACCACACACAAAGATCAAGGTGCTTATGTCGCTCTGCTGTAGCCATGAATCGAAAAGATTCCATGGGCTGAAATCAAATGAGTCTCCCTGACGTACTTGGTATCAATGGGGAGAACAGGGCGAGGCACCCAGCATAAATACAACTATCCCAAAATAACCTCTCCATTCCTGCTCTCCTTCCCTGCTTGGAACCTAATGTTTATGAAGTTGAAGGAACCACATTTGTCAGCGTTATTCCTTGAAAGGCAAACTGAAGGCGTTTTAAACAGCCTGTCTTATTGGATGAATTCCTTCTCGATGGTTTCCCCTCATGGTAACCCTGATGTGGAAGTGGAGCCAATAGGGGGAATGTTAACCTTACCGTTACGGCAGGAAAGCCATGGGATCGGATGGAAATATTTTTTACATCAATACGAGGTTCCAGTCAATTCAGTGAGGTTATAATCCAGAAGGGTTAAAACATGCACTGCCCCAATTCACATCAGCGTCTCATCCGGAAGTTTGGATGAAAATTACCCCCATTTTCTCAACATTCGACATGAATTCAAAGCTTTTCATGTTTCCATTTTCTTCAGTAAGGTGTGGACTCCTGGTCTTAATGGGTGGGCGGGATAGGATCCGGGGAGGTGGAGATGGATCATCCACTCAGCACCTCTGCCTGAAGATGGCTGCAAATGCTTCAGCCTTGCCCTGTGCCCTGATGTACTGGGCTCCCTCATCAGAGTGGATGGAGATGTTTGTGGAGCCTTATCCTCCGGTTAATTAATCAATTATCCAACACTATTTGTAACTGATGTGGCAGGATTGCAGAGCTTAGTTCTGATCTATTGGCTGTGTCTAAAGCATGATGTGGAGATGCCGGCGTTGGACTGGGGTAAACACAGTAAGAAGTCTCACAACACCAAGTTAAAGTCCAACAGGTTTATTTGGTAGCACAAGCCACTAGCTTTCGGAGCGCTGCCCCTTCATCAACATGATGATCACTCACCTGATGAAGGGGCAGCGCTCCGAAAGCTTGTGGCTTGTGCTACCAAATAAACCTGTTGGACTTTAACCTGGTGTTGTGAGACTTCTTACTGTGTGTCCAAAGCATGCAGCTTCTGCTGTTTTGCGCGCATGTAGCCCTGTGTTGTAGCTTCACTAGGTTGGCATCGCATTTTTAGGTTTTCTTCATGCTGTTCGTGGAGTGCTTTTCTGCACTTCTCATTGAATTAAGGCTGATCTCCTGGCTTGGTGGCACTGGTAGAGTGGGGGATATGCCAGGCCATGAGGTTACAGATTGTGGTTACGACTCTGCTGCTGCTGAATCCTTGTGGATTTTTTAAAAAATCATGTGGGACATGGGCGTCGCTGGCTGGCCGGCATTTATTGCCCATCCCTAGTTGCCCTTGAGAAGGTGGTGGTGAGCTGCCTTCTTGAATCGCTGCAGTCCACGTGCTGTGGGTTGACCCACAATGCATTTAGCAATGGATTCCAGGATTTTGACCCAGTGACTGCGATATAATTCCAAGTCAGGATGGCGAGTGGATTGGAGGGGAACTTGCAGGTGGTGATGTTCCCATTTATCTGCTGCCCTTGTCCTTCTAGATGGAAGTTGTGTGTTTGGAAGGTGCTGTCTAAGGATGTTTGGTGAATTGCTGCAGTGTCTCTTGTGGATAGTACACACTGCTGCTACTGAGCATCGGTGGTGGAGGGAGTGGATGTTTGTAGATGTGGTGCCAATCAAGTAGGCTGCTTTCTCCTGCATGGCGTCAAGCTTCTTGAGTTGGAGCTGCACCCAGTTTGAAACTGCTTGCATCTGTTCTGAATCTATCCAATGCAGCCGGGGATAGTGCCACACGACATGGGTGGAGCATGTTCTTAATGTGAAGACAGAACTATGTCTCCACAAGGACCGTGCGCTATTCACCCCTATCAATACAGCCATATACAGCTGCATCTGTGCCGGGTAGATTGGTGAGGATGATTTTGTTTTAGTAAGTCCGAGAACCTATCAGTAACCTGCTACTTGTCACATCAGGAAGATAGACTGCGATGGACATGTGTTTGTGAAGCAAGGGAGCTGGATAGGGGTCAGAGGCTTTGTTTCATCAAGGACTGGAGCGTGTGGGTGAGTTCAGGGTAAACGTTACACAGTAGAAATTCTCGAAACAGAAAAGCAAGCTGTCAGGAAAAAGAACAGCCTGAACCAAACGGTTATAATTATCTTACTCTGACAATGGGATATCAGTGAAAAGGTCCGCGATTGTGACTTTGAAATGTTGCAGTGTGAATGACCAGCGCAATCACTGATATTTCACAAATACTTGTCTCTGGGGAAAGTGAGTCAGAGACCAAAAACCAACTGGATGATGTGGGAATTATTCCTGGGATCAGACTGTTACACCCTGGGTTCGATTCCTGGCTTGGGTCACTGTCTGTGTATCTCTCTGACCTTCTCCCTGTGTCTGTGTAGGTTTCCTCCGGCTGCTCCGGTTTCCTCCCACAGTCCAAAGATGTGTGGGTTAGATTGATTGGCCGTGCTAAATTGCCCCTTAGTGTCCTGTGATGCATAGGTTAGAGGGATTAGCGGGGTAAATATGTGGGAATAAGGCGTGGGTGGGATTGTTGTTGGTGCAGATTCGATGGGCCAAATGGCCTCCTTCTGCACTGTAGAGATTCTATGTAATCTGTGTGAGGAAATGGGCATGATAAAAAGCAGAACAAGTAATCAGGAGGCTAGCAATTTCTTTTGTTAAATTTTATATCCCCTCATATCTTGGCCAATATTCACTCCTCCCTTAACCAGCATCACTGCAACATTATTCCTCCACTCGCTGTTTGTGGGATCTTGCTGTGTACAGATTGGTTGCCCCGCTTGTCCACAGAGCAGTGTGGACAAAAACGTTACATCTACAGCTCTTCACAGTATCTGTCAGCTATCAGGAGGAGTGGAAGATTTTTTCCCCCCTTCCCTTTCTGCAGGAAGCTGTCATTTTTGGGAAATGTGAAAAAGGAGAACGTGTTTCTCTGCCGAAATATCTGAGTCAGACTAATACTGTCTCAGTCTGCCAGAGCTGGTCCCAGCAGCACATTACATCCAGCGTCACAAACAACGGTAATAGCGCAGGCGGCATTTAGTGCAGTAACCTATTTCTACAGGCAGTATGTCCCAGTTAAGTGCCAGCTGCATTAGTCTTTTTCTACAGGAATATATAAAAATGGGAATTGAATGTTCTAAATTCATCTTGGCATAATTCACACCTGCTTATTCATCCTCCAGGCCCCAAGAGGGCGATGGCGACCATGGACCTCCACTGGGTTAGTCCAGAGATGAGGGGTGTTGATTATGAGGAGAGACTGAGCAGATTGGGTTTGCATTTGTTGGAATTTAGAAGGCTGAGGGGGGAGCTTATAGAGACCTATAAGATAATGAAGGGGCTGGATAGGGTAGAGGTGGAAAGATTCTTTCCACTTAGAAAGGAAACTAGAACTAGAGGGCACAGCCTCAAAATAAAGGGGGGTCAGTTTAGGACAGAGTTGAGGAGGAACTTCTTCTCTCAGAGGGTGGTGAATCTCTGGAATTCTCCGCCCACTGAAGTGGTGGAGGCTACCTCGTTGAATATGTTTAAATCACGGATAGATGGATTCCTGATCGGTAAGGGAATTAGGGGTTATAGGGATCAGGCGGGTAAGTGGAACAGATCCACTTCAGATCAGCCATGATCTTATTGAATGGCGGGGCAGGCTCGAGGGGCTAGATGGCCTACTCCTGCTCCTATTTCTTATGTTCTTATCGTTGTGCTTGGCAAAGCTTTGCAGTGGTTTGCAGTAGCCTTCTGCAGTGTGTCTGACCAGGAAACTCTTACCGGCTGCCATCAGGCACATTGGACAGGTTTACAGGCTTATAATCAACCTGTTTTCCACTCTATGAACACAATGGCTTAGTGGAGAGGTGATAGCCTAGTGGTCTGATCGCTAGACTATTAATCCAGAAACTCAGCTAATGTTCTGGGGACCCAGGTTCGAATCCCGCCACGGGAAAATATCTGGAATTAAGAATCGACTGATGAAGATGAAACCATTGTTGATTGTCAGAAAAACCCATCTGGTTCACTAATGTCCTTCAGGGAAGGAAATCTGCCATCCTTACCTGGTCTGGCCTACACGTGACTCCAGAGCCACGGCAATGTGGTTGACTCTCAACTGCCCTCTGAAATGTCCTAACAATAAAGGCGGCCCCAGCTAGTGATGCCAATGTCCCACGAATGAATGAAAAAAAACCCTCTATGGCCTGAAGTGGGATGATGTGGAGATGCCGGCGTTGGACTGGGGTAAACACAGTAAGAAGTCTCACAACACCAGGTTAAAGTCCAACAGGTTTATTTGGCAGCACAAGCTTTTGGAGCGCTGCTCCTTCTTCAGATGAGTGGAAACCATCATGAGTAGGGATGCCACCATGGAACCACAAGACCTCCTGATTATTTATAAGTATTCCCCATTCCAATGCACCTTTACACAGCTGCTTATTCACAAATACGCATCCACTGGGAAATTCATTTATGGATTTGTTGTTAAAAGTAACTTTTCGAAAGCTTTCCCGAGTGGTCACAGGCACATATGCTGTTACATAGAGGAATTTATATGGGGCAGTTAGTGAAAATCCCCGAGTCACCACAATCTGGTGCCTGTTCGGGTACACTGAGGGAGAATTTAGCACGGCCAATACACCCTAACCAGCACGTCTTTCAGACTGTGGGAGGAAACCGGAGCACCCGGAGGAAACCCACACAGACACGGGGAGAACGTGCAGACTCCGCACAGAGAGTGACCCAAGCCGGGAATGGAACCCGGGTCCCTGGCGCTGTGAGGCAGCGATGCTAACCATTGATTCCATTCTCTCAGGAAGATCTTCCCAACAAAACTATCACCTGTCAAGGATGGCTCCATATAATACACATCTGGGTGCCGAAAACACTGTTTTATCTTTGGTCACAGCAGGAGTTAGTTCCAAGAGAGAGGTTAGACCATGATGCGTGTGGACTTGGACTCCTTATTGTTAGCCATGTTTCAGTGGTTACACTCTCGCTTGAGTCGGAGGTTGCACTGACAGAGAGATTGCCATATGTACGGCCGAGATCCCTTTCTGTCCTCTCAGGTGAACATCAAAGGTCCCATGGCCCTGTTTTGAGGATGAGCAGTTGGAGTTCTTCCTGCTGTTCTGTCCAATGTTCAACCTACATGATTAAATAAAATGAGCTGGTCACATTGTTTCTTTGTGGGAGCTTGCTGTGTACAAATTGGCTGCTAGATACATTACACCAATGGCTACATTTCAAAGGGACTTCATTGGCTGCAAAGTCCTTTGGGATATCCTGAGCTGTGAATAGTTCCTTAAAAATGTAAGTTCGTTCATTCAGTTATTCTTCTTTTGATTCCTTGCCATTTAGTCCATTCACTTCCTTTACAAATCCCGATCCCATTCCAAGCAATCTATCCCCAGATATTCTGAGACATCGGTGACACGGTGGCACAATGGTTAGCACTGCTGCCTCACAGCGCCAGGGACCCGGGTTCCATTCCCGGCTTGGGTCACTCTCTGTGCGGAGTCTGCACGTTCTCCCCGTGTCTGTGTGGGTTTCCTCCGGGTGCTCCGGTTTCCTCCCACAGTCTGAAAGACGTGCTGGTTAGGGTGTATTGGCCGTGCTAAATTCTCCCTCAGTGTTACCCGAACAGGCACCAGATTGTGGCGACTCGGGGATTTTCACGGTAACTTCATTGCAGTGTTAATGTAAACCTACTTGTGACACTAATAAATAAACTGTAGATATTCTTCCGCATTTTATTAACTATTATTTATTTTCTGTATATCTGCCCCATATAAATTCCTCTATGTAACAGCATATGTGCCTGTGACCAGCCCTCTCCCACAGGCAGGTGTGTGGTCAGGGGGTGTTTTTCTCTCCATAGGGCACAGATGTTCCATTTTACATCACTGGTGACACAGCAGATGCTACAGAGTCAGGGTTTGCCGTGCTGCTCACAGAAGACATTGTTCTCCATTAACCCCAACCTGTCTAAAAGGTCAGCTTTCAATATTGGACCCCAGTCCCATTGCTGTTTGGTGCCCCCTGGTGCCTCACCTGAGTGCTCCTGTCTGCAGAACTGAGTTATACAGTCGCTGAAGGTGGTTCATTTCATACAATCAGAGACTCCGTAGAGTGCAGAAGCAGGCCATTCGGCCCATCGAGTCTTCACTGACCCACCTTTTAAAAACTTTTATCCAGGCCCTATCTCGATGTATTTACCCCGCGAATCCCCCTGAATCGCACATAGAATCTCTAGTGCAGGAGGAGGCCATTCGGCCCATCAAGCCTGCACCAACAACAATCCCACCCAGGCCCTATCCCCATGTATTTACCCTGCTAATCCTCCTGATACTAAGGGGCAATTTAGCATGGCCAATCAACCTAACCTGCACACCTTTGGAGTATGGGGACAAACCAGAGCATCCGGAGGAAACCCACGCAGACACGGGGAGAACATGCAAACTCCACACAGACAGTGACCCCAGGCTGGAATTGAACCCGGGTCCCTCGCAGCAGTGCTAACCACCGTGCCGCCCCAAATCTGAGTGATGTGACAATCACATTGCGGTCTCCACAGAGAGGGCAGCGAGTCTTGTAGCTCAGACCCTGCCTCTGCCCACTCCAGGACTTGTTGGTCACGGAATAGCACAGGCAGGTCAGGGCGTGATGGTGCCAGTCCCCCAGCCTGCATAAAGGGGGAGAGAAATCTGGCAAAAACCATCCACCGAATCCAAAGGTTAGGAATGGGTGGAGCGGGTGATCAGGCTGCGCTCTACCAGGTAATGTGGGAAAAAGGAGGGAGAGAGAGTCTTCACAGACCAAAAGAGAAAACGCTGGAAAATCTCAGCAGGTCTGGCAGCATCTGTAAGGAGAGAAACGAGCAGACGTTTCGAGTCCAGACGACCCTTTGTCAAAGAGAGTCTTCACAGACTGGGACTGAACCTTTACAGGAGCAATCAGTCTGCGTGGTGGGAGGCTCAGTTTTAAAGGGGTTGCCTTCAAGGAATAAATATCTGGCTAGCTTTTATTCATGCATTCACCACACAAGCAGCCCATCAGTCAGTGTAGCAACGTCTCAGTGTATTTTTCTAACAATCCTGTCATCCTCCTTATACAATAGATCAAATACTCAATGCTGCAGAGACCTTCTCTTTGAGGAGGGGTTGAGCAGCAAGATTCCCTCTCTTTAAAACCCCAGACTCCCTGGTAAAAGGATTGGATCTATTTTATTATTCTAACCAACTTGCGCTCCAGATCACAATCTCGTTTCCTGTGTACAAGCCCCCACCCCATCCACCTCCCCTCCCCCCCTCACCCCTCGCCCTCACTCTCTCTGAGGCAAACTGAGCATTTCTAAACATTTATATGTTTGAGGGGAAAGAATGCTCCGTAGAATAAATACACAGTGGCTGTCAAAATAGAACTGGAATTCCGACAATCGGCCGCTGATGCACAAAGGGGGCTCCCAGGAACTGTCCCCAGACTATCACTTGTCCAAGTTCGAGGCTGAGATTCAGAGGGAAGAAGGGGTCGGTAGGGAGGACGGGGGGGGGGGGGGGGGGGGGGGGGATTTAGGGAAACGTTTGGGGGTTGCAACACTACTGTTGCCTTCAGTTTGGTGAAAGGCTCTCAGTGGGGAAAATGGACATGTTTGTAACTGTGTGGGCAGCAGCACAGCCAGTGTTTCTTTTCCAGAGTTTAATGCAGTTGGTCAGTTAAAGAGACAGTGTACCCGGCTCGGCTGGGCGTGATTTGATTTATTTGATTTATTATTCTCACATGTATTAGTGTACAGTGAAAAGTATTGTTTCTTGCGCGCTATACAGGCAAAGCATACCGTTCATAGAGAAGGAAACAAGAGGGTGCAGAATGTAATGTTACAGTCATAGCTAGGGTGTACAGAAAGATCAACTTAATTCAAGGGTAAGCCCATTCAAAAGTCTGACAGCAGCAGGGAAGAAGCTGTTCTTGAGTCGGTTGGTACGTGACCTCAGACTTTTGTATCTTTTTCCCTACGAAAGAAGGTGGGATAGAGAGTGTCCGGGTGAAAACCCCGTGGTATTATTCCGTAGAAGAGCATGGACGTCATTCCCAGCCTCCTGGTCCCAAATTTATCCCTCAATCAAAATCCCGAAATCAGATCCTGCTGTCAGTATCCCGCTTGCTATCCATAGGAGTTTGCTACGTACAAATTGGCTGCTGTATTTTCTACATGACAAAAATCACCTCAGAAAGTACATCATTGGCTGTAAAGTGTTTTGAGACGTCTGGTGGTGATAAAAATGTGACATAAATCCATTCCCCCCATCCTTCCTGTAATGTTTAAGTTTAAAGTTTATTTATTAGTGTCTCAAGAAGGCTTACACTGCACTGAAACGATGTTACTGTGAAAATCCCCTAGCTGCTGGAGTGATAAATATTGAGTGGACAATGCTCCTGTCATCAAAATAACAGCGGGGAATCTTTTGCAAGGACCTAACGGATCAGATAAGGAGGGGGTGGGGGCTGGGTTTCACATCTCAATTGAACGACAACAGCTCTGAGAGTACTGCACACCCTCTGTGTACCACACTCTCTCTATCCTGTGTACCACACTCCCTCCGTACTGTACTGTGTATTGCACTCTCTCTGTACTGTAGTGTACTGCACTCTTTGTACTGCATTGTGTACTGCACTTTCTGTACTGTACTGTGTACCACACTCTCTCTGTACTGTACTGTGTACCACACTCTCTCTGTACTGTACTGTGTACCACACTCTCTCTGTACTGTACTGTGTACCACACTCTCTCTATCCTGTGTACCACACTCCCTCCGTACTGTACTGTGTATTGCATTCTCTCTGTACTGTACTGTGTATTGCATTCTCTCTGTACTGTACTGTGTACTGCACTCCCTCTGTACTGTACTTTGTACTGCACTCTTTGTACTGCATTGTGTACTGCACTTTCTGTATTGTACTGTGTACCACACTCTCTCTGTACTGTACTGTGTACCACACTCCCTCTGTACTGTACTGTGTACCACACTCTCTCTGTACTATACTGTGTACTTGCACTCTCTCTGTACTGTACTGTGTACCACACTCCCTCTGTACTGTACTGTGTACCACACTCTCTCTGTACTATACTGTGTACCACACTCCCTCTGTACTGTACTGTGTACCACACTCTCTCTGTACTATACTGTGTACTTGCACTCTCTCTGTACTGTACTGTGTACCACACTCTCTCTGTACTATACTGTGTACCACACTCTCTCTGTACTATACTGTGTACCACACTCTCTCTGTACTGTACTGTGTACCACACTCCCTCTGTACTGTACTGTGTACCACACTCTCTCTGTACTATACTGTGTACCACACTCCCTCTGTACTGTACTGTGTACCACACTCTCTCTGTACTATACTGTGTACTTGCACTCTCTCTGTACTGTACTGTGTACCACACTCCCTCTGTACTGTACTGTGTACCACACTCTCTCTGTACTATACTGTGTACCACACTCCCTCTGTACTGTACTGTGTACCACACTCTCTCTGTACTATACTGTGTACTTGCACTCTCTCTGTACTGTACTGTGTACCACACTCCCTCTGTACTGTACTGTGTACCACACTCTGTACTATACAGTGTACTTGCACTCTGTACTGTACTGTGTACCACACTCCCTCTGTACCATACTGAGTACTGCACTCGAAGTGCAGTCTCTGGTGGGACTTGACAGTGGCACAGCGGTTAGCACTGCTGCCTCACAGCGCCAGGGACCTGTGATCGATTCCCGGCTTGGGACACTGTCTGTGTGGAGTCTGCATGTTCTCCCTGTGTCTGGGTGGGTTTCCTCCGGGTGCTCCAGTTTCCTCCCACAGTCTGAAAGACGTGCTGGTTTGGTGCATTGGCCGTGCTAAATTCTCCCTCGGTGTACCTGAACAGGCACCGGAGTGTGGGGTGACTAGGGGATTTTCACAGTAACTTCCTTGCAGTGTTAATGTAAGCCTATTTGTGACACTAATAAATAAACTAAAGAGAGGAGATGTGATTGAAGCTACTCAGTCGTGGCAGCAGCAGGAAGTCAGCCCTGAATGGTCAAGACTGCAGATTTGGTCTGATTTTCCATAATTCCCTGAGTGACGGTCAGGAGATTGTGTCACCTGTACTGTGCGATTAGAGAAACCAGAACAAGCTCTGAGCTTCTGCTGTGGCCGCGCAATGCAGATTATAACCAAACTCTTCAGCAATTACTGAGGGAACAAATGATGTGGAGATGCTGGTGTTGAACTGAGGGGGGGCACAGTAAGAAGTCTCACAACACCAGGTTAAAGTCCAACAGGTTTATTTGGAAGCACGAGCTTTCAGAGCGCTGCTCCTTCATCAGGTGAGAAGCTCAAAACAAAAGATTTGCATTTATTCAACACCCTTCAGAACCTCCAGTCCAAGTCACTGCTGTAATGTCGGAAATACAGCAACCAATTCACTCACAGAGGCTCCCACAAACAGAAATGTGATAATAATCAGACACTGTCCTCTGTTTTTTGTGAAGGAAAATATAGGCCAGCTCACCGGGGATTACTCCACTGCCCCTCCTCAAAGTAATGCCATGGGGATCTTTCACGTCCGGCTGAGAGGGATGGCAGGGCCTTATTTTAATGATTCATCTGAAAGACAGATCCTCCAATAGTGCAGCATTCCCTCAGCACGGCACTGGAGTGCTCAGGTGCACTTGAACCCACAGCCTTAAAATGATAGAGTCCCTACTGAGCAGAAGGAGGCCATTCGGCCCATCGAGTCTGCACCAACAGCAATCCCACCCAGGTCTATACCCGTAACCCCACATATTTACCCTGCTAATCTCCCTGACATTAGGGTCAATTTAGCACGGCCAATCAACCCAGCCCGCACATCTTTAGACTGTGGGAGGAAACTGGAGCACCCGAGGAAACCCATGGCGACACGGGGAGAATGTGCAAACTCCACACAGACAGTGACCCAAGGCCAGAATTGAACCTGGGTCCCTGACGCTGTGAGGCAGCAGTGCTGACCACTGTGCCACCGTGCCGCCCATGACTCAGAGGCCAGAATGCTACCAACTGAGCCACATCTAACTCCCTGCTGCGCTATAAGATGATATGTTTGTTTCTAAGCGCAAACATTCATCCTTGTGGCTGATGGTGACTGTTCCTTCAGTTTTCTTCTCAGTTTCGATGTTACCTGGGGATTTATCGCTTCTCAAATGTGCCCATGAGAGGGCGACATTGTACACAAGATGACCCAAGGCAGATTAGGATAGGAAAGAACAGCCTTGCATCCTGGCATCCACGACCTGAATCAGAAATGAATTACTCTCGATGTGAGTGGGGTACAGTAAATCTGTGACACTGGTTTGAGAGGAGGTGGAGCAGCCTCTGGGAGTAAAGCAAGAGCAGTTCCACATGGGTCAGTGATTCTAAATGTTCCGAAGGTGATAGGTTACTTAATGTGTTGACAAATCAGGAATTAATGTTTCCACTCTTTTTGTTGAAAGCTCAGATTGCTATTGTGTGCATTGCAGTGTCGATCTGGGTGCATTAGAGTGCTTTATTTGGAGCTTGGTGAGTGAGGGAGTTTTAAGTATTTATTTAATTTAAGGGTTAATTTCTATGTGAAGTAAAGTTTATTAGTCACAAGTAAGGCTTACATTAACACTGCAATGAAGTTACTGTGAAATTCCCCTGGTCGCCACACTCCGGCACCTGTTCAGGTCAATGCACTTGACAAGCACGTCTTTCAGACTGTGGGAGGAAACCGGAGCACCCAGAGGAAACCCACGCAGACATCGGGAGAACATGCAGACTCCGCACAGTGACCCAAGCCAGGAATCGAACCCGGGTCCGTGGCACCGTGAAGCAGCAGTGCTAACCACTGTTAGTCCAGCCTTTTCTTTAATTTAAAACTCCACTGCGTGGAGTTTGTACATTCTTCCCGTGTCTGCGTGGGTTTCCTCCGGGTGCTCCGGTTTCCTCCTACACTCCAAAGATGTGCGGGTTAGATGGATCGGCCATGCTAAATTATTCCTTAGTGTGAGGGGGACTATCTAAGGTAAATGGGGACAGGGCCTGGGTGGGATTGTGGTCGGTGCAGACTCGATGGGCCAAATGGCCTCCTGCACTGTAGGATCCTATGATTCTATGATCAGCAGTTAACTAAAAGTTTCTCCTTAGGTTGGGAGAGGTGGAGCTTTCATCCCAGTTTGAAAACGGGTATACAGGCTCTGCTTGGAGTGGCGGCTAGTTAATTAGTTAACCGGTTCAAACTGATTCTCAGATGCTGGAACCAGGGAACAGAAAAGCAGGCTTTCTTCAGTGTTGTCCTGACTGCACCGACGTGGTGCCTTGGACTGCATTAGAGTGCTTAGGCTGGAGTTTAGCGAGTGAGCGAGTGAGTGAGCGAGTGAATGAGTGAGTGAGTGAGTGAGTGAGAGTGAGTGAGTGAGCGAGCGAGTGAGTGAGTGAGCGAGTGAGTGAGCGAGTGAATGAGTGAGTGAGTGAGTGAGTGAGCAAGCAAGCGAGTGAGCGAGCGAGCGAGTGAGCGAGTGAGTGAGTGAGTGAGCAAGCAAGCAAGTGAGAGAGTGAGTGAGCGAGTAAATGAGTGAGTGAGTGAGTGAGTGAGCAAGCAAGCGAGCGAGCGAGTGAGTGAGTGAGTGAGTGAGTGAGTTTGATGAAGAGGGGAAAGAGACCATCCTTTCATTTTCTTCTAACCTCAGCCTCCAGCAGCTGGCTCTCACTTTGCTGAGGAGAAATCCATAAACCAGCAGGAGTTCAGAGAGAGACAGTGGGCCCATAAACCAGCAGGAGTTCAGAGAGAGACAGTGGGCCCATAAACCAGCAGGAGTTCAGAGAGAGACAGCGGGCCCATAAACCAGCAGGAGTTCAGAGAGAGACAGCGGGCCCATAAACCAGCAGAGCGAGAGCCGCCAGTTTATGGTCAAAATCTAAAGTCATAGAGTCATACGCTGGAATTTTACTGCCCCGCCTGCCACAGGAATCGGAGCGGCCGAGGGGCGGAGAATGGGAAAGTCCACTGACCTCGGGCGGGATTTTCCAGTCTCTGGTTGAGCGAGGCCATAAAATCCAGCCCATAGAGTCATCGAGGTTTGGCATCACTGGAGTCCGGGATTGATTGGTAAATATAGGATCCCTCCCTATTATAGCCGGCATCGGGCACCTCCTCAATCACTGGCATCGGTGCCCCCCCACCGCACATGAAGCGAACTCCCACTATGGGATTGCCGACAGGCCCTGCCCTCTGGAGGCCCCACTCCGTGTGCCCCCCTCCCCCGGGGGGCCCTGCCCCTCCAGGCCCCACTTCTAACAGGATCCACCCCCCACCGAACAGGTACTGGAGGGAGAGGAGGTTCCAGGGGTCGGGGTGAAGGCCAGAATCTCTCTTGCTGGAGGTAAGGAATAACATTGGTCGGTGTAGAGTATAGACCACTAGTGAAGGGATGTAGAGAAATGACAGAGAGGTGCAAGAATTACAGAGTCATTATAATGAGGGACTTCAATTATTCAGATATAGACTGGGATAGGAATAGTGCAAAGGGACAAGAAGGACAAGAGTTCCTGGAGAATGTTTAGGATAATTTTCTGCAGCAGAATGTTTCTGGTCCAAGGAGAGGGAAGGCACTGGTGGACCTTATTCTGGGCAATGAGTTCTCCCAAGTGGATCAAATATCAGTGGGAGAACTTTGAGGGGACAGTGACCATTGTATCATAGGGTTTAGGTTGGCACTGGAATTGGGGAAGGAACAATCCAGAGCAGGGATAATTAATTAGGGAAAGCCAACTTCGATGGGATGAGAATGAATCGGAGTTGAGTAAATTGGAATCAGATGTTGGCAGAAAAGACGGTTGCTGAATATTGGGCCATTTTCAAAGGGATGGTATTGCAGGTAATACAAAGAACAAAGAACAAATGACAATACAGCACAGGAACAGGCCCTTCGGCCCTCCAAGCCCGCGCCGCTCCCTGGTCCAAACTAGACCATTCTTTTGTATCCCTCCATTCCCACTCCGTTCATATGGCTGTCTAGATAAGTCTTAAACGTTCCCAGTGTGTCCGCCTCCACCACCTTGCCTGGCAGCGCATTCCAGGCCCCCACCACCCTCTGTGTAAAATATGTCCGTCTGATATCTGTGTTAAACCTCCCCCCCCTTCACCTTGAACCTATGACCCCTCGTGAACGTCACCACCAACCTGGGGAAAAGCTTCCCACCGTTCACCCTATCTATGCCTTTCATAATTTTATACACCTCTATTAAGTCTCCCCTCATCCTCCGTCTTTCCAGGGAGAACAACCCCAGTTTACCCAATCTCTCCTCATAACTAAACCCCTCCATACCAGGTAACATCCTGGTAAACCTCCTCTGTACTCTCTCCAAAGCCTCCACGTCCTCCATGTCCGGGTATATTCCCTGAAGGGAAACAGAGGGACAAATAAATCTAGAGCAGCCTGGATTACAAGAGTGGTAAAGGTGACAATGAAATGGAAGAAGTGCGCGTGTGACAGACGTCAGGTAGAAAATACATTCGATTTGATTTATTGTTGTCACATGTCCTTCTCTGCCCAAGACCACAAGAAACTACAAAGGGTCGTGAATGAAGCCCAGTCCATCACTTAAACCAGCCTCCCATCCATTGACTCCGTCTACACTTTCCACTGCCTCAGAAAAGCAGCCAGCATTATCAAAGACCCCGCACACCCCGGACATTCTCTCTTTCACCTCCTTCCATTGGGAAAAAGGTACAAAAGTCTGAGGTCACGTACCAACCGACTCAAGAGCAGCTTCTTCCCTGCTGCTGTCAGACTTTTGAATGGATCTACCTCGCACTAAGTTGATCTTTCTCTACACCCTAGCTATGACTGTAACACTACATTCTGCACTCTCTCCTTTCCTTCTCTATGAACGGTATGCTTTGCCTGCATAGCTTGCAGAAAACAATACTTTTCACGGTATACTAATACATGTGACAATAATAAATCAAATCAAATCATGTATTGGGATACAGTGAAAAGTATTGCCCACTCTACAGAAATAGCATACAGTTCATAGAGTACATAGGGGAGAAGGAAAGGAGAGGGAGCAGAATATAGTATTGCAGTTACAGAGAAAGAACAGCTTAATCTATGGTAGGACCATTCAAAAATCATGAAGGCAGCAGGGAGGAAGCTGTTTTTGAGTTGGTTGGTACGTGTTTTCAGACTTTTGTATCTTTTTCCTGACTGGAGAAGGTGGAAGAGATAATGCCCGGGGTATGTGGGGTTCTTGATTATGCTGGCTGCTTTTCCGAGGCAGCGGGAGGTGGACCGAGTCAATGGGTGGGAGGCTGGTTTGCCTGATGGACTGGGCTATGTTCACGACCCTCGTTCACTTTCTGAAGGGAATGAGATAAATACTCGAAGGGGGGGGGGGAATAAAACGTTGAAGAATTATGGGGGAAGAGCCTCCTAATATGATTGGCCTCCTCCTTTCCTGTTTGATTTGATGACTATCACACACATTCACAACAGGAGACGTGTCACCTTCTCGGATAACCCAGTGTGAGGATAGATCAAAATGGTGGTGATTTGGAACGGTGCTGGTGGTGACTCATGGGGTAAAAAAGGTATCATTCCTATTTTTACTGTTCTCACTCACGCATCATCTTTTCCCCGATGACACCTTGTATGTTAAATTAAAAGTAAGCTAACAACTCTCACAGGAAGTGTTGTTTTATGCAACCACAATGTGCAGACAACTTTGCACTTTGTTCATTTCCCCTTCACCAGTTCTGAAGATAAACACGTCTCTTTGCCTTAAAAATATACCCTTGATGAAGAATGGAAAAGCCAAACACATTCCCTATAACCCACTCGGATATGGATTCTTCTATTCCCGTCCACCAGGAGCACATACACTCCCTGGAAAGATGCACTTCCACAGGATTTATTGACGTTTAAAGTTTATTTATTAGTGTCACAAGTAGGCTTACATTAACACTGCAAGGAAGTTACTGTGAAAATCCCCTAGTTGCCACACTCCGGCGCCTGTTCGGGTACACTGAGGGAGAATTTAGCACGGCCAACGCACCTAACCAGTGCATCTTTCAGACTGTGGGAGGAAACCAGACCACCCGGAGGAAACCCTCGCAGACATGGGGAGAATGTGCAGATTCCACACAGACTGTGACCCAAGCTGGGAATCAAACCCGGGTCCCTGCCATTGTGAGGCAGCAGTGTTAACCACTGTGCCACCGTGCCGTCCCAAGGAAGGGGCTTTGCATTGGCCGGGCATCAAACCCAGGGCTTGCACATGGGCAGGTGACAATTCTACCACTGAACCACCAATACACACATTAGTGTAATAACTTGGCTTCACCACTTAGATACAAACAGCAAACGTCTATTGACACAACATGCTATTTACAGATTGTGTAGGTTAGGTGGATAAACCACGGTAAATGTGTGGAGTTACTGGGATATTACTGGAAAATTACTGGGATAGGGTGGGGAGCTTGTCCTGGGTAAGTTGCTCTTTGGGAGAGTTGGTACAGACTCGATGGGCTGAATGGCCTCCTTCTGTACTGTTGGGATTCTATGGTTCTATGTGAGTGCGGCTTCAATGCTGCCAGTCCGCCTCCTTGATCGCACTGAGGCAAAAGCCTGCATTCTACTAGGGTGATTCCCCACCGTGGTTCCTGATTGGACTCTCAGGTCATGTGACCCTATTGGAAACTCCCCCCCTTAAAGGGGCCAAGCACCGCATCCCTCCCCTTCTAAATTCCTTTGTACATTGAATAACAGTTAACTTATACAGTCCCCCAATAAACTTTCCAATGAACACATTTAATCAGACCATCGAATCTGTCTGTGGCTTCCGCTTCCTGGCAGAGCGGCGTCGACCGGGGTGGTTTTGTTGGGGTTGTCTCTGTAGAACTTGCTACACCAGATCTCTCCTGGGGGACAGTACCTCAACACTCTCTGTTTCAGTGGCCACAATGCTCTGGCCTGTTGTTGGCTGACTAGCTATTATACTACTTGAGTAGTCAACAAAACTTCCTGCAGGCAACAATGATTCAGGCTGTGATGCTGGCTCTCAGGATGACTCTCACCCTCACACATGTTTCCTGACAATTCTGTCTTGTACACTCACTTTGTGAGACTGAGGTTCTGCCTCGGCCACAACACCTGGAACGTAGCTTGGTCCACTTCCAAAATTTCTTTCATTGACTGGTTCATCTACTTCAGCGACCTTGCTGCTTTACTTGTACCCAAAGGTTCTTATAAGTTCATAAGATACAGGAGCAGAATTAGACCATTCGGTCCATTGAGTCCACTCAAATGAACAAAATCAAATTACTGCGGATGCTGGAATCTGAAACCAAAAGAGAAAACGTTGGAAAACGTTGGAAAACGTTGGCAGCATCTGTGGAGAGAGAATAGAGCGGATGTTTTGAGTCCAGACGACCCTTTGTCAAAGCTAATAGAAAGTGGGAGATATTTATACTGCAGGGGGAGGGTATGAAAGATGAGTCATAGCCACAGAAACCAGGGGAAACCAGTTAATAGCTGTCCACAGAGAGAATAAAAAGTGTGAATGGTCAAACATCAGAGAAGCTAGAATGAAGATGTTGGGGGGCGGTGGGGGAGGAAAATGGATGGGACATAGGTAAGATTTAGAAAAGGAGAAGCAAAGGGGGAGAAAAGGTAAGGGAAGGAGCGTAAAGTAGGGGGAAAGAGTGGGAAGAAAAATGGAAAAAAAAAATAAAATAAATAAAAGGTAGAGAACAGTAAAAAATTAAATAAAATAGAATGAAAACAAAGGGGTGGAGGTGGGGTAGAGCAAATCATCTGAAGTTGTTGAATTCGATGTTGAGACCGGAAGGCTGTAAAGTGCCAAGCCGGAAGATGAGATGCTGTTCCTCCGGTTTGCGTTGAGCTTCACTGGAACATTGCAGCAGGCCAAGGACAGACATGTGGGCATGGGAGCAGGATCGTGTGTTAAAATGGCAGCAACCGGAAGGTCAGGGTCCTGATTGCGCACAGAGCAAAGGTGCTCAGCAAAGCGATCACCCAGTCTACGCTTGGTTTCTCCGATATAGAGGAGACCACATTGGGAGCAGCGAATGCAATAGACCAAATTGAAAGAGGTGCAAGTGAAACACTGCTTAACCTGAAGTGAATGTTTTGGACCTTGGATGGTGAGCATGGAAGAGGTAAAGGGGCAGGTGTTACACTTTCTGTGATTGCATGGGAAGGTGCCATGAGTGACGGGAGAGGTGTGGGTATATGGAGGAGTGGACTTGGTTGTCCCGGAGGGAACGGTCTCTGCAGAATGCTGACAGAGGGAGTGAAGGGAAGATGTGTTTGGTGGTGGCGTCACGCTGGAGTTGGCGAAAGTGGCGGAGGATTATGTTTTGCATGCAGAGGCTGGTGGTGCGAAATGTGAGAACAAGGGGGACTCTATCCTTGTTCTGGGAGGGAGGGGAGGGGGTGAGGGCCGTGGCGCGGGAGGTGGACTGCACGCTGTTGAGGGTCCTGTCGACAACTGTAGATGGGAATCCATGGTTGAGGAAACCAAGGTCCAAAACATTCACTCCAGGTTAAGCAGCGTTTCACTGGCACCTCTTTCAATTTGGTCTATTGCATTCGCTGCTCCCAATGTGGTCTCCTCTATATTGGAGACCAAGCGTAGACTGGGTGATCGCTTTGCTGAGCACCTTTGCTCTGTGCGCAATCAGGACCCTGACCTTCCGGTTGCTGCCATTTTAACACACGATCCTGCTCCCACGCCCACATGTCTGTCCTTGGCCTGCTGCAATGTTCCAGTGAAGCTCAACGCAAACTGGAGGAACAGCATCTCATCTTCCGGCTTGGCACTTTACAGCCTTCCGGTCTCAACATCGAATTCAACAACTTCAGATGATTTGCTCTACCCCACCTCCACCCCTTTGTTTTCATTCTATTTTATTTAATTTTTTACTGTTCTCTACCTTTTATTTATTTCTTGTCTTTCTTCATTTTTCTTCCCACTCTTTCCCCCTACTTTACGCCCCTTCCCTTACCTTTTCTCCCCCTTTGCTTCTCCTTTTCTAAATCTTACCTCTGTCCCATGCATTCCCCACCCGCCCCCCCCCCCCCCCCCCCCCACCCCCCACCCCCACCCCAACATCTTCATTCTAGCTTCTCTGCCGTTTGGCCATTCACGCCCTTTATTCTCTCTGTGGACAGCTTTTAACTGGTTTCCCCTGGTTTCTGTGGCTATGACTCATCTTTCATACCCTCCCCCTGCAGTATAAATATCTCCCACTTTCTGTGCCTTTGAGCTTTGACAAAGGGTCGTCTGGACTCGAAACGTCAGCTCTTTTCTCTCCTTACAGATGCTGCCAGACCCGCTGAGATTTTCCAGCGTTTTTCTCTTTGGGTTGAGTCCGCTTCACCATTCGATCATGGCTGATATGCTCCTCATCCCCATTTTCCTGACTTCTCCCCATAACCTTTCAACCCATTACCATTTAAAAATCTGTCTAACTCCTCCTTAAATTTACCCACTGTCCCAGCATCCACCGCACTTTGGGGTAGCGAATTCCATAGATTCACAACCCTTTGGGAGAAGTAGTTTCTCCTCAACTCTGTTTTAAATTTGCTGCCCCTTATCCTAAGACTATGACCTCTCGTCCTAGAATGCCCCACAAGAGGAAGCGTCCGCTCCACATCTACTTTATCCATACCTTTTATCATCTTGTAAACCTCAATTTGATCTCCCCTCATTCTTCTAAATTCCAGAGAGTATCGGCCTAAACTGTTCAATCTCTCTTCATACGACAAACC
The DNA here is from genome assembly GCF_964213995.1 of Mustelus asterias. Taxonomy (NCBI): domain Eukaryota; kingdom Metazoa; phylum Chordata; class Chondrichthyes; order Carcharhiniformes; family Triakidae; genus Mustelus; species Mustelus asterias. The sequence goes on along the minus strand of NC_135813.1, from coordinate 95,227,350 downwards.
CCTCATCTCTGGAATCAGTCTAGTGAACCTCCTCTGAACTGCCTCCAATGTCACTGCATCTTTCCTCAAATAACAGGACCAAAATTGTGCACAATACTCCAGGAGCAGCCTCACCAATGCCTTGTTTAGTTGCAACAATACTGCCTTACCTTTATATTCTATTTCTTTAGCTATAAATGCCAACATTCCATTTGCTTTCTCTATTATGTGCTGTACCTGCATATTAGTTTTCTGAGTCTCATGAACGAGGACACCCAGATCCCTCTCCCTCTGCCCTCCCCGGCAAATTCGGAAATACCAGACTTAACCTGATCCTCAGACTCTGACCATCAATAATTCTGCTGGTGCCATCCCTGTTGTGGAATGCGGGCTGGTCCTGTATCCGAGCAGAAATCGAGACATCCTGGTTTCCAGAGTCACACTTGGTTGCTTCTCGAGGTGAGCCTTGAGAGTTTGGCCTGGTCGCTCAGCCAGTCAAAGAACAAAGAACAAAGAAAATTACAGCACAGGAACAGGCCTTTGGGCCCTCCAAGCCTGCACTGACCATGCTGCCTGACTTAACTAAAACCCCCTAACCTTCCGGGGACCATATCCCTCTATTCCCATCCTATTCATGTACTTGTCAAGACGCCCCTTAAAAGTCACTACCATATCCGCTTCCACTCTCTCCCCCGGCAATGAGTTCCAGGCACCGACTACTCTCTGTGTAAAAAATCTGCCTCATACATCTCCTTTAAACCTTCACCCTCGCACCTTAAACCTATGCCCCCTAGTAATTGACTCTTCCACCCTGGGAAAAAGCTTCTGACTATCCACTCTGTCCATGCCTCTCATAATCTTGTAGACTTCTATCAGGTCTCCCCTCAACCTCTGTCGCTCCAGTGAGAACAAACCAAGTTTCTCCAACCTCTCCTCATAGCTAATGCCCTCCATACCAGGCAACATCCTGGTAAATCTTTTCTGTACCCTCTCCAAAGCCTCCACATCCTTCTGGTAGTGTGGCGACCAGAATTGAACACTATATTCCAAGTGCAGCCTAACTAAGATTCTATAAAGCTGCAACATGACTTGCCAATTTTTAAACTCAATGCCCCGGCCAATGAAGGCAAGCATGCCGTATGCCTTCTCCACCTGCATTGCCACTTTCAGTGACCTGACACCCAGATCCCTTTGCCTATCAATACTCTTAAGGGTTCTGCCATTTACTGTATATTTCCTATCTGTATTAGACTTTCCAAAATGCATAACCTCACATTTGTCCGGATTAAACTCCATCTGCCATCTCTCCGCCCAAGTCTCCAACTGATCTATATCCACTGGATGAAGGATGGCACAGCACTATTCTGATGTGGTTAATACCATTCAGGGAGGTGAAACTTTGAAATTCAGCACTTGTAAAGACCGTTCCGTTATCCGATACAATTACTTTGGGTATCCCATAGGATACAAAACACTAATACAGCTAAACTCATATTCTCACTGAACCAGGAAGAAACGCTCCCCAGAATAACTCTTTAATCGTATACAGTGTGATGACTATAAGCTGACCTTTAATTGTAGAGCGATTGGATTGGATGTTGTTTGGGAAGAGGGAAGTCCTGAAAGATTTCAGGTCTTGTAAAATGTACTTTGGATCAGAAGGGTAATTCCTACTTTGTGTGGATCTGTTTAGTAGTCTTGTACGGAACTGTCTGTAGATTATTATCGTCCTGTTCGTGTAAATGTGCCTTTTCTTTATTGCAATAAATAGTCTTTAATAAGTGTTACACTATGACTGGACTGGTTACTGTTCCCACTGGGTCTCTCATGTGGCCCCTTTACACTGTTCCCCCTGTAGACAAAGCCATAACCCTCCACGAACCGATGTTTCCAAGTTGGGACATCCTGGCAGACAGTGACGCTATCCTGGGTGGACCGGCAGCTGAAATGTCCACCCGCCCTTAGCTGACAGATTCAAAGGAGCTGCCGCCATATTTAAACACCAGTCCAGCACACACATCACTCTCTCCAGCCCACCTATCGTCACCAGACCGTGCAGGACCATGTCAGCAACCCAGAGGAAAAAGGCTCACAGCCTCGAGGAGAAACCTGTTACTCCATTCAACCACCCTCCACCAGAGGCCCATCACTTGTGAGGCATCCAGGCCTCAGTTTGACCCCTAACCGCCGTATCTGGAGTCTTTGTGCAGGCCCTTCCAGTAAGCCCTTTGACCCCCTTGTCTGTGAGCTTTTCATCCACCATGTCAGTGTCCAGCTTCCCTGCCCTCGGTCTTCCTTCTGCTTTCCATTGTTCCTCATCTTCATCCACCTCCTTGCCCCTCTGCCTGCCATTGTGAACCCTCACCCGCTCCTTGCACAGTTGTCTTTTCACATTGCCCCTATTGTCTTTGTCAGACCACTGTACACACCCCCCCTGCCCCCCACCCTCTCCCCAACCCCAAGCCTCACCGCGCACTCCGCCCGGTTGAACTTTGCACCTTTGTTCTGGTGGCTGCATATGTCCCACGGCCCAGTGCAGTCCAGATAGACACTGGTGTGCGATACCGGGGAGGGTCGGCGGGGGTGGGGGGGAAGGGGAACCCTGTACCCCTGTACTCCCCAAACCCAGGCACCGTACTGATCTGAGACAGTGACACAGGATCGACCATATGTCCAAAGGCTTGGCACGGAGATGGAGGGCAGGAACCAGTCTGCCCTGGCAGGGTGGTGAACAGTGCGTCAGGAGCAGCGCGGGCGCTGTGGCAGAAAGGCTTTGTTGTACTCACCGCGACGTCTCTGGTGAGCTGAGGACCATCTCGTGCGCACCCCGATCGGGTTTTAGACCGAGGTCATTGCGTGCTGATGTGACGTAAGTTTAGAGAGGCTGATGGGAAACCGATGGCCAGCTGTTTTAATGAGCATTCGTGAGATGCAAATGAGGGAAATAACATTCACGTCACCAGCCAGCGGGAAATTGCGGCTTGACTTTCACACCGGCAGTTTCCGGCAATTTGGCTCCCGCTGGATTCTCCACTCCCGCCTGCCACCAATCCCGCCACGAGCTGGATGGGAGAACTCCGCCCCCTGTGTGGACATACTCGGGAAGAGGATGGGGAGGCAGCTTAGAATTCACTCAATGGCTATCAGAAACATCTTTACCAAAACAAAACTGGGAGAGAGATTGATACTGTCTTATTTTATTTAGAAGTTGTTGAGAGTTCCAGCGCGGTACAGTTCATTCACTGATAATGAGCTAAAATATAACGTAACCTCTTTATGTAAAGTTGCTGAAAGTTGCTCTATAGGGACCACACAGGCCAGGCTGCTGTTGGTACAAAATGTTTGATCATCTGCCCCCTCGTCACCTCGGGTAAGTGTGACCCCCCCTTGCAAAGAAGTGCTAAAAGCCCCACTTTGAAATTGTGCACATCCAGTTACACGCCTGTTTCTGCACCCTCCCCTTCATATATATCTGAAATTATACAGAGGGTTCTTCTTAACTTCTTAATTCTGGATGAATCTTTTCAGCCAATTTCATGGAATCAGAAGATCTTTCTGCAGAGGGAGGGCCATTCACCTGTCCTGCTGACTCTTTGAATGACTTCATATATAATCATATATATAATCATAGAATCCCTACATTGCAGAAGGAGGCCATTCGGCCCATCGAGTCTGCACCGACCACAATCCCACCCAGGCCCTATTCCCATAACCCCACATATTTACTCTCCTAATCCCTTGACACTAGGGTCAATTTAGCATGGCCAATCAACCTAACCCGCACATCTTTGGGCTGTGGGAAGAAACCGGAGCACCCGGAGGAAACCCACGCAGACATGCAGTTGTTCAATGCTTGTACCTGCTCAACCAATTTGAATGTGATGCTCTCTCACTGACCCTTCAGTCTCTGCCGAGGTCAGTGTTGAAGTCTGCAAATGGGCAGAATTTTAAAGTTTGGGGCAATATTTTTTGAAACTGGCCATTCTACTGCAGGAGAAAGTGACTGTTGCATTCTGCAGCACACATACCATCCTCGTGGTTCTCAGTAATGCCCTCCCGGTCTATAGTTGTTCATTCATTAAATCTTAGAGGGAGGCCTTTCAGTCCATCGTTATCTGTGACAGCTCTTTGTTAGCGCAACCCAAAGCTAACCCAGGCTCTCTCTCCATAGCTCTGTATCTTCCTCTGCGTCACATACACTCTGTTACACTGTGTAACCGTCTCTGTCATAACCACTTCCTTTAATAGAGCATTAAACGTCTGCTCAGTACTCTGATAACGCTTGCTGACTATTTTAATGTCCCCCTCACCATTGGCTCAATGACTAGAGTAAACAGTCCTTCCCCTCTCACCTTACTAAACTCCTTCTTAATTTTAAAAGCCTCTATAAAATTAATGGCAGAGTGTCATTCAGCACTATGAGAGAGAATGATTAGGATGCTGTCCTGAGAGGTGATGTTAAAGTGGATCACTGGGCAATGTCCCACCAGAAACAAATCAATGCTTCTGACATTAGCTCACGTGCTTGGAAATTTCTTCCAGGTAGATTTGGGAACTTTTCTTTTTCCAATTCACCTCTTCGTGTTGCGACTTCCTGAACGTTTAGCATCCAGCTAACTTGTCCTTCAGTGTGCAGCGACAAAGCAAGTCCACATCACTATTTTAATGAGAAGTATATATATATAGAATATTTTAAAGCTGTATAATCTTTACAACACAAAGAACAGGGGCAGCTCAGTAAATTGGGAGATCTTAGAAAAAAATGCAATGAAGAGCAAACCATGAGTTCATCGAAACTTTCCTGAGCTCAGTCACGGAAAGTCCTCAGAGATACATTAACCAAGACTCAATTCGCCAGCTATCAAGTTATTCAAATGTTCAGATTGAATTCTGTGGAGGACAGGAGAGCCCAGCATCTGGAGGTGAAGGAGAAGGTCTAATGTTCAGTCACAAAGCTGTGGAGGGTTAGGTCATCATCGTCGCTGTCACTGTTATACCCAGCTGCAGTCTCTTTGAGATGTTCTCTTAAGCGTTTTGGCCTCATCTTTCTCCTCAACTGTCTCTCTTCCTCGGGCAGCAGGGCAGAAATGCAGATCAGCTCGGTGCCATTTGCCGAATTCACTCTATAGTTCCGTCTCTGACTCGACAGCTTGGTACACAGGACCACTGTGCAAATGACAAAGATGGTGCAAACCCCTGCTAAAATCGCAATGGCTATGAGGCACTGAGCAACTAGACTCATTTTCTTGGTGGCGACCTGAGCAGTTGAAAGCCTGCTGTAACTCCTGGTGGTTGTTTTGAAGGCTTTGCTGGCGAGGGAAGTGGTTGGCTTCAAGGGAATTGATTCATTAGCTTCAGTTGTTGTTGCCTCAGTTGTTACCAGGTAGGAGCCAGTAGGCTGCTCCTTTGTCGAGGTCAAAGTGCTGGTTGGAGGAGGTTGGGTTTTCACCTGTACATCTAGATGGACATATCCACCAAGCTCTGAAGTATTGGTGACTGCAGTTGAGGCTGATGAGACTTGGGGCGTGTCTGTTTCAGTTCCAGGATGCTCGGTTGTCCAATGCTGTGACCCATTAGTGGGGGAAGAGCCCTGACTGACGTCCGTCTCTGTTTCAAGGCTCAGAAAAGTGGACAATTCCGTCAACACGGTCGAGGCTTGTTGAGATGCATTGAAATCTTGAGTTGTGTGAGACAGTACCCCTGTTGTGGAATGAACTGAGGTACTTGTTGTGGGAGTACCAGCTGTGGAAGCGAGCTGGATGGGGCTTCCAGTTCCATTAGCCAGGGGTGTGCTTGTCGGGTCGAGGGATGAGGGAGCTGCTGAACTCGGGTCCAGAGGTGGGGGAGTTGCTGAACTCGGGTCCAGAGGTTGGGGAGTTGCTGAACTCGGGTCGGGAGGTGAGAAACTTGCTGAACTGGGGTCCAGAGGTTGGGGACTTGCTGAACTCGAGTCCAGAGGTGGGACAGTTGCGGAACTGGGGTCCAGAGGTGGGACAGTTGCGGAACTGGGGTCCAGAGGTGGGACAGTTGCGGAACTGGGGTCCAGAGGTGGGGGAGTTGCCGAATTCTCAGTGGTGCTTTCAGAGAACTTGCTAGGATTCTGGGTCGCTTCCTCAGGAGCTGGTTCAGTTGAATCAGTTGCCCCCAGTGTTTCCCGTGTGGTCTGACCTGCCACAACCATACCAGCGACAACAGCAAGAAACACAGGAAGGCTGCACCACAGCCATGACATATCTGCAAGAAACTAAAAATATGTCCGTTTAGAATCCTTTCATTGCAGCAAAATCAAATCGACAGCATTAGCGCAGAACATCTATTTCCTGTTTGGAACAGAATGAGTACACAACAGTTATCTGGTACTTGTCACATGGATAGTAGTCACATTATCATCCATTAATGTCACAGGTAGCGCTAAGATTCTAAAACAGAACATAATAAAAGTTTGTTACAGCAGGAATGAGGACACACAGGGAGGCAATAGTATTGTCACTGGATTAGTAATCCAGAGACCCTGGGCAAGATCTGGGGACCCGGGTTCAAATCCCACCACAACAGATGATGTTATTTGAATTCAATAAAAATCTGGGATTAAGAATCTACTGATGACCGATTGTCGGAAAAACCCATCTGGTTCACTAATGCCCTCCAGGGAAGGAAATCTGCTGTCCTTACCTGGTCTGGCCTATATGTGACTCCAGACCCACAGCAATGTGGTTGACTCTCAAATGCCCTCTGAAATGGAGGGCAGTTAGGGATGGGCAATAAATGCTGGGCCCAGCCAGTGGCGCCCACATCCCATAAATGAATTTTTAAAAAAATGTTTTTAAAGCAATTGTCTTGAGGGTTTGCGAATTAAAAAGAATATGGGTCACAGAGTCATCATGGCCCAGAAGGAGGCCATTTGGCCCATTGAGCCCATGCCAGGAACGAAATGGTAATTGTGGGATAGAAATGCCAGTGAAAGGGAAAGACCAAGCCAGTGATTAAATCTGAATCTAGGATGGTGTCCAGCCCTTTAAACACCCTTTAAAGGGCGGCACGGTAGCACAGTGGTCAGCACTGCTGCTTCACAGCTCCAGGGACTGGGTTCGATTCCCGGCTTGGGTCACTGTCTGTGTGGAGTTTGCACATTGTCTGCGTGGGTTTCCTCCGGGTGCTCCGGTTTCCTCCCACAGTCCAAAGATGTGCGGGTTAGGTTGATTGGCCATGCTAAAATTGCCCCTTAGTGTCCTGAGAGGCGTAGGTTAGAGGGATTAGTGGGTAAAATACGTAGGGATATGGGGGTAGGGCCTGGGTGGGATTGTGGTCGGTGCAGACTCGATGGGCCAAATGGCCTCTTTCTGTGCTGTAGGGTTTCTATGATTCTATGATTAAACACATACTCTGTCATCTTGTGTTCGAGATAACACCGATTCTTTACCTTTGATTCTTTTTCTCATGCTTAGATCTGCTTTGATTATGACTGTGTTTAAATACCTGACACCACAAAAATTATACCGCGGGTTATTAAGCTCAACAAGCTCACTGCCTGATTGAGTTTAGCCTCACCCTCTGCTTTATTATATTGCTAAATCCCTTCTCTCTCCAAATGGGGGGCACGGTGGCACAGTGGTTAGCACTGCTACCTCACAGTGCTGGGGACCCGGGTTCGATTCCCGTCTTGGGTCACTGTCTGTGTGGAGTCTGCACGTTCTCCCCGTGTCTGCGTGGGTTTCCTCCGGGTGCTCTGCTTTCCCCCCACAGTCCGAAAGACGTGTTGGTTAGGTGGATTGACCTGAACAGGCGTTGGAGTGTGGCGAATTTCACAGTAACTTCATTGCAGTGTTAATGTCAGCCATACTTGTGACGATAGGATAATGAATAAACTAAAATCTGTGTGTCATGATCTCTTATACACAACCCTCAGGGTTTTTTGTGGCAATTTATTCCTCGGGTACATTCTCCTTCATAAAGCATTCTTCGAAACTCCCTTTCTAACTTCTACTAATGTTGAACTTGTGTTTCTTGGGACTTGAATCCTTTACAATTGCGTCAATTTCTTCTGAACTCCTGCCTTAATCTGCTTCATAACCATATGTCTCATACTTAGATTTTGTCATATACATAGTGAAGCTGCTTGTGTGAAACTCATCTGCTCGATCGCACCAACTCAGACACAGGGTGATTTGGAGAGATGTAGAGAAACTTAGAAACTCTCCCCTTTCCCAAAGACCGAGCTCAACATCCTTAACTTGTTAAATTCTGGGTAAGGGGGAATGGTCTGATAGCTCCTTTCTCGAACTTCTCAATTTGTGGAGATGTCGGCGTTAGACTGGGCTGGGCACAGTAAGTAGCCTCACAGCACCAGGTTAAAGTCCAACAGGCTTATTTGGAATCACGAGCTTTCAGAGCGCTGCTCCTTCATCAGGTGTCTCACAACACCTGGTGTCGTGAGACTTCTTACTGTAACTTCTCAAGGGCAATTTAACAAGATGAAAGCAGTGGTGTTGATGGTGATGGAAAAGTATTCCGAGGGACATTGTCAGTATTTTCACACTATACGTTAAACAGACAATGCGAAACAATCAGGAGGGTGTCACAAGGCAGCCGGAACTGTGAGAGTGAAGATAAAAATAGTTTATTAATACCTGTAGAAACACACTACACTTTTCCAGATATTTTCTGGTGCTACCTGCTTACAAATTAATTTTTGAGGATGTGGGAAATAGAAAAGGTCTTTAATGAGCATCTCTTTTTTGTTTGCGCCCTGTGTTTGAGTTGTCCATGAGTGTATTGTACATCATTATCTTTCTCTTCCTGTCACTAACTTGACTGCAATTCCCGTGAAGTTGTATTTTATGTGACAATGGGGGACTGGGGGCTAAGGGGGGCGCTGTGGGGTGAGGGGGCGAGGAGGAGACTTGGCTCCTTTCACTGGCCATGCGATTAGTTGTCTATCTCCATCAGTTTCTTGGAGATACCTAAAGGGCTGAATGGCCTCTCTTTGTACCTTATTAACAGTGTGACTACATTTGCTGTATCAGGTGTCAGACCGAAACAACACGAAGGGAAGAGAATGAAACATAATTGGGCCAATGTTACCGCCTCGCCCGCCATGGGAATCGGAGCGGGTGGACCGTGGAAAGGTCCCACTGACCTCGGGCCGGATTTTCCAGTTTTGGGGCAAGCGAGGTGGAAAAATCCCATCCAATGATTTGAAAATCACCTCAAGCTTGTTGCTTAGTTAATCTCCCTTCAGTGTCTCCATTCCGCACCACCTTTGATAAAACAGAGAGAGCGAAACAGAAACAGAGAAGATAGGAGCAGGAGGAGGCCATTTGGCCCTTCGAGCCTGCTCCGCCATTCATTATGATCATGGCTGATCATCCAACTCAATCGCCTAATCCCACCTTCCCCCCAAATTATTTGATCCCCTTCTCCCCAAGTGCTACATGTAACTGCTTCTTGAAAACACACAATGTTTTGATCTCAACCAGTTTCTGTGATAGTGAATTCCAAAGGTTGACCATTCTCTGGGTGAAAACATTTCTCCTCATCTCAGTCCTAAACAATCAACCTTGTATCTTCAGGCAGTGACCCCCTCGTTCTGGACAACCCCACCATTGGTAACATCCTTCTTACATCTACCATGTCTGGTCCTGTTAGCATTTTATAGGTTTCTATGAGATTCCCCTTCATTCTACTGGACTCCAGCAAATACAATCCTAACTGACTCAATCTCTCCTCATATGTCAGTGCCACCATCCCAGGAATCAGTAAACCTGGTAAACCTTCTCTGCACTCCCTCTAGCGCAAGAACATCCTTCCATGATAAGAAGACTAAAACTGCAGACAATATTCCAAGTGTGGTCTCGCCAAGGCCCTGCATAATTGCAGCTAGACTTCCTTGCTCCTGTACTCAAATCCTCTTGCTATGAAGGCCAACAAGCCATTCACCTTCTTTGCCGCCTGTTGCAGCTGCATGCTTACCTTCAGTGACTGGTGTACAAAGATACCCAGGTCTTGTTGCACATTCCTCTCTCCTCATTTATGGCCATTCAGATAGTAATCGGCCTTCCTGTTTTTGCGACCAGAATGGATAACCTCTCATTTATCCAAACTCTACTGCATCTGCCATTCATTTGCCCGTTCACTCAATTTGTCCAACTCACATTAAAAGATCTCTGCATCCTCCTCACAGCTCACCCTCCCACCCAGCCTTGTGTCATCTGCAAATTTGGAGATATTGGGGGCGGTTCTCCCACCCCGATGCGCTGCGCTGAGATCGGGACTGGCTGTGGGGTGAGGAACATCGGGACTTGCCCAGAGAGGTCCTGGAGGCCAGTGATCGGGGGGTGGGGGGGGGGCAGAGGGGCAGTGATGCGGGTTTGTGAGGCTGGCCAGCAATCGAGCTGGCCAGCGATTGGGAGGCCGGCAGTGTGGGCCAACTGCGCATGCGCTGATCTCGGTGCTGACAGATCGCGCGTACGCAGTGGCTCACTCAGTGCAATGCTGCCGCCCTCTCCAGCGGGAATAGGCGCCACCCACTGGTTTTCAGTGTGAATCCCGCATGGGGCAGCACGGTGGCACAGTGGGCGGCACTGCTGCCTCACAGTGCCAGGGGCCAGGGTTCGATTCCCGGCTTGGGTCACTGTGTGGAGTTTGCACATTCTCCCCGTTTCTGTGTGGGTTTCCTCCGGGTGCTCCAGTTTCCTCCCACACTCCAAAGATGTGCGGGTTAGGTGGATTGGCCATGCTAAATTGCCCCTTAGTGTCAAGGTAAATGGGCGGGGTTATGGGGATGGGGCCTGAGTGGGATTGTGGTCGGTGCAGACTCAATGGGCCGAATGTCCTCCTTCTGCCACTGTAGGATTCTATGATTCTCAGGGCACTCTGCAGTGTTCAGAGTGTGGGAGATTCATTCTGAAAATCACGCTAAAAAACCAACGGGAGTTACTCCCGTTTTCACATGAATTTAGCACTTAGAATTTTTTGAGGAGAATCATCCCCATTACATTCAGTTCCCTCGTCTAAATCATTAATATATATAGTGAATAGCTGGGGTCCCAGCACTGATCCCGGTGGTACCCCGTCACTGCCTGCCATGTGGGAAAAAAACATTTATTTCTACTCTTTAGAAACATAGAATCTAGATTCAGGCGTAGGCCAGTCTTTGCTTCCTGTCTGCCAGCCAGTTTTCTATTCATCTCAATAGACGACCCCCAATCCCACGCGCTTTACTTTTATTACACTAATCTCATATGTGAGGTTTTGTCAAAAGCCTCCTGAAAGTCGAAATAAATGACATCCACTGGCTCCCCCTCATCCACTCTACTGGTTACATCCTCGAAGAATGATTTGTTAAGCATTATGTCCCTTTCATAAATCCATGCTGACTCTGTCTGATCCTGCCACTGTTTTCCAAGCGTTTTGCTACAAAAACCTCGATAATGGGTTCTAGAATTTTCCCCACTACCGACGTCAGGCTGACTGGCCTATAATTCCCTGCTTTCTCTCTATCTTCCTTTTTGAATAGTGGGGTTACATTAGCTACTCTCCAATCTGTACAAACTGTTCCAAAGTCTATAAGATCTTGGAAGATGACCACCAATGCATCCATTTCTCAGGCCACTTCCTTAAGTACTCTGGGATGTAGGTTATTCAGCCCTGCAGATTTATCAACCTTCGATCCCATCATTTTCTCCAACACATTTCTCTACTAATACTGATTCATAGAAGAAATAGAAACCCTACAGCACAGAAAGAGGCCATTCGGCCCATCAAGTCTGCACCGACCACAATCCCACCCAGGCCCTACTCCCATACCCCTACATATTTTACCCACTAATCCCTCTAACCTATGCATCTCAGGACACTAAGGGCAATTTTAGCATAGCCAATCAACCTAACCCGCACATCTTTGGACTGTGGGAGGAAACCGGAGCACCCGGAGGAAACCCACACAGACACGAGGAGAATGTGCAAACTCCACACAGACAGTGACCCAAGCCAGGAATCGAACCCAGGTCCCTGGAGCTGTGAAGCAGCAGTGCTAACCACTGTGCCACTGTGCCGCCCAACTGATCTTCTTCAGTTCCTCCCTCTCATTAGACCCTGTGTCCCCCAACATTTCTGGTAACTTATTTGTGTCCTCCTTCGTGAAGGCAGAACCAAAGTATATAGTTAGTTGGTCAGCCATTTCTTTGTTCCCCATTATAAATTCCTGTTTCTGACTGTAACAGGGAGAGGAAGAATTTTTCTTTGAATCCCTTGCTCAGTGTTGGGTTGTCGATTCTTGGTGACCAGCACAAAACTCTCCTTTTGATCCTTTAAATCCCACATGTGAAGTGAGATGCGTAAAGAAAAGCCTGTTTATACAGTGTGTGAATAATAAAGCCAATTATAGCATAATAAACTATACTCAAATGAGATTTGATTCTGTGCAGTTTTTCTAGATTATGCTGCAATTTTTATTGGTGGCTCCAAATGTGGCTGGGGCATCTGGCTCCTGTGTTAATGCACCCCTGCCCTTCCTTGGCTAATGGTCCCATTTCTTCTACATGGAGCCATGGTTACTTTTCTTTGTGTGCCCATCTGATCATTCACACTATTTTAAAAGTTAAATTTATTTTGTAGGGTTTAGATAAGAAGTGAAGAGACTCTGCCTCAGAACCCTGCAACGGTCAGAGACGAGAAGAGGCCATTTGGCAGTCGTGAGGAAAATGGAGACCGAGTCAAAGAAGTAGGAGCTATGAGGGCGTGATGAGAAGTTTGTCAATGAGATGGTGTTGAAGGAGGAGACAGTGATGGAACGTTGAGAGATTTAGGGTTGAAATTCCAAACTGCCCTCAGTGTCAGCAGTGGCTCAGAGTGTTAACATCTTACCTCAAAACATGAGATTCTGCGTTCCATACTCGCTCTCAAACTTGAGCACAAAAATCAAAACTGGCACTTAGAGCCATAGGCTGGAGCTTTACCGCCCCGTCCGCCACGAATCGGAGAGGGCAAAGGGCGGCAATCGGAAGGTCCGTTGAACTCAAACGGGATATTACGGTTACTGGACAAGCGAGGCCATGAAATCCCGCCCATGGTGTTTTACAGCACAGAAAGAGGCCCTTCGGCCCATTGTGTCTGTGCCAGTCATCTATTCTATTCTCATTTTCCAGCACTTGGTCTGTAGCCTTGTACGCTGTGGTCTTTCAAGTGCTCATCTAAATGCTTCTCAAACGGTGTGAGGATTTCTGCCTCTTCCACCCTTTCAGGCAGTGAGTTCCAGAATCCACCACCCTCTGGGTGAAAAAGTTTTCCCTCAAATTCCCTCTAAATCTCCTGCCGCTTACCTTAATCTGTTCCCCCGGGTTATTGACCCCTTTATCAAGGGAAAGTTTTTTTCCCATCTACCCTATTTATATCCTTCATAATTTTGTACACCTGGCATGTAAAAGCACTGTCCGGAATTCTCCCATCCTGACCGCCACTGGAATTCCAGCGGGCAGGGGAGCAGACCATGTAAAGGTCCATTGAAGTCGGGTGGGAATCTTCGGTTTTCAGGCAAGTGCGGCCGGAGAATCCCGCCATTGTGTCCCAGACAAGCTGCTTAATAAGACACCACCTGCCTGCTTTGGAGGGTGGGATGATCTTGAAGAGCAGCATGGGAGTTTTCCATATCCGTATTCATCAAACAAATAAACAGATTGTCTGGTCGTTATCACATTGCTGTTTGTGGGATCTTGCTGTGTGCAGGTCAGCCGCTGCGTTTCCTACATTGCAACAATAACCAAACTTCAGGAGGTACCTCACCAGCTGTAAAGTGCTTTGAGATGTCGATACGAGTTCTATCGTCAGTGGCTGAACACATCATTGCCAAATGCCTGTCAAAATGGGCATGTGCAAGATGTCAGAATTAGAGGAAAGGCAAGCTCGGGGTGGTGGATTGGACAGGATTTGTAAAGTTGGTGAGGCTGTGAAGGTATTTAAACTTCAGGATAATTCAACCTAGCACAGACTCTAACCCCACGTAATCTCCCGAGGAACTCAAATACTCGATAATCGAGCAAGATTTGTTCTATTCATTCATGGAAGTCACTGGCCGGCCAGAGATTATTGCCCATCCCTAATTGCCCAAGGGCAGTTGAGAGTCAACCACATTGCTGTGGCTCTGGAGTCACATGTAGGCCAGACCAGGTAAGGACGGCAGATTTCCTTCCCTAAAGGGACATTAACCAACAATAACAGATGGGTTTTTTCAACAATCGACAATGGTTTCATGGTCATCAATAGATTCGTAACGCTAGATTTTTAAAATTAAATTCAAATTCCACCAGCTACTGTGGTGGGATTCGAACCCAGGTCCCCAGAACATTAGCTGAGATTCGGCAATAATACCACTAGGCTATCGCCTTTCCTGCAATTCTGTGCAATTAATTAATAGAGAACATTCATGAAGATTGGATCAGTTTCAAATCATTTGTACTCAGAGCAATCCTGGTACATATTGTGATTGTCAGGAAAAATATATCGATTAAAAGTTACAGGGCATTGTTTATCCTGAGGCTGCTTCTGTCACAGGACTGTTTCTCTTTAAACTAATTTCCACCATTCCTCTGCCCCCATTCAAAACCTTTAAGTATTCATTTGTTTATTTTTACCCATTTCCTCGGACAGCTCTGTTTTTACACACAAGCCTATCTTCTGTTTTTAATACTTTTGTCAGTTGTGAACGTTACAGATGTTTTGAAAAACAGAAGGCCCCAGGTTGACTTGTGGCTTCCATTAGCCAATGAGAGTTAGTGCCATTGGTGTTTTTTCTGGTCACACCCAGTGTTTTAGATTGTTTAGCAACCCATGTTTCCATTCGATAGCTCAGAGCTTCCAGCCACAGTTTGAGATGCATATCAGACATTTTCAGAAAATTATCTTCTTGTCATAGCATCTTGCTCCTTTCCTGTTACACCCTCAGACAGGTTCCTGTCGGCTTATTAGGTCACCCCATTGCTTTCGTGAAAAGGAAGTAATTTCAAGGCTGGAATCCAATCTCAGTGCTCAAAGGGTGAACATTGATGGCTCAAACTTAGCAGCCATGCAGGGCTCCCAATAAGGGCAGCACGGCGGCACAATGGTTAGCACTGCTGCCTCACATCTCCAGAGACCCGGATTCAATTCTGGCCTCGGGTGACCGTGTGGAGTCTGCACGTTCTCCCCGTGTCTGCATGGGTTTCCTCTGGGTGCTCCGGTTTCCTCCCACACTCCAAAGATGTGTGGGGTTTGGCGGATTGGCCATGTCAAATTGCCCCTTAGTGTCAGAGGGAACTAGCATGGGGTCATGGGGATAGGGCCTGGGTGGGATTGTTGTCAGTGTCGGCTTCATGGGCTGAATGGCCTCCTTAAGCACTGTGGAGATTCTATGATTTGTCAATCACATTACATCTGCTGCTATTTTAATTACACACACTGAACTGTCCATTAACAGACTTAAAATTTCTCGTTGGATTCCAATTTTCATACTTTTTATTTAACCCAGTTGTCCTGAAACAAAGCTTGTGCTTTGGTCACTGCTGGTGTGCCAATAATTACAGTACTGGGTTGAATTTCATTGCTTGTGCAAGAATTGGTTTATGCAACAGGCTTACATCTAGAGGCAGCTGTGATGAGGTCAGATGTCCAGAGGTCATGTGTAGCTGACTCTGGTGGACACTGCGATATTGCCTAAAGTGTGTCCTAACAATCCACAGTTTCGTGGTTCTTTGTTAACTCTGCATGCGAGGGGCAGAATTCCCAGTTAATGGCGCTCTCTGGGAAGGAAGTTCCACAGTGAGGAGTTGGTGTGCTGAGGCTGCTCAGCATGGATCGACAGGGAATGCTGAGAGGTTCTGGAAAGTTCTTTTAGTTGATAGCTCTTTGAAAGTTAGGGCACAGGTCCAATGGGCTGAATGTGCTGTGCTTTATGAACCTGTTTTAATAAATATGTTTTCTGTGTCTAAATGATGAAAAATCTTTTACTTTTTGCAAAGTATTACACCGATTGTAACAAAGTGATTACTTTAAAAGCCTTACATCCTGATGTGTGAGTATCAGCTACCTGGGAAAGTTAACTTGCCAGCACCCTTTCTTCAGATGCTGCTAGATTTTAGCTGATGTTCATTAATTAATGTTACCTTGACGTTGGTTATTATCGATTAGAGATTCCTGTGGATTTTCGTCATTTTCTTCTTATTATTTGAGCTTACAATTGCTGCAAGTGTTTAATGCTTTATCAGACTTAACCTGACACAGTCCATGTTTAAATGGATGTTTAAAGTACACCACGCCAACACTGGGAATAGGTCTCTTTAAGGCATATCAAGCATACTCTGGTACAGGGCAGTTCGACACTCAGCGAATGACAATTGGTATTAAATTAAGGATGGGTTTATACACTGGGTCCACAAAGGAAGGGGAAGTGAGGAGAATCAGGATGTTGAATTTGACAATCAGCCATGATCAAAATGAATGGCGGAGCAGGCTCGAAGGGCTGAATGGCCTCCTCCTGCTTCTAGTTGCAATGTCTCTAATACTAAACTGGGGTTGACTAATGACATTTCCCACACAATTCTTACTGCTGACAACCAATAGAAACTTTGAACCCAGGTCTTGGGGTGTAAGAGCCCAAAATCACCTGGTTCCCATGTTTTTTTTTTAAAAAAAACATTTACTAAGAAAACTCTATCTTCATTTACTTGTAATCTTCTTTATTTCTAAGAATAAAAAAAGGGCATCATGTCAGATACCTGCACGTGAAGCCACTGTGCCCTCCCTTAAAGAGAAATGGTCATTGCTGTGGGACAGAGTTTTGTCCACTGCAACATTGTCCACACTGGGAGAGCAGAATTGGACCTTTCCATGTGATGTGAATGGAAAGGGGATCAGCCTCTGGGATTCAGAGCTAAAATCAAGTAGCTGTCAATCTAGAGATTATTGAATTCCTATGAAATATTTTTTTTTTTTAAATTGTGCTGACTGATTGCAAAACAGTTTCCTCCAACTGTCTTCTTAGTTTATTTTATCTCTCTCTGGCTGCCACAAGATCTACCGCCAGTTGCAACGACAGAGGGGAGGCAAAGAGAGAGAAGCTGTAAAGTCCATTGCATGAAAACACGGTAATGGAAATCGAAGATTTGTCCCCCAAAACCTCCAACTCATAAAGGCAAGAGCCTTCTTTCATTCTTTACTCGAATAAACAGAGGAGCTTTCAGCTATGTGCCACAAATTGCCATTTTAATTCTGACTTGAATGAGTGTTCATTGGTGAAAATAGAAGTTTATAGCTCAAAGCACCGAATACTGTTTGAAGAGTCACATTGCAATGTTGCAGCATCCCTGGCACTTCTTAGGAATTTCTGATTCGCCTGAACAATAAAAATGAATAAAAGCACAGTTAAAAACACAAGAACTTACTGTGGCTTGGTGAGGGAGATGGTGATAAGTAATGATCCAGCAGTGAACAACTTGGGTAATCCAGCCTTGGG
Organism: Mustelus asterias; assembly: GCF_964213995.1. Taxonomy (NCBI): domain Eukaryota; kingdom Metazoa; phylum Chordata; class Chondrichthyes; order Carcharhiniformes; family Triakidae; genus Mustelus; species Mustelus asterias. Next base: position 95,209,889 of record NC_135813.1, on the reverse strand, counting down.
TTCGCGATACCTCCAGCTGCGAATTTCTCTCAGAGGTTATCAAAAATAAATTGATTAAGTTGAAAGCATTTGAAGCTGAATATGACCACGAAAAAGCTACCACAAGATTTCATGCGCCATTAACTTTCATCGCGACATGCTCGACCCAACAGCAGGAAGTGTGACGGAACCGGGCTGGAAGAGAAGTTGAGGTTTCATGAGTCACTGACATGCAATGTCACATAAATCTTTGGCTGTTCTTGCACAGAATAACATAGAATTTAAGCATACAAGTGCCACTCGGCCCAATTGCTCTCTGTTTCACACAAACCCCCTAACATCCTCATTCATCTAACCTATTATGATGATACTGTGCTATTTTCCTATATTTTATATTTAAGGTGAGGTTTCCTTAAGAGGCAGTGTTTTGTTATAAGAGTCAATTTGTCTGGTAAACATGCAGGAGATGCTCAGAATGCAAGCTAATGATTGGTTTTAGCTAGGAATGTGTTACTTTGTACAGTTAATGGACCTTTTGTTTATTTAGGTTCTACTGGGACTTTAGACTAGATATGCAGAGTTATGTGAATTTTTGATTAGGTTGAGTAAAGGGGCAGAGCCAGGTGATTAACGAGAGGAGCTAAGCTTGCAGGAAAGAAAGAGTTTTAGTTTCATTTTAAAATACAAGCAGTTGCTGCCTGGGCTGCCAGAAAAGTCATGATGTGGAGATGCCGGCGTTGGACTGGGGTAAACACAGTAAGGAGTCTAACAACACCAGGTTAAAGTCCAACAGGTTTATTTGGTAGCAAATGCCACTAGCTTTCGGAGCGCTGCTCCTTCGTCAGGTGAGTGGAAGATCTGCTCATAAACAGCCATCAGGGCATCTAAAGACACAAACTCAATTTACAGAATAATGAATAATGATTGGAATGCCAGTCTTTACAGCTAATCAAGTCTTAAAGGTACAGACAATGTGAGTGGAGGGAGCATTAGCACAGGTTAAAGAGATGTGTATTGTCTCCAGATAGGACAGCCAGTGAGACTTTGCAAGTCCAGGCAAGTTGTGGGAGTTACAGATAGTGTGACATGAACCCAAGAACCCGGTTGAGGCCGTCCCCATGCGTGCGGAACCCACAACTTGCCTGGACTTGCAAAGTCTCACTGGCTGTCCTGGAGACAATACGCATCTCTTTAACCTGGAGGATTGGAGGATAGTTAATGTGGTCCTGCTATTTAAGAAGGGTAGGAAGGATAATCCGGGTAATTATAGCCGGTGAGCTTGACGTCCGTGGTGGGGAAGTTGTTGGAGATGATTCTTAGAGATAGGATGTATGCGCATTTAGAAAGGAATAAACTCATTAACGATAGTCAGCATGGTTTTGTGAGAGGGAGGTCATGCCTCACTAACCTGGTGGAGTTTTTTGAAGAAGTGACTAGAATGGTTGACAAGGGAAGGGCCATGGATGTCGTCTATATGGACTTTAATAAAGCGTTTGACAAAGTCCCTCATGGTAGGCTGGTGAAAAAGGTTGGATCTCATGGGATAAAGGGGGAGGTGGCTAGATGGGTGGAGAACTGGCTTGGTCACAGAAGACAGAGGGTGGGAGTGGAAGGGTCTTTTTCCGGCTGGATGCCTGTGACTAGTGGTGTTCCGCAGGGCTCTGTATTGGGACCTCTGCTGTTTGTGATTTATATAAACGATCTGGAGGAAGGTGTAACTGGGGTGATCAGTAAGTTTGCGGACGACACAAAAATGGCTGGACTTGCAGATAGTGAGGAACATTGTCAGAGGCTACAGAAGGATATAGATAGGCTGGAAATTTGGGCAAAGAAATGGCAGATGGAGTTCAATCCAGATAAATGCGAAGTGATGCATTTTGGTAGAACTAATGTAGGGGGGAGCTATACGATAAATGGCAGAACCATAAAGGGTGTAGATACGCAGAGGGACCTGGGTGTGCAAGTCCACAGATCCTTGAAGGTGACGTCACAGGTGGAGAAGGTAGTGAATAAGGCAATGGCATGCTTGCCTTTATAGGACGGGGCATAGAGTATAAAAGTTGGGGTCTGATGTTGCAGTTGGTTCGGCCGCATTTGGAATACTGCGCCCAGTTCTGGTCACCACACTACCAGAAGGACGTGGAAGCTTTAGAGAGAGTGCAGAGGAGGTTTACCAGGATGTTGCCTGGTATGAAAGGGTTTAGTTATGAGGAGAGATTGGGTAAACTGGGGTTGTTCTCACTGGAAAGACGGAGGATGAGGGGGTGACCTAATAGAGGTGTATAAAATTATGAAAGGCATAGATAGGGTGAACGGTGGGAAGCTTTTTCCCAGGTCGGTGGTGACATTCACGAGGGGTCATAGGTTCAAGGTGAAGGGGGGGAGGTTTAACACGGATATCAGAAGGACGTATTTTACACAGAGGGTGGTGGGGGCCTGGAATGCGCTGCTGGGCAAGGTGGTGGAGGTGGACACACTGGGAACGTTTAAGACTTATCTAGATAGCCACATGAACGGAGTGGGAATGGAGGGATACAAAAAAATGGTCTAGTTTGGACCAGGGAGCGGCGCGGGCTTGGAGGGCCGAAGGGCCTGTTCCTGTGCTGTATTGTTTTTTGTTCTTTGTTTGTTCTATGTTTAAGTATTGCTAAAGGTTAAGCTAATTCATTTGTTATAATTAAACTGAGCTTAATTATGTTTAGTTTAATAATGCTAAATGAAGTTTGTTGTGATAAAAACTTCTCAGTGTGTCAGTAGAATCATGATTGAGGTAAAACATCTTATTCTCACACTAAGTAGATTGTATGTTGGGGGTCTAATCTGGCTTCATAGATATATCTTGGGGTTTCTGATCTGGAGCCCGAACTCTACCAACATGTATAATCAACGACAGACAGATAAAGACCCACAGGCTTAACCACATAGTCCCATACCTTTTGCATCACAAATATACACACCCATTCTATTTTCCTCTCCCTCTTGTTTAGTTAGTTTCCCCTTTACATACATCACTATTCCTGGATAAAGAAATTACTCATTTCCTGATTGGATTTATTGATAACTTTCTTTTAATTATAACACCTTGTGTTGGATTTTGCCACAAATTGAAATATCAGTCCTTTATAATTTGGAGATCTCAAATGGGTCACCTCTCAGTTTATATAGTTTGCATGAAAACAGTCTAAGTCGGTTCAATCTTTCCCAATAGTTAAACCCCCTCTGTTCTAAATCTTACTTTCACCTTCTGTGTTTCTAGATCCTTTTTGTAATATGGAGACTTGTTCACAGTACTGTGTGCTCTAACCAAGGTTCTACATCAGTTTATTATTTATTTATTTATCACAAGTATCTTACATTTTACACACTGCATTGAAGTTACTGTGAAAATCCCCTAGTCGCCACACTCCGACGCCTGTTTGGGTCCATCGAGGGAGAATTTAGCATAGCCAATGCACTTAATCAGCACGTCTTTGGATTGTGGGAAGAAACCGGAGCACCCGGAGGAAATCCACACAGACACGGGGAGAATGTGCAGACTCCACACAGACAGTGACCCAAGCCGGGAATCGAACCCAGGTCCCTGGCGCTGTGAAGCAGCAGTGCTAACCACTGTGCTACCGTGCCGTTCTTAACATAACTTTAACATAAGTTTTACATAGCTTCTCTGTTTTTCAATTATATTCTACTTGAAATAAATACAGGTGTTTTGGTTGCATTTTCTATAGTCTGATCAACTTGCATTGGTAATTTTAATGATTTAGAAACATAGATAATAGGGGCAGGAGTAGGCCATTCAGCCCTTCGCACATCCTCCACCATTTATTATGATCATGGCTGATCATCCAATTCAATAAGCTCTTCCCATTTTCCCCGCATATCCTTTGATTCCTTTAGCCCCAAGAGCTATATCTAGCTCCTTCTTGAAAACATACAATGTTTTGGCCTCAACTGCTTCCTGTGGTAAAGAATTCCTCTGGGGGAAGAAATTTCTTCTCATCTCTGTCCTAAATGGTTTACCCCATATCCTCAGACTGGGAGCCATGGTTCTGGACTCCCCCACCATTGGGATCTTCCTTCTTGAATCTGTCCTATCATGTTCTGTTAGAATTTTATAGGTTTCTATGAGATCCCCCCCTCTCATTCTTCTAAACTCCAGTGAGTACAATCCTAACCGACTCAATCTCTCCTCATACGTCAGTTCTGCCATCTCAGGAATCAGTCTAGTAAACCTTTGCTGCACTCCCTCTATAGCAACAACAGGGGTGGCACGGTGGCACAGTGGTTAGCACTGCTGTTTCACAGCTCCAGGGACCTGGGTTCGATTCCCGGCTTGGGTCACTGTCTGTGTGGAGTTTGCACATTCTCCTCGTGTCTGCGTGGGTTTCCTCCGGGTGCTCCGGTTTCCTCCCACAGTCCAAAGGTGTGCAGATTAGGTTGATTGGCCATGCTAAAAATTGCCCTTAGTGTCCTGAGATGCGTAGGTTAGAGGGATTAGTGGGTGAATATGTAGGGATATGGGGATAGGGCCTGGGTGGGATTGTGGTCGGTGCAGACTCGATGGGCCGAATGACCTCTTTCTGTACTGAAGTGTTTCTATGATTCTTTCTATCCTTCCTCAGATAAGAGACCAGAACGGAACACAATATTCGGGGTGTGGTCTCACCAAGGCCCTCTATAACTGCATCATTTTATTTTTTACGTAGGATCTTGTTGAAAGTCTTCCGAAAATCCAAATAAACCACATCCACTGGCTCCCCCTCATCAACTCTACGAGTTACATTCTCAAAGAATTCCAGTAGATTTGTTAAGCATGGTTTCCTTTCATAAATCCATGCTGACTCTGTCCAATCCTGCCACTGTTTCCCAAGTGCTCTGCTATTAAATCTTTTATAAAAACTCTAGGATTTTCCCCACTACTGACAAATGGTTGACTGGCAGATAATTAATTGCTTTCTCTCTACCTCTCTTTTTAACCAGTTGGGTTACATTAGCTTCCTTCCAATCTGTAGGAATGGTTCCAGAGTCTATAGAATCTTGGAAGATGACCACCAACGCATCCATGATTTCTAGGGTCACTTCCTTAAGTACTCTGGGATGTAGATTCTCAGGCCCTGGAGATTTATCCACCTTCAATCCCATGCGTTTCCCCTAAAACATTTCCCTACCAATACTGATTTCCTTTAGTTCCACCCTTTCACTAAACCCTGTGCCCCACAACATTTCTGGTAACTTATTTGTGTCCTCCTTTGTGATGACAGAACCAAAGTATGTATTTAGTTGCTCAGCCATTTCTTTGTTCCCCATTATAAATTCCCCTATTTCTGACTGTAAGGGACCCACATTTGTCTTCACCAATCTTTTCTCTTCACATTCCTAAAGAAGCTTTTACAGAGCCAACCATGGCGCAATAAATTTGGCTGTTGCTACCTTCTCCTGAGAGATCATCCCTTCTAACAGTATCCAAAGCTGTTGCCTCTGGTCTGCCAGCTAGAACGGGCTTACAGATGGAATCTGCCTCCTGTTCCCACAGAATATCAATAATATCATTCTTTCCGTCTGAAGATTCTCTCAGTATATTTGGCTGTTTGTCCCCTTGGTTTCTGCTAGTTCTCAGATTAACATATGTATGTCTTCCCTGGATGGTGCAAGCGTTTACCCCAAGGTGTTTCTATTAGCAGGATGATGTATTCTTTTGCTCTGTTGACAATTGCTCATCTCTTTATTGGGATTCACATCCTGTGAAAATACTTTGGAGCTGCTGGCACATGCATGACGCTGGAAAGCACCCATATTCTACCTCGGGGGCTTTTAGCTGATCTCAGTGTGGTAACAACACGGCACTTGGTCTGTTACACAACCTAATAATAAACCAACCTCAGTGAAATGAGAAGATAATTTAGCAACTTCTTCGTTAGTGTAGAGGTCAGTATCCCCACTTGTCACGTGGAAGACCGGGGTTCAAGTCCCCGATGGGGAGCTGCCAGGTTCCACGACAGCGCAGCAGCAGTGTCTGCTTGTAGGCGGCACAGTGTCACAGTTGTTAGCACTGCTGCCTCACAATGCCTGGGCGCAATTCCATCCTCGTGTGGAGTTTGCACATTCTCCCCGTGTCTGCTTGGGTTTCTTCCGGGTGCTCCGGTTTTCTCCCACGGTCCAAAGATGTGCGGATTAGGTTGATTGGCCTTGAAAAATTAACTCTAGTGTCAGGGGGATTAGCAGGGTAAATATGAGGTGTTACGGGAATAGGATCTGGGTGGGATTGTGGTTGGTGCAGACTCGATGGGCCGAATGGCCTCCTTCTGCACTGTAGGGATTCTATGATAATGTGTTTTTTTGGTGAGGGTGTCGGTTCAAAGACTAGGTCTGCCCATCCATTGCCATTTTGATGATCAGGTCTCATTAAATGTTATAGGTAAGTTGTAGAGGAGTTTCCAGTATTGGCGGGCAACTCACTGATTTGGAACACTGAAGTTCTGGTAAACTCGGTGCCTGTTTATCAGCTGTGGCTCAGCGTCTGTTCACCTGTCTCCAAGTCAGAAGGTCCTAAATAATATGTATTTCTCAACCGTTCTAAATGTAATAAGCAAAGATTTGATTTGGAGAGGAGAAGGGAAAGAGTAAGGGGATTATGAGGAAAACAAAGCAATTGCTAAAAATGTTTTCTTCTCATGGGAGCAGTATGTGGGTTTGGAAAGCCTAAAGTAATGCTCCGAAGGCGAAAGAAGTGCTCCAACCTCTGGGGTAACACTGTTAGCGCATCCTTTTTGAATCCACTTGCAATGCCATTGCACAGATATTAAAGGAAGCTACCTTCTAATTGCCCACTGTCGCTATTGGTGAGATCTGAGAGATATTCCACTTCTGTCCTCTCTGCAGACCGTCCTTTGAGATTTGTCTAGGGTGGATATCACAGCAGGACACATTGCATGATCATCGTTAACGCAAGTAGAGATAATGCCAGCCCAATGACAGAACATTACGAAGCGACTTGTTAAAGCGAAGGCCAATCTAAAGTTGAATGACAGCAGCCAGAGCTGTGCGCTGCTGTCTTTCACAGCTCATGGTGCTGGAACCGGGCTCTTCACCACTTCCACCTGGCTGAAGATCAGCAGCACGATGACTCACTCAACCGACAACTTGTCCGAGTGCAGGTTTCCTGTGAAGCATCAAACTTCCTCAAGTCCAACTTTTTCTTGCAGCTGAGCTGAACGTGTGAAATGGCTCTGCAAGACACAGCTACTCTGTTTCAGTCATTTATACTCCGCCTAAATTTATATATTCTCAATCTTTACTGAAGAAGCAAACACACTTCACCGGCCACAATCCCACCCAGGCCCTAGCCCCATATCCCTACATATTTACCCACTAATCCCTCTAAACTACGCATCCCGGGACACTAAGGGGCAATTTTTAGCATGGGCAACCCTAATAGAGGTTTATCAATGGAGCAGATTAGAAATTGTTTAAGAGACTGGGGACCCAAAGTGAAGAGTTGGGAATGTCATTATAGGTGCAGCAGAGTGAGTTCAGAGGTTGGAGTTGCAGCGTGCTGTTTAGGCAGAGTCGTGAGTTTTAACCTGCTCCTAAACTGAAAATCTGACTCTGACATTAAATTTCTCTGCCAACCTCCTAAATCACTCAGCAAGTTCCGCTTCTCATTTTTTTTCAGTTTGTGCCAGGCACTTATTTCAACTACATCCAATTTCTCAGTATCACGTCAGCTCACAGTTCTCAAAGCCTCATTCGACCCAATACTGCAGGACAATTTACACCAAAGGTCCCTACCCTGGCCCTCACACGTCGACATGCGGTGCTTCTGTCGTGGACAGCTTTCTCTAATGAGTTACATGATCCCCAGCATCATAGAATCCCTACAGTGCAGAAAGAGGCCATTCAGCCCATCGAGTCTGCACTGACCACCATCCCACCCAAGCCCTATTCCCACAACTCCTCGTACTTACCTTGCTAATCCCCTTGACACTAGGGTTAGTTCAGCATGGCCAATCAACCTAACCAGCACATCTTTGGAGTGTGGGAGGAAACCGGAGCACCCGGAGGAAGCCCACGCAGACACGGGGAGAACGTGCAGACTGCACACAGCCAGTGATCTAAGGCTGGAATTGAACCCAGGTCCCTGGCACTGTGAGGCAGCAGTGCTAACCACTGCGCTGCCGTGCCGCCCCCCACTGTGCCACCATGCCGCCCTCCCACTGTGCCACTGTGCTCCCCCACTGTGCCACCATGCCGCCCTCCCACTGTGCCACTGTGCTCCCCCACCGTGCCACCATGCCTCCCCCTCCCCACTGTGCCGCCCCAAGTCATCTCAACCACAAAACAAAATCTACCCCACTCTCCTCTCCTCTGTCCTGCTTCCCATCACAACATTGCTTCCTCTCATTAACCTGCACGACAGCCCTTTTATTTTGACCATTGACACCTATTCCTACCAGAAATCTTTCATTCCTACTGATGGTCGTCAGATTCACATTCTTACTTAATTGGTCTGCCAACCTGAATAAATGCACAGCTAACTTGGCCATTCACCGCCAGGTCACATTTGACCTCCTCAAGCAAACGTTGTTTCCCTCAGCAATTACATCCTCTCACTGGACTGCAATCACCTCACAAAATAAGGCTGATGCGAGAGTTCTCTTCTCTGATTACCTTCCTCCTTCAATGATCACTTGCAACATTAAGTGTGAGGAGTTCTTGGAATCTGCCATCGAAACTGAAGGCACCTGTCCGAAAGATGTGCTGGTTTGGTGCACTGGCCATGCTAATTTCTCCCTTAGTGTACCCGAACAGGCGTGTGGCGACTAGGGGATTTTCACAATAACTTTATTGCAGTGTTAATGTAAGCCTACTTGTGACACTAATAAATAAACTTGAAACTTCATCTAAGCCACATCCAATCCCACTGCTTCCGGACCTCTCTGTCCTGGAATCCACTTTTGTTACATCTTCTCTGTTTTCCACCCCCACTACTCACCATCCCACCAGACCCATCTCCATGAAGCCTATGCCCTCGATCCAGCTCCTGGGCACCCAACTATTATTCCTTGGGCCAACTGTTTCCTGCTTCTTTGGACAGACACTTTCTTCAAAAATGGCCATCACACTGCTTCTCAAACATATCCTCAACGCTTCCTTCATCTTCAACTAAACCCACTGGCTATCCTCCCATTCCTTTTCAAAATTAAACTAGTTACCACACAGCTCAATTCTCACCTCACCCAGTCTATCCATGATAGGCTGATTTGCACCGTAGCTACAAGCATCGAGGTGGCATCATTTACTATTCCAGATAGGAAAACTGCAACCGTAACATTTCTTGTCCATCCATATCTCTCCATAGCTTTGGACCCAATTGACTAGGCCATCTCCCATCTCTTTATCATGGTCGGCCTTATGATTTCACTCATATGGACCACAAGGTGGTTGTATCGTTGTGTGGTCAGGCTCCAGGCAAGGGTTTTTAGGAATTATCCATTCTTCCTAAGTATGCTGCTCGACCGTGTAGTTTCTCAAAGCCAATGACTCTTTATTTACAGCAGGAAAGGTCCCATGGAGATCTCTTACTATTCAATCACGTGATCTGGCATGGTAGCATCATTACATCAGCATGTATGCTTCTGATATTAACCTTCACTCGATATCTTCCTCCAAGTCTTTATCCCCATCATATTTACATCCTCCTACAGCTCCCCACTTCTCAGGCTTCAGAATTTTTTTTATTAATTCACGGGGTATGGGTGTTGCTGGCTAGACCAGCATTTATTTCCATCCCTAATTTCCCTTGAAGTTGATACTGAGCTCAGGAGGATGTTTCAGGATTTTGACCCAGTGACAGTAAAGGAACTGCGATATAGTTCCAAGTCAGGATGGTGAATGTCTTGGAGAGGACCTTCCAGGCGGTGATGTTCCCAGGTATCTGCAGCCCTCGGCCTTCTAGATGGTAGTGGTTGTGGGTTTGGAAGGTGCTTTTATGAAGTTTTGGTGAGTTCCTACAGTGCATTTTGTAGATGGTACACACTTCTGTCACTGTGCGTCGGTGGTGGAGCAGGTGGATATTTGTGGATGTGGTGCCAATCAAGGGGGCTACTTTGTTCTGGATGGTGTCAAGCTTCTTGAGTGTTGTTGGAGCTGCACCCATCCCAGGCACATGAGGTGCATTGACCAATCTCTCTAATCACACCCTGATCACCTTTTGAGGTCAAGGGTATTTTGTATTTTGTCGTTCTGAGTATTTTTCTCCTGGGTGGTTGGAAAGCTTGTAGCAAACCCAGCAAGAGAATATCGTCTGGAAGAATGGCCAGACTAATCCCCATTAATCTGATACTCCAGCACCTCACAGTCATTGATGGCTGACTAGTCTTCAACAAGAGGACAGGCATACCGGGATTGCTTCAGTTTGATCATCTTCAAAGACTTCACCAAGACCATCTAGGAATAACCAAATGTTGTGTGCAAGAGCATTTTAATCAGTCTGATAGCTAGACATTACTCGCTCCAGAGAAGAAATGATTTCTAACTCTCTTGTGCCGTGAGCAGCCAAGAACAAAGCCCAAACCCTATAACATCACAAGCGAGTAGTAAGTTTTTCTTTTGCTTTGATTTATTATTGTCACATGTATTAACATACAGTGAAAAGTATTGTTTCTTGCGCGCTATACAGAAAAAACATACCGTTCATAGAGAAGGAAATAAGAGAGTGCAAAATGTAATGTTACAGTCACAGCTAGGGTGTAGAGAAAGATCAACTTAATGCAAGGTAAGTCCATTCAAAAGTCTGATGGCAGCAGGGAAGAAGCTGTTCTTGAGTCGGTTGGTACGTAACCCCAGACTTTTGTATCTTTTTCCCGAAGGAAGAAGGTGGAAGAGAGAATGTCCGGGGTGTGTGGGGTCCTTAATTATGCTGGCAGCTTTGCTGAGGCAGCAGGAAGTGTAGACAGAGTCAATGGATGGGAGGCTGGTTTGCATGATGGATTGGGCTGCATTCACGACCTTTTGTAGTTCCTTGCGGTCATGGGCAAAGCAGGAGCCATACCAAGCTGTGATACAACCAGAAAGAATGCTTTCTATGGTGCATCTGTAAAAGGTGGTGAGAGTCGTAGCTGACATGTCAAATTTCCTTAGTCTTCTGAGAAAGTAGAGGCGTTGGTGGGCTTCCTTGACTATAGCGTTGGCATGGGGGGACCAGGACAGATTGTTGGTGATCTGGACACCTAAAAACTTAAAGCTCTCGACCCTTTCTACTTCATTCCCGTTGATGTAGACAGGGGCCTGTTCTCCTTTACGTTTCCTGAAGTTGATGACAATCTCCTTTGTTTTGTTGACATTGAGGGAGAGATTATTGTTGCCGCACCAATTCACCAGATTCTCCATCTCATTCCTGTTCTCTGTCTCATCATTGTTTGAGATCATCTTCTTCATCATCAGGATTTTAGCTGTAAACCCAAGTTTCCATTGGCTTCCTCTCCAAGGATATTGAGGGTCTGCTGTTATCGCCTTATGATACCCTGGTCTGGCTGAATCCTGGGCGAGATTGGTTCTGGAGTTTTTCAATGATTGTGCCTTCCTTCTGTTGGTCTCAGACCCATAATCTCTCCCTGGGCTTCAGCACTGGTAACTCATGTGCTCTATGTCCATGATTCAAATTCTGATTTCTCTGTTCTTTCTCATGCTGTTTCACCCTCTCGTAGCTCATGATGTTAAAGGGTTTGAGCTTTTGTTCCGGGCTGCTTACCGCACAAAATCACTGTCTGCGTTCAATTTTTTGGGGGTTAATTTATGGATGAGTCTTTCTGTCTGAACCAGCATTTATTGCCCATCACCCGCCAGAAGGTGATGGTGAACTGTCTTAGGAACATAGGAGAAGTCGGCCATTCAACCCTTCAAACCTGCTTCACCATTCAATATGATCATGGCTGATCATCGACTTCAATGCCTCTGCTGCCCCCCACGACCCCCATCTCCTTTTACACCATTGGCATTTAGAAATGTCAATCTCTGCTTTAAACACACTCAATGACTCAACTTCCACAGCCCTGTGGGGTAGAGAATTCCCAAGATTTACAGCCCTCCTTGCAAAGCAAATTCTCATCTTAATGTCAAGATGCTTCCCCCTTACTTTAAAGGTGTGTCCCCAGTTCTAGACTTCCCCCATCAGGGGAAAGATCTACCCTGTCTATCCCTTTAAATATCTTGTAAGCTTTATTCAGATTACCTCTCATTCTTTGAAAGTCTAAAATTTGGGCCCCGTTTCCTCAATCTCATAGGACAGTTCTGCCATCCCAGGAACAAGTCTAGAGATCTTTTGTTACATTCCATCTATGGCAATGATATCCTTCCTCAGGTAAAAGGACCAAAACTGCACACATCCATGCCGGGTGAGGTCTAACCAAGTGTATTTACAATTGAAGCAAGATTTCACTACTCCTGTACTCAAACCCTCTCGCAATAAAGGCCAAAGAACCATTAGCCTTCCTAATTGCCTGTTGCACCTGCATGTTAGCCTTCAGTGACTATTTACAAGGTTCTTTTGTACATTTACACTTTCTAACATTTTACCGTTTAAGAAGTAATCCGCACATCTATCCCTCCTACCAAAGTGGATCATTGAACTACACCTACATGTGGTGTAGGTACATCCACACTACTGTTAGGGAGTTCCAGGATTTTGACCCAGCGACACAGATGGAACAGCGATATACTTCCAATTCAGGATGGTGTATGGCTTGGAGGGGAACCTCCAGGTGGTGGTGTTCCCATGCATCTGCTGCCCTTGTTCTTCTAGATAGTAGCAGCCATGGGTTTAGAAGGTGCTGTCTAAGGAGCTGGTGAGTTTATGCAGTGCATCTTGTAGATGGTACACATTGCTGCCACTGTGCATCCATTGTAAGTAAAGTACTGTTGGCTAGTTTGGCAAGGCACTGATCCACTGAAGTGATTGAGTGGGTCACCCTCTCCATGATGTGTTAGGTGAGTGAAATCCATGCAGTTTCTTGTGGAGCTAATTGACTTTAGGACTGTAACCATTCCTGTTGATGTCGTGATTGATGCATTACCCCTTGCAGCTGGATCTTTTAAATGTCACCCTTGACTTTATACATGTGTGAGAGGGGGATGTTTCTCAGTGTAAAGAGGCAAATTGGTTTAGGCAGCCGGTTGTGGGTAATATGGTTCTTGGTCTTTAACTTCCCTAATCCTGTGAACAACTTTGGAAATTAATTTTGACATGTACTGCTGTAGCTCACATCAGCCACTTTATACCTTTTCAAGTTTGTGTGTGTGTAGAAGGGAGTACAGAAACCCGTAGGATTTTGAAGATTATTAAAACAAAGTAGACGAGAACAGGGATCAGTGTGCCTTATACATACCATAAGGAATGTGCCTTCCTGCTCAGTAAAGAGTACACTTGATTTTGAATGACACAGAGGTTAGAGGACTCCCTGGTTTTTATATTCCAGCTCTGCCTTTCACTTTTAAAGTTGACCCTCAAGGACCTTGTCACTTGATTAAGGGTTGCAATGTAATCTGTTTGCGCCGTTTGACTTCACAATGATAAATCAGAAACTCCTGCTCCGGTCTCCATGCGGTGCCCATTCATTTTGAGTTTAATACTCCAAGACTTGATATTCAGTATTATTTACATCCCCCAGGAGGGTTAGTTCCTCTGCTCGATTCTTTCACTTCCTGTATGTAGCCCTGTTTTAAATTTTCTCCCTCTTTTTACAGGTTGTCAGTTTTTGCGAGTGAACGGTTTTGATCTATTTTCCACGGCTGTGGCACTTTGACCCACACCATAATGGACATTCTTTGAATTTGTGTTGGTTCCAGACATTTTAAAATGGCAGTTGGCACACTTTTGTTTTGTTTGCCCCTCTTTCACAGCCTCCATGCGACCTTCTACTCAAACAAACCACCAGATTCTGTTTGCCTCACAATCTGCACTGTTTTCACTAATGTTAAACTCTCGTCTCTGAAGAGATCTGATAATGCTTCAGCTAGAACCCCGACTATGATTCTGTCACATATCAGCTCATCCTTTGAGATTCCATAACTGCAGTTCCTTGCCAACCTATAGATTTAATCATCAACGGTCTTTATGCTTTCACCTGGCTTTGCTGACTTAGATTTTTCTATTATCAAATTGTGACTAATGCTGAAAGCTTGCAGGACTTCTTCATAAGAAGTTGAAGTCTTATCCGCCTTGCTATCACATCATCAGTCACAGAGCTTACTGCATAATATAGTGTGCTGACCATGAAGCAGGTCCATACTTTATGAACTTCTTTCTTCAGTTATCCCAGCTCTGGGCCTGCTTTCTGCACTCTGAAATGATTCTGGGAGTGATAGTGTGGATTCTATGCTTCTGTTAAGCTCTGGCATTGCTCACTGCTGCCCGTCCCTGGCTCTGTGTCTCGGCTTATATCTGCTGCTCCTGACAGGTTGGTGAGTCTTAATTTTTTCTTTGTCCTTACTTCATGGGTCTCTTTCTTGCCAGCCCTGTACCTTCCTTTCAAGGCTTGTTGGATCTCGCAAACACTGCCACCATGTTTTATTATGCAGATGAGATCCGGATGAGGATTTTTTGGGAAATGTCTATCCTCCCAAAGTATGCTGCTCAAGTTTGGAACTTCTAAAAAAAAAACCATTACTCTTCACTTACAGCAGGCATTTACACACCTGGACCTCAACACGAGGTTAGAGCTTCTCCTCCTTCCAGATCAGTCATTCTGCTCAATGATGTGATCTGACATTGTCAACATCATGTATGTTCTTGATGTTAACCCTTTACTCCACAGTAGCCAGTATATACACTGGAATGCCTTTCCCTTCTGCAATCACCTCCAGATTGATAGAGTTCCATCTCTGATCCCCTCCTAATTTTCATCTGTATGCTAACACTTACTATGACCCACATAAGCATAAAATCACGTGAGCGTCCCCAGCTGTACCTCTCCCGACCTACTTAACTCCACTCTGCGATACAAATGAATGATCAGTTTTCCTAACATGACATTGGCAAAACCTTTAACTATTGCGCTCATGTAGAAACTGACTAAATTGTACCCATATTCCAAGTTGGATATGACTGCTGGCCTGAGCTGACCTTCAAACATTACATTATATCCATCATCAAGAGCGCTCATTTCCACCTGCGTAACATTCTTGCCACCCCTTTCTTGCCTCGGTGTCATTGCTGGTCAAACTGTCACCTCAAAGCTTTTTGAGCTTGGATGCGAATTACACTGAAATTCTTCTTAGCTATCTCCCAAACTACAATCAACAAAGATCTCCACCACCCACATTCAATCCTCCTCTCCATCACACTCACCTACCATTCCTTATCCTCAAGAATCGCGGTGGGCTCTTGTCTCAGATAAATTTACACCAAAATCCTCATTTTCCAAATCCCTCCATGGCCTTGCTCCACCCAAACTCTGCAACATCCTCAGTCCCCATCTTCATGATTCAGAAACTGATCTAGTTTCCTCACCCTACCTTTGGATTGGTTTTGTACACAATTTCTCCTTCATCCCTTCTGCCTGACCAGTTAGCTCACTCAAACGTTCCCAAAATCTAGCTGTGGAATACGTCACCGGCCAATCCCCTCATATCTTCTTATTGTCCACTCCCATGAAACATCTTAGGACAGAAAGGCACAAAATATTGGAAGTGCGGCTGATAAGATGCACTATTTAAATAAGCACCTTGGATTTAAATACCCCGCGATTGATAGGTTAGAAACTAAATATTTATTTGCAGGCAAAGAGCTTTCTAAATAAACATATTCCATGAGATAAATGTCAAATTCACAACTGTCCCATTTAACATTGATGCACAAGGTTAAAATGCGATTTGTTAACATGAGGAGCGGAGAGGTTGTTTCTACTGGCAGTCGAGGAATTTTTCATTCTTTCACGGGATGTAGGCATCACTGGCTAGGCCAGCATTCACTGCCATCCATAATTCACCCTGAAGTAGTGGTGGTGAACTACCTTCTTGAGCCACAGCAGTCCATGTAGTGCAGGTACACCCACAGTGCTGTTAGGGAGTACCAGGACTTTGACCCCGCAACAGTGAAGGATTTAGCTCCAAGTCAGGAGGTTGGGTGGCTTAGAGGGGATCTTGCAGGTGACAGCATTCCCATGCATCTGCTGCCCTTGTCCTTCTTGTTGGTAGAGGTTGCTACTTGGAAGGTGCTGTCGAATGAGCCTTGGCGAGTTGCTGCAGTGTATCTTGTAGATTGTACACATTGCTGCCACTGTTCAACAATGGTGGTACAAATTAAAGGTGGTGGATTGGGTACCAATCAAGTAGGCTGCTTTGTCCTGGATGGTGTCGAGTTTCAAATGTTATTGGAACTGCATTCATCCAGGCATTAAATGTCATGGGGAGATGGTTGGATTCACTCTTGTTGGAGATGGTCATTGCCTGACAGTTCTCTGGCACAAATGTAACTTGCCACTTATCAGCCCAAGCCTGAATGTTGTGAAAGTCCTGCTACATATGGACACTGACTGCTTCAGTATTTAAGGAGTCAAGTTACTGAACATGGTGCAATCCGCGAACATTCCCACTTCTGACTTTACAATGGTGAGAAGGTTATTAATGAAGCGTTTGAAGATGGTTGGGCCTTGAGCATTCCTGAGGACCTCCCAGGACTGAGATGATTGATCAACAACAGCAACCAACTTCCTTTGTGCTAGGTATGATTCCAACCAGTGGGGAGATTTCCCCCCCACTCACTGTCTCCAGTTTTGCTCGGGCTTTTTAATGCCACACTTGGTCAAATGCTGCCTGATGTCAAGAACAGTCACTTGCACCTCACCTCGAGTTCAGCTCTTTTGTCCATGTTTGGACCAAGGCTGTAACAAGTTCAGGCGCCGAATAGCCCTGGTGAAACCCAAACTGAGCATCAGTAAGCAAGTACAGAAAATACTGGCGAACCTCAGGAGGTGATAGCCTCACACTATTTGTAACTCCCACAGTTGCGTGGACCTGCAGAGTTTCACTGGCTGTCTTGTCTGGAGACAATACACATCTTTTTAGCCTGTCTTGATGCTCTCTCCACTCCCATTGTTTTGTTTCTTAAAGACTTGATTAGTTGTAAGTATTTGCATTCCAACCATTATTCATGTAAATTGAGTCTGTGTCTTTATAAGCTCTGTTTGTGAACAGAATTCCCACTCACCTGAAAGAAGGGGCCTAGAGCTTCGAAAGCTTGTGTGGCTTTTGCTACCAAATAAACCTGTTGGACTTTAACCTGGTGTTGTTAAACTTCTTACTGTGTGAACCTCAGGAGGTCAGAGAGCATCTGTGGAGAGAGAACAGAGCCAATGCTGAGTGTCAGGATCCTGACTTGAAACGTTGGCTCTATTTTCTCTCCACAGATGCTGTCAGACCTGCTGAGATTTGGCAGCATTTTCTGTTTTTGTTTCAGATTCCAGCATCCGCAGTATTTTGCTTTCATACCAGTGAGCAAGTTACTATTGAGTAAGGACTGCTAATGTTGTCAGAGCCTTGGCCTTTGTAGTATCCAGTGCCTTCACACATTTCTTGATATCACGTAGAGTGAACTGAATTGACATCTGTGATGCTGGGCCCTCAGAAGGCCGAGATGGATTACGGTTCACAGAAGCTTTTAAAAGTAATAAACTGGATGGATCTCTGATGGTCAGTGTGTTATTGAGCCACTGACTAAAGGGGACAACAGGAGTGACTCAGTGTTGGGTTAGTGTCCACGGCTACATAGTTGCTAAGCACACAATGATAGATTATAGCATCCTGAAGACGGCTGCAAACACATATCTTTTGCACTGTTGTGCTCAGCTCCCCTATTTGTGGAACCTCCTCCTCCTTCAGCTAGTAGTTTAATTGCCCACCACCATTCACAACTGGATGTGGCAGGGCTGAGATCTGAATCGTTGGTTGCTGGATCACTTTGCTTGGTTTGTTACATGCAGTTTATGCTGTCCGGCATGCAAGTAGTCCAGTGTAGCTTCACCAGGCTGACGCATCTCATTTTGTTAGTATGCCTGGTGCTGCTCCTGGCATGCCTTCTTGCAGTCTCCATTTTACCAGAGTGGATTCCCTGGCTTGGTGGTAACAGTAGAGTGGGGACTGTGCTAAGCTAAGAGGTTATAGATTGTGGTTGTATACAATCTTGCTGGCTCACAGCACCTCATGGCTGCCTGATTTTGAGTTGCTAGATTGTTAGAAATCTATCCTATTTAGCATGGTGGTTGTGCCACACAACAAAACAGATGGTATCCTCAGTGTGAAGATGGGACTTTGCCTCCACAAGGCTGTGTGGCTCACAGAAGCTTTTAAAAGTAATAAACTAGATGGATCTCTGATGGTCAGTGTGTTATTGAGCCACTGACTAAAGGGGACAACATAGTTGCTGAGCACACAATGATAGATTATAGCATCCTTGTGTCAGAAAGAGGAAAATCAGCCATGATTCCTGCTCGCAGTTCTGGGAAATGCTTGTGAGAACTTGCAACAAGGACAGTTTTAGGCTCAGCTTTGATGCCTTCCAGTGTTTGTCAAGTAGTTTCCTGACACTAATTCACTAGGCAAGCACAAAGAGCCTCCGCCTGGGCAAAATGCTGGTTTGAGGGAGTCTGCACCTGGGAGTGAGAGAAATAGGTGGAATAAACAAAACCAAATGCAAGTGTTTACTAAAGAGTTCCTCTTTTTTTTGAGAAGTTAAAATAAAAATCACAAACACCAGAGTAATTTTATAATCAATGTTTTATCTTTGTAACTGGAAGTATATTTAATGACAGATCACCATTCTTTGCTCTATAAGAGCTGAACCCATTACGTGTTCTTCAATGGTGCTGGTGCACTTGTACATGGAATGTGTAGTCACTTTAAAAACAGGTACCTGACAGACGAGAGACAGACAAGCCCGTATAACCTGGAAATCACTCTAGCATTAGAGTAGAGCACACCTTTATATATGCATAGGACTTGGAGTTAAGAATAAAAAATTTAATACTTATATTTTTCAAGGTGGGAAAGCGTGGAGGATGAGAGAGACAATTGTCGCCTCTTTGTTAAAAATCCAGAAAATAAATTCTATTTTTTTTTCAAAAAAAAAGTGTACTGTATTTCCAAATTGTAACAAAGTTAGTCTGGTGAGAAAGGAGATAGAGGAGGATAATTTGATACTGGAATGCTGAAGGGTGCTTCCACCAATGGCAGGGTAGCGAGGGTCGGAGTTTTGGTGACTGGAGGATTCCAGATAATCCACACCAGATAATTGTACCCCCATAATTAAGCATATTACAGGCTTCAGATAGCAATCTTGGCCATCTGATTCTCGAGGTTGGCAATGCGCTCATCTTGACTGGCGATGGTGGCCTTCAGAGTTTTAATCTCTTGCAACAACTCATCCAACTTGGATTCAGAATTCTGAAAAAAAAAGACAAAAGTATTTATCCTCAATTTTTCAGCAGGGTTGGAATTTGCTCAATGTAGACGCTTAGACAATCTTTCTCCACATGCCAGTTCTGGAGACAGGCGGTGGAGGACTGGAGTGTATATTTGGGTGGAGGTAAAAAAAATGAGGTGCAAATAATGGAATATGAAAATAAGTTACAATGGATATCAAAGCCAACGGCAAAAGCTTTAATAAACGTGGAGAAATCTGAATGGAAATGTCTCCACCATTCAAGGTGGAGACAGGCCAGGCACCAACAGAAAAGAATTAACTTATCAGAGGAGTACTTTGCATTGGTATTCAGTGGCAGATGTAGGCAAGCAGCAAGAGAACCTAAGAAAACATCAAAAGGGCAGAACTTGAACTGACTGAATTTAAGTTACAAAATGTAATGAAGCAAATAATAGCACTTAAGATGGGTAAATCTCCAGCATCTTTTAGTTTTCTTCGTAGGATATTAAGATAAGTAGGTCAGGAAATGTAAATACATTACTCTATTTTCCAAGCTCTGTAGACTTAGGAATTGTACCTTTGGATCCCAAAATTTCAAATATCATTTCATTGTTCAAAAGGGGAGGGAGAAACCAGGTATTATAGGCTTGTCTGTAGGACTGTTGATGGAATCTATCAAAGAAAGTGATTGAGTGCTTGGAAGCACATTAGCTGTTTGAAGACAGTGGGAAGGGTAGGTCAGGTCGGACTAATCTAGTTGCATTTTTTAGGCAAAAATGATGGATAAGTGTATACTTATAGACCGGGTTTATAAGGACTTTTCAGGAGGCTCTGATAAGGTTCAAAGCAAGAGATTAGCAAAATTAAAAGGGTATCCTTCATATGTAGACTGGAAATGCATTGAGAAGTAACAGAGGGGAAACTTGGGTAGTTGTCCATCAGGATGTAACAAGCGCTATTCCCCTGGGATCTGTAACTGGGATCTCAGCTTTTTACTATACACACACTAATGATTGGTGAACAGTTTTATATACAAAGATAATTGAAAAAATATGTTAAACTAAAGACTTGTCTGTTCAGATGGTTATGAAGTCGTCCCAATGCACCATCTGAAGAGTAGGTGGTGGTGGGGTTCCCCTGTGTCTTGGCAAATGATGATCCCTCAATCAACACCAGCAAAACAGAGTATTTAATCTCACTGCTTTATGTGGGTGCAGATTGACAGCCATATTGGTCTAAACAACAACTACTGATTACCTTCAAAGCAAATCACCAATTGTGAAGTTGAGTTCAGCATTCTGGAGGATGAGAATGGCACTATAGAAATGCATTTTTATTTCCTACCAGTGGTGTAATCTTCATCTAAAAATTCAGTCATTTTAATTACCTTCCACTTTCCTTCAGCCAAGGACTTGGGTCAGTCGCTACCCTGTGATAGCCTTGCATTGACAGTCCCAATTCACATTCGTAATTCTACTTTAATGGGGACAAGCTTCACATTTTTCCAAAGTGATTGAATGGGGTCACCACTGCATTAGTGTGTCTATGACTCCACTCCGGGAAACGGGCCACCCAGTCAGCAGGTTAAAGGCTAAACATCAAAACGAGTTAATTCATCTCGATGCTCTTTGTGGAATCTTGCTGTGTGCAAAAATGGCTGCCAGTTTCCTAACAGCCACAAGGTAGCTCATAATGTGAAGTACATTCGGAGAAACACCAATCTTCTCAGTGTTTATTCACAGCATACAGCAAGCAGTATTTTTAAATTTAAATAATGCAGCAATGGATTGCATGGAAGATGTTCGGTAGAAGTAATCAGCCTCTGCGGTTTGGGCCCAAACTTTGGGAGTTTCACAATTGTTGATTTATGGTACAGAGGACAAGATATTATCAGAACAGAAACCTGCAGCTTTGCAAGGACTAGTTGGACATGAAAGTGAAATGAAACATTGCTTGAACTAGGAACACCTGTTTCAGTTATCTGGTTTGGAGGGAAGCTAGTTTGAAGTTCCAGTTTCTGGTCTTGTTTGAGGACAAGTGCGGCTTTCGGAATTGAATAATACTTCTGCCAAACCAGTGATAAAGATTTAGCACACCTCTTTTGTCTGCTATGCCTCTAATAATAACCTGGTGTTGTTAGACTTCTTACTCTAATAATAAAGCCAAGGATCGCAACCTCTCTTTAAAAATAGCTTCCTCACATTATCCAGTCAACCCCCAAATGTTCGGTTTCACCTTCTTAAAAGCATCCAAGTGAGTTGAGAGCGGAGTGCTGCATCAAATGCTGGGGAGGGATGACCATATCCTCCCACTAGATTTGGGAGTGGGGGGGGCATAGACATATAGCTGAGGCGGCAGGAGTGAGAGAAGGCCCAGGGGCTGGGTACAGGCTGAGGCAAGGCTGGTTGAGGGGACGACAATGCGGACACGGTAGGTAAGGAGGAGGATGTGGAATATTGGGATGGGATAAACAGTGAAAAAGGAAATATTAACAAGTTTAGCATTTTTGGCACTAGATAAATTGTCAAGCTCAGATGAAACATATTCCAGGCTGCCGAGAGAAGAAAAGGAGAAAACACTGAAGGTTCTGACCATCCTTTTCCAATCCTCTCTGGCTATAGGCATGGTGCTGAAGGATTGCTAATATTATACTGCTGTTCAAAAAAGGAGGAAGGGATAGGACAAGCTATTATAAGCCCGTCAACCTAAACTGTGTTGTGCAAATTATTGGAAAGAATTCTGAGGAATAGTATAAGTTGTTATTTAGAAAGACAGCTGGCATGGATTTGTTAAAAGGGCGTGTCTGGCTATCTTAATTGATCCTCATTGCTGCCACCTCAAAATTCAGAGAGTAGAGCACACTTGACATAGTCTAAATGGTTTTTTTTGCAGACTCATAGCTGACTGGTCAGAAAATTAAAAGCCTTTGAGGTCCAAGCTCAATAACAGGAAACAAAGGTGAAGGCTGGTGAGTGTTTTGGTGACTGCAAGGCTGTTCCAGCTATGCCCAATATTCAGTCTCTTGCTTTGCGCGGTACATAGCAACGGTTTAGATTTAAAAGGTAGTAGACATGACTAAGACTAAATACTAAAGTTGGCCATCTAGACGATGGCGAGGGAGAAAGGGAACAATGGATCAGTCAGGTGGGCAGAAAAGCAGCAAATGGAATTCGGTCCAGAGAAGTGTGATGGAATGAGTTTGGGGAAGATGAACAAAACAAGACCACGCACATTGAATGGTAGGATATTGAGAAATGCAGAGAAACAGAAGGACGTTGGAATGTATGTCCACAGAACCCTGAAAGCAGGGCAGTTAGATAAGACGGTTAAGAAGGAATACTCATCAAATTAACCAAATCCATGCTCTTGAGATCTTAAAAGGAAGTCAGAATAAATAAGACATCACAGTAAGGCTGGATTTCAACACTCAGGAGGGGCCAGTTTGTTTTATATTTGGAGCTTAAAAAGAACAGGAGTAGATACAACAGCAGCCCAGATGATGTACTTACTACATTGAGGCTGGGTCCCTTCAAGGGAGTGGTGCCACTGTCACATTTCTTGTTCAGCGCTGGTTTGTCTAAACGGTTCCGCTGGACTTTAAGCTCTCGGTTCTTCCCAGGTACGTAGCCATCTTTCAGGGAGATGAGGATGGGGTCCCGGTTTTGTCCTTCAAACCATTCTTCCGCTTCCAATGCAGCTTCAGGTCCAGGTGTATTGGGATATAAATCATCTTGATAAAGGTCAGACTAGAAAAGGAAAATGGCCCTTTAGGGAAAGTAATCTGCCGGCCTTACCCGGTCTGGCCGACATGTGACTCCAGAGCCACAGCAATGTGGTTGACTCTCAAATGCCCT
The DNA here is from genome assembly GCF_964213995.1 of Mustelus asterias. Taxonomy (NCBI): domain Eukaryota; kingdom Metazoa; phylum Chordata; class Chondrichthyes; order Carcharhiniformes; family Triakidae; genus Mustelus; species Mustelus asterias. The sequence continues at coordinate 95,186,645 of NC_135813.1, read as the reverse complement.
CGGGCAACTGGGGATAGGCAATAAATGCTGGCCAGCCAGCAACGCCCATGTCCCACAAATGAATAAAACATTTTTTTTTACAAATCTATAAGAAACTAACAGTAACATACTTCAGTTTATAGCCAGGATATTCAAGGATCATGGGATATGATGTACAGCCTTCTGACTGGAATGGATGATATTAGAGAGAGAGAACACTATATAGGTTATAGCTAATGCCGGGAATTTCCTGCCCCCCCAATGAATTCTTGGGAGATGGGTGTTGAAAGGTCAGCTGTTACTGCCCATCGCAGCTGTCCCCAGGATGGTGTAGTGAGCTACTTTGAACCCCTGTAGTGCAGGTATTGTGATATGGGGCATAATGACCACCCAGCCTCTACTCTAATCCGATACAGTAAGTAGTCTCACAACAGCAGGTTAAAGTCCAACAGGTTAAAGTCCAACAGGTTTATTTGGTAACACGAGCTTTCCGAGCACTGCTCCTTCATCAGGTGAGTGGAGGTTAGTTCACAAACATGGCATATATAGGCAAAGACAATTACAGATTAGGGGCAACGCTCCAAAACCCCATGCTACCAAATAAACCTGCTGGACTTTAACCTGGTGTTGAGAGACTACTTACTGTGCCCACCCCAGTCCAACATCGACAACTCCACATCTAATCTGATACAGCATGCTTTTTTTAAAAAAAAAACTGCAACTTTTAACGATAAACTATTTGGTCAAAGTGGTGCTTCTGCAGAACCTCCTTCTCCCTGCTAACCCCCTGCAGATTGTCGTGTGGTCTGTTCATTTATTCAGCAACTCATCCATGAAATGTGGAGTTACACACACACAGAGGAAATCTTCACCACAAATGAATGACAGTTGCCCTGTTACATGCAACTTTACAAAAGCAAAGAAATTAATTTGAGGGAGATGTGCAAACAAGAGATTGTCGTCTTTTTTTTTTAAAAAGAAAAAGGAACCGAATACGCCTGATGCATTGGTGTGGCATAGTTCTTGTTTTCCATGTTGGGGGAGGTTAGGTTTCAATTTTTAAAAAAATGTGTCCCCTCTGAAGTCACTGCACTCTTTCCACCCGCGCACCCCCCCCCCCCCCCCCCCCCCCCCCCCCCCCCCCCCCCCCCCCCCCCCCCCCCCCCCCCCCCCCCCGGTACCTCCTCCAATAATTGCAGTTGCTGATGCTTTGCCCTTCAGTTGTCCTCCCAGAAAGTTCCTAGCCTTTACCTGGGTCCCTTACCTCAATAACACTACCCGGCATTGTGAGGGATGATAATTCTCTCTCGGCTGGGGCGGTTTGCCACCATTTTATCAGTGCTCGGCCCCTGTAATATTCTCATTACCACACATACCCTTTACAATAGTTAACCTGTTCCACCGTTCAGGCCCCCGAACGCCATCTACTCTCTAGCCATAGACAGGGCTCAGAACACTCTCACTCTCAAGTCACTAGTGGAACCAAATCTCTTGCCTCTATAGAAGCACAGATAGTCAAGTTCTGCTTTTCAAGCTAGAACTTCACCCACCTTTCTTGGCACAGTCATGATGATTGGCTCACATTTCCTTTCATGAAGTTTAAAAAACCTGTAAATTGAAAATATTTTAAATGTTTTAATTCAATATTCATGGAATAAAGATCATGTCAGTACATCATTCACCTGTATAAAGACATCACTAATCCATAACTGTAAAACATTGTCGGTATCAATGTAACAGATATGCCTGTAAATCCCACCCGAAGCTGACATCTCTCGATAACTCAAAAAAAATACTTTATGTAGAACCGTATAGAGTACCTACAGTGCAGAAAGTGGCCATTTGGCCAATCGAGTTTGCACTGTCTCTCCGAAAGAGCAACCCACCCAGGCCCTCCCCTCCGCCCTATCCCCGCAACCCCACACATTTACAAGGCTAATCCACCCAACCTACACATCTTTGGACACTAAGGTGAAATTTGGCATGGTCAATCCACCCAACCTACACAACTTTGGACTTTAGGAGGAAACTGGAGCACCCGGATGAAACTCACGTACACATGGGGGAAATGTTGAAACTCCAGACAGACAGTAGCCCAAGGCTGGAACTGAACACAGGTCCCTGGCACTGTGAGGCAGCAGTGTTAACCACTGTGCCACCAAGTCATCCTGGGGAGATTTCAAAGCTGCAATCTCATCTCTGGCTTTAGAGTTTATATGCCTTCAGCATCTTGGATTTGTGATCAGGTAACCTTTATTCTTTAGATTACAAGTAGCAAGCTATTACACAGGTAGAGCCAAGCCAGATTATACTAAACCAACAGGATACAGAATGCACATCTCTCAATCTACAGGAACCTGAATTCCTGACTCATCCCAGACCAACAGTTTTCTAAGCGATCGTTATGTCATTTTACTTGTAAATGGCCTATATCTAGCTTTATCTGATTAATGTGGAAGACCAACAAAGGTCAGATAGGAATTGGGATGGAGGATAAGGTGGCAAGTGACTGGAAGCTCAGTACTCACACCCCTCAGTAAGTTACTGTAATGCCAGCCCAGATTTTGTGCTCAAGTTTGTGGATTACGATTTGAATTCACAATCTTCTGAGCTAGAGGCTGGAATGTTACCAACAGTGCCGATACAGTGGTGTCTAACTTCACCCAGTGGAAAACACTGTACAAGCTTTTTCCTCAGGTTTGTTCTGAAACTATAACTCTTGTTTCTCTCTCCACAGATACCACCCGACTTGCTGAGCATTTCTAACATTTTCTGTTTTTATTTCATCTTTGCTGCCTGTGGTAATCACCAGTCAGCTCTGTACAACATTCTTACTGTGACATGTTTCTACAACTCTGATAACGTACGGACTGGATAATGTAACATGTTTGAGGAGAGTCAAGTTTCAGACATTTGTAAGATGTAGTTGGGAATCGTGAGTCTCTGGCCTAACCCCAGATTAAAGATTCATCGGATAGGCCTTAATTAACATTCCCTTTTATGGGTTTAATCTCAGTATTAAAAGGCAGCAGGTCAAGATCAGGGAGATTTTTCACTTTCATGTTTGAGGAATGAATGGCATGTGACACAGCGGAACAGAAATTTTACTAATTCCCAAACTGCTCCCTTACAAGAAATATTTATCAGCAATGGCAGCATGGTAGCATAGTGGTTAGCACTGCTTCCTCACAACGCTAGGGACCCAGGTTCAATTCCCAGCTTAGGTCACTGTCTGTGCAGAGACTGTACGTTCTCCCCATATCTGCGTGGGTTTCCCCAGGCTGCTCCAGTTTCCTCCCATAGTCCGAAAGACACACTGGTTAGGTGCATTGGCCATGCTAAATTCTCCCTCAGTGTACCCGAACAGCAGTGTGGCAACTAGGGGATTTTCACAGTAACTTTGTTGCAGTTTTATGTAAGCCTACTTGTGACACTAATAAATAAACTTAAAAACAATGTATTTTACAGTCATCCCAGCTCCCTTTCTCTCCAGGGGAGAATGATGCTTGCGGTATACAAAAAGTTAAAGGACAGAAACAATGTACAGAAAGGGAACATTATGTTTAAAACAAAAAGGTGCTGATCTTTCAAACTGTAGCACAGCACCCCTTACCTGGCAATCTCACATCTGGTAACATCAAGGCCCCTTTTTGGCATGTATCCCATCCCTCGCTGCGGCTCCTTGCTGGCGAACGTGTTTAAGTAATGGACATATGGTGATTCATCTGTGATCTCGAAATACCGAATACTGCTGTCACCCTGTTTTAAACAAAAGGTAGAGTTAAATCACTCACTATAAAGTCTCCTGCGAAAGAACTGAAAACCTAAATCTATGTGTGGCACCATAATTGGTGGGATGGTCAGGAAAGAGAAACTAAAATTAAAGAGTATGGTGTTAAGCAATAATCTGCCATGCTCCAGCAACCATGTCATGTTCAAAGATAATGGGAAAAGCAATGGCCTACAAAATAACAGATACTAGACTTCAAAGTCATCCATCAGCAGTGAAGGCTCCGGCTGTTCTGATGGTCATAAATATAATGTGGTACTAAATGTTCAGCCATTGAACTATTTGGTTCAGTTTTTTTAATTGTCCACAAGAAACCAAAACTACGTTTAGAAAGAGAGAGAGAAAATATACATTATACATTTTAACAATTACTTTTAAAAAAAATGTTCACAACATCCTTAAAGTTACAAAGCCAATGCTCAGAGTGGACCGGGCGGATCTGAATCCATTCCTTGCTTGCTCCAAAAACCAAATTCAAAATCCAATTGAATCCAATTCATGGTCTCCACAGGAGACACAAACAAGATCCAAGCTGACAAGATTTAAGGCATCTTGGGCTCGATCTTAGCCAAAAGGCCGAGGAGCGAATGAGGTTTAGTGTCCAGGATCTGGACCGGTCACTTTAACCAATCTTCATCCTGTCATGTTGGCTCTTTACTATATCAGGAACATCTTTTACAAATTTCTCATCTGAGTCTGAACCACTTGATTTGGAAAGAAGTGTAATAAAAATAAGCTATGTTGGGGGATTTCTTTTTACAGCAAAGAAGGAAAACAGTGTAGAAACAATATGAATAATTATACTAAAAACAGAAGTTCAAGAAGAATGAGGAAGAGAGATGGAAATTAGCCTCTCTAAAGACAGGTCTGCACACTGCTCTCTCAGTCCAAGTTAACAGGGCTAAGTCTTCGCATAAAAAAAATATGATATATATGTCCTCGTAGCTACTTTCTAAAATTTCAAAACTGGACAATGACCTTTTAAAATGATTGAAACTATGCCTGGCTGTGGCCCTCAATGAGCTATCTGGCAGTATCACTGCACCTTGTGCCTTATTATCTCAGAAGAGGCGCTAATAACCCTTTGGGCTACAGGGACCAAATTGAAAGGGAATAATAAAAAGGCCATCTACATTTCATAAACCAGGCCTGGACACCAGAGTCTCTTCGGACAAACAGCGCTGCAATTTTCCTTTGAAATTCCCAGGATTAACAATCCCAGGAACTCAGACAAAGGAATATACACACTTCGCAAAGCCAACTGGAGAGGTGGGCGTTATATGTCACACTACCCAGGAGAACCAGTTGTACTGTTTTACTGTACTGTAAAACTCAGCCTGTCATCTTCCACCTACCAACTGCAGCACAAAACAAGGGGGCTTTGCAGGTTTTGTCTGGGCCCCGTCTACACTTTCTGACCTTGTGTACCATCGCCGACAAGACTATTTCATTTGAGTGCCTATCTCATCATAGAAGTCAACTCTGCTGGAAAAGTGAATTATCCAGCATCAAATGAACCTGCCAACTTCTGTGACGGAATTTGTCGTTGGATTTTGATTCTGGACTCATGAAATAATTCTTTACTCGGTGGTCTTTGTCTTCTAAATCTTGCTTTCTCCATCTCTCATTTACTGTATGAATGAACAGGGGACTATGTAGCAACACCCGTCCCTGCTCCATAAGGTGTCCCTCCCCTCCCTCCCTACTCAACTTCTCCCCAGATATAAAAAAAAAATCATAGAATCCTACAGTGCAGGAGGTGACCATTTGACCCATTGAGTCTGCACCGGCCACAATCCCACCCAGGTCCTATCCCCATAATCCAATGCATTTACCCTAGTTGATTCCCCTGACACTAAGGGGCAATTTAGGATGGCCGATCCATCTAACCTGCACATTTTTGGAATGTGGGAGGAAACCAGAGCACCCGGAGGAAACCCATGCAGAAACGGGGAGAACGTGCAAACTCCACACAGACAGTGACCCAAGCCAGGAATCGAACCCGGGTCCCTGGGGCTGTGAGGCAGCAGTGCCAACCCACTGTGCCACCGTCCAGGATCTGGAAAGACCACTGTGACCAATCTCAGTCCTGCAAAGCTGGCTCCCTACCACATCAGGAATATCTTTTTTTCTTAAATGAATTCCTCAGCCAAGACTGAACCATTTGATTGGGGAGCAAGTGTTGTTAAAAATAAGCCACGTCGGGGGATTTTTATAACAAAGGAAAAGCGTAGAAACGATATGATTAATCACACTGAAAACAGAAGTTCAAAAAGAATGAGGAATAGAGATGGGAATCAGCCCCAGTACAAGCCGGGTGTGCACATTGCTCTCTCAACCCAAGTGTATCACTACCGGCTGAACTCATCACCAGTTACAGGCTGCATGCAACATCAATGCAAAAAGCCCTCTCCACCAATGTGCTGAAGGGAGATATCATGATCGAGTATTTACTAAATAAATATTCTTAAATATCACAACTGAATTGAAGCAGTTAGAATGTTCTAATTCCAGTAAAGCATACCTCCAGACAGCCTATGGGGTGGTGGCAGTTTTAGGAACATGCCCTGCTACAAATGTTGATTTCACAATGTTCACTATTTTTCTACAGCCATTTGGTATCTGTTGGGTGCACAGACACGCAGCACAGTAAAATAGTCTAGCAAAGGGAGATTCCAGAGAGTTGTTACCAATGTCGTCCAATCAATCTATTCTTTTCCAAGGTCTATGTTTTCTTGCTCAGTTTAGATCTTGCCCTCAAATACCTCAAGAAGAAATGTCATTGTTTTTTTTGCACGTTCCTGGTTAAATGAAACATGGTAATATAGCGTGTGAATAAACTGCATCACCGTGGCTGTCCACCTTGGTTGGACAATCCAAGTTTGCAAGCCAGGAAAACGGTACTGAAACTGTTCTTAAACCACCACAGCAGCTTGACCAGGTTGAAAATTTAGCTTTCGCTCCACAGCAGGTAGAAAAAGACTCTTTCACATGAAACCTGCTCAAATGGAGCATCCTGTGCAAATCCTCCGTGGCTCATTGCAATGAGCTGAAAGGGAGAATCAAGAGGACAGGCAGCAAAGCAAAGCTGAGGACACCATCAGATCAGCTGTGAACTTGCCGAGTGGCAAAGCAGGCTCCAGGCGCTGAATGGCCTATTCCTGCTCTTGTTGTGTCATGTGTGTGGGGAATGTGACCAAGGTGGGTGGAAACCAAAGATTGGCAGGGTAAGCAGCTAAGCAGCAATGGGGGAGCCTTCAGATGGTTTGTGCACAGGCTAGATATCATCACCTGGGGGAAAGAAAAAATGCCCAGGGCGAACGCTCCTTGAATGACTAAAATTACAAAGATTAAAAGGAAACAGGGAAAGGGGATTATGATTAGTCTCAGTTTCGTAGAGTAGAAAACCAAGCTGCACACAAAAATAAGGAAATAAGAGGGGAGAAGAGATTAGTCGATAACATAAAAGGGAACCCAAACATTTTTCAGAAGCATATAAAGAATAAGAGTGAGGGGAAAGGTGAAGCCAATGAGGGACCAAAAGGAGATAATCTCCTGAAGCACTAAATTAGTTATTTTGCGCCAGTCTTCACTATAGAGGATGGTACTAATGAAGCAATGCGATAAGGAGACAGAGATAAGTTTCAAAATCGAGAAGTCACCTTTCCAAGTGGATTCATCCTAAATTGTTGAGGGGAAGCGGGGGTGGAAAGTGCAGAGACTCCAGTCATAATCTTTCAATCTGACTTTGACATTGCAGTGAAGCCAGAGGACTGAAAGATTTCAAATGTTACAACCCTGGTTTAAAGGTGGGTGAGTGAGTGGTGAAAATAAACCCAGTAATTACAGGTCAGTCAGCCCAAGGTCTGTGGTGTGGAAACTTTGGGACTCTAATCAAAGACAGAACTAACTGTCACTTAGAAAAATATAGGTTAATAAAAGAAAGCCTGGATGCGTTTGTTAGAGGAAAATCGCGTTTGACGAACTTGATTGTATTATTTGCGGCGTGAATGGGCTTTCAAAAGGGGTTTAATAATGGACTTCTGAGCGAAACTGAAGCACTTGTGATTAGAGGGAAATGGAAAGCAGTATATGAAATTGGCCAAGAAAGTATACAGTAATACTCCCAGGGCTCAGTACAAGTACCACTGCTCCTCTGGATCACTCAGAACACAGTAACTTCATCGCAGTGTTAATGTAAGCCTACTTGTGACACTAACAAATAAACGTCAAACTTTTAATGAAGCAGTACCCCTAAAATTAGTCTTCAATTATTTTTACTATCTTAACTTTGGCCACCAGTCACACTATTTAAATATACAGGTTACATTTCTACTCGGTGACAGATAACAAACCATGTTCAATGGCAATTGGTGCATCTTCCAGCACAGAATCATAAACACTAATCCAATGGAAACCAAAACTACAACGAGAATTCAGCTTTAATTTTTGGAGTAAAGGGTTTATTTCTCAACTGAAAATATCATGCAGGGCTTGCACGTTACTGGAATTGAGATTATGGTATGACAAAGATTGCTGACGAGTCATGAGAAATAAGATTTGGATATAGGCACAAGAGGAACGATCTCCAAATTTACTGAACGAGGATTCGACAGAGACTGAATTATTAGAAAACAGCGGAAGAGTGGTTTTAGCCTGGTCACAAATGGTCATTGAGGCAGAGGCCATTTGGAATTAAATGAGTATTTCTGGTAATAGAAGCAGATTCAACAGCAACTTCCAAAAGAGAACTCGATGTTGAACTGAAAGTGATCTGGGGGATTTGGAGAAAGCAGGGAGGGAAGTGGGAGAATGGCTCCTTCAAAAGGATTGGCAAGTGTCAGTGGGCCAAGTGGCTGTCTCCTGTGATACATGATTCTGTGAATATAGAAGGATGCAGGACAGTAAAATAGGGAGAGAGTAGGTGGTTCCGTTCAAATAGCTAGTTGTAGCACGGCGACATGATGGAGTTTCCCTCTGTTGTTTTGCTGTAATTTCCACATGTGCATACATAGCAGTGAATGGCAAGACCGCACCACCTAGTGGAGCCAGCCTGCACTGCGACACATATTAAAACAAAGGTTCTGGACATAGAAAGGACACAGTTTAGATGCAGCCTTTTCATTAGAGGCCACATGATCTTGGATGCCACGTCCACTCAAAATATTAACAGCTCTACTCTCCTTTAAGATAAGGGCTTTTGAGTTTGGAACTTCAGCAGTATTTCAATAACAAAGCAAGGGCAAAGGGATTTTGAACACTACACTTACTCCGAACATTCCTATTCACTTGTAAACTGTATTATGGCAAGAGAGGAAGTAAGCAATATTATTGAGTTGCCAACTCCAGCCTCCTGGTGGTCAGTCAGTAGGCAATGACAGTGATTAGGCTGTCAATGAATGAAAAGGTCACAATAAAATGGAGTGAATGACAGATGCTAGCCTGATACGGCAGGTATACACCATGAAAAAAAACTGCTGCACATATAAACTCAACCGTTTCCAAAGTGCTGTCTAAATTAGGTCTTGATAGTGGCACTGGGAAATGGCTGGGGGAGCTGTGCAAACTCTCCAGAGAAACAGTGGTCACGAGTTGGCTCTCTGGCGCTCGAATGAATCAGTTATTTTAACTGTGCAGATGTTCCTTGTTTACCCTGGATTGCACAGCACAGGACGCAGAGCCAAGTTCTCTTTCTGTCACCATGTTAAAAATCAGGCAATTTGAAATTCTTGATTCAAAAGAGGATATCCCCACAATTAAAACATGCTGCTTGGGTGAAATAATTATCAAGTCTCCAACTTTTTAGAAGATCCTGACACCAAGTAAATCTTAATTTTCTTCATTTCTACAGACACACACCCGCCCACTCCCCTCCCCGACACCCTCCCAAACATGCGCCGCCACCCCTCCCCCCAGACACACAAACGTAGCCCCCCTTACCCACATCAGACACACAAGTGTTCCCAGACAGATACGCCCCTAGAAGTAGGAATTATGGAATTGTCACAAGCAGGAGTTTTGCCCCATTCTCCCTCTCCCGAGATAGTGGTTAATTGCAGGGTGTTCATTACCACTCACCCTGAAGGAGAATACCGTTCGGACCATTTGCTCTTATATCCCCATTTTTTTACCTCTGCGCAGGATCAAATTGACTAATTGACAATGTTCATCCTGACTCTCAGTTTACCTAGTCATTGGAAAAACTCACTGTACTCAGTATTTTAAAATGAAGGTTTCATAGCTGCTGGTTGAGATTGTTGCAGCCACCATTGAGACAGTGGACCTTCTCAAGTTCAGATACTTTAGGATCAGAAGCTGCAGAGTCCACCCCGGCTATGGGACAAAATGAGGAATTAAATGGCAGAAAACAAGTGCGAACGCCAGCATTCAAATTGCAGCAAATGTTTGTATTGAAGAATGTTAAATCATTCATGGAAGCATTTCAGCATTCCTCAATTTTAAAGGAATAATCCACTTTTCTTTTTTTTAAGGAATATTTTTGTTTTCAATGCAGGATTGCTGGACAAGTCAAGAAAAATTAGAGCCCAGAAAAATGAAAAAGGTAAATAATCAAACTAAACCATTCAGCCTCCTCCCCCAACCCCCACACTACTTCACACCACTTTTCAAGGCAGCTTCACATAAGAACTAGGAGCAGGAGTAGGCCATCTGGCCCCTCGAGCCTGCTCCACCATTCAATAATACCATGGCTGATCTTTTCGTGGACTCTGCTCCACTTACCCGCCCGCTCACCATAACCCTTAATTCCTTTACTGTTCAAAAATTTATCTATCCTTACCTTAAAAACATTCAATGAGGTAGCCTCAACTGATTCACTGGGCAGGGAATTCCACAGATTCACAACCCTTTGGGTGAAGAATTTCCTCCTCAACTCAGTCCTAAATCTGCTCCCCCTTATTTTGAGGCCATGCCCCCTAGTTCTAGTTTCATCTGCCAATGGAAACAACTTCCCTGCTTCTATCTTATCTATTCCCTTCATAATTTTATATGTTTCTATAAGATCTCCCCCCATTCTTCTGAATTCCAATGAGTATAGCCCCAGTCTACTCAGTCTCTCCTCATAAAGCCAACCCTCTCAACTCCGGAATCAACCTAGTGAATCTCCTCTACACCCCCTCCAGTGCCAGTATATCCTTTCTCAAGAAAGGAAACCAAAACTGTACACAGTACATGGATGAATCAATAAATGGCACAGATAGTGCCTTTAAGGATTTTGTCTTTTATACATTTGGATTGCACAGAGCAGCAGCAAGGCTGATCCCATCCTGAAGTCTTTGGATAAAGATTCAACACAG